>NC_053393.1:363247985-364447985 GCF_905171765.1 Bufo bufo
AGTCTGACATCAATAGTAGGCAAATTAATATAAACCCTATTAAAGGATAGGATTGTGGAACATCTAAAATCCCATGGATTGCAAGATGAAAAACAACATGGGTTTATTTCAGGGAGATCATGTCAAACAAATCTTATAGATTTTTTTGACTGGGTGACTAAAATAATAGACGGTGGAGGTGCAGTAGAAATCGCATATCTAGATTTTAGTAAGGCTTTTGACACTGTCCCACATAGAAGACTTATCAATAAACTGCAGTCATTGAGCATGGACTCCCATATTGTTGAGTGGATTAGGCAGTGGCTGAGTGACAGACAACAGAGGGTTGTAGTCAATGGAGAACATTCAAAACAAGGTCAGGTTACGAGTGGGGTTCCACAGGGATCTGTACTGGGACCAATTTTGTTTAATATCTTCATAAGTGATATTGCAAAAGGCCTCGATGGTAAGGTTTGTCTTTTTGCTGATGACACAAAGATAGGTAACAGGGTTGATGTTCCTGGAGGGAAACGCCAAATGGAAAAGGATTTAGGAAAACTAGAAGAATGGTCAGAACTCTGGCAACTGAAATTTAATGTGGATAAGTGCAAGATAATGCACCTGGGGCGTAAAAACCCAAGGGCAGAATATAGAATATTTGACACAGTCCTGACCTCAGTATCTGAGGAAAGGGATTTAGGAGTAATTATTTCAGAAGACTTAAAGGTGGGAAGACAATGTAATAGAGCAGCACGAAATGCCAGCAGAATGCTTGGATGTATAGGGAGAGGTATAAGCAGTAGAAAGAGTGAAGTGCTTATTCCGCTGTACAGAACACTGGTGAGACCTCACTTGGAGTATTGTGCGCAGTACTGGAGGCCATATCTCCAGAAGGATATAGATACTCTAGAGAGAGTTCAGAGAAGAGCTACTAAACTAGTACACGGATTGCAGGATAAAACTTACCAGAAAAGGTTAAAGGACCTTAATATGTATAGCTTGGAAGAAAGAAGAGACAGAGGGGATATGATAGAAACTTTTAAATACATAAAGGGAATCAACTCGGTAAAGGGGGAGAGCATATTTATAAGAAGAAAAACTACCACAAGAGGACACAGTTTTAAATTAGAGGGGCAAAGGTTTAAAAGTAATATAAGGAAGTATTACTTTACTGAGAGAGTAGTGGATGCATGGAATAGCCTTCCTGCAGAAGTGGTAGCTGCAAATACAGTGAAGGAGTTTAAGCATGCATGGGATAGGCATAAGGCTATCCTTCATATAAGATAGGGCCAGGGACTATTCATAGGATTCAGATATATTGGGCAGACTAGATGGGCCAAATGGTTCTTATCTGCCGACACATTCTATGTTTCTATGTTTCTATATAAGTTCCGGAGATAGGCGAGTACAGTGCTTGGCTATCTTCGGAACACCCACAGAAATGAATGCAGCGGCCGTGCGCTTGTGCGACCGGCCGCGGAGGTAATTTTAGGGGAGCAGCAGGGGGCTTGCCGGGGGTACAGGGCCCTGTTCTTTTGATTGGTGGGGGTCCCACTAGTAGTACCCCCACCAACCTGATCTGATAACTTTTTCCTACCGCAATACACTTTTAAAGGTATATAACTAAATTAGTACATACTGTATATCAACTAATGATTTAATACCTTGTGCAATCCATCTCTAAAAGGAGATGTTAGCATTAATATGCCTAATGTAGTTGTATATCTGATAATTCCAGTCTGGCTCAACATCTTCCTCCTTGAGTCAGCCTTCACACATTAAAGTGGTTTTCTGGGAGTTTTATACTGATGACCTATCCTCTGGATAGGTCATCAATATCTGATCAGTGGTGGTCTGACATCCGGGACCCTCGCTGATCAGCTGTTTGAGAATGCAACAGACCTTCTCACAGTTTACCAATCAGAGCGCTGTACATTGTATAGAGCTGCGCCTAGGCCATGTGACCAATGAATGTAATGACACATGGCCTAGGGAAAGCTGAGAGAAAGCTGTGGCACTACTGCCTTCTCAAACAGATGATCGGCGGGGGTCCCGGGTGTAGTGATGAACGAAGAGCCAATAAAAGTCGCAAATGTTTGCGCAGTTTAAGCGATTGCGCAAAAATTTGCGACTTTTTCACTCCATTATTCTGACATGAGCTAATGATAAATCTGGCCCTTTATCTCTAGACCTCCATACATTTCCATGGGATTAAGTGATTTGCTTGTGTGAAGATTGGTGCTTATCTTATTAAACAATACCACAATGGCCCAGTTGACCCAACATCTGGAATTAGCATAATTGAATTGGATAAAAAAATGTTCCTATCACCACACAGCCTCCCAGATTCAGCAGATTCTGTTGACTCTTGGTTCCTCCATCTGGTACGCTGGTCTGGGGCTTGTATCCTAAAAGCTTCTTGCCTTAACTATCAGCCTGGCGTCCACCGGCATGCCACGCAGATAGGAAGACTGTTGTAACCGTGTCTGTGTGGTTGGTGATTGAACCTGCTTGGTCGCTGCATCATAAATTTTGGTGATGCTATGGCTGCTGTGTGTTTAATCCATAAAGTCGAGTTCCTATAGAAGCACAGAAAAGCATAGTAAATATGTGGTTGGAAACCAACTGTTTCATATTGATAGACAAAACCTGCGGGGTAAAATATCTGCCCATTAACGGCATATCCATATAAAAAATGTCACATCCGAAAAGAGCGGAGTGAAAGGAGAGAGCAGCCCAACGTCGGCCACTTGCCCCTTTCCTGGCTGTGTGTGACAGGGTCCCTTTCTTGGAAATTTTGAAAATTTTACTGCAGATTTTGCTGACATTCCACAGTGGATTTCGGTGCGGATTTACCAAAGATCTAACCCTACGCATTGCAAACGGTGAAATATACAGTGGAAATCTGTAGCATAAATTAAACCAATCAGATTCTATCTTTTATTTTGGACAGCCCCTTTGGAAAATGAAATGAGGAATCTGATTGGTTGCTATGGGCAACTAAGCCAGTTCTACTTTACACCAGTTTGATAAATGACCCCCTTAATTCTTCTCTGTACCAATCCTGATTCCTATTCGTTTTGAATGTGTACTCTTTGTGGAAGCTTCCATGCTGATTTTTTTTAGATGGGGTATTGGTCATTTCAAAGACAATGTATAAGAAACTGGTTATACTAAAATCTTGTTAATGTGATAGTTTGGTCGATCGTTACTTATTGGCACCAAAAGAAAAGTCCACCGGAATCTGTGTAAATTCAGATGTGGCAAATGGACTTGAGGGCATGGGTGTGCATATTACACCTCAAATCTGTCATTACACTCCCTAACTTACTATTGTAATCCTCCTGAAGAAGCATTAGCGAAACGTACGTCGAGGAGTACGCCACACAGAGACAGCCCACACGCACGCCACTGGATATCGGGTAGGTGAAGGACTCAGATCGATCTGACATATATTATTTGACTTTGATGATTAATTTATGATTTGGATAGATATGATCTGAGTATATAAATACAATCTCTGCCCGCTCTATATTTACCTATATATTTGTTTCACATTGGAGAGAGGAGTGACCACAGGGCTGGATATAGCTTTAAATAACATATGCTGATCCAGGCCCTGCACTCACAACACCCTCCATGTGAATGCAATAATTAAAATAATTCAGATCTGCTAGAAGTGGATGCACTGTGAACTGCCACTGGGGGCACACTGTATGGTCTCTACATGTATGTTTGTATTATGTTTGTATGTTTTATGTCATAATAAAATTTAACTTTATTAGGTAACATATTGTACCGGTTCTATTTGTTGATATTTACTATTGTTAGGGCAGCTTTTAAATGCCATAGTGATTAGGGGCCTTTCTAGTGACAAGTATATTGTAGAGTCTCCAGTCAGTCAAGAAGGGGTAATACTTGGGACCACAGTGCATGAGGTAGGTATCAATAATAAGCCCCTGTAGTAACTGGCAACTGTGCTGCTGATGTCATAGATGCATAAGTCTATGACATAAAGAACCCACAGATGAAGGTCCCATAAAAGAAGGACAAACGGCCATTTGCAGAGCAATGCTTGATGTGTCTGGAGACCTGGAGCTTCACCATCTGTAGAGGGAGGAAGGGGACGCCCGCCTAGCCAGCCAGATCAAGTCCAAAAAGTTGAGAGGTATGCTGACATGTGAATTAGGCTTAAAGGGGTTGTCTCACTTCAGCAAGTGGCATTTCTTATGTAGAGAAAGTAAATACAAGGCACTTACTAATGTAGTGTGATTCACCATATTACCTCCTTTGCTGGCTAGATTCATTTTTCCATTGCATTATACACTGCTAGTTTCCATGGTTACGACCACCCTACCATCCATCAGTGGTGGTGGTCGTGCTCGCACATGTAGCGCCCCCGTGGGTGTACCTTAGAAGTGGAATAGTAGGTTCAGATCTCTCTTTGCTCTGGTGAACTCCCTTTTTCTTCCCCAATACTCAGACACAGTTTATATGAACAATGGGCCTGTTTATTTTCAACAATGTGACCCTAAACAAAATAATGGTAAGCAGTCAAACTTGCACAGAATATTACTAGTTATAAAATTACTGCAGTATTACATGCAATGCGCGGTCAAACAGCTTCTTACACAAAAATCTCAATCAATTACACTTTTCTCCACAGGGTGTCTCTATAACAAGTTTCACTGCAAAGATAAACTATGATGAGAGTAAAACAAATGTTAGATATTGACTCTAATCAAATGAAAATACAACAGCTGAGTATATTAAACCCTGTAGAAGGCTTCCAACGCTTAAATATACCCAAAGGAAACACAAATATAGTCCCAGCGTTAGCAGAAAGGAAAAGGGAAAATAGTTGGCAGCTGCATGCGTTGGGGCCCGTCTTCTCGGTTAAATATTTATAGCAATGGTGGACAGTGTAGCTCACTTGTGTAGGAAAATCCTTAACTGGTGTCCAAGTCCAGAACCTATGATTCCCTGCACTTTACTAAGCTATATGATTCAGAACGGGGTCCTTAGGCTCTTAAGCATTTGCCTTGTGAAGATTTCAATATCAGCATGAGAAATATACATTAGGAGAGTCCACACAGTGTCTTCCAAACAAACAGCTTATATCAATGCAGCTGGAGGTGAATGCAGGGTATTAGTTTGTGTTGATCTCACACTCTCCTGGATGCAATGTTCATAATACTTTAGTATGGTGTGCAGATCTGTTACCTCTGAGAGCAGAAAATGCCAGCAACTCACTACCATTTAGTCTTTCTCCTTCCAAGAAACAATCCACTCTCTCTCTGGTCCCAGTGCAGTATACAGCTTGATCTTCTGTCTGGCCAGACAAAACAGTAACTCTCTCTTGAACCGGATCCACAGCATCCTTTTCCAACCTTCCTCGCACATCCAACAAAACCCTCCCCCTCAGGAACTGTCCTCTCCAAATTTGGTTCCTAGTGTGACACAGCAATCTTTTCTAAGAACACCCCTAGTGGGCATAACTGTGCACTGCCACTAATGAGGGAAAGAAAAGAAAAGGTTTAGCATTAAACATCATCATTGCACAAAAAGCTATGGGGTGTTACACACACTATAGGAAAAAGCACTAGCCTATGTTAGGTCTTACGGTACCAACCACCAAATATGTAGGTCAGCACTTTTCCCTATAGTGTGCAAGCACGGCCACCACTGATGGATTACAAGGTGGTCATAACCATGGAAAAGAGCAGTGTATAATGTGAAATGTGGAAAAATGAGTCCAGCCAAACGAAGCAATATGGATAATGACAATAAATTAGTAAGTGGTTTGTACTAACTTCCTCTACATAATAAATGCTATTTGCTGAAGTGAGACAACCCCTTTAAGATGACCGTGGTCAGGCCGGGAAACACAAAGAAAAAAGTATACTATTAGACTCTGCCATAGGTGCTATTACACTTCTGCACATGTCTGACCTGGAGGCCTTTGTTAATGGCACCACACAATTTTGTTGCAACGTGCTGACATAGGAAGCCCCTTTCGTCTCTTAAACTCCTTAGATGCTACGGTTGCTATTGTTTGCAGCATCCAAGGCATTAAACAGCCAGGCCTGGAGCCTGGTTTTCTGTCAAAACTGGCCTCCCACAGCGACCACACAGGAACAACTTCTGCTGTTATGTCAATTGGCTGGAACTACATAGTTCCCATGATGTATTAAAATGTCACAGGGTGAGAAGGGGTTAACAAGTTATGGTAAGGTCTAGTTCACACGAACGTTTTTTTTGCGAGTGTACGGGCCGTTTTTTTGTGTTCCGTATACGGTCCGTATACGGAACCATTCATTTCAATGGTTCCACATTAAAAACGGAATGTGTTCCGTAAGCATTCCGTTTCCGTATTTCCGTTCCTTTCAAAGATAGAACATGTCCTATATTTGGCCTGAAAAATCACGTTCCGTGGCTCCATTCAAGTCAATGGCTCCGCAAAAAAAACGGAACACATACGGAAATGCATCCGTATGTCTTCCGTATCCGTTCCGTTTTTTGCTGAACCATCTATTGAAAATGTTATGCCCAGCCCAATTTTTTCTATGTAATTACTGTATACTGTACATGGCATACGGAAAAACGGAACGTAAAAACAGAAAGGAAACGGAAACACAACGGAACTCAAAAACGGAGCAACGGATCCGTGAAAAACGGACAGCAAAAAACTATAAAAGCCATACGTTCGTGTGAACTAGGCCTAAGGCTGTATTCACACCTGTGTTGTTTCTGTCATATGAAAAGGTAACCAGTACATTGCTGCCACCTAGTGGAGGTGTGAAATACATTTTAGTTACAAAGGAAAAAACTGCCCCATTTCCACACTGGAGAAATGCATCTACTGTAGCTACTAATTAGTGGAAATGACACAAGGCTATTGAGCCTTTCAGTGCAATCTTTTCAGGGAGCTGATCCCTAACATGCTGAATCGACATGTCTGAATTCTGTTACCGTACAATCCTAAACGCTCTAAGCTCTATAAAACCTCATTCACACCTCAGTGTTCCACGTATGTGCGCTGTACATGTTCTCGACGGACAGCTCACGTCCTCATTCATTTTAATGTGTGTTTTCACACATCAGAGTTTTAGCACGGTCCGTGGGTCTGTGTTTTCAGCACGGATAAATGCTCTACTTTGTCCGTCCATCCATCATGCCCATTATAGTCTATGTATCCATGAAAACCACGAATGCGACACGGATCCAACAGGGTTTCAGGGATCATTAGGAAGAGATGCTTTGAAAATTATTTCTCAGCTGTGCAGTGTCAGTGAAACACGGATGACACACGGACAGCAAAATATGCACACACGGACCACACATGGATCCTTCACAGATATCTTCATGGAGGCATCACTGACCTCCTTTTCACAGATTTAAGCACGGATGTGTAAATGAGGCTTAAGGCACACTGTCAGTTTTTCGTGGCCATTTTCCAACCATTTGTGCATCCATTTTTTGTCTGTCTGTCCGTTTTTAATGCCCGTTTTGCATCTGTTATTCACGGCTGTTAAAAATGGCTTTTTTCTTTTAAACAAAGATCCCAACCCCTGCAGTGCCCTCAGTGTACATAATACCCCCCAGCAGTAATAATGTCCCCCATAGTGGCCCCCAGCATTAATAATATCCCCCATAGTGCCCCCCGGCAGAAATAATGTCTCCCATAGTGGCCATTAGCAGTACTAATGTTCCCCATGGTGGCCCATAATGTTTGCCATAGTGGCTCCCTGCTGTAATGTTTCATTTCAACAAAAAAAAGAAGAAAAAATATATATACTCACCTCATCCTCTTGCTCCTCTATTGAATGAAAAGGACCTGCCGAAGGACCGGCGTTCAGCGTGCTGACGTCATTGCACGCTCCCAGCGCGACAGATCCTCTTTAATCAAAAGAGGAGTTATTGTCTCTTTGTGTGCAAGTGGATGAGGTGAGTATATGCAATGGGCGGCCGAGCCACAGGGCCCTCTATGTCGCATCTCAGGTGTAGGAACAGCCGAGTGGTAAAGGGTGGCCTAAAATGTCCCTTTATATGAGGTGTGAGTGTCACGGTGCTCCTACCTGTATACGGCTGGACCAAAGGCGTTGGCTCCGAAGCAAACAAATAGGGGGAATAGTTGAGGGATAAAAGAATAACTTGAGTCCAGATCTTGAGATGCAGTTCCAACTTTGCCTTGGTCCCAGCAGGCTTTAGCATTAAGACTCTGGCAGGCAAACTCATCACTGCTACATTTGTTGCTCTCTGGCTCTGCTGTACTATCAGGCTGGCTGTATAACTTTGCTTCTTCTTTATGCTGCACAACACTTAGTAGTCTGACTCTATGTTTGGCAAGGAAATACTCCTCCTGGCTCTTGAGGCTTCAAGCTTTGGCCTCCATGTCCAGCAGTGCTAAGGGTGCTCTGAATGGCTTGGCTTGGGCATGTTCAGGAGAGACGTGCCCAGCACACCCTCCCTTGGCAGGGGGTAAGCTGGAACTGACTCTCACTAATCCCCACCCTTCATGCAGGAAGTGGGACTGGCCCACTCCTCCACCGAGGGGGTATAGAATGGAATGGAAAGCTCCATTCTACCTAACTATAGTTCTGCTGTATTTGCTGCCACCTGCTGGTAAACCAGGCAAATTGCATTTAAACACAACAGTTGCAAACATTAGAAATGCACAGTGTAGTGGACCTGAAATAAATACACAAGATGACATGATATTAGCACATTAGAGATAGTAGCGGCGTGAAGAAGTGGTAATGCCACTCTGGGGCGTTACATATACACTGCTCGTTACCATGGTTATGACCACCCTGTAATCCTCTCTGGTGACCAGGACTGTGGAAACTCACATAGGCTGGTGCTTTCTCCTATAGTGTGCAAGCAGGGCCACCACTGATGGTTTACAGGGTGGTCGTAACCATGGGAAAAAGCAGTGTATAATGTGATGGAAAAATGAATCCAGACAGCAAAGGAATTGAAGTTGAATAGGTCTCGATTCGTCATGGCCGCCGCACGGACATTGCCCGTGCATTAGGGACCGCAAATTGCAGTCCCCAAATGCACGGAACGACCGCACAACGGCCGTGTGCATGAGGCCTAAGGCTGAGTTCACATGTATTTTAAGCATCTGTTATGCACACGTTGCCTTCGTTTTAGCCATTTCCGTTATTTTAGACTTAAAAAAATGTAGGAATTTTTTCCTTTTAAAATAACCGATCCCAGACGGAAATGGCTAAAAAGGATGCAACACGTGCATAACTGAGCATAACGGATGCTTAAAATACAGAAGAACGGAAAGCTAAACGGTGATGTGAACCTGGCCTAACAGGCACTCCAGCACTAAGATCCCGTTGGAGATTGCCACTACTTAAAAAAAAATCTGGATTATTGGATTTTATTCACACTTGACATAAGTGCAGGAATTCATCAAGATTAGTATTTGAAAAGAAAAAGTGATCAGGAAGGTAATGTCCCCTTTACCTCTGATGTTGACATCACCATGGCAACTGCAGTAAACAGCTGTTGGTCGGCTTGAATCTAAAAATCATCAGTTGGCTCCTTGGGAGATGAAACTGATTTTATGGTTAGTGATGAATTTCGGAGACACCTGGAGGAGCTGCTTTTACGCCCACTGCTCACAGTGGGATTTCTGGGGTAAGATACTAAGATATATCTAACTGTTATATTCAGGTGCGGGATATCTCCGTATAACACTGGTGTGTTTTTTAGTAAGCTACAATAAATACAATAAAACAGGGTAAGATGTTTAGCGTTTTCCCTAAATTTGAACGGTTTATTATGTGTCTAGGGAAAATAGGACTTTTGGTCAGGTCTACAACACTTGTGGTGAAGTTACCTAAAGAACGGTGAAGTATAAAGACACTGCAGATGATTGCATTAGGGCCTTATTGGCACAGTCAGTGTTTGGTCAGTGATTGCCATCAGTGATTTTGAGCCAAAACCAAGTTACGGGTCCAAAACACAGAACAGGCGCAGATCTTTCCCTTCTACCTTATGTCTGTGTAGGATCCACTCCTGATTTTGGCTCACAATCACTGATGGAAATCACTGACCAAACACTGACTGTGTGAATGAAGACTTAAAATGTGAAAATTCTTGGCATCTTTAAACTCATCTCATGTAGTTGCCTGTAAGTTAGGTTCTTCATATGCTTTGCGGCTTTAGGCCTCATGCACATGACCGTTGTTATAGGCATTTATATTGCCGGCGCCCGTTCCGTTCCGCAAATTGTGGAAGGCAACACGGGCGGCTTCTGTTTTTTGCGTATCCGCGGTTTGAGGACCGCAAAAAACGGCACGGTCGTGTGCATGAGGCCTTAGCTTGTGAAACCAGCTTTTTTGGATTGAACCCTTAAATGCAAATCTTGCTCTATTAGTATAGGAACAGTCATATAAATCAAAAGACAAGCCCTGATACGGCTATGCGAATAAAAAATATAAATATGCTTGATACTTTTATTACCCAAATTGCCCAAATTGCTGTTGCAGAGATATCTTAATGAATATGCTAATTAGGGTCTCAGTGCACGATTTGGGAATACTTTTTATACTTCTTTTTGCAACCCTTTAGGAATCTCCATTGGGGTGAGACTACATGCACATTTTTTTATGTGACGACATCAACAAAATCACAGAAAATGACAGAATGTTGGAAATGAGTGAGTATCAGAAGTTGCAGTTGTCCAGTTCACTTAGCAAATGAAAGGTGAGGTGTGACAAGTTACAATGGACATCGGGGTCACTCGTTGTTTGATACAAGATTGAGACACGGGGTCCATCCTGATAGACAGTATGTGTTAAAGAGTCCAACAACTGCTCCAATATTTATGTCATGTTTTCTTTTTAATTCAGACACAATCTTCAGTCTCCGCAGTCTTCACAGAGAACCTTCTCACGGACCACAGGATAGGATAAGTGTTGCCTTTATGTTGTGTATATAGGACAGGTATAATCTTTATAGTTAGTCTGAATATAGGGTAAGTGTATATAGCGTATGAATAAGGTGTAGTGTAATAGTGTGTATATAGGATAACCGTAGTGTATATAGCGCATGTGTGTAGGATAAGTGTAATCTATATAGTGTCTGTATATAGTGTAAGTGTAGTGTATATAGTGTATGTATATGGTAACTATAATAAATGTCTGCATATAAGGTAAGTGTAGTATATTTAGCGTTTATATAGAATAAGCAATCTATATAGTGTCTGCATATAGGATAAATGTAGTGTATATAGTTTATATATAGGGTAAGTGTACTGTATATAGCATTTATATAGTGTAGTCTATGTAGTGTATATATAGGATAACTGTAGTCTTTAAGTTTGATATATAAGATAAGTGTAATCTTTATAGTTAGTCTGTATATTGGGTATGTGTAGAGTATATAGTAAATGTATAGTGTATATAGTGTTTGTACAGGGTAAGTGTTGTTTAATTTATATATTATCTGTATATAGGGTATGTGTAATATATATATATATATATATATATATATATATATATATTATATGTGGGGTAAGTGCAATGTATATATTGTATGTATAGGATATGTGTAAGTTATATAGTTTCTGTATATGGGGTAAAGTTTAGTGTATGTATATGACATGTGTAGTCATTATAGTGTTACATACGGTATGTGTAGTGTATATAGTGTGTGTGTATATAGGATAATTAATCTATAAAGTGCCTGTATATAGGGTAAGTGTAGTATATATAGTGTATGTATGGTGTATATAGTGTGCGTATAGGGTATATGTAGTGTATACAGTTTATGTGTAAGGTAAGTGTAGTCTAAATTTGTTAGCCCTTTTGCAGTGCTTAATCCCTCCTTGTTTAGGTGGGTCCCTACACTAACACGTTATACATATAACAGGATATATTGAGTGTAACTGGTGTTATCACTTGCAGTGTGCTTTTACATTATTTTATATACAGTAGTTATAGAGAAACACCAATATACTGCTTATCAGTTTGGCTTTTCAAATTAATAGTGCAAATCAGTGTAAATCAGGTTATTAAAAAAAAAAGAGTTTTAGTGTAGGGACCTATCTGAATGAGGTCGCCTTGACGTGGCAGATGGGCTCACACAATGTCATCAGATTGTGTGCTAAGAACCTCATATTTTTAAAAGTGTGGGTGACAAGATTCTTCTGAGAGTTTTTGAGCTTCCATATCTTAAGGAATTAATCAGTTGTCCCTCTTGAAGCATAGATACATTCATAGAGATAGAGGGCATCATTTATTTTTATTAAGGCTACGCCATGAGTGGGCAGCACGGTGGCTCACTTGTTGGCACTGGTGCCTTGCAGTGCTGGGGTCCTAGGTTCGAATCTGACCAATAACAACATCTGCATGGAGTTTGTATGTTCTCCCTGTGCTTGTGTGGGTTTCCTCCAGTTTCCTCCTACACTCCAAAGACATACTGATAGGGAACTTAGATTGTGAGCCCCATTAAGGACAGTTGGATGCTAATGTCTGTAAAGAGCTGCGGTATATAGCAGCGCTATATAAATGCAT
The DNA here is from genome assembly GCF_905171765.1 of Bufo bufo. Lineage (NCBI taxonomy): Eukaryota > Metazoa > Chordata > Amphibia > Anura > Bufonidae > Bufo > Bufo bufo. The sequence goes on from NC_053393.1 coordinate 363,260,504, forward strand.
AAAATAAATAAATAAATTAGGTCTGGACACCTTGGGAGACTTTTTGAAGAGTATGGGTTTCTACTTTAAAATACCGGAAATGCATTTTCATTCAGACATAAGGTGCAGCAAATAATGACTGTTGGGCTCCACGTTTACCCCTATCTTATATACAGGGTGGCCCACAAAAAAGTAGCCCACCTCCAGCCATAGTATGTCAAGATGAATGAGCAAGTGGATTGTTATTTTTTTTTATTACCCACAAGTCACAAAAGATACTGAAAGTGGTCCCTGTTCCGGTCTATGCATCTTTGGGCACATCGGATTATGTTGGCCGATACTGCTTACAGCTCTACAGCAGTGATGCTGCAGAAACAAAAATGTCCTGCTCTTTCCAACAAGATGGGACAACATGCCACACCTCACTGGCACGGATTCATGAACTGTTGATGTAGGAGCAAACTGTGAGCAAGGGGTTATGGCCACCACGTTCCTCAGACTTGTCCTCATGCAATTTTTATCTGTAAGGGCTCTTTCAGACTTGCGTTGTCCGGATCCGGCGTGTACTCCATTTGCCGGAGGTGCCCGCCGGATCCGGAAAAACGCAAGTGAACTGAAAGCATTTGAAGACGGATCAGTCTTCAAAATGCGTTCAGTGTTACTATGGCACCCAGGACGCTATTAAAGTCCTGGCTGCCATAGTAGTAGTGGGGAGCGGGGGAGCAGTATACTTACCATCCGTGCGGCTCCCGGGGTGCTCCAGAATGACGTCAGAGCGCCCCATGCGCATGGATGACGTGTCCATGCGATCACGTCATCCATGCGCGTGGGGCGCCCTGACGTCACTCTGGAGCGCCCGGGAGCCGCACGGACGGTAAGTATACTGCTCCCCCGCTCCCCACTACACTTTACCATGGCAAACAGGACTTTAGCGTCTTGGCAGCCATGGTAACCATTCAGAAAAAGCTAAACGTCGGATCCGGCAATGCGCCGAAACGACGTTTAGCTTAAGGCCGGATCCGGATTAATGCCTTTCAATGGGCATTAATTCCGGATCCGGCCTTCCGGCAAGTGTTCAGGATTTTTGGCCGGAGCAAAAAGCGCAGCATGCTGCGGTATTTTCTCCGGCCAAAAAACGTTCCGGTCCGGAACTGAAGACATCCTGATGCATCCTGAACGGATTTCTCTCCATTCAGAATGCATTAGGATAAAACTGATCAGGATTCTTCCGGCATAGAGCCCCGACGACGGAACTCTATGCCGGAAGAAAGTGTGAAAGAGCCCTTAGGAAATTCAAAACACAAAATGTCCGCTAACAATCCACATCCCTGGATGAACTGAAGGCAAATATCACAAACACTATCCGCAACATTACAAGTAGTTTCAGCCAACATAATCCGACGTGCCCAAAAATGCATAGATATGAATGGGGACCACTTTCTGCATCGTGTGGCATGTGGGTTATTAAAAAAACAATCCACTTGCTCATTCATTTTGTCATACTATTGCTGGAGACTGTCTACTTTTTCGTGGGCCACCCGGTATTGCCCCTTCTCGACATAGAGAAGGGATACATGATGACCTTTCTATGTGTGTCATTCCTATGCAATGACCTATTCGCGTATATTCTCCTACTAGTGACATCACTGTGTGCATTATTGCTATTTTGTGACATAACTGTGTAAATTATCTACAATATGTACAATAAAGTCACTTCAACTTTTACATTATCCTTGTGCATCAGGGAGACCATAATAATCATAAAATTCATGTACTGGAATTGCTGCAGAAGGTGGTCGTGATAGAGTGGGGCCCAAGTCAATTTTGCTATGAAGCCCCACGGTTACTTGCTATGCCCCTGGAATGTACATTACATATAAAGATTCTGCAAGCAGCTACATTCGGTCAGGGAGCTGTCAGAATGGCTAGAGCTGCTGCACAGATTTAGGGGGTCATTTACTATACTGAAATACTCCTAAATTAGGCTTATTTCAGGCGCAGATGGCGGGTCAATGCTTTGTTGCTGTTTTAGGCGTGACTGCTGGTATTCAGGAGAGGGCAAAGGAGAGCTAAGAACCGGGCCGGCACCTCTGCCTACCTGCAGCTCCCCTTACTTAACTGACCCATATAATAACACGCAGGACAACAGGTAACCTTTTAGCTGGGTGATGATCGGCCACAGCTTATTTATTTTATACGGCAAAACCAAATAACATCTTGGAGCGGTATGCCAACCGCCGGACTCCCGGCGGGCAAGTACGCCATCAGCCATCTCCAACACTCCGCTGTATCAATTGCCGCCACGGAGGAGACCCGCAGCCTTAAACGGGGCTCCGACCACCACCCAGCAAAAACATGGCCTGTTCAATACCGTCCTGCAAGCCAGAAATAAAGATGTCCAGACCAATCTCAGTCAAGTGAACACCATCAGGCCTCATAAGGGATCTGTTATCACCTTCTAATTGGCGATGTCTCACCACAATCCCCCCACGGGAGCGCACAAACCGGGACATGCGGGAATTGACCGTCCTCCTACATTTCTCGGCAGCCTCGGCATCCCTGGCACCGTGCCAAACCACCCGAGGAATGATTTCGGACCACACCAGCACCATCTCGGCAAAGAAGGACGAGAACCTCTCAATGTCAGAGCGCATGAGAGTCATGAGCTCAGCCAAGCGTGATAGGCATAGGTCATTGCCACCGGCATGAATGACAAGAATCACAGGACCCCTGGAATGAAAACCGATATCTACCACCTCAGTAAGAATCTGTGACCACTTAAGACCACGGATACCCCTCCAGGATACATCCACTTCACGGAATCCCAGCATCCGACCGCCAGGCCTGCACTCCGCCCTTTGAGCCGCCTAGAAAATGTACGAGTGGCCAACCAACTAGACCGCCGGGCGCACCACACCTAAAAGAAAAAACAGTTAGTACCAATGTAACATAGGATAACGCTGCGAACCCGCGCTGCACACCCACTGGTGCCGTATCATGCATAACAGCCTGGGAACACAAGAATTACATACATACAACATCCGTATAACTTATATATATATATTAATTTTTTTTATAACAAGAGATCCGGCCTGATATATCTGGCGTAACAGGCGACTGCCACCTGCCAGTGCGCATAACCTCCGACTCCAGCAAACCAGCTCTGGCCGCCTCTGTAGCAGCACCAATGCGAAACGAGTGGGTGCCAAAGTCCTTCGGCTCAACTCCCAACCGTGACAAGCAAGCGCGAAAGACAGGTTAATGAAGAAATTAGCACCACCAACGCGAGACTCACCGTACACAGAGACCAAACGAACCGGACAAGCCACACCAGGCACCTGGTGAAGAGGGATCCACGCCCCCCTGCCAAACTGGTCCGTCTTAGATCTGCGAACACGGACCCTGACTGTCACGGGGTTCCGAAGGTGCACTCGGTCCCCCATCGCCCGCAGACCTGTTGCTTAGCTTTGGGAATGAGGATCTGTGTTTGACCTCATTCCCAGGGCGGCTTTACTAGCTGGGTGGCTCCCTGCTCCTAAATCTGCCTTGAGCGCCGAGCTGATCACTCGGTGCTCGACTGGTTGGTCTGTCAGTCATGTGACGCTGGCCTAGTCACATGACCCTCACTCCCCACTATAAATACAGGCAGCCTGCTGGCTACAGGTTGCCTGTTAATTTCTAGGTTCCTGGCTATTTGTTGGACTGCTGAATACTTACCTGATCCTGTTCCTTGACCATCCTTTTGCCTGATCCTCCTGTACTGCGATCCCACCTGACTACTCTCTTAGGACTCCTCTTGTACTTCTCTGCTCTCCTGGTATTTGACCCCGGCTTCTCCTGACCATTCTTTGCTTAATCCTTTGTACTTTGTAGCTTTCCTGGTATTGACTCGGTCCGTTCACGTCCTGTTGTTTGTCTGTCTGCACTTATTCCAAGTTAGGGATTGCCGTCCAGTTGTCCCCTGTCATTAGGACTCGCGAGGCAAGTAGGCAGGGCCAGGGGTAAGGGTGGAGCGCAGTGGTCACTCTTCCCTTCTCCCCTGTGTGTGTGTGTACGCGACCGTTACAGATTAACAGGCCCAATAACCACTGTATTATGAATCCTCTGGTGACCCTGACTGACTATGTCTCTAATCTGACGCAGATGGTGCAGGAGTTAGGGGAAAAACTCAGCTCTTTTGAGTTAGGGCAAGGCTCTTCCACTCCTCAGGCCTCCAGTCCGCATTTTGAGCCCCAGATTAAGCTCCCAGAAACCTTTTCTGGAGACCGGAAGAAGTTTCTCTCTTTTAAGGAGAGTTGCAAACTTTACTTCCGTTTGTGCCCCGTGTCCTCTGGGCCTGAGAGTCAACGCGTGGGCATTATCATTTCCCGATTACAGGGTGATCCCCAGGACTGGGCGTTCTCTTTACCTGCTGGCGCCAGTTGTTTATATTCTGTGGAGGGGTTCTTTCAGGCCCTAGGTACCCTCTATGATGAACCAGACAGGGCTCTAGTAGCCGAGACGGCTCTAAAGGCACTGGTTCAGGGCAATTTACCAGCGAAGGATTATTGCACCCAATTCAAAAGGTGGTGTGTCCCCTCAGGATGGAACGAACCAGCCCTGAAGAGTCAGTTCAGGTCAGGTCTGTCTGATAAATTAAAGGATCTTCTGGTCAGTTATCAACTTCCAGAGACCTTAGAGGAGATGATGACCCTTGTTGTCCGACTTGACCGACGGGTTAGAGAGAGACGACAGGAACAACAGTTCTCTTCCCAGATGGAGGTCCAGCCAGAGGCCTGTCCCAGAGACAATGCTGAGGTCTCCACCGAGGAACCCATGCAGGTTGGCATGACCCGAGGGAATCTTCGCCGCAGACGTGGAGAATGCTTTTACTGTGGAGATTCTGACCATTGGATCAACCAGTGTCCTAAAAAGGTCCTCTCTGTCAAGTCTCCTAAGGCAAGGCAACCTAAAGACCAGGTACACCCTGAATTTTCTAAATGTAAGCTTTCGGTACCCATTACGATCTCTCTGGGAGTAGATAAATGGCCGGGTAAGGCCTTTATTGATTCTGGCTCAGCGGCTAGCTTTATTGACTCTGAGTATGCTGTAAGATTGGGTATTCCTATGTTTGCCTTACCAACTCCTATCCATGTCATGGCTATTGATGCTACTCCTCTTATTGGTGGTACGGTGAGCTTATGTACCTCAGAGATTTCTCTAACCGTGGGAGTGTGCCACTCAGAGAGATGTTCGCTTCTAGTCCTGGAGAACCTACCTGCTGAGGTGGTACTAGGGTTGCCTTGGCTCCGACTACATAACCCCACTATAGATTGGTCCAATGGGGAGTTGGTGAGATGGGGGCCTAAGTGTGACTCGTGCCTGTCCGTGGTACAGGCTGGGGTCTCAGTAAAGTCTGATACTTTACCCTCTGTTGTTAGAGAATATTCTGATGTATTCTCATCACCAACCCCGGAGGTTCTAGCCCCCCATAGACCTTATGATTGTACCATAGAGCTAGTAGAGGGGGCCAAGTTTCCTAAAGGACGAATTTATAATCTTTCTATGCCCGAACGCAAGGCCATGGAAGATTATATTAAGGAGAGCCTTGCTAAAGGGCATATTAGACCTTCTGTCTCTCCTATGGGGGCGGGGTTTTTCTTCGTTAAGAAAAAAAAGGTGGTCTTATGCCATGTATCGATTACCGGAGATTAAATAAAATCACTGTCCAGAATAGATACTCCCTCCCATTGATTCCGGATTTATTTAACCAGGTCCTGGGGGCAACCTGGTTTTCCAAAATTGACCTGAAAGGGGCATACAATCTAATCCGAATCAAGGAGGGAGACGAATGGAAGACGGCGTTCAATACTCCGGTAGGACACTTTGAATATCAGGTGATGCCTTTTGGACTCAGCAATGCCCCAGCTGTGTTCCAAAACTTCATGAATGACATTCTTAGGGAGTTCTTAGGTAAATTTGTTATTGTCTATCTTGACGACATTTTGATATTCTCTCCTGACTTCGAATCCCATGTGTCTCATGTTAGACAAGTATTAGAGGTGTTGAGGGAGAATCAGCTATCCGCTAAACAAGAGAAATGTGTCTTTGGTGTGCAGGAGATTCTGTTTCTAGGGCATATTCTGACTCCTCACGCCTTCAAGATGGATCCTGGTAAGGTACTAGCAATTAAGGAAAGGGCATATTAGACCTTCTGTCTCTCCTATGGGGGCGGGGTTTTTCTTCGTTAAGAAAAAAAAGGTGGTCTTATGCCATGTATCGATTACCGGAGATTAAATAAAATCACTGTCCAGAATAGATACTCCCTCCCATTGATTCCGGATTTATTTAACCAGGTCCTGGGGGCAACCTGGTTTTCCAAAATTGACCTGAAAGGGGCATACAATCTAATCCGAATCAAGGAGGGAGACGAATGGAAGACGGCGTTCAATACTCCGGTAGGACACTTTGAATATCAGGTGATGCCTTTTGGACTCAGCAATGCCCCAGCTGTGTTCCAAAACTTCATGAATGACATTCTTAGGGAGTTCTTAGGTAAATTTGTTATTGTCTATCTTGACGACATTTTGATATTCTCTCCTGACTTTGAATCCCATGTGTCTCATGTTAGACAAGTATTAGAGGTGTTGAGGGAGAATCAGCTATCCGCTAAACAAGAGAAATGTGTCTTTGGTGTGCAGGAGATTCTGTTTCTAGGGCATATTCTGACTCCTCACGCCTTCAAGATGGATCCTGGTAAGGTACTAGCAATTAAGGAATGGGTAAGACCTTCATCCTTAAAGGCCTTACAACGGTTCTTAGGTTTCGCCAATTACTATCGTAAATTTATTATGAATTTTTCCGTAATTGCTAAACCGTTGACCGACCTTACTAAGAAAGGGGCGGATTTGGAGAATTGGTCTACTGAGGCCATTTCTTCATTTGAAAAATTAAAAAAGGCATTCAGTAGCGCTCCCATTCTGATCCAGCCTGATCAGGAGAAACCTTTTATTGTGGAGGTGGATGCGTCCGAGGACGGCGCAGGAGCAGTCCTTTCACAATGTCCTGCTAGCCTCACTAATCTGAGACCATGTGCCTTCTTCTCCAGGAAATTCTCTCCCACGGAGAGAAACTACGACATAGGGAATAGGGAGCTGCTAGCCATTAAATGGGCATTTTCTGGAGGGGGCAAGGCATTGTGTAACTGTTGTCACTGACCATAAAAACCTTATGTTTCTCGAGTCTGCTAAGAGGTTGAATCCCCGTCAAGCCAGATGGGCTCTGTTTTTTACTCGTTTTGATTTTTCCATCACGTTCAGGCCGGGAAGTAAAAATGTGAAGGCGGACGCATTATCTCGGAGCTTCCAGGCTTTTCAACCTACTGAGGTACCACCTGAATCCATCCTACCAGCAAAAATCTTCTTAGCAGCTCTTACCCAGGATATGTCGGCTCGCATTAGGTCGGAACAACATCTGGCACCGGTATCCACCCCAACAGATAAGTTGTTTGTTCCCGTACAATTTCGTCTCCAGCTGTTGGGTGAGTGTCACGATTCTGCCTTTTGTGGACATCCGGGTGTTGAGGGCACTAAGGATCTGGTTTCTAGATCTTATTGGTGGCCCACTCTAACTAGGGATGTCAAGTCCTATGTGTCAGCCTGTGAGGTTTGTGCCAGGTCCAAGACACCTAGGACTCGCCCTGCTGGTAACCTACGACCCTTACCCATTCCCAGTAGACCCTGGTCCCATATCTCGATGGACTTTATAACTGACCTACCGCCGGCAGAGGGTAAGACTGTAGTGTGGGTAGTGGTGGATAGGTTTAGCAAGATGGTCCATTTCATTCCCCTGTCTAAACTCCCGAATGCCAAAACCCTGGCGTCTATTTTTGTGAAAGAAATTGTTCGATTGCATGGTATCCCGGAAAATATTGTTTCTGACAGGGGTGTGCAGTTTGTGTCCAAATTCTGGAGGGCCTTCTGTCAAAAATGTAAAATTTCATTGTCTTTTTCCTCTGCCTACCACCCTGAGAGTAATGGGCAGACTGAACGCCTTAATCAGTCTGTCGAACAATTCTTGAGGTCGTATGTTGCTGATGACCAGCAATTATGGGTGAAATTTCTTCCTTTGGCTGAATTTGCTTTGAACAACCGTGTCAATTCTTCCGCTGGGGTCTCCCCTTTCTTTTGTAACCATGGTTTTCATCCCCGTTTTCATTCTGGGTCGTCCGTCTCCTCCTCTAACCCTGAAGCGGATAAACTCTCCTCCGAACTGTGCACAGTTTGGGCCCGGGTTCAATCAAACCTAGAAAAGGCTCAATGTTCTCAAAAACTCAAGGCCGATAGGAGACGTTCAAGGGGGGTAAACTTTCAGGTTGGGGATAAAGTATGGTTGTCCTCCAAGAATCTATCTCTCAAGGTAACTTCTAAAAAATTTGCTCCTCGTTTTATTGGACCATATAAGATCACGGAAGTGATTAACCCGGTATCTTTTAGGTTGGAGCTGCCCGAGTCATTCCACATTCATAATGTGTTCCATAAATCTCTGCTTAAAAAATATTTTGAACCGGTAGTACCATCAAAAGCCTTGCCTCCGCCGATTCTTGTTAATGATGCTGTCGAGTATGTGGTGTCTAAAATAGTGGATGTCCGGAAGGTGCGTAATTCCTTGCAGTACCTGATTCACTGGAAGGGGTATGGACCTGAAGAGAGATCTTGGGTACCTGCCAGGGAGGTTCATGCTCCTAGACTTGTTCGTAAATTTCATTTAGAACACCCTGAAAAGCCATCGCCTGAAGTCTTGGGTCCGGTGGCCCCTCGTAAAAGGGGGGGTACTGTCACGGGGTTCCGAAGGTGCACTCGGTCCCCCATCGCCCGCAGACCTGTTGCTTAGCTTTGGGAATGAGGATCTGTGTTTGACCTCATTCCCAGGGCGGCTTTACTAGCTGGGTGGCTCCCTGCTCCTAAATCTGCCTTGAGCGCCGAGCTGATCACTCGGTGCTCGACTGGTTGGTCTGTCGGTCTTGTGACGCTGGCCATGTCACATGACCCTCACTCCCCACTATAAATACAGGCAGCCTGCTGGCTACAGGTTGCCTGTTAATTTCTAGGTTCCTGGCTATTTGTTGGACTGCTGAATACTTACCTGATCCTGTTCCTTGACCATCCTTTTGCCTGATCCTCCTGTACTGCGATCCCACCTGACTACTCTCTTAGGACTCCTCTTGTACTTCTCTGCTCTCCTGGTATTTGACCCCGGCTTCTCCTGACCATTCTTTGCTTAATCCTTTGTACGTTCAGGCCGGGAAGTAAAAATGTGAAGGCGGACGCCTTATCTCGGAGCTTCCAGGCTTTTCAACCTACTGAGGTACCACCTGAATCCATCCTACCAGCAAAAATCTTCTTAGCAGCTCTTACCCAGGATATGTCGGCTCGCATTAGGTCGGAACAACATCTGGCACCGGTATCCACCCCAACAGATAAGTTGTTTGTTCCCGTACAATTTCGTCTCCAGCTGTTGGGTGAGTGTCACGATTCTGCCTTTTGTGGACATCCGGGTGTTGAGGGCACTAAGGATCTGGTTTCTAGATCTTATTGGTGGCCCACTCTAACTAGGGATGTCAAGTCCTATGTGTCAGCCTGTGAGGTTTGTGCCAGGTCCAAGACACCTAGGACTCGCCCTGCTGGTAACCTACGACCCTTACCCATTCCCAGTAGACCCTGGTCCCATATCTCGATGGACTTTATAACTGACCTACCGCCGGCAGAGGGTAAGACTGTAGTGTGGGTAGTGGTGGATAGGTTTAGCAAGATGGTCCATTTCATTCCCCTGTCTAAACTCCCGAATGCCAAAACCCTGGCGTCTATTTTTGTGAAAGAAATTGTTCGATTGCATGGTATCCCGGAAAATATTGTTTCTGACAGGGGTGTGCAGTTTGTGTCCAAATTCTGGAGGGCCTTCTGTCAAAAATGTAAAATTTCATTGTCTTTTTCCTCTGCCTACCACCCTGAGAGTAATGGGCAGACTGAACGCCTTAATCAGTCTGTCGAACAATTCTTGAGGTCGTATGTTGCTGATGACCAGCAATTATGGGTGAAATTTCTTCCTTTGGCTGAATTTGCTTTGAACAACCGTGTCAATTCTTCCGCTGGGGTCTCCCCTTTCTTTTGTAACCATGGTTTTCATCCCCGTTTTCATTCTGGGTCGTCCGTCTCCTCCTCTAACCCTGAAGCGGATAAACTCTCCTCCGAACTGTGCACAGTTTGGGCCCGGGTTCAATCAAACCTAGAAAAGGCTCAATGTTCTCAAAAACTCAAGGCCGATAGGAGACGTTCAAGGGGGGTAAACTTTCAGGTTGGGGATAAAGTATGGTTGTCCTCCAAGAATCTATCTCTCAAGGTAACTTCTAAAAAATTTGCTCCTCGTTTTATTGGACCATATAAGATCACGGAAGTGATTAACCCGGTATCTTTTAGGTTGGAGCTGCCCGAGTCATTCCACATTCATAATGTATTCCATAAATCTCTGCTTAAAAAATATTTTGAACCGGTAGTACCATCAAAAGCCTTGCCTCCGCCGATTCTTGTTAATGATGCTGTCGAGTATGTGGTGTCTAAAATAGTGGATGTCCGGAAGGTGCGTAATTCCTTGCAGTACCTGATTCACTGGAAGGGGTATGGACCTGAAGAGAGATCTTGGGTACCTGCCAGGGAGGTTCATGCTCCTAGACTTGTTCGTAAATTTCATTTAGAACACCCTGAAAAGCCATCGCCTGAAGTCTTGGGTCCGGTGGCCCCTCGTAAAAGGGGGGGTACTGTCACGGGGTTCCGAAGGTGCACTCGGTCCCCCATCGCCCGCAGACCTGTTGCTTAGCTTTGGGAATGAGGATCTGTGTTTGACCTCATTCCCAGGGCGGCTTTACTAGCTGGGTGGCTCCCTGCTCCTAAATCTGCCTTGAGCGCCGAGCTGATCACTCGGTGCTCGACTGGTTGGTCTGTCGGTCTTGTGACGCTGGCCATGTCACATGACCCTCACTCCCCACTATAAATACAGGCAGCCTGCTGGCTACAGGTTGCCTGTTAATTTCTAGGTTCCTGGCTATTTGTTGGACTGCTGAATACTTACCTGATCCTGTTCCTTGACCATCCTTTTGCCTGATCCTCCTGTACTGCGATCCCACCTGACTACTCTCTTAGGACTCCTCTTGTACTTCTCTGCTCTCCTGGTATTTGACCCCGGCTTCTCCTGACCATTCTTTGCTTAATCCTTTGTACTTTGTAGCTTTCCTGGTATTGACTCGGTCCGTTCACGTCCTGTTGTTTGTCTGTCTGTCATCCCTGCACTTATTCCAAGTTAGGGATTGCCGTCCAGTTGTCCCCTGTCATTAGGACTCGCGAGGCAAGTAGGCAGGGCCAGGGGTAAGGGTGGAGCGCAGTGGTCACTTCCCTTCTCCCCTGTGTGTGTGTGTACGCGACCGTTACACTGACAGCCCCATTCCCACAGACCACATCCTGAAATAACAACCCACCTGGTTTCTTGCCAGAAGGGCGGAGCAATTCACCCACCCGGAGAGCTGCAAAAAAGGCCAAGCTAAAACAGGCCGAGAAAAGCTTTGCTTCAAACACTGAAGTACACACCCCCGAACAAGCCTCGACCAGCCTGCATAACAGGTTAAATGAAATAGGCCGACGACAATCCTTCAAAACATATTCCTTCTTCCAACCCTTCATAGCCTGCCTGATGATAAAATGCTTAGAGACATCAGACCAACCACAAAGGCGAAAGAAAAAGGCAACCCCAGACAACCGTCGCTGCGCAACTGGTGCAGACACACCCATGGATCTGAGTTTTAGCAACCATTCAACTGTTACCTCCAGACGGAGGGAATCCTGTGTGGAAACGTTCCTCGCTCCCACCCCTGCTAACCAGTCGGCCCATGCCTTACCGTGAGCCCGCCAGGTCGCAGGAGACACCGAAGCCCCAACCAGGGACATCAGCTGGTGGCCACCAAACGCCATAGGTGCTCCGGACATTCCTTCCCGATGTGCTCCGCTTCCGGAAGCAGCTCCCGAAAAACCTGCCAACGAAAACGGGAAAGAGCATCAGCAATACTGTTATCAACACCTGGAACATGTCGAGCCCTGAAATATATATTATGCTCAAGACAACGCAATACCAAATGTCGCAACAGCGCAATCACCGGGAGAGAAGAGGAAGACAGGCGGTTGATACAATGGACCACACCCAGGTTATCAGACCAGAAGCAAACATGGTGATCCGAAAGCTCGTGACCCGAGATCTCCACAGCCACCACAATAGGAAACAATTCCAGCAGCGTCAAATTCTTACAAAGGCCCTGAGAGCGCCACAACTCTGGCCAGGGGGCAGTGCACCACTCCTTACCAAAAATGGTGCCAAAACCGCAGGAACCAGAAGCGTCTGAAAAAAGGGACAAAACCGAGTTAGGAACCTCTTCAGAAATAACACACGTGTGACCATTGTACGAGTGCAGAAAATCCCGCCATACCCGCAAGTCGGTTTTCAGGGACCTAGTCAGGCGGATGCGGTGATTTGGAGACTTAGCCCCCCGAGTAGCCAACGACAAACGCCTGGAAAAAACCCGGCCCATGGGCATGACCCGGCATGCAAAACAAAGCAAACCCAGCAATGATTGAAGCTGCTGTAGGGTAACCTTACGCACCGCCAGAAAACCTTCTATCAAATACAACAACTTCTGCAACTTATCACAGGGCAAACGAAAAACCATATTGACAGAATCAATTTCAATGCCCAAAAAAGACAAACACGTGACAGGACCCTCCGTTTTTTCTGCTGATATGGGAACACCAAACCTGGACATACAGGACAAAAACGTGTTGGGGAGCAAAAGACAACCATCCCCCGCTCCCGGGGAAACAAACAAAAAGTCGTCCAAATAGTGTATGACCGATGAGGATAACGTCTCATACCTGACCACCCATTCCAAAAAACAACCAAACATCTCAAAATAGTGGCAGGAAATAGAACACCCCATAGGAAGGCAAGTGTCATAATAAAACAGACCATCAAAAGAACAACCAAGAAGATGATGACAATCCAGGTGAACAGGCAAGAGCCGAAAAGCCGATTCAATGTCTGACTTAGCCAAAAAGGCGCCCTGACCTGCCGTCCTAACCAGAGAAACCGCACGGTCAAAGGATACATATGACACTGAGGCCTCTTCAGGCAGAATAGCATCATTCACCGACGAACACTTGGGGTGGGATAAGTGGTGTATGAGGCGAAACTTACCAGGTTCCCTCTTGGGAACAATACCCAAAGGGGACACTCTAAGATTAGGAAACGGAATAGATTGAAACGGCCCCTTGACGCTACCCAAAGACACCTCCTTACCCAACTTCTCACGAAGAACCTCAGGGAGCTCCGTAGCAGATCGTAAATTATCAGAAAAAACAGGAAACCTACTCAAGACAAAAGGAATAAAGAAACCAAACGTGAAACCAAAGCGAAGCTGCGAGGCAGCAGCCTTATTGGGGTAAATGTCTAGCCATGGGGACATCTCTGCTACGCTCACCGGGGTCCTTAGGGTCTCCCGAACCAGGGGACTTGAAAGGTCTAGATGTGGGGCGAGAGCACCGGTTAGCGGCGTGGTTGCCACCACATTCCGAGCACTCGTGCTTGTACTTGCACAGGCCTGCGTATTTGCAATGGCCTTCGTTGAAAAGCCAGCACGCCCCGGGGCGGCGGACGGCCACTGGCCCTTGGCCAGCACTTGCTCCGGAACCAGTGGCCACGCTAAGAAAGGGGGGCTGCCGCTGGGACACCATGAGGCGAAGCCAGACATCAGTTGCCTTAACACCCCAACCTACATCCGGATGTAACGCTAACCGCCGCCGGAATTCTTCATCATATCTCCACCAAGCGCTACCGCCATGGGCTCTATAAGCACTGTAAATGGTATCTTGGTAGACAAATAATTCCGAACAGCGGTCAGGGTGACGCTGACCCATAATACACCCCAACACTGAAAAAGCTTGCAACCAGTTATTAATGGTCTTAGCGACCCTGGGCTTGCGATCAAACGGCTTGTCAGGAAAACGCCTCTCCTTATCAACCGTATGCTGATCCACCGATATAAGAGACCAAATGTCAATATATTGGTTGGACCATATTTTCTCTTTCGCAGTGTCATCCAAATGGCAAACCAGGGGGCTAACACCACAAAAGAAAGAGTCTTTATATACTCCCGCTAAAACTGGGGCGCGTGATAAAGAAGGAGAAGGGGCAGGAGAAGGGGACATCTTTGCAAGCAACGCCTTAAGCACCGATTCCATATCCCCACTAACCCCCCCTCCCCCCCATGCACCGGTATACTGGTACTCACCAGGTGCGTCAGTCGCCAGAACCGGAGAATGACCGGGTACCGGGATCTCAGTCCGGGGTTCCGTCACTGGGGCCAGGCTGGGAGCCCTGGAGGTATGACTAGGCACCCGCCTCTTTCTTCTTGAACCCGCCGGCCGACCAGACTCCTCAGATGCGCCCGTCGATCCATCCGAAGATGACGGTGAGCGCCACCTAGAGGATCTGGAACGCCTGCTGCTGCCTGAAATCCTGGAACGGTGACGGGACTGTCGTCTACGTGCATGGCGATGATAACGCCGCCTACTGTCTGAGGACGATGACGAAGATCTAGACATTTCCCTGCGCCTGCGCGACTTAACACTGCCCCCAGGGGTTCGAGGCTGCAGGGGGGTTTGAGACTGCAGGGGGGTTTGAGGCTGCAGGGGGGTTTGAGGCAGGGGGGGTTGAGGCAGGGAGGGAAGTTGAGGCAGCTGGAGGGGGTGAGATGGCAAAGGAGGGGGCGCAGCTACCACAGGGGGCTCTGCCAGAGAGAAAGCAGGCCCCAATAAGCCAGCCTGGCTGGCGGCTATCAAATTCGGGGCAACCCCTGTGCCCCCTGGTACCTCATACATACTAACAGCCTGAGCTGTAGGCTGAGAAAGAGGGGGGGTCGGGGGTGAGTCACAAGACTCAACGCTGCCTTGTGCTCCCATTATGCTCAACAAACTCGCCTGCCACGCGCCAACTAACTCCGGAGCGGCCGGAGATGACGACACAGGAAGGTGCGGGGCTAAAGCGCATTGACGCACCGAAGAAGACTCCCGGCCGGACGGCACAGCGCATGCGCGGGACCGGGAGCTCCAGTGAGTGTCTGCTGCTCTATGGGAGGGTGCGGGGGAACTGTGACCTAAACGGGTGGGAGGGCGGGTGCACCGGGCGGACCGTCGGCCTTCTTGAGAAGCGACGGCGCTGCCTGCAGCTTGCGGCAGCGCCGCCACATTCCCACTAATCGCAACAGCAGAAGAGGGCAGAGGGGAACCAAGGCTGCTCAAAAAAGAGCGCAGCCAGCCCTCTCCCCCTTCCGAATAGCTCGCCAAAAGGGCCTCCCTCAAAGAAGCATCCCTTGCGGTCATCTCTCGTACGGACAGCCAACCTTACCAACTCGGCTTCCGGTGCAAAGAGGAAGTGCAGCAGCAGGGGAGGGGGTTATATACCCTGCTAAAGGGAGGAGACATCTCCTACTCGTCCCCCAGTGACGTGCCACCATACCTCCATTAACCCCTCAGGTACCTAAAAGAAACCGGCAAGGTGCTCCATATGACCCATGGCTAGGAAGGGGAAAAGGGAGGGGGGGGACCACCAGTCCCTAAGCACCCTCCCTAGAAGTCGGGCGCTTGCCAAGAAAGTGGATGCGCTGAAGTTATGCAGAGGCATGCGCCTCTTCATAACTTAGGCCACGGGTGTCAAACACAAGGCCCGCGGGCCGAATCCGGCCCGCCAGACCTCGTCATGTGGCCCGCGCAGCCAGGGCCGGCCTTTGGGGTGTGCGGGCTGTGCGGCCGCACAGGGCGCCATAGCAACAGGGGCGCCGGGCGGCCGACAGCTCGCAGTGTAATATGCGGCAGGCGAGCGAGCTGGCAGCGGCGGCTGGGCACAGGGAGATGAGCGCTTCCATTGTGGAAGCGCTCATCTCCAGTCATCTGTATCGCCGTCCTCAGGACAGCGATACAGATGCCTACCTGTGCTGCGGTAGGGGAGGGAGAGGCGTGTCCCTTTCCCTTCCTCTGATAGGCTGCCGGCCTAGTGCCTGCAGCCTATCAGAGGCCGGCGCAGGCGGCGCGATGACGTCATCGCGCTGCCTGAGCCATACAGCGTGGGACACAGGCCAGAAGAGGCCTGCATCGCATCACTGACATGGAGGTAAGTATGTGTTTTTTTTATTTTTTTTTATTATGTACAATACTTTTACTGGCGGGGGCTGTTATTACTGGCAAAGGGGGGGCTGTTTGTTATTACTGGCAAAGGGGGGGCTGTTATTACTGGCGGGGGCTGTTATTACTGGCAAAGGGGGGGCTGTTATTACTGGCAAAGGGGGCTGTTATTACTGGCAAAGGGGGCTGTTATTACTGGCACAGAGGGGCTGTTATTACTGGGGGCTGTTATTACTGGCACAGAGGGGCTGTTATTACTGGGGGCTGTTATTACTGACACAGAGGGCCTATTATTACTGGGGGCTGGTATTACTGGCACATAGGGGCTCTTATTACTGGGGGCTGTTATTACTGGCACAGAGGGGCTCTTATTACTGGGGGCTGTTATTATTGGCACAGAGGGGCTGTTATTACTGGGGGCTGTTATTACTGACACAGAGGGGCTCTTATTACTGGGGGCTGTTATTACTGGCACAAAGGGGCTCTTATTACTGGGGGCTGTTATTACTGGCACAGAGGGGCTCTTATTACTGGGGGCTGTTATTACTGACCCAGAGGGGCTCTTATTACTGGGGGCTGTTATTACTGGCACAGAGGGGCTCTTATTACTGGGGGCTGTTATTACTGGCACAGAGGGGCTCTTATTACTGGGGGCTGTTATTACTGGGGCTGTTATTACTGGGGGCTGCTATTACTGGCACAGGGGGGCTGCTATTACTGGCATAGGGGGCTATTATTACTGGCACGGGGGGGGCTGTTAATACTGGCAAATGATTGGGGGCAATATAGGGGCATCTACTGAGGCCACAAAGAAGGGGTATTTTATATAGGCTCTCTGTACAGTACAATTTTATACTGGGACACATGGTGGGTACTATGGGGAAGGGGGAGAGGAGTACTATGGGGTCATCTACGGGGGACACTAAGAAGGGGTATTTTATACTTGCAAATTATGGGGGACACTGAGGGCATCTACTGGAGCATTTTATACTGGTACATTATGGGGGGCACTAGGAGGAAGGAGGGTGTGGAGCACTATGGGGTCATTTACTAGGGGCACTATATAGGGGTATTTTATACTGGCACATTATGGGGGCACTATGAGGACATTAGCTCAAATGCGGGCATTACAAGGGGGTATTTTTTGCACTGTCACATTATAAGGAGAATTATTACTACTGGGGGGGGGGGGGGGGGCATTATGGTGGGCTTTATTACTCCCCCATGGTATGACCCCCTAGTAGCAGCACCAGCCTCTCCCTGCTCTGCTATCCCTCTGCCCCTTCTCCAAATACTTATTATGAAATCTTTCTCATTAGGATAAAACACCTCATCAGCTCCACCGAGCCCCCGGCCAAAGTGTGGAAGTGGCGTCCGAGATCCCCAAGGGCCAAGCCAAGTAACTGTAAGTTTTCATGTGAAATATGTTTGTTATACAGGGAGTGGATAAACCGCTGAACCACTAAGTTTAAGTCGTGGGCTAGGTATGGAAGGTGTGTCAGGTTGCCGAGCTCGAAAGCCGCCACCAAGTTACGGCCATTGTCAGACACAACCATGCCTGGTTGTAGGTTGAGTGGCGAGAGCCACTGCTCAGTCTGGTCCCTTATACCCTGCCACAGCTCTGCGGTGGTGTGCTGTTTGTCCACTAAGCAGATCAACTTTAGCATGGCCTGTTGACGCTTACACACAGCAGTGCTACACTGCTTCCAGCGAGCGACTGATGGTTGACTGCTGCTGGAGGTGGAAATGGAGGAGGAGGCGGCGGAGGAGAAGTGGGGGTTGGAGCCAGTAACATAGCTGGTGGAGACCCTGATGGACGTAGGGCCCACAATCCTGGGCGTGGGTAGCACTTGTGCCATCCCAGGCTACAACTCACTCCCGGCCTTCACAACATTCACCAGTGTGCAGTCAGGGAAATGTAGCGTCCCTGGCCACCAGCACTTGTTCATGTGTCCATGGTTAAGTGGACCTTCCCAGTAACTGCCTTGGTCAGGGAACGGGTGATGTTCTGGGACACATGCTGGTGTAAGGCGGGCACAGCACACCCACCGTGAAAAATAGTAGCGGCTGGGGACTGCATACCGAGGGACGGCCAGCGACATCAGGCTGCGGAAGGCCTCAGTGTCCACAAGCCTAAATGGCAACATTTCAAGGGCCAGTAATTTCAAAAGTTGCGCATTTAGTGCTATGGCCTATGGGTGGGTGGGTATTTACGCTTGCATTCAAATGACTGTGTTATGGACATTTGGACGCTGCGCTTGGACAGGGAAGTGGATGTTGTTGCTGATGGTTCATGCGAAGGTCCAGGTGCAGGGCGAGGGGCAGCCGGGCCTGAAAATCGACAGGGGATTGGCCAGCAGTGCGTAACACAGGGGAAGAGGAGAGGAGGCAGTGGTGTGACCCACAGATCCAGATTGTGGACCCAGGTGTTTGGCCCACTTGTTAGGTTGCTTGGATGCCATGTGGCGGATCATACTGGTGGCGGTGAGGTTGCTAGTGTTCAAGAGGTTGGGAATCAGGGCACAATATCTCAGGTCCCTCTTCAAGTGTGCTGAGCATGAGGGACAAATGTAATAGTGGCGCTGGAAAGAGCTCCTTGCAATATCCAAGTGTGGGATCACTCGTTTGGCAAGACTCTCCATGGTGGGAGGAAGGATGATCAGAGTGAGGATTCGGTTGAGCAGACTCTTGGCTACAGAGACCGGACTTGGTGGAAGAGACGGTGGTGCTTAACCGACTGGAAGCATTATCTTCAGCAATCCAACCGACCAACTGTTCACGCTGGTCCGACTTGCACAGTATTGTCCTGCGCCGCCCAGCTAGGTTGGACATGAAGCTGGGTAGGGTGGATTTTTTTTTTCTGGTGCACTGGTAGCAGGCACAGTTTCATTGCGCCCAAGGCCACGGTCTCTGCGTGCATCATCAGCATCACGCCCACTTCCCTACCCCTTAGTGCTCGCCTTCTTCATATTAATGGTTTTGTCACTAGATGTGGCGCAGATTTTTTTACAGTCCGCTAAAGACACAGTTTTCTGATGCAGGACAGTATATGTCGCAGAAACCCACAGAATATGGACACTATATTAGGCCCAGATTATTGGAATTTGCCCTATGGAAAAGTTTTCGGATGTAGGACAGTATATGTCACAGAAACCCACAGAATATGGACACTATATTGGGCCCAGATTATTGGAATTTGCCCTAAAGAAACAGTTTTCGGATGTAGGACAGTAAATGTCACAGAAACACACAGAATATGGACACTATATTAGGCCCAGATTATTGGAATTTGCCCTAAAGAAACAGTTTTCGGATGGAGTACTGTATATGTCATAGATTGCCACACACTATGGACTGTAGATTAGGCCCAGCATTATCTTGAACAATCCAACCGACCAACTGTTCGCACTGGTCCGACTTGGATAGTGTTGTCCTGCGCCGCCCAGCTAAATTGGACATGAAGCTGGGTACGGTGGATTTTTTTTTTCTGGTGCACTGGCAGCAGGCACAATTTTATTGTGCCCAGGGCCACGGCCTCTGTGTGCACCATCAGCATCACGCCCACTTCCCCATCCCTTAGTGCTCACCTTCTTCATATTAATGGTTTTGTCACTAATGTGGCGCAGATTATTTTACAGTCCCCTACAGACACAGTTTTTAGATGCAGGACAGTATATATGTCACAGAAACCCACAGAATATGGACACTATATTAGGCCCAGATTATTGGAATTTGCCCTAAAGAAACAGTTTTCGGATGGAGTACTGTATATGTCACAAAACGCCACACAGATTTTTGGAATTTGCAATACAAACTCAGTTTTCGGATGCAGGACAGTATATGTCACAGAAACACACAGAATATGGACAGTATATTAGGCCCAGATTATTGGAATTTGCCCTATAGAAACTGGTTTCAGATACAGGACAGTATATGTAATAACGAGACCGGCACACCGTAATTTCTTTGCAGAGTAGAAAACGTCTTTATTCGTCACCCATACGTGACGCGCGTTTCGGCACAAATGTGTGCCTTTATCATACAACAGGTGATAGCTACTATCACCTGTTGTATGATAAAGGCACACATTTGTGCCGAAACGCGCGTCACGTATGGGTGACGAATAAAGACGTTTTCTACTCTGCAAAGAAATTACGGAGTGCCGGTCTCGTTATTACATGTCTGTGGGGATCCGACCTATTGACCGTGCACCCGGACTTTAACCACTTAAGGACCACAGGTTTATACCCCCCTAAAGACCAGGCCCTTTTTTACAAATCGGCACTACACTACTTTCACCGTTTATTGCTCGGTCATGCAACTTACCACCCAAAGGAATTTTACCTCCTTTTCTTCTCACTAATAGAGCTTTCATTTGGTGGTATTTCATTGCTGCTGACATTTTTACTTTTTTTGTTATTAATCGAAATTTAACGATTTTTTTGCAAAAAAATGTCATTTTTCACTTTCAGTTGTAAAATTTTGCAAAAAAAAACGAGATCCATATAGAAATTTTGCTCTAAATTTATAGTTCTACATGTCTTTGATAAAAAAAAAATGTTTGGGTAAAAAAAAATGGTTTGGGTAAAAGTTATAGCGTTTACAAACTATGGTACAAAAATGTGAATTTCCGCTTTTTGAAGCAGCTCTGACTTTCTGAGCACCTGTCATGTTTCCTGAGGTTCTACAATGGCCAGACAAACACCCCACAAATGACCCCATTTCGGAAAGTACACACCCTAAGGTATTCGCTGATGGGCATAGTGAGTTCATAGAACTTTTTATTTTTTGTCACAAGTTAGCGGAAAATGATGATTTATTTTTTTTTTTTCTTACAAAGTCTCATATTCCACTAACTTGTGACAAAAAATAAAAACTTCTATGAACTCACTATGCCCATCACGAAATACCTTGGGGTCTCTTCTTTCCAAAATGGGGTCACTTGTGGGGTAGTTATACTGCCCTGGCATTCTAGGGGCCCAAATGTGTGGTAAGGAGTTTGAAATCAAATTCTGTAAAAAATGACCTGTGAAATCCGAAAGGTGCTCTTTGGAATATGGGCCCCTTTGCCCACCTAGGCTGCAAAAAAGTGTCACACATCTGGTATCTCTGTATTCAGGAGAAGTTGAGAAATGTGTTTTGGGGTGTCTTTTTACATATACCCATGCTGGGTGAGATAAATATCTTGGTCAAATGCCAACTTTGTATAAAAAAATGGGAAAAGTTGTCTTTTGCCAAGATATTTCTCTCACCCAGCATGGGTATATGTAAAATGACACCCCAAAACACATTCCCCACCTTCTCCTGAGTACGGCAATACCAGATGTGTGACACTTTTTTGCAGCCTAGGTGGGCAAAGGGGCCCATATTCCAAAGAGCACCTTTCGGATTTCACAGGTCATTTTTTACAGAATTTGATTTCAAACTCCTTACCACACATTCGGGCCCCTAGAATGCCAGGGCAGTATAACTACCCCACAAGTGACCCCATTTTGGAAAGAAGACACCCCAAGGTATTCCGTGAGGGGCATGGCAAGTTCCTAGAATTTTTTATTTTTTGTCACAAGTTAGTGGAAAATGATGATTTTTTTTATATTTTTTTTTTCATACAAAGTCTCATATTCCACTAACTTGTGACAAAAAATAAAAATTTCCATGAACTCACTATGCCCATCAGCGAATACCTTGGGGTCTCTTCTTTCCAAAATGGGGTCACTTGTGGGGTAGTTATACTGCCCTGGCATTCTAGGGGCCCGAATGTGTGGTAAGGAGTTTGAAATCAAATTCTGTAAAAAATGACCTGTGAAATCCGAAAGGTGCTCTTTGGAATATGGGCCCCTTTGCCCACCTAGGCTGCAAAAAAGTGTCACACATCTGGTATCTCTGTATTCAGGAGAAGTTGAGGAATGTGTTTTGGGGTGTCTTTTTACATATACCCATGCTGGGTGAGATAAATATCTTGTAAATGCCAACTTTGTATAAACAAATGGGAAAAGTTGTCTTTTGCCAAGATATTTCTCTCACCCAGCAGGGGTATATGTAAAATGACACCCCAAAACACATTCCCCACCTTCTCCTGAGTACGGGGATACCAGATGTGTGACACTTTTTTGCAGCCTAGGTGGGCAAAGGGGCCCATATTCCAAAGAGCACCTTTCGGATTTCACAGGTCATTTTTTACAGAATTTGATTTCAAACTCCTTACCACACATTTGGGCCCCTAGAATGCCAGGGCAGTATAACTACCCCACAAGTGACCCCATTTTGGAAAGAAGAGACCCCAAGGTATTCGCTGATGGGCATAGTGAGTTCATGGAAGTTTTTATTTTTTGTCACAAGTTAGTGGAATATGAGACTTTGTATGAAAAAAAAATAAATAAAAAAATCTGCATTTTCCACTAACTTGTGACAAAAAATAAAAAATTCTAGGAACTCGCCATGCCCCTCACTGAATACCTTGGGGTGTCTTCTTTCCAAAATGGGGTCACTTGTGGGGTAGTTATACTGCCCTGGCATTTTCCAGGGGCCCTAATGTGTGGTAAGTAGGTAAATGACCTGTGAAATCCTAAAGGTGCTCTTTGGAATATGGGCCCCTTTGCCCACCTAGGCTGCAAAAAAGTGTCACACATGTGGTATCGCCGTATTCAGGAGAAGTTGGGGAATGTGTTTTGGGGTGTCATTTTACATATACCCTTGCTGGGTGAGAGAAATATCTTGGCAAAAGACAACTTTTCCCATTTTTTTATACAAAGTTGGCATTTGATATTTCTCTCACCCAGCATGGGTATATGTAAAATGACACCCCAAAACACATTCCCCAACTTCTCCTGAGTACGGCGATACCAGATGTGTGACACTTTTTTGCAGCCTAGATGCGCAAAGGTGCCCAAATTCCTTTTAGGAGGGCATTTTTAGACATTTGGATACCAGACTTCTTCTCACGCTTTGGGGCCCCTAGAATGCCAGGGCAGTATAAATACCCCACATGTGACCCCATTTTGGAAAGAAGACACCCCAAGGTATTCAATGAGGGGCATGGCGAGTTCATAGAAATTTTTTTTTTTTGGCACAAGTTAGCGGAAATTGATATTTTAAATTTTTTTCTCACAAAGTCTCCCGTTCCGCTAACTTGGGACAAAAATTTCAATCTTTCATGGACTCAATATGCCCCTCACGGAATACCTGGGGGTGTCTTCTTTCCGAAATGGGGTCACATGTGGGGTATTTATACTGCCCTGGCATTCTAGGGGCCCTAAAGCGTGAGAAGAAGTCTGGAATATAAATGTCTAAAAATTTTTACGCATTTGGTTTCCGTGAGGGGTATGGTGAGTTCATGTGAGATTTTATTTTTTGACACAAGTTAGTGGAATATGAGACTTTGTAAGAAAAAAAAAATAATAATTCCGCTAACTTGGCCCAAAAAAATGTCTGAATGGAGCCTTACAGGGGGGTGATCAATGAAAGGGGGGTGATCAATGACAGGGGGGGTGATCAATGACAGGGGGGGTGATCAATGACAGGGGGGTGATCAGGGAGTCTATATGGGGTGATAACCACAGTCATTGATCACGCCCGTGTAAGGCTTCATTCAGACGTCCGTATGCGTTTTGCGGATCCGATCCATCTATCAGTGCATCCGTAAAAATCATGCGGACATCTGAATGGAGCTTTACAGGGGGGTAATCAATGACAGGGGGGTGATCAGGGAGTCTATATGGGGTGATCACCACAGTCATTGATCACGCCCCTGTAAGGCTTCATTCAGGCGTCCGGATGCGTTTTGCGGATCCGATCCATCTATCAGTGGATCCGTAAAAATCATGCGGACGTCTGAATGGAGCTTTACAGGGGGGTAATCAATGACAGGGGGGTGATCAGGGAGTCTATATGGGGTGATCACCACAGTCATTGATCACGCCCCTGTAAGGCTTCATTCAGACGTCCGGATGCGTTTTGCGGATCCGATCCATCTATCAGTGGATCCGTAAAAATCATGCGGACGTCTGAATGGAGCTTTACAGGGGGGTAATCAATGACAGGGGGGTAATCAATGACAGGGGGGTGATCAGGGAGTCTATATGGGGTGATCACCACAGTCATTGATCACGCCCCTGTAAGGCTTCATTCAGACGTCCGGATGCGTTTTGCGGATCCGATCCATCTATCAGTGCATCCGTAAAAATCATGCGGACATCTGAATGGAGCTTTACAGGGGGGTAATCAATGACAGGGGGGTGATCACCACAGTCATTGATCATGCCCCTGTAAGGCTTCATTCAGACGTCCGGATGCGTTTTGCGGATCCGATCCATCTATCAGTGCATCCGTAAAAATCATGCGGACATCTGAATGGAGCTTTACAGGGGGGTGATCAGGGAGTCTATATGGGGTGATCACCACAGTCATTGATCATGCCCCTGTAAGGCTTCATTCAGACGTCCGGATGCGTTTTGCGGATCCGATCCATCTATCAGTGCATCCGTAAAAATCATGCGGACATCTGAATGGAGCTTTACAGGGGGGTGATCAGGGAGTCTATATGGGGTGATCACCACAGTCATTGATCATGCCCCTGTAAGGCTTCATTCAGACGTCCGGATGCGTTTTGCGGATCCGATCCATCTATCAGTGGATCCGTAAAAATCATGGGGACGTCTGAATGGAGCTTTACAGGGGGGTAATCAATGACAGGGGGGTAATCAATGACAGGGGGGTGATCAGGGAGTCTATATGGGGTGATCACCACAGTCATTGCTCACGCCCCTGTAAGGCTTCATTCAGACGTCCGGATGCGTTTTGCGGATCCGATCCATCTATCAGTGGATCCGTAAAAATCATGCGGACGTCTGACTGGAGCTTTACAGGGGGGTAATCAATGACAGGGGGGTAATCAATGACAGGGGGGTGATCAGGGAGTCTATATGGGGTGATCAGGGGCTAATAAGGGGTTAATAAGTGACGGGGGGGGGGGTGTAGTGTAGTGTAGTGGTGCTTGGTGCTACTTTACTGAGCTACCTGTGTCCTCTGGTGGTCGATCCAAACAAAGGGGACCACCAGAGGACCAGGTAGCAGGTATATTAGACGCTGTTATCAAAACAGCGTCTAATATACCTGTTAGGGGTTAAAAAAAACACATCTCCAGCCTGCCAGCGAACGATCGCCGCTGGCAGGCTGGAGATCAACTCTCTTACCTTCCGTTCCTGTGAGCGCGCGCGCCTGTGTGCGCGCGTTCACAGGAAATCTCGGCTCACGCGAGATGACGCCTATTGGCGTTAGCGTAGCCTGGGGGAGCCGCCGCAATGACGCCTTTCGGCGTTAGCGTGGCGGCAAGCGGTTAAAGTAAGCACAGTGCCGTCCATTTCTTCTGATACAGGACAGTATATGTCACAGAAAGCCACACACTATGGACACTAGATTAGGCCCAGATTATTTAAATTTACACTAAAGAAACAGTTTTTCGGATGGAGTAATGTATATGTCACGGATGTGTATTACACGCACCTCGCACACACTACAGAGACAGTAGATGACTGGCCTCTAATTTACGCTAAAGAAACAGTTTTCGGATGGCGTACTGTATATGTCACAGAACACCACAGAATATGGACACTATTTTAGGCCCAGATTATTAGAATCTGCGGTACAGACACTGTTTTCTGATGTAGTTTATATTTATATTTTTCACTATATCTGGGCCTGACAACCACACAAGGTATTGAAGCGCAGATCACACAATTCACGGATTACACCGTTGACAGCAAAAATGTGGATTATGGGAAAAAAATTATTGTTTTCACTAATATTCTTCCTAAATCTGCCCCTGACACACAGAAGATATTGCTGCACAGATGTCACAAGTCACTGCAGACACCTTCTATATAGCAAAAGAATCGCTATTTCGCAAAGTATAAAAAAATTGGAGTACAACTTTGCACAATTAAGTTTCTGCCACCACACACAATGGTCCTTAAAAGGACTTTTGGGTCTTTGAAACGTTATTCACTGGAATATATTGCGATCACAATGAGCCGAACACGCGTCATCGGGTGCTATATAGCACCCAATAACCAGTTCCGGCCAGCCAATTACTGTAATGCCAGCAGCCAACATGGTTACTGGCATTACAGTGATGGCAGTACTTACCTGCACATTTATTGGCTGCTTAGCAGCCGCAAAACGTGCAGGGAGGAGACTCGAGCATGCCGCTTGAGCACATGTGGTACTCGGCTGAGTACCGCCAGGTGCCGAGCATAGCGATGCTCAAGCCGAACAGATATTCGGCCGAGCATGCTCGCTCATCACTATTTACTTTCTCTACCCTTTTATCTGCAGTGCAGAGGAAAAAATCTGTTGGTTCCCTTGTTAAACCTAGCTCGCCACTTTGTTGTAGAAATTCGCTTGCGTCAGACACACATATCCAAGCTGCGCTAAAAGTGCGCCGAAGTACGCCAACCACAAAGAATTTCCCCCGTGCTTAAAAGCACATGTATCAAGCTTTTTGTGTAAGGAAAGGTAACACTCATCAAGAGTCAGACAAGGTGTTTCATCATAGAGCTTCTGTTCAACACCCCCCGCCTAGTCTCTTTACTTTATTTTATAGCCACAAAAGGGGCAAAAATTGAAAGGGGCACGCCCGTCACCCGACCATTTCCTTCATGTAGCAAACATACAGGAGGTGATGATATACAGGAAGATGAGAAACCACCATCACTTAAAATAACATAACTAGCTAACAAAACACAGGTATACAATAATCTCCTATTACCACTGGAGTGAACTTTATCCAGCCTTGCTCAGTGATCAATGCCCAATAAAGTTACTATGATCCTCATGGATGCTTATTTACAGGACAACATCATTATCTCCAGCAGTTTTATCAGGCGCACTAGAGACAATAAACGCACGTTCCTTTCATATATTGTTCTCTTAACAAATGCCAAGCCAATAAATCCGCACCTTGCGTGGGGGCCCTAGCTGGCGTCCATACATTCGCCAAGAAAACACTGCTCCGCCGCACCTCAGTCTCCCCCGGCCCACAGCCCAGTGCATAGCACATGGACCATTCGCCAACGGAGACCTCTGCACCCGACAGCTGCGTCTCCACATCCACAGGAAGGTATCCACTCCAATGGTTTACCCTGACACTGAGAGACATGATGACAATATACAATATTGGTTCCAAGAGCTATAACTTTTGTATTTTTTCGTCTATATAGCTTTATGAGGGCTTGTTTTTTACGGGACAAGTTGTAGTTTTTAATGGAGCCATTTTGGGGTACACATAACTTTCTGATTAACTTTTATTAACTCTTTCTGGGAGGGAGATGGGGAAAAATAGCAATACTACCACTGCGTTTTTACATTATAAATTTTATAGCGTTCATTTTTCGGTACAAATAACATAATATCTTTATTCTCTGGGTCAGTGCGATTACAGTGATACTAAATACTTATTATAATTATATATTTTTTTCACGTTTTACTACTTTTTTTGCAATAAAACTCTTTTATTAACCAAAAAAATGATTTTGCATTTCACTTCACAAGACCCATAACTTTTTTTTCTTTTTTTCTATGGAGTTGTGTGAGGGCTTGATTTTTGAGGGATGACTTGTATTTTTCATTGGTATCATTTTGGAGTAAATGCCGCTTTTTGATCGCTTGTTATTACGTTTTTTTCGGTGAAAACTAAGAATAAATTAGAAATTCTGTCTTTTTTTTTTATTTTATTTTTACAGCGTTCACCATAATTTATGTAATATTTATGTAGTCCGGGTCGTTACGAACGCAGCAATATCAAACATATGTGGGATATTTTCTTTTTGCAATTTTTTTCATTGAAAAGCGTATTTTCAATGGGAAAAAAATAATTTTTTTATTTTATGGAATTTTTTTTATTTAATAAATGTGTATTTTTTTCTATTTTTTTTACTACTTAATAGTCCCACAAGGGGACTATAATATACATTATTTTGATTGCTTTTAAAATGTAATGCATTATCTCTATAATGCATTGCATTTCAATAGCAATGCTATTCAAACATTGACCAGCAGGCTGCGCCAGAGAGGCACAGCCTGCTGGAGGAAACGGAAGACAGGCTCGGGGCCCTGATCGGAAGCAAGGTAAGCTTCCCAACACATCAGCATAACGCGATCGCATTTTTGGGGTGCTGATGGGAGACAGAGGGAGACCGCTCCCTCTGTCACCACTTTACATGCAGCGGGCGCCATTGCGCCCGGCATGTAAAGGGTTAAACAGCCCAGATCGGCACTCCTGCCGGTCCGGGCTGTTAGAGCAGGGCCCCGGCTCTCATGTGTGAGCCAGGTCCGCGCTCCCCGCTGCACGGGGGAGCCGTGCAGCGCTTACACTGGGCCGCCGTAAAAACGCGGCGGCCCAGCCTAAAGCCCCTTAGTGACCGCCGTAAAAACACGTATGGGTGGTCACTAAGGGGTTAAAAAACACATCCTAATAAAATTTCCACAACAATTGTGATCAGTGAATACTACAGTGACAGTGTCCTCCCACCAGCCCAGGAACAAATTCGCATAGGTAGGCGCACAGGCACTACCCATTGCGGTACCCCTGAGCTGTTGGAAGAACTTGGAGCCAAATAAAAAATAATTATGTATCAATACAAACTCCAAAAAGTTTAGTACCAGTTGATTGTGTGGAATACAGTGATTGCCTCGGGTTTTCGGAAAATGTTGTACTGCCACAAGGCCTTTATTATATAAGGACTCTACATCGATAGACACCAGGCCATCCAATTTGTTAAGGAGGTCCATCGTATCCCTAATGTAAGAGAGAAGAGCAGTGACAAAATCTCTGAGGACCTTATCAATATAGATGCCCACCCTTTGTGAGAGGGAATCTATTCCTGCCACAATTGGGCGTCCCTTCAAAGGGTTCAGCCCTTTATGGACTTTAGGTAGCGAGTAAAAGGTGGGGATCTTAGGTTTCTCATTGAACATGTGTGCCTCTATGAGGATTTTTTCCAATGTAGATTGAAAATCTTTGGTGGGATCTCTCTTGAGTTGAACATAGGAAGACCTGCCACTCAAGATAGTATTGCACATCTCAGTGTATTGTGAATGGTTTAAGATGATTAAAATTCCCCCTCTATCAGATGGTTTTATTACAATGCCATCATCTGCTTCAAGGGTCAACATGGCTCTAATCTCAACTTTAGTTAGGTTTGGTCCCTGTTCTGTATTTTTATACTCCAATTTTTCAAGTTCTTTGGTGACAATGGCCAAGTTCTTTGGTCTCTTGAGGGGGGAAGTGACTTAGTACTTTTTGGCTTTAAATTAGTAAAGGGACCATGGCCCCTCTCTTTTTCTCCCTCATCTAATAATTCCATTAAAAGTCTAACATTAGGTAAATCCTCAACTGGGATCCCTAAACGAAGATCTAGTGTATTATTATTTGTAAAGAACTTGTGCCATTTCAATTTACGACAGAACAGGTGTATTTCCTTAACCCAGTGAAATGCATTGTATTTAGTCGTAGGGACAAAAGACACTCCTTTGGCCAAGACATTGAACTTATCCTTGGTAAGTATTCGTGCAGATAAATTAATAATTTGTCCCTCATATATTCCAGGGGGTTCATTTACTATTTGTCTTTCTCCATCTGGGGGCGATCCCTTAAATGATTAAAATATTTTGAGTATTGTGTAGAGCCCTGTCTTTTTTTGGAATCTTTGTTTTCTGATCCCCATTTTCCTGATCTGCCTCTACAACCAGAGAAGAATTGTTTGATTTAGTATGGCTAGTTTTTTGACTGGGCCAAGATTTTGTCACCGCTCTTCCCTCTTACATTAGGGATACGATGGAACTCCTTAACAAATTGGATGGCCTGGTGGTGGAAGATGACATCTTATTGGCGTCTATCGATGTAGAGGCCTTATACTGTATATTAACATCCCTCATGATAAAGGCCTTGTGGCAGTACAACATTTTCTGAAAACCCGAGGCAATCACTGTATTCCACACAATCAAATGGTACTAAATTTGTTGGAGTTTGTATTGAGACATAATTATTTTTTATTTGTCTCCAAGTTCTTCCACAAGCTCAGGGGTACAGCAATGGGTAGTGCCTGTGCGCCTACCTATGCGAATTTCTTCCTGGGCTGGTGGGAGGACACTGTAGTATTCACTGATCACAATCAATGGAAGTTATATATTGCATTCTGTGGCCGCTTCATTGACGACATCTTTATACTGTGGAGCGGTCCCCGGGTGTCACGGACATTGCCATGCTTGCGGTTGCCGGTGGCAATGTGTTGCAGTTTAGGCATGTGGTGGCAGTGTCTCGGCTTTAGCTGTGTGCGCCGTGACATGGTTGCCACGCATGCTGTTGCCGGTGGCAATGTGATGCGTGCGTGTTGGCTGGTGTGTGCACTTCCCCTTTAGGTTGTAGCCTTCCCCTGTCTGGTGCTGTAAGGGTTAACTCCCTGACTGGGTGTGGTCACTTGGGTTTTATCTCCTGTGGCCTCATGGCTGGAGTCAGTTGTAGTCCAGCTGTCGTTGGTGCTGGAGTTCTGCTCCAGTCCAGGGTATTCTATCTGCCCAGTCCTGGAGGGCCACCTTGTAGGACATCGATGTCATCTGCGATGTCATTCCTTTGTCTCCCTTATCCTCCATTTAATCAACCTCACTTGTTGTATGTTTGGTGTGGGTTTATGTTCAGGGTTTGTTGTACATCTTGCTTGTTGTTACATGTCTGGGATGTTGTTGGTGTTTGTCCCTTCATGTGTGCAAGACGTTTTCCCTGTGTGTGTTGTACCTCCGAAAGAGGGCTGGTTTCCCGGAGGGGAGAACCATAAGCCTGTATGCAGCGCTGCTTGGGGCTGCCATGCACTGTTTGAGCATGGGGGGCTCTGGCAGAGTTGGTATGCTGGATTCCTGTGTGGGTTGTTTGTACTGTGAACTGCTGTGTGTTCGGGCTCTTGTACTTATGCAAGGGTTCCAGTTGTGGAGGCTTCGGCAGGTAAGTGAGTTGTCTTGTTGTTCTTACCTGCCGATCCTCTTGCTGCATATGGTCTTTTTTTTCCCTGCTGCTAGACCATTTGAGACTCCTGTTCATCCGTGTCTGGGAAGAACAGGTCGTCTCTCCCCTGCTCCTATGTGAGGGATTATCAGGGCGACTCAGGGCTATAGGTATCCTGGTATGAGCTGTTGGGTGAGGATTAGGGACGCTTTAGGAGGTGACCTCCTCCCTGATTCTGGCATCCTGGCCTAGCTGCTTCTCCTTTATTCCTGACATTGTACGGTGGGGGGTTTTCCCCACTGCCCACCGTGACAGTATGTCCTACAAGGTGGCCCTCAATGACTGGGCAGATAGAACACCCTGGACTGGAGCAGAGCTCCAGCCCCAACGACAGCTGGAGTACAACTGACTCCAGCCAGGAAGCCACAGGAGATAAAACCCAAATGACAACATCCAGTCAGGGAGTTAAACCTTACAGCACCGGACAGGGGAAGGCTACAACTTAAAGGGGAAGTGCACACACCAGCCAACACGCATCACATTGCCACCGGCAACAGCATGCGTGGCAACCATGTCACAGCACACACAGCCAAAGCCAAGACACTGCCACCACATGCCTAAACAGCAACATGTTGCCACCGGCAACCGCAAGCATGGCACATGAATGACACCGGGATGCATTCATGGAGCTTATGAAGACCATTAATACAAATGTGATAGGGATGCATTTAACCTATTAGCTTAGTAATAGCCATTTAGCACTTCTTGATCTTAACATCACTTTGCGGAATGGTGTCATACGCATGCAAACATTTAGGAAACCCACGGCAACCAACAATCTTGTAAAATGAGAAAGTCATCACCCTTTTAGTCTTCGCCGGGGTATTCCTAAGGAACAATATCTGCATATTCGCAGAAATTGTTCAAATAAGGAAGACTTTCTCCGCCAGGCCAAGGATTTACAATCTAGATTTATAAGGAGAGGATATCCACAGCAAATACTTAATAATGCCTACACACATGCTTGTAATAAGGAGAGGACTGAATTACTCATTCCCAAATCGAAGGAAAACTAGAGGACAAGTAGTGAGAAACAAATCATGTGTATTGTAGGGACTAATTAATAAATACTGGGATATCTTAAAAATGGATCCTGATTAGGGATGAGCGAACCCGAACTGTATAGTTCGGGTTCGTACCGAATTTTGGAGTGTCCGTGACATGGACCTGAACCCGAACATTTTCGTAAAAGTCCGGGTTCGGGTTCGGTGTTCGGCGCTTTCTTGACGCTTTTTGAAAGGCTGCAAAGCAGCCAATCAACAAGCGTCATACTACTTGCCCCAAGAGGCCATCACAGCCTTGCCTACTATTGGCATGGCTGTGATTGGCCAGTGCAGCATGTGACCCAGCCTCTATATAAGCTTGGGTCACGTAGCGCTGCACGTCACTCTGCTGATACAAGCGTAGGGAGAGGTTGCAGCTGCGACATTAGGGCGAGATTAGGCAGATTAACTCCTCCAAAAGACTTCATTCAGTGATCGATCTCCAGCTGTGGATAATTGAAGTGCTGATATTCAATTGCTCACTTTTTTTAGGCTGCCCAGAGCGTTTTTATATCACTTTTTTCTAGGGTGATCGGCGGCCATTTTGTGGCTTGTGGTGCGCCTGCACAAGCTACCACCAAGTGCATTTAACCATCAATAGTGTGGTTATTTTTTGCTATATCCTACATCAGGTGCAGGCTGAGCCTGTGTCACCCAAGTGCATTTAACCATCAATAGTGTGTGTTTTTTTTGGCCATATACTACATCAGGTGCAGGATGAGCCTGTGTCACCCAAGTGCATTTAACCATCAATAGTGTGGTTATTTTTTGCTATATCCTACATCAGGGTCAAGCTTTCATCAAGTGCATTCAACCATCAATAGTGTGGTTATTTTTTGGCCATATACTACATCAGGTGCAGGCTGAGCCTGTGTCACCCAAGTGCATTTAACCATCAATAGTGTGGTTATTTTTGCTATATCCTACATCAGGGTCAAGCTGTCATCAAGTGCATTTAACCATCAATAGTGTGGTTATTTTTTGCTATATCCTACATCAGGGTCAAGCTTTCATCAAGTGCATTTAATCATCAATAGTGTGATTATTTTTTGGCCATATACTACATCAGGTGCAGGCTGAGCCTGTGTCACCGAAGTGCATTTAACCATCAATAGTGTGGTTATTTTTTGGCCATATACTACATCAGGGGCAAGTTGAGCCTGTCACCCAGCGCCTAAAAAATAGGCCTGACATTTAGATTCCTCCAAATCAGTACTGTTTTAGCTGGTCAAGTTATTTTTAGTGACCGTAAAAGCACAGTTTTTGTTCTGGGTTGAAAAACAATTCCCAAATTTGCCATTCTCAAAATTAGTAGTTTCTGCTATATCAGGCCTACTTTAAATCTATCCCTAAAAGGGTATATTAGATACAAGGTGCTGATAGGGTCATTCTGAAAAACTTAACACACACGCTACAGTGCAGATACAAGTCTAATTCTGTGATTAAACGTATACCTGTCACACAGCGCCAAAAAAATAGGCCTGACATTTATATTCCTCCAAATCAGTACTGTTTTAGCTGGTCAAATTATTTTTAGTGACCGTAAAAGCACAGTTTTTGTTCTGGGTTGAAAAACAATTCCCAAATTTGCCATTCTCAAAATTAGTAGTTTCTGCTATATCAGGCCTACTTTAAATCTATCCCTAAAAGGGTATATTAGATTCAAGGTGCTGATAGGGTCATTCTGAAAAACTTAACACACACGCTACAGTGCAGATACAAGTCTAATTCTGTGATTAAACGTATACCTGTCACACAGCGCCTAAAAAATAGGCCTGACATTTATATTCAGCTAAATCTGTCATTACTGGTGTGCCTGTATTAGTGTAATACGGTACCTAAATAGATAGCCAGACAGTGTTAGGTGTCTGTAAAAAAAGGCCTGAATTTTAATTCAATACATTGGCCCGAATAATATTTATCTTATTGTGGTGAACGGTAACAATGAGGAAAACATCTAGTAAGGGACGCGGACGTTGACATGGTCGTGGTGGTGTTAGTGGACCCTCTGTTGCTGAGAGAGGACGTGGCCGTTCTGCCACAGCCACACGTCCTAGTGTACCAACTACCTCAGGTCCCAGTAGCCGCCACAATTTACAGGGATATTTGGTGGGGCCCAATGCCGTTCTAAGGATGGTAAGGCCTGAGCAGGTACAGGCATTAGTCAATTGGGTGGCCGACAGTGCATCCAGCACGTTCACATTATCTCCCACCCAGTCTTCTGCAGAAAGCGCACAGATGGCGCATGAAAACCAAGCCCATCAGTCTGTCACATCACCCCCATGCATATCAGGGAAACTGTCAGAGCCTCAAGTTATGCAGCAGTCTCTTATGCTGTTTGAAGACTCTGCTGCCAGGGTTTCCCAAGGGCATCCACCTAGCCCTTCCCCAGGGGTGGAAGAGATAGAATGCACTAACGCACAACCACTTATGTTTCCTGATGATGAGGACATGGGAATACCACCTCAGCACGTCTCTGATGATGACGAAACACAGGTGCCAACTGCTGCGTCTTTCTGCAGTGTGCAGACTGAACAGGAGGTCAGGGATCAAGACTGGGTGGAAGACGATGCAGGGGACGATGAGGTCCTAGACCCCACATGGAACGAAGGTCGTGCCACTAACTTTCACAGTTCAGAGGAAGAGGCAGTGGTGAGACCGAGCCAACAGCGTAGCAAAAGAGGGAGCAGTGGGCAAAATCAGAACACCCGCCGCCAAGAGACTCCGCCTGCTACTGACCGCCGCCATCTGGGACCGAGCCCCCCAAAGGCAGCTTCAAGGAGTTCCCTGGCATGGCACTTCTTCAAACAATGTGCTGACGACAAGACCCGAGTGGTTTGCACGCTGTGCCATCAGAGCCTGAAGCGAGGCATTAACGTTCTGAACCTTAGCACAACCTGCATGACCAGGCACCTGCATGCAAAGCATGAACTGCAGTGGAGTAAAAACCTTAAAAACAAGGAAGTTACTCAGGCTCCCCCTGCTACCTCTTCTGCTGCTGCCACCTCGGCCTCTTCTGCTGCTGCCGCCGCCTCGGCCTCTTCCTCCGCCTCTGGAGGGACGTTGGCACTTGCCGCCCAGCAAACATGGGATGTACCACCAACACCACCACCTGCGTCACCAAGCATCTCAACCATGTCACACGGCAGCGTTCAGCTCTCCATCTCACAAACATTTGAGAGAAAGCGTAAATTCCCACCTAGCCACCCTCGATCCCTGGCCCTGAATGCCAGCATTTCTAAGCTACTGGCCTATGAAATGCTGTCATTTAGGCTGGTGGACACACACAGCTTCAAACAGCTCATGTCGCTTGCTGTCCCACAGTATGTTGTTCCCAGCCGCTACTACTTCTCCAAGAGAGCCGTGCCTTCCCTACACAACCAAGTATCTGATAAAATCAAGTGTGCACTGCGCAACGCCATCTGTGGCAAGGTCCACCTAACCACAGATACGCAGACCAGTAAGCACGGCCAGGGACGCTATATCTCCCTAACTGCACACTGGGTGAATGTAGTGGCGGCTGGGCCCCAGGCGGAGAGCTGTTTGGCGCACGTCCTTCCGCCGCCAAGGATCGCAGGGCAACATTCTTTGCCTCCTGTCTCCTCCTCCTCCTACTCAGCTTCCTCCTCCTCTTCTTCCACCTGCTCATCCAGTCAGCCACACACCTTCACCACCAACTTCAGCACAGCCCGGAGTAAATGTCAGCAGGCCGTTCTGAAACTCATATATTTGGGGGACAGGCCCCACACCGCACAGGAGTTGTGGCGGGGTATAGAACAACAGACCGACGAGTGGTTGCTGCCAGTGAGCCTCAAGCCCGGCCTGGTGGTGTGCGATAATGGGCGAAATCTCGTTGCAGCTCTGGGACTATCCGGTTTGACGCACATCCCTTGCCTGGCGCTTGTGCTGAATTTGGTGGTGCAGAAGTTCATTCGCAACTACCCCGACATGTCAGAGCTGCTGCATAAAGTGCGGGCCGTCTGTTCGCGCTTCCGGCGTTCACACCCTGCCGCTGCTCGCCTGTCTGCGCTACAGCGTAACATCGGCCTTCCCGCTCACCGCCTCATATGCGACGTGCCCACCAGGTGGAACTCCACCTTGCACATGCTGGACAGACTGTGCGAGCAGCAGCAGGCCATAGTGGAGTTTCAGCTGCAGCACGCACGGGTCAGTCGCACTGCGGAACAGCACCACTTCACCACCAATGACTGAGCCTCCATGCGAGACCTGTGTGCCCTGTTGCGCTGTTTCGAGTACTCCACCAACATGGCCAGTGGCGATGACGCCGTTATCAGCGTTACAATACCACTTCTATGTCTCCTTGAGAAAACACTTAGGGCGATGATGGAAGAGGAGGTGGCCCAGGAGGAAGAGGGGTCATTTTTAGCACTTTCAGGCCAGTCTCTTCGAAGTGACTCAGAGGGAGGTTTTTTGCAACGGCAGAGGCCAGGTACAAATGTGGCCAGACAGGGCCCACTACTGGAAGACGAGGAGGACGAGGATGAGGAGGAGGTGGAGGAGGATGAGGATGAAGCATGTTCACAGCGGGGTGGCACCCAAAGCAGCTCGGGCCCATCACTGGTGCGTGGCTGGGGGGAAACACAGGACGATGACGATACGCCTCCCACAGAGGACAGCTTGTCCTTACCTCTGGGCAGCCTGGCACACATGAGCGACTACATGCTGCAGTGCCTGCGCAACGACAGCAGAGTTGCCCACATTTTAACGTGTGCGGACTACTGGGTTGCCACCCTGCTGGATCCCCGGTACAAAGACAATGTGCCCACCTTACTTCCTACACTGGAGCGTGATAGGAAGATGCGCGAGTACAAGCGCACGTTGGTAGACGCGCTACTGAGAGCATTCCCAAATGTCACAGGGGAACCAGTGGAAGCCCAAGGCGAAGGCAGAGAAGGAGCAAGAGGTCGCCAACGCAGCTGTGTCACGGCCAGCTCCTCTGAGGGCAGGGTTAGCATGGCAGAGATGTGGACAAGTTTTGTCACCACGCCACAGCTAACTGCACCACCACCTGATACGGAACGTGTTAGCAGGAGGCAACATTTCACTAACATGGTGGAACAGTACGTGTGCACACCCCTCCACGTACTGACTGATGGTTCGGCCCCATTCAACTTCTGGGTCTCCAAATTGTCCACGTGGCCAGAGCTAGCCTTTTATGCCTTGGAGGTGCTGGCCTGCCCGGCGGCCAGCGTTTTGTCTGAACGTGTATTCAGCACGGCAGGGGGGGTCATTACAGACAAACGCAGCCGCCTGTCTACAGCCAATGTGGACAAGCTGACGTTCATAAAAATGAACAAGGCATGGATCCCACAGGACCTGTCCATCCCTTGTGCAGATTAGACATTAACTACCTCCCCTTAACAATATATTATTCTACTCCAGGGCACTTCCTCATTCAATCCTATTTTTATTTTCATTTTACCATTATATTGCGGGGCAACCCAAAGTTGAATGAACCTCTCCTCTGTCTGGGTGCCGGGGCCTAAATGTGTGACAGTGGCCTGTTCCAGTGGTGGGTGACGTGAAGCCTGATTCTCTGCTATAACATGAAGACTGATTCTGTGCTGACATGAAGCCAGATTCTCTGTTACGGGACCTCTCTCCTCTGCCTGGGTGCCTGGGCCTAAATGTGTGACAGTGGCCTGTTCCAGTGGTGGGTGACGTGAAGCCTGATTCTCTGCTATGACATGAAGACTGATTTTCTGCTGACATGAAGCCAGATTCTCTGTTACGCGACCTCTCTCCTCTGCCTGGGTGCCTGGGCCTAAATATGTGACAGTGGCCTGTTCCAGTGGTGGGTGACGTGAAGCCTGATTCTCTGCTATGACATGAAGACTGATTCTGTGCTGACATGAAGCCAGATTCTCTGTTACGGGACCTCTCTCCTCTGTCTGGGTGTCGGGGCCTAAATATGTGACAGTGGCCTGTTCCAGTGGTGGGTGACGTGAAGCCTGATTCTCTGCTATGACATGAAGACTGATTTTTTGCTGACATGAAGCCAGATTCTCTGTTACGGGACCTCTCTCCTCTGCCTGGGTGCCTGGGCCTAAATATGTGACAGTGGCCTGTTCCAGTGGTGGGTGACGTGAAGCCTGATTCTCTGCTATGACATGAAGACTGATTCTGTGCTGACATGAAGCCAGATTCTCTGTTACGCGACCTCTCTCCTCTGCCTGGGTGCCTGGGCCTAAATATGTGACAGTGGCCTGTTCCAGTGGTGGGTGATGTGAAGCCTGATTCTCTGCTATGACATGAAGACTGATTCTCTGCTGACATGAAGCCAGATTCTCTGTTACGGGACCTCTCTCCTCTGCCTGGGTGCCTGGGCCTAAATATGTGACAGTGGCCTGTTCCAGTGGTGGGTGACGTGAAGCCTGATTCTCTGCTATGACATGAAGACTGATTCTGTGCTGACATGAAGCCATATTCTCTGTTACGTGACCTCTCTCCTCTGTCTGGGTGCCGGGGCCTAAATGTGTGACAGTGGCCTGTTCCAGTGGTGGGTGACGTGAAGCCT
This sequence comes from Bufo bufo, assembly GCF_905171765.1. Taxonomy (NCBI): domain Eukaryota; kingdom Metazoa; phylum Chordata; class Amphibia; order Anura; family Bufonidae; genus Bufo; species Bufo bufo. Next base: position 363,299,366 of record NC_053393.1, read on the forward strand.
GATTCTCTGCTATGACATGAAGACTGATTCTGTGCTGACATGAAGCCAGATTCTCTGTTACGGGACCTCTCTCCTCTGCCTGGGTGCCTGGGCCTAAATATGTGACAGTGGCCTGTTCCAGTGGTGGGTGACGTGAAGCCTGATTCTCTGCTATGACATGAAGACTGATTCTCTGCTGACATGAAGCCAGATTCTCTGCTATGGCATGAAGAGACTGATTCTCTGCTGACGTGAAGCCAGATTCTCTGCTATGGCATGAAGAGACTGATTCTCTGCTGATGTGAAGCCAGATTCTCTGCTATGGGACCTCTGTCCAATTGATATTGGTTAATTTTTTATTTTTTTTTAAATTCATTTCCCTATCCACATTTGTTTGCAGGGGATTTACCTACATGTTGCTGCCTTTTTCAGCCCTCTAGCTCTTTCCTGGGCTGTTTTTTAGCCTTTTTAGTGCCGAAAAGTTCGGGTCCCCATTGACTTCAATGGGGTTCGGGTTCGGGACGAAGTTCGGGTCGGATCCCGAACCCGAACATTTCCGGGAAGTTCGGCCGAACTTCTCGAACCCGAACATCCAGGTGTTCGCTCAACTCTAATCCTGATATCAGAGATGTAATACCGGACCATCCCACCATCACCTATAGAAGAGGGAGATCTCTGAGATATAGATTTGTACACAGTCACTTCACCCCCCCCCCCTAAACAATCTGGCACATGGTTGGAGAGAAGAACCTATGGAATTTATAGATGTAGTGGCTGTATAGCATACCCATATATATATATATATATATATATATATATATATATATATATATACACCACTAAGAGCTTTGTGAGTGTTACTACACAGAGGGAATACAAAATATGAGATTTAGCAAATTGCATCCCAGGAGTGGTTTACCTCTGCACTTGTACCCGTCCACTTCAATATGTAGGTAAAACAGTAAGGGAACTACGGAGGAGGATAGGGGATCACTTAGGGACACCCCTATTTCTAGACACGTACATGAAATACATGTTGGTAACCCTAGGTCCTTAAGCTTTTGTGTAATAGAGCAAATTCGTCCATCCTCAAGGGGTGGAGATATAGAGAAAATTATTCTCCAAAAAGAGACAGAGTGGATGTTCAGGCTAAAGTCTGTGATCCCTATGGGACTAAATGAGATTCTTTAATTCATTAGTTTTTTGTGAAGATATATCCAGACCCTCATCTTTTTATTTGAGGTTTCTTTATTTAAGCCACTTTGATAATATACGTTGCCGGTCAAAAAGGATTTATTTGATCAGTGATTGATCTAATGTCTACTTTTATATCTATGGGATTAGTTTCTATTGTTGTAGAGAGCCTTTATTGTGATTTCGGTGTCTCCCCCTTTTTACCTATCCTGTCTATAAATTTGCCCACATTCAATGTATACATAGGGCCTGATGTTTTATTGCCCTTAAGTAATAAATTTGCATATATACCCTCTTATTATTTGATATACACTCACCTAAAGAATTATTAGGAACACCATACTAATACGGTGTTGGACCCCCTTTTGCCTTCAGAACTGCCTTAATTCTACGTGGCATTGATTCAACAAGGTGCTAATAGCATTCTTTAGAAATGTTGGCCCATATTGATAGGATAGCATCTTGCAGTTGATGGAGATTTGAGGGATGCACATCCAGGGCACGAAGCTCCCGTTCCACCACATTCCAAAGATGCTCTATTGGGTTGAGATCTGGTGACTATGGCGGCCATTTTAGTACAGTGAACTCATTGTCATGTTCAAGAAACCAATTTGAAATGATTCGAGCTTTGTGACATGGTGCATTATCCTGCTGGAAGTAGCCATCAGAGGATGGATACATGTTCTCATTCTGTTTGCGCCAAATTCGGACTCTACCATTTGAATGTCTCAACAGAAATCGAGACTCATCAGACTAGGCAACATTTTTCCAGTCTTCAACAGTCCAATTTTGGTGAGCTCGTGCAAATTGTAGCCTCTTTTTCCTATTTGTAGTGGAGATGAGTGATACCCGGTGGGGTCTTCTGCTGTTGTAGCCCATCCGCCTCAAGGTTGTGCGTGTTGTGGCTTCACAAATGCTTTGCTGCATACCTCGGTTGTAACGAGTGGTTATTTCAGTCAACGTTGCTCTTCTATCAGCTTGAATCAGTCGGCCCATTCTCCTCTGACCTCTAGCATCCACAAGGCATTTTTTCCCACAGGACTGCCGCATACTGGATGTTTTTCCCTTTTCACACCATTCTTTGTAAACCCTAGAAATGGTTGTGCGTGAAAATCCCAGTAACTGAGCAGATTGTGAAATACTCAGACCGGCCCGTCTGGCACCAACAACCATGCCACGCTCAAAATTGCTTAAATCACCTTTCTTTCCCATTCTGACATTCAGTTTGGAGTTCAGGAGATTGTCTTAACCTGGACCACCCCCCTAAATGCATTGAAGCAACTGCCATGTGATTGGTTGACTAGATAATTGCATTAATGAGAAATAGAACAGGTGTTCCTAATAATTCTTTAGGTGAGTGTATATATACACTGCTCAAAAAAATAAAGGGAACACTTAAACAACACAATGTAACTCCAAGTCAATCACACTTCTGTGAAATCAAACTGTCCACTTAGGAAGCAACATTAAGTGACAATCAATTTCACATGCTGTTGTGCAAATGGGATAGACAACAGGTGGAAATTATAGGCAATTAGCAAGACACCCCCAATAAAGGAGTGTTTCTGCAGGTGGTGAGCACAGACCACTTCTCAGTTCCTATGCTTCCTGGCTGATGTTTTGGTCACTTTTGAATGCTGGCGGTGCTTTCACTCTAGTGGTAGCATGAGACGGAGTCTACAACCCACACAAGTGGCTCAGGTAGTGCAGCTTATCCAGGATGGCACATTAATGCAAGCTGTGGCAAGAAGGTTTGCTGTGTCTGTCAGCGTAGTGTCCAGAGCATGGAGGCGCTACCAGGAGACAGGCCAGTACATCAGGAGACGTGGAGGAGGCCATAGGAGGGCAACAACCCAGCAGCAGGACCGCTACCTCCGCCTTTGTGCAAGGAGGAACAGGAGGAGCACTGCCAGAGCCCTGCAAAATGACCTCCAGCAGGCCACAAATATGCATGTGTCTGCTCAAACGGTCTGAAACAGACTCTATGAGGGTGATATGAGGGCCCGACGTCCACAGGTGGGGGTTGTGCTTACAGCCCAACACCATGCAGGACGTTTGGCATTTGCCAGAGAACACCAAGATTGGCAAATTCGCCACTGGCGCCCTGTGCTCTTCACAGATGAAAGCATGTTCACACTGAGCACATGTGATAGACGTGACACAGTCTGGAGGCGCCGTGGAGAACATTCTGCTGCCTGCGACATCCTCCAGCATGACCGGTTTGGCATTGGGTCAGTAATGGTGTGGGGTGGCATTTCTTTGGAGGGCCGCACAGCCCTCCATGTGCTCGCCAGAGGTAGCCTGACTGCCATTAGGTACCGAGATGAGATCCTCAGACCCCTTGTGAGACCATATGCTGGTGCGGTTGGCCCTGGGTTCCTCCTAATGCAAGACAATGCTAGACCTCATGTGGCTGGAGTGTGTCAGCAGTTCCTGCAAGACAAAGGCATTGATGCTATGGACTGGCCCGCCCATTCCCCAGACCTGAATCCAATTGAGCACATCTGGGACATCATTTCTCGCTCTATCCACCAACGTCACATTGCACCACAGACTGTCCAGGAGTTGGCAGATGCTTTAGTCCAGGTCTGGGAGGAGATCCCTCAGGAGACCGTCCGCCACCTCATCAGGAGCATGCACAGGCGTTGTAGGGAGGTCATACAGACACGTGGAGGCCACACACACTACTGAGCCTCATTTTGACTTGTTTTAAGGACATTACATCAAAGTTGGATCAGCCTGTAGTGTGTTTCATTTTGAGTGTGACTCCAAATCCAGACCTCCAAGGGTTAAAAAATTTGATTTCCATTTTTTTATTTTTGTGTGATTTTGTTGTCAGCACATTCAACTATGTAAAGAACAAAGTATTTCAGAAGAATATTTAATTAATTCACATCTAGGATGTGTTATTTTTGTGTTCCCTTTATTTTTTTGAGCAGTGTATATAACTTCAATTAGGGGATTTGAGATAGATTATAAACTACCATATAGTGGGACAGAGTTCCGTCAACTTTGTATCACAGACTCCCATGCGTGCGCACTCCAGCGCTAGGAATCCGCCTGCCAGTAATACAGATACCAGTGACTTGGCGGACGGTGCTGGAGCCAATCTGCCAGGACTACAATGCCAATAGTACGAAGCGAATGCTGGCACAATGGATTCCCTACACGCCTGCATCATACGTGCATTGACACACATTGCATTTTAGGATGGGGGGGGCACGTAACATTCTGTACAAAGGAGGGGGCGTAACATTTTGTAAAACATTCTGTACAAAATCCTGTACAAAGCGGGTAGTACCATCTACCTTTGTCACTGGATTTATGGGTGTGCTGTAGGGTGAAATCACCTCTTCTAGGATTCCCTTTTGTAGCAATTCTTTTATCATTGGCCTAAGTCCGTTGAGTTTCTCTTTTGACAGCGGGTATTGTTTCTGGAACACTGAGATGACACCTGGTTTTACAGTAGCTTTGTAAGGTGTGCAATCTATGAGCCCGTGTCATATTCATTTGAGGACCATAATGCAGGGTTAATGTTGTTAAGTTCTGGGTGGTCCTATATGTTTGCAAGAATCAGTGGCACGGGTGTAGAGATTGAAATGAGGTCTGAGTGTACTTTTATGCCCTGATCCTTGCTGATACCTGCAAGTCAAGCTTAATGAACAAATCTCTCCCTAACAGGCTGACTGGGCAATCTGGTATAATGCTGAATACATGATCTGTGATGTATTCCCTGTCCATGGTCTCGAGTGGTAGTGAGTCAGTTTTGTAAGTTTTTTTTTTGTCAATACCCCATTAATTCCCATAGAGGGCTCAGATTTTCTCAATGGTCCTTTGTACAAATCCTTACTTAACACACTTGAGGTTGCACCGCTATCCACCATGAATCCTAATCTCCTTCCTCCCTTTCTCAGTCATCTAAGTCCACCCCTTTTAGTCGGACGCTGTGGTCCTCCTACTGTCCGTCAGTAGTGTCCCAGCTGTCCGTGAGAACAGAGCTCTGATGTTAAGCACAACACTTAAGATGCAACACGTAACTTCAAACATTGAAACAAACAGATCTGACAATACAGACATGAACAAACAAAGGGCCCATTCATTGACTTCAATAAAAAAAAAAAATGTACAGCTCAATCAACACTGTTGGTACCAAAAAACTAAAATCTTCCAAGAAAAATTAAATAAAATTCTCAATGCGCATATTATATGAAAACAAATATCGTACTCCATACACATTCACATTTTCATGCACTCCTTTTCATAAACAGCTCATAACCACGCCCTTATACATAAAATATGAATTTCATACACAGCTCTGCTAAAAACATCCATCAGTCTTCACACATTTTCAACTCAACTACAACTCAAAGCCACACCCATTTACATTCCACTGAATCATTTATGTCTTCCAACCCAGCCACAGTTTTCTTTGTTTCATCCCCAAAACTTGCAGCACAGACAAACACAGCTTTCCTGGAAACAGATAGCCACACCACACCCAGAACTGCTGATGGTCTATATTGCTGTTGTGCTGTGTTTTCCAATGTCTTCTTGTCTTCACTCTGTGATTAATCAACTCTTATAAGAAGACAATATACATGTTATAATCATACCGTAATTTTGTTAAACCCAAATCATCTTATATGCCAGGTGGTCTTAGTTAGTGTTGCACATATATAATATTTTTTGTTAAAAGCTGGATTCCCACATTACACTGCTTGGGAAAGAAAGAAAATAATTAAACAATTCTTCTATAATGATATTACACATATAACATCACTTACTCTGCATGATTCCCTCTCCCCTTTTTTTTTTGCCTGCTTCTCTTCTTAGGAATGTTTCTCTGTTAATGCAGGGAAAGTGAATCTCTGTGGCTCACACTAGGTACAATACTTATCCATTAACTGACCATCTTTTACTGCTCTAATCTCTAATGCTAGGGCTATGGAACTTCCCTATTTAAACACACACGTATCATTAGGGTAACAAAACTTAACCAGTTCATTTCTGAACATTTAACACAAGCGCCTTTCTGATTGCAGACACTGGGGCACTTTCTTTCTTGCTAGTGCCATCAATTAACTTCCTGACACTGTTTTACTGGTAGTTTTCTTGGTGTTACTGGCCCTGTGCTTCTCCGTACACTGTATACCATCCTGTTGTTTCTCCATACTTTATATATTTTATAATAAATGACATTTTGATATATTAATTCCACTTGTTTGGTTTTTGTCAACTTCCTGACACTGCTCTGTTTTCTCACTCATTAGAACCCCCCCTTCACCATCACAGGAGTTCTGATGTCCACAGTCTGTAAGCTCTAACTTCACAGATTCTTACAGATTTTCATCCCTGTTGCCAGCCGGGCGACCTGCTGTCCGGGGCCACACTTTCTCTGTAACATTCTTTTTCACATTTTAACTTTCAATTCTCCATTAATATCACATCCTGCCAAATTGTCTACGCATGGGTTGATCAGGATATAGTTTGTTGAACTAACACAAGCTACATAAATTTTGCAGGTTTCTCCTGGTTCTGGTTTAGGGTATTCAGTTTTAGACCCTTGTCCTCCCATGTTGGTATTTTCAGTTTAGAGGATAAGTGAGACAATCGCTGTCAGGACTGGCTGTACTGAACCGTGAAGGCTCCGACAAATCCTGTCAACTGATCAACGGAATTCGTATCTTAATGTCTCTCTGTATCCCCTGAACCCTTATCGACTATTGCTGCTTTGAACCGCCACTTGCGTTCACTATCTCTGGGTCAACGGATTTCTCCTAGCCGAAGAAGTGGAGCGTCTAGCGGTCCTCCACAACACAATTTTACACGTTACCAGCGGTGAAAACAGAATGAATTAACACTGGGATGTGACCGTACACTTACCACCCGGTCAATATCTCACACAGACAGATAATCTTATCACTTCTAAGACACTTATACTATATATACATATATAAGAGTTAATACAAGCTTGTAACCTTCTGTTCCCTGAACAGTATTTTTTTTAGTGCACTTTTAGCTATCTGTGGTGATGTGGACTCCCGGAGTCCCTTTTAATCAACTTTGGCTCCCTGAGCCTTGGCTCCCTGAGCCTTGACTCCTGTGTCCCGGACACAGCGACCTCCCGAAGTCTTAAGTAGATGGTTTAACTTACTTGGGTCGAGACGTGGCCAGTGCCCTCGGATCAGACGGAGGACAAAATTGATGTCTTTCTCACCGGACCCGAGCATGACCCTCTCAATCCCGGACACAAGCCTCCAGAACTGTAAGGAAATCAGACCCTTTGCTATGGTATCCCTGATACCGGACTTCGGTGGTCAGCTTGGGTTAAGTCTTATCTGGCACCAGGAGAATGAACTTGTCAGATATAACACAAACACGTGTCTGTTCAATTCACTCTAATTTTATTGTCCTTCAGTTCAGCCTTTTATAAGGCAGAGAGTATAATTTACATAGTAACAGCATTAACCAATCATATGTGGACACATATAGGCCGGTAAACATTAAGCTGGAATGACCTTGTAAAGCGTGACTGTCTGCACTAGAATTTAGGAATTTCAAGAAACTGTCCAAGGACAGGGAAAGAAACCCAAATTCCAGTGCGGGAACTTGAAACAGTGCATGAACAAGATGCTATCACAATACATATTGTTAGAACAGACAAAATGGAGTCACATATATCCCTTCACAGCCTACCAGAGATGGCCACTAGCTTCTCAGCAACCGTGCGGCCTTGCTTGATAGTGAGGCCTTCTGTCCACACACTGGACTGGTCTTCCTGGGACAACCTCTCTTTCAAAAGAGCTGGATACAGAAAGGATATTAAAGCTACTCTCCTTCTTCATTAACTGAAGTGTTAGTGTCCATTAACTGCCAGACATCTGCAAGCCAGGATGGAATCGGATTCAGTCCCTCACAGCACAATCCTTCCACCATGCCAGATCAACACACTTCCTGGTTCACTCACAGGCAGCAGCATGAGTCATCAGCATGAGTCATCATCTGTTTTGCATATTTAAATCTCAGAGTGTGCTTCTGTAGCTGCAAAACAGTGGCCAAATGACAGTTTAAGTAAAGACATTATGCAGAAATAGCTGTTTCACAATCTCACACTGCTACTACTTAAGTTCAGCAGGCGAATTGGCACTTTACCTTGGGAAACAGTCAGTAGGCTTCTTGCAGCTCGGACTAGAGGATGGTCTTCCAGGTTGATAGGTTCTACCAGGGCTTGGTAGTCTTGATCTTGGATTCCAAGAGCAGCTTGGCACCATAGAAGTGTTTCAGTATTGGGTTTCAGGCTCACTGGTTGGTTACCTTTGATGCGAGCATGGCAAATCTCTCCTTTCTCATTAGCAAATTTCTGTTGTGCACTTAATACACAGACAGTCTTTTGTATCAACTTTTGGAGGCAGGAGAAGCGGTAAGCATGGACTTGAATAAAGCTTCAAACATTTCAGTATAGGAGTTCCTAAGGACATTCATTCCTAGGACTACTGGAGGGTTGTTATCTTCCCTGACTTGCACAACAATAATACCTTGTTGGAGTAGTGTGGTTCCTCACACTTGAAGAGTTGGCTCCCAGTACCCATGCACTGGTACAGGTTTGCCGTTGCTGGCTATAATACTCAGCCAGGATTCTGGTGACTATGTCAGCTGATCGTGGTCACAGTATTTCTCAAATGCAGTCTGTTGGATAGTTGTGACTTGAAACCCGGTGTCCAATAAAGCAACAAAGGGAACCCCATTTATTCGGAGGACCACTTCCAGATGGGGTCCTACATAACTGGGCATCCAGCTGTGATCTTCTAGACCTACTGCTCTACCTCCCGAGGGGCTGTCCTTGGCCACAGGAGTTGACCATTTAAACTGCCAGAAAATCCTTTCTGTATGACCTGGCTTGTGACAGTATCTACAAATAGGTCGCTGTAACGGTCGCGTACACACACACACAGGGGGGAGGGAAGTGACCACTGCGCTCCACCCTTACCCCTGGCCCTGCCTACTTGCCTCGCGAGTCCTAATGACAGGGGACAACTGGACAGCAATCCCTAACTTGGAGTAAGTGCAGGGATGACAGACAGACAAACAACAGGACGTGAACGGACCGAGTCAATACCAGGAAAGCTGCAAAGTACAAATGGAGCAAGCAGAGAATTGTCAGGAGAAGCCGGGGTCATAAATACCAGGAGAGCAGAGAAGTACAAGAGGAGTCCTAAGAGAGTAGTCAGGTGGGAGCCGAGGTCACAATACCAGGACGGAAGCGCAGTACAGGAGGAGCAGGCAAAAGGATGGTCAGGGAACAGGATCAGGTAAGTATTCAGCAGTCCAACAAATAGCCAGGAACCTAGAAATTAACAGGCAACCTGTAGCCAGCAGGCTGCCTGTATTTATAGTGGGGAGTGAGGGTCATGTGACGTGGCCAGCGTCACATGACCGACAGACCAACCAGTCGAGCACCGAGTGATCAGCGCGGCGCTCAAGGCAGACTAGGAGCAGGGAGCCACCCAGCTAGTAAAGCCGCCCTGGGAATGAGGTCAAACACAGAACCTCATTCCAAAAGCTAAGCAACAGTTCTGCGGACAATGGGGGACCGAGTGCACCTTCGGAACCCCGTGACAGTACCCCCCCTTTTACGAGGGGCCACCGGACCCAAGACTTCAGGCGATGGCTTTTCAGGGTGTTCTAAATGAAATTTACGAACAAGTCTAGGAGCATGAACCTCCCTGGCAGGTACCTAAGATCTCTCTTCAGGTCCATACCCCTTCCAGTGAATCAGGTACTGCAAGGAATTATGCACCTTCCTGACATCCACTATTTTAGACACCACATACTCGACAGCATCATTAACAAGAACCGGCGGAGGCGAGGCTTTTGATGGTACTACCGGTTCAAAATATTTTTTAAGCAGAGATTTATGGAACACATTATGAATGTGGAATGACTCAGGCAGCTCCAACCTAAAAGATACCGGGTTAATCACTTCCGTGATCTTATATGGTCCAATAAAACGAGGAGCAAATTTTTTAGAAGTTACCTTGAGAGATAGATTCTTGGAGGATAACCATACTTTATCCCCAACCTGAAAGTTTACCCCCCTTGAACGTCTCCTATCGGCCTTGAGTTTTTGAGAACATTGAGCCTTTTCTACGTTCGATTGAACCCGGGCCCAAACTGTGCACAGTTCGGAGGAGAGTTTATCCGCTTCAGGGTTAGAGGAGGAGACGGACGACCCAGAATGAAAACGGGGATGAAAACCATGGTTACAAAAGAAAGGGGAGACCCCAGCAGAAGAATTGACAGAAGGCCCTCCAGAATTTGGACACAAACTGCACACCCCTGTCAGAAACAATATTTTCCGGGATGCCATGTAAACGAACAATCTCTCTCACAAAAATAGACGCCAGGGTTTTAGCATTCGGAAGTTTAGACAGGGGAATGAAATGAACCATCTTGCTAAACCTATCGACCACTACCCAAACCACAGTCTTACCCTCCGCCAGCGGTAGGTCAGTTATAAAGTCCATCGAGATATGGGACCAGGGTCTACTGGGAATGGGTAGGGGTCGTAGGTTACCAGCAGGGCGAGTCCTAGGTGTCTTGGACCTGGCACAAACCTCACAGGCTGACACGTAGGACTTGACATCCCTAGTTAGAGTGGGCCACCAATAAGATCTAGAAACCAGATCCTTAGTGCCCTCAACACCCGGATGTCCACAAAAGGCAGAATCGTGACACTCACCCAACAGCTGGAGACGAAATTGTACGGGAACAAACAACTTATCTGTTGGGGTGGATATCGGTGCCAGATGTTGTTCAGACCTAATGCGAGCCGAGATATCCTGGGTAAGAGCTGCTAAGAAGATTTTTGCTGGTAGGATGGATTCAGGTGGTACCTCAGTAGGTTGAAAAGCCTGGAAGCTCCGAGATAATGCGTCCGCCTTCACATTTTTACTTCCCGGCCTGAACGTGATGGAAAAATCAAAACGAGTAAAAAACAGAGCCCATCTGGCTTGACGGGGATTCAACCTCTTAGCAGACTCGAGAAACATAAGGTTTTTATGGTCAGTGACAACAGTTACACAATGTCTTGCCCCCTCCAGGAAATGCCTCTACTCCTCAAATGCCCATTTAATGGCCAGCAGCTCCCTATTCCCTATGTCGTAGTTTCTCTCCGTGGGAGAGAATTTTCTGGAGAAGAAGGCACATGGTCTCAGATTAGTGAGGCTAGCAGGAACTTGTGAAAGGACTGCTCCTACGCCGTCCTCGGACGCATCCACCTCCACAATAAAACGTTTCTCCTGATCAGGCTGGATCAGAAAGGGAGCGCTACTAAATGCCTTTTTTAATTTTTCAAATGAAGAAATGGCCTCAGTAGACCAATTCTCCAAATTCGCCCCTTTCTTAGTAAGGTCGGTCAACGGTTTAGCAATTACGGAAAAATTCATAATAAATTTTCGATAGTAATTGGCGAAACCTAAGAACCGTTGTAAGACCTTTAAGGATGAAGGTCTTACCCATTCCTTAATTGCTAGTACCTTACCAGGATCCATCTTGAAGGCGTGAGGAGTCAGAACATGCCCTAGAAACAGAATCTCCTGTACACCAAAGACACATTTCTCTTGTTTAGCGGATAGCTGATTCTCCCTCAACACCTCTAATACTTGTTTAACATGAGACACATGGAATTCGAAGTCAGGAGAGAATATCAAAATGTCGTCAAGATAGACAATAACAAATTTACCTAAGTACTCCCTAAGAATGTCATTCATGAAGTTTTGGAACACAGCTGGGGCATTGCTGAGTCCAAAAGGCATCAATTGATATTCAAAGTGTCCTACCGGAGTATTGAACGCCGTCTTCCATTCGTCTCCCTCCTTGATTCGGATTAGATTGTATGCCCCTTTCAGGTCAATTTTGGAAAACCAGGTTGCCCCCAGAACCTGGTTAAATAAATCCGGAATCAATGGGAGGGAGTATCTATTCTGGACAGTGATTTTATTTAATCTCCGGTAATCGATACATGGCCTAAGACCACCATCTTTTTTCTTAACGAAGAAAAACCCCGCCCCCATAGGAGAGACAGAAGGTCTAATATGCCCTTTACCAAGGCTCTCCTTAATATAATCTTCCATGGCCTTGCGTTCGGGCATAGAAAGATTATAAATTCGTCCTTTAGGAAACTTGGCCCCCTCTACTAGCTCTATGGTACAATCATAAGGTCTATGGGGGGGAAGGGGGGGTAGAACCTCCGGGGTTGGTGATGAGAATACATCAGAATATTCTCTAACAACAGAGGGTAAAGTATCAGACTTTACCTGAGACCCCAGCCTGTACCACGGACAAGCACGGGTCACACTTAGGCCCCTATCTCACCAACTCCCCATTGGACCAATCTATAGTGGGGTTATGTAGTCGGAGCCAAAGCAACCCTAGTACCACCTCAGCAGGTAGGTTCTCCAGGACTAGAAGCGAACATCTCTCTGAGTGGCACACACCCACGGTTAGAGAAATCTCTGAGGTACATAAGCTCACCGTACCACCAATAAGAGGAGTAGCATCAATAGCCATGACATGGATAGGAGTTGGTAAGGCAAACATAGGAATACCCAATCTTACAGCATACTCAGAGTCAATAAAGCTAGCCGCTGAGCCAGAATCAATAAAGGCCTTACCCGGCCATTTATCTACTCCCAGAGAAATCGTAATGGGTACCGAAAGCTTACATTTAGAAAATTCAGGGTGTACCTGGTCTTTAGGTTGCCTTGTCTTAGGAGACTTGACAGAGAGGACCTTCTTAGGACACTCGTTGATCCAATGGTCAGGATCTCCACAGTAAAAGCATTCTCCACGTCTGCGGCGAAGATTCTCTCGGGTCATGCCAACCTGCATGGGTTCCTCGGTGGAGACCTCAGCATTGTCTCTGGTATAGGCCTCTGGCTGGACCACCATCTGGGAAGAGAACTGTTGTTCCTGTCGTCTCTCTCTAACCCGTCGGTCAAGTCGGACAACAAGGGTCATCATCTCCTCTAAGGTCTCTGGAAGTTAATAACTGACCAGAAGATCCTTTAATTTATCAGACAGACCTGACCTGAACTGACTCTTCAGGGCTGGTTCGTTCCATCCTGAGGGGACACACCACTTTCTGAATTGGGTGCAATAATCCTCCGCTGGTAAATTGCCCTGAAATAGTGCCTTTAGAGCCGTCTCGGCTACTAGAGCCCTGTCTGGTTCATCATAGAGGGTACCCAAGGCCTGAAAGAACCCCTCCACAGAATATAAACAACTGGTGCCAGCAGGTAAAGAGAACGCCCAGTCCTGGGGATCACCCTGTAATCGGGAAATGATAATGCCCACGCGTTGACTCTCGGAGCCAGAGGACACGGGGCGCAAACGGAAGTAAAGTTTGCAACTCTCCTTAAAAGAGAGAAACTTCCTCCGGTCTCCAGAAAAGGGTTCTGGGAGCTTAATCTGGGGCTCAAAATGCAGACTGGAGGCCTGAGGAGTGGAAGAACCTTGCCCTAACTCAAAAGAACTGAGTTTTTCCCCTAACTCCTGCACCCTCTGCGTCAGATTAGAGACATGGTCAGTCAGGGTCACCAGAGGATTCATAATACAGTGGTTATTGGGCCTGTTAATCTGTAACGGTCGCGTACACACACACACAGGGGGGAGGGAAGTGACCACTGCGCTCCACCCTTACCCCTGGCCCTGCCTACTTGCCTCGCGAGTCCTAATGACAGGGGACAACTGGACGGCAATCCCTAACTTGGAGTAAGTGCAGGGATGACAGACAGACAAACAACAGGACGTGAACGGACCGAGTCAATACCAGGAAAGCTGCAAAGTACAAATGGAGCAAGCAGAGAATTGTCAGGAGAAGCCGGGGTCATAAATACCAGGAGAGCAGAGAAGTACAAGAGGAGTCCTAAGAGAGTAGTCAGGTGGGAGCCGAGGTCACAATACCAGGACGGAAGCGCAGTACAGGAGGAGCAGGCAAAAGGATGGTCAGGGAACAGGATCAGGTAAGTATTCAGCAGTCCAACAAATAGCCAGGAACCTAGAAATTAACAGGCAACCTGTAGCCAGCAGGCTGCCTGTATTTATAGTGGGGAGTGAGGGTCATGTGACGTGGCCAGCGTCACATGACCGACAGACCAACCAGTCGAGCACCGACTTTTATTCTGATAATTATTAAAAACAATATACGAAACCTGGATCAACCATTCTATTTTGTGTGAAGAAGCTATCAACGGTTAATTGTATGCGCTAGGGAACTGAGCCAGTGTTATACTGGGTTAGGGAAAATTCCCTATTCTTACCCCCCACAATCTGCTCAGCCCAGAGATGCACCTTGATAGTATATGCACTCTGTCTGCGTGCCTAGGACTAATCTGTCCTTAGAAAAACCCTATTACATAATCGTAGATCCCATATGTCACAGATTCCAACGTGTTTCCCCCTCCAGGTAAAAGGAGGGTTCATCAGGGGACTTGAAATTGACCGGGTCAATATATAGAGAGTACAGTCACACTGATATAGAAAACAGTAAAATTGAAAATGCCAACACAATGATACATGGGCAACCAGAACCACGGGTCAAAATAGATACTCCTAAAATACAGAGCCAACGATACAGGATCAACCGGCAGTGTTAGTATTTTAAAGCATATTAGACCGAGACGTAGTGCCAGATAATTAAAATAATCCGGCTAGTAATTACCAGTAAACAGCAATACCAATAACACAATACTGAAAGCCAGTGCAAGACAAGATATTACCTGCAACGTAGTGACTGGTGTCGTCTCCTATAAGTGATAAGAAAGACTTAACATACCACTCTGCTCGATGTGAGAGAAGTGCAGATACACACTCACAGTCTGCTGGTTGTTTGACCAAAAGAGCGTTCCTGGTGCCAGATGATAGCTCCATTGTGCTTGGGAAAGAACTTGATTTCAAAAGGGGATACTATGGGCGTAGACTAGATATTGCACCTCCTGATTTGCTGGCTACCTTGTCAGGCCACCCAAAACAAACCCACAACTAAAAATCCAGGTAACCATAGGTTAGGTAGATAATTAGATCAACAACCCAATTTTCACACATCTCCAAACAATAAGCGCTCCAAGCCTCATTCTCAAATGGAGGGACACCCACGTGACGGCCATCCCATAAGGGGATGATTACCGTCCGTATGTTCAGGGGGTGTTACCCTTCCAAGGATTATTACCTCCCTCAGTTTCACCCAGGCAAGGCCCATGTATCGATACTTACGGGACCGCCGACTCAATGCGGCCCATAGAGAATGAGGATTGGAGCGCTTATTTTTTTGATGAAACACAATCACAATATTAAGCAGTGTGTTTCAAGACACTGCAGATGCAGTTGTCTTTGTGGACATAAGGGGCTGAAACATGCTTAAGTTAAAGGGGTTCTGCATTTTTTTAAAACTGATGATCTATCCTCTGGATAGATCATCAGCATCTGATCGGGGGGATCCGACCCCTACCGATCAGCTGTTTGAGAAGGCAGTAGCGCTGAGGCCTTCTCGCTGTTTATCGCAGGCCCAGTGACGTCACGACTAGTATCAATGGCCTGGGCGGGGCTAAGCTCTGTTCACTTGAATGGAGCTTAGCTGCACCCAGGCCAGTGATACTAGTCGTGACGTCACTGGGCCTGAAGTAAACGGCAAGAAGGCCGTGGCGCTACTGCCAGAGCCACTGCCATCTCAAACAGCTGATCGGCAGGGCTCCCGGGTGTTGGACCCCTGCAGATCAGATGCTGATGATCTATCCAGAGGATAGATCATCAGTTAAAAAAAAATGCAGAACCCCTTTAAGAAGGAGTGGAGATGAAGACAGTGAAAGAAGTGACAGGCAGGGAGTAATAGAAATGAATATGACTACATAGAAAATATCTGAATTTTCTAGACACAATAGGGAGGGTTGGCAAATATGGTTGATGCTTCAAATCACATTTGCTTGAGGGAATTTATTTAAAGGCTATGTACAACTATAAGGGGCAATTTTTTTATAATTGCATTTTACTCATTTTGGGCTTAATATTTTTTCATTTTGTCTAGCTGTGTGAATCCTACTTTTACTTTCACTTTGTGGTGATGATCAAATAAACCTTATCTCTAAATTACTAAGATGTCATCAAAAACACTCATTTAAGCCACATTAATATCAGTAAGATAAGAATTGAGTAATGTTTAAGTGATCAGAGATAAGGAGGCGTCTGCTTAGCTGCCTGACAGAAAAAAGTAAAAATTCATAGCCTTTAGAAAATCTGAACGCTGTACAGAGAATTGGTCTCAAAGACTAATTGAAAAAAAAAAAAGATTTTTAACTCAAAATGAGTACAATGCAAAAAAAACTGAATGTACTCCGTATGCATTCCGTTTCCGTGTGTCACTGGACGCCAAGGCGCTCGCTCTCCTCAGCGCCGTCGGCATCCCGTTGCTGTGCAGGAGAGAGGACGCGCACAGCATCCTCGTCTCCTAGGTGACAGGGGGCGGGACGGACCGGCCGCGCACGTCTCCTCTGCGCGGCCGGCGTCCTCAGTTCCCCCAGTAACCAGGGAAGGTCTGAGCACCGGGCTGTTTAACAGCTGGCCACAGGTTGCCTGTTAATTAGGTACCTGGCGATTGTTTGGTTTCCTGTATACTTACCTGATCCTGTGTCCCTGACGATCCTCTGCTTGCTCCTCCTGTACAGTGCTACTCTCCTGGTATTCTGACCCCGCCTTCCACCTGACGATTCTTTGCGGACTCCTGTTGTACTTAGTTTCTCTCCTGGTATTTGACCTCGGCTTCTCCTGACTATTCTCTTATTCCTTGGTAGCTCTATAGGTATTGACCGGGTCCGTTCACGTTCCGTTATTTGTCTTGTCCATCTTCCCAGCACGTATCCTAAGTTAGGGACTGCCATCCAGTTGTCCCCTGTCATCAGGACTTGCGAGGCAAGTAGGCAGGGCCAGGGGTGAGGGTGGAGCGCAGTGGTTACTATCCTCCCCCCTGTGTGTAGTGTACGTGACCGTCACAGATTAACAGGCCGTAACCAAACCACTGTATCATGAATCC
Source organism: Bufo bufo (assembly GCF_905171765.1). Lineage (NCBI taxonomy): Eukaryota > Metazoa > Chordata > Amphibia > Anura > Bufonidae > Bufo > Bufo bufo. The sequence continues at coordinate 363,316,620 of NC_053393.1, forward strand.
TCTGGTGACCCTGACTGACCATGTCTCTAACCTGACGCAGATGGTGCAGGAGCTAGGGGAGTATCTCTGTTCCGTGCAAAGATAGAACATGTCCTATATTTGGCCGCAAATCGCGTTCCGTGGCTCCATTAAAGTCAATGGGTCCACAAAAAAACCTGAATGCATACGGAAATGCATCTGTAGGTCTTCCGTATCCATTCCGTTTTTGCGGAACCATCTATTTAAAATGTTATGCCCAGCCCAATTTGTTCTATGTAATTACTGTATATGCCAAACGGAAAAACGGAACGGAAACACAATGGAAACAAAAAACAGAACAACGGATCCATGAAAAACGGACCGCAAAACACTGAAATAGCCATACGGTAGTGTGAAAGAGGCCTTAAACAGACTACCGAAGCCTATAGAGCTCTTGTAAAAACAAGTTACCGTATTTTTCGCCCCATAAGACGCACTTTCCTCCCCCAAAAGTGTGGGAAAAATAGCAGTGCGTCTTATGGGGCGAATGCTGCATTTTGCAGAATTTTCAATTATACGCCGCGCCGCGATGCCGCGCGGCGGGTGTATCAGCTGAGAGGGAGGAGGGGCTGGGGGCCGGCATCTGCTTTTATAATGACAGCCTGTATTACTTACAAGCGCTCAGTAGCAGAGAGGAGGGAGGAGGCAGGCCGGGAGGACGGGCGCTGGCAGCGTGAGTCACTACGTCACGCCCCTGCGCCGCCCACTTTATGAATGAAGCAGGCGGCGTGGGCGCATGACGTAGAGACTCGCGCTGCCAGCGCCCGTCCTCCCGGCCTGCCTCCTCCCTCCTCTCTGCTACTGAGCGCTTGTAAGTAATACAGGCGCTGATTACCCTGAATTTTTATATATTAACAATGCCTACAATTATAGATAAGATTATATACAGTGAGCGGGGCCCGTGTAGTAGAATACAGTCACTGCACGGGCCCCTCTGTCATTATAAAACCAGATGCGACCCCCACCCCCTGTATTGGGGGTCATTCACACTACAGGGACACTGTTATGGAGGGGATCTGTGGATGACACATAGCATAAGATGCTATATATGTGTCATCCACAGATCCCCATAACAGTGCCATCCAGAGACCCCAATAAGAGCCATCCAGAGATCCCCATAACAGTGTCACCCACAGATCCCCCATAACAGTGTCACCCACAGATCCCCCATAACAGTGTCACCCACAGATCCCCCATAACAGTGTCACCCACAGATCCCCCATAACAGTGTCACCCACAGATCCCCCATAACAGTGTCACCCACAGATCCCCCATAACAGTGTCACCCACAGATCCCCCATAACAGTGTCACCCACAGATCCCCCATAACAGTGTCACCCACAGATCCTCCATAATAGTGTCATCCACAGACCACCATTAGTTCAAAACCCACCAAAAGCACACCTTTTGGTTCAAAATATTCTTTTTCTTATTTTCCTCCTCAAAAACCTAGGTGCGTCTTATGGGCAGGTGCGTCTTATAGGGCGAAAAATACGGTAAGCCTATGTTCAACAAATGTAAAATATGTTTGATAATTATGTAGTAAATTAATAAGGCAGTAGATAATTTCTATTCTCCTGCGTAAATATACTCATGCAGTGCCAAACCCTCTAGTCAGCAGGAGTGGCTCATGGCTTTACATATTACTTAAACCTCTGAAGCCAAAACTCCTACTACACATTTGCTAATCTACTAGACAACATGTAAGTATAAGACTTATGGTGTTGTTCTTCTCTTCCTATGGTTTTCATTTTTATTGTAGAACAGAGAATGATTTCTGGGGGCCATGTACAGCATTAGTTCAGTTTATTACTCAATTGTCAATTTTGTTTCTATTTGTGCTTTTCTCCTCATATGGTTTTTTAGACTTGCTCTTGCTTGTTGACTTGAACTTGAAATTTACATTACTCAAATCACTTATCCAATCCTGGAATGTTTGCTGTCATTTCAAGTAAATTCTGTAATTTAATGCAAAGTGCATTATTACAGCAGAACTCATACATTTTACTCCTGACATGGGGACTAGATCACTACTATATGTAATACAATACCACTGTAATACAATTATAAGACATATGAGCCACACACATAATGGAAAGGACCGCCTGAATGTAACTCCTTTAATCAAGGTGACGAATTCCCTTTAATGATTACATTTTGTGTCAGTGTTATGGAATATCTACATTGATTTTAATCTGTTGTAAATTGTATTGTATTAAATTTGTACCAACTAATAGGTCTATACTTTATATATAAAATAATGCATTATCGTCATGCAAAGTTGATTACAGTATGCATGCACAGACAGGTACTTTAGATGGTCTCTATGGATATTGCCTCTTGTCCATCATAGTAACTGAGATATTGTGTATTAAGAAATTGATGATAGGTTGATGAATAGATAAATAGTAGATAGACATAATAAACTAAATATCTGTTTCGGTTATGCAAGACTTAATTATCACCATAAACGCCTGTTAAAAGGCATGTGTCAGCAGATTTGTACCTATGAAACTGGCTGACCTGTTGAATGGGCTTGGCAGCTGAAGGCATCTGTGTTACGCTACTTTCACACTCGCGTTTGGTGTGGATCCTTTATGGATGGATCCGTTCAAATAATACAACCATCTGCATCCGTTCAGAACGGATCCGTTTGTATTATTTTTAACATAGCCAAGACGGATAAGTCATGAACACCATTGAAAGTCAATGGAGGACGGATCCGTTTTCTATTGTGTCAGATTGCGTCAGTGAAAATGGTTCCGTCCCCATTGACTTACATTGTGTGCCAGGACGGATCCGTTTGGCTCAGTTTCATCAGACGGACACCAAAACGCTGCAGGCGCTGCATTCTGAGCGGATCCTTTTCCATTGAGAATGCATTAGAATGCAAACTGATCCATTTTGTACCGCTTGTGAGAGCCCTGAACGGATATCACAAACGGAAAGCCAAAACACGAGTGTTAAAGTAGACTCAGTCCCATGTTCATATGTAATCGCATTGCTAATAAAAATGATGTAGTAATATATGCAAATGAGCTTTGGGGCAGGCAGCCCCCCCCCCCCCCCAAGGAACCCCGACCCCCTTGATCTGTGGAGGAAAACATACTTACCTGCTCCCCGCTGCTTGGTTCTGGCACTTTCAGTCCACAGCGTTCTGGTATCCACCGCTCATCTTCCAGGATAGACAGGGTTCAACTGTGCAGCTGCAGCATTGGGTCCTCTGACCACAAACCTATCGCAAAGCATTCCCCAGCAGGGGCCCCCAATAATCAGTTATAAACCAAGCAGAAAGTGTTAATTTCCCTGCAGCGCCACCACAGGGTAAATGGAACATTACTTATTGCCAGGCTACCGTGGGTTCTCCAGAGTGATAGATGATCCTTGTAAGGCTGGGTTCACACGAGCGGATGCCGTGCGTGACATCCGCTCCGTGAATGACAGCCAAGACCCGATGCAGACTGCAGAGGCACGGAGCATTAACATGACTGATAATGCTCCGTGCCTCTCTGTGATCTCTTTACTACGAAATCACTGTGACAACTTAATCTCACTGTGATTTCGTAGTAAAGAGGTCACAGAGAGGCACGGAGCATTATCAATCATGTTAATGCTCCGTGCCTCTGCAGTATGCATCGGGTCTTGGCTGTCATTCACGGAGCGGATGTCACGCACGGCATCCGCTCGTGTGAACCCAGCCTAACTGTTTTTAACTTTGGCCAAGAGATGAGGATCCTGATTAGATGATCCAGACTATTCAGAATTTCTTAATAGGCTGAATAAAAAAGGATCATCTTAACTGGACAAAGCCTTTAAGCAGCAGGGCGTGGGACCTGCTCCTTCTGCTTACTTGATACGTTATGGAGAAGCAATAGATATCATAAAACAGCTTACTCAATACAAAACTTTCAGACTGGAATCATTCAGATTATGTATTCATTCTGTCATTCATTTATGTTCTTTTAAAGCAACATTTTTCCAGACATGTCTAATTGTATGTTCACATCTGCATCAGAGACTCTGTTAGGGGGCTTCCTCAAAGATTCCATAAAAAATAAAAAATAATTAATTAGCAATAAGAAATGTTTGTGTCTGTCATATGATGGATCCAGCACTTTCATTATTTTTCTTATTCTGCTCCTATAACTGTGTGAAGGCGGCCTTATTATATGTGTGGGTGCAATGCAATTATCCTAATAAGAACATGTATCAACCTCCTGTCTCATTACTTCAGATAACGTCATGTCCACCCTTGATGCGGTTGTTGCTTCTAATAACTATTTTACTGCAGAGCTAGCGAAAAAAATTAGCAGTGATGAGAATATTGTGATGTCCCCTCTTAGCATGCTAACTGCTCTGGCACTGGTTTGTCTTGGAGTCAAGGGTAAAACTGAAGCACAAATGAAGAAGGTGAGAATTTTACAGAAATTTTATTTGCATGTTTCACAGACCTAAGAATTTTTTCGTGCTTGTAACGTCAGACTTAAAGGGGTTATCCCATCTAAAACAATGGGGGCATATCGCTAGGATATGTCCCCATTGTCTGATAGGTGCGGGTCCCACCTCTGGGACCCGCACCTACAAGGAGAACGGAGCAGAGAAACTTGAAGAGGGCGCACTGCCATTGCGCAGCAGCCCTCCATTCATTTCTATGGAGCCGCCAAAAATAGCCGAGCGCTGGCTCGGCTATTTCCGTCGGCTCCATAGAAATAAATAGGAGCAGTGGTCGCGCATGCGCGGTGCGCTCCCATTCACTTCAATGGGAGAGGCGGGGAGCTGCGCCTAGTGGCGGATGGACCACGGGAAATCAGACAATGGGATAACCCCTTTAAGTAATGTCATTAGTTTTTTCAGAATTTATAGAGATGGTTCCTATTTTGCTATTTAGGTATTTTAAGCAGGGTGCTGGCTCTTCTTAAAAAGACCAGCTATATATAAAGACTTACTGGCAATGCTGCATGGGAAAAAAATATGCAAAGAGGTATCTCCCAGTGATAGAGAACCATCTTGCTAGAGCCACCTTCTGGATGTGGCTCCTTATGAGTCTGAATTTTAAACAAGTCATCAGTATCCGTTTGGCGGGGGTCCAACAGCAGGTATTTCTGGCAATCAGCTGTTTTATGAGGAGGCAACACTGTTCATTACTAGAGATGGCCTTGCGGTTCGCCCAGGGGTCGTTTCTTTGCTTGTTCGCAGTTCGCCGAACAGGCGAACATAGGGTGATGTCCACCGGCGCCATATTCTGTCAACTGGCCCGATCTGGCAGCCATTTTACATTCTCTGTGTAGGAAGAGGTTGCAGTGTGAAGCAGGGACAGACTGTTAGGGACACCAAACGCTAGCTAATAAGGCCACAAAAGTCCTTTTAAGGACTGGTATAGGTGTGCTATCGATAGGTGTGACATACTAAGGGGTGAAATATACTTATAATATACTTTCTAACATAGAAAGTATATTATAGTGCATTTGTATTGTGCAGCAGTTGTGTGCGGTTCAGCTGAGATACCGCAGCTAGATAGAGGGACAAACGCTATTGGAATAACTAATTGCAACTGGTGTGATATACCTGTTGCCCCCCAAAAAGAAACGGATTGAGGGGTGGGATATACCTATAATATACCTTCTAACATAGAAAATATATTACCGTATTTTTCACTTTATAAGACGCACCTGATTATAAGACGCACCTAGGTTATTGAGGAGGAAAATAAGAAAAAAAATATTTTTAACCGCTTCCCGACCACCTAACGCACGGATGCGTCCTGGCGGCGGTCGATTCATTCCTCCTGGACGCATCCGTGCGTCATCTCGCGAGACGCGAGATTTCCTGTGAACGCGCGCACACAGGCGCGCGCGTTCACAGGAACTGCAGGTAAGCGAGTGGACTGCAGCCTGCCAGCGGCGATCGTTCGCTGGCAGGCTGTAGATGCGATTTTTTTAACCCCTAACAGGTATATTAGACGTTGTTTTGATAACAGTGTCTAATATATCTGCTACCTGGTCCTCTGGTGTTCCCTTTTGCTTGGATCGACCACCAGAGGACACAGGCAGCTCTGTAATAAGTAGCACCAAGCACCACACTACACTACACCCCCCCTGTCACTTATTAACCCCTTATTAACCCCTGATCACCCCATATAGACTCCCTGATCACCCCCCTGTCATTGATCACCCCCCTGTCAGGCTCCATTCAGACGTCTGTATGTGTTTTACGGATCTACGGATCCATGGATCGGATCCGCAAAACACATACTGACGTCTGAATGGAGCCTTACAGTGGGGTGATCAATGACAGGGGGGTGATCACCCCATATAGACTCCCTGATCACCCCCCCTGTCATTGATCACTCCCCTGTCATTGATCACCCCCCCCTGTAAGGCTCCATTCAGACGTCCGTATGTGTTTTACGGATCATCGGATCCGCAAAACACATACGGACGTCTGAATGGAGCCTTACAGGGGGTGATCACCCCATATAGTCTCCCTGATCACCCCCCTGTCATTGATCACCCCCTTGTAAGGCTGGCTCCATTCAGAGGTCCGTATGTGTTTTGCGGATCCACTGATCCATAGATGCACAAAACACATACGGACGTCTGAATGGAGCCTTACAGGGGGGTGATCAATGACAGGGGGGTGATCCCCCCATATAGCCTCCCTGACCACCCCCCTGTCATTTATCACCCCCCTGTCATTGATCACCCCCCTGTAAGGCTCCATTCAGACGTCCGTATGTGTTTTGCGGATCCACTGATCCATGGATCGGATCCGCAAAACACATACGGACGTCTGAATGGAGCCTTACAGGGGGGTGATCAATGACAGGGGGGTGATCAGGGAGTCTATATGGGGTTATCACCCCCCTGTCATTGATCACCCCCCTGTAAGGCTCCATTCAGAGGTCCGTATGTGTTTGGCGGATCCGCTGATCCATGGATCTGATCCGCAAAACACATACGGACGTCTGAATTGAGCCTTACAGGGGGGTGATCAATGACAGGGGGGTGATCACCCCATATAGACTCCCTGATCACCCCCCTGTCATTGATCACCCCCCTGTCATTGATCACCCCCCTGTAAGGCTCCATTCAGACGTCCGTATGTGTTTTGCGGATCCGTGGATCCGCAAAACACGGACACCGCGGATCTGCAAAACACATACGGACGTCTGAATGGAGCCCTACAGGGGTGTGATAAATGACAGGGTGGTGATCACCCCATATAGACTCCCTGATCACCCCCCTGTCTTTGATCACCCCCCTGTAAGGCTCCATTCAGACATTTTTTGGCACAAGTTAGCGGAAATTGATTTTTTTGTTTTTTTGTTTTTTCTTACAAAGTCTCATATTCCACTAACTTGTCAAAATAACATAACAAATACAGGTGCACTCTGCGGTCTTACTAACCCTCGTACTGGTGTAAAATTGAGAATTAGCCAACATATCCTGCTTGGAGGACATGTCTGAGCCCGAGCACCGCGCCAAGGTTTCTCAAGTAGCTCGGGAACCTAACGCTAAACCTACCTGGGCCGTATGGGCAATACCAGGAGCCAGTGGGCAAATTACAGGTGCGCAAGGTCCGACTGTCACGGCCACGGTCATGGCCGTGACTCCTTGGGAGCCGCATACTGTTGCCCGCGGTTTTGGGTTGTAGTGTCAACCGCAGCTTGAGGCATAATGTAGTTGGCCTCAGGTGCGGTTGCCGCGGACAACAGCTTTGTGTGCGGTTCCCTTGGAGTTGTGTGCGCGTTTGTAGCACTTTTGTATGTCTGTGTGCACTTTGTTTATGTTTGGTGTGCACTGACATTTTCCCATCACTGTGGCTGTCCGTGGCAACGTTTGGTGGTATGATGTACATGTGGTGGCAGTGTCCCGGCCTGCGGGCTGACTCCCAGGACATGGTAGCCACCCATGTCGTTGCCTGCGGCAACAGCCACAGTGTGATCTCGGTTTGGACACTTCCCCTTTAAGTGGTGTTTTCCCTTCCCTGGTGTTGGAAGGGTTAACTCCCTTTCTGTGTGTGTGAGACACTGGGTGTGTCTGTGTGGGTGTGGCCTCTTAGGCCTATAAAGCCTCAGTGTTTGGCATGTCTTAGTGGGTTGCTTCAGCCATGTGTAGCTGGAGCAGCCTCCTGTGTATATCATCTGCCAGTGGGGGCCACCCTTGTGGTCATAGGTTTATCTGTGAAGTATAAGTTATGTTTGCATGATGTTCAGTTGATGTTTCCCTTTGATTCCTGTTTTGTGCAACTATGGATGTCCTGGTTTCCTGTGTGTTATGTATGCTATGTCCCTTTGTGTTCTGTGGACATGAGTAGTGCATGCATGGGTTCCAGTCAGCGTGGCTGTGACAGGTACGTGTGGAACTTGTTTAGTTCGCCTGTCATATCTGTATGTTGTATGTGATCCCCCATTCCTCGCAGCTTGGCCAGTGAGACCCCTGTTCCTCCGTGTCCAGAAGGAACAGGCTGTCTTACCCTGACTCCTAGTTCAGGGACCAGTCGGAGGGTGAGTTAGGGATCCGAGGTTCCTGAGCATGGGCCCTCCTACCTTCAAGGTCGGCCCATGCAGCTAGGAGTTAGGGTCAGGTTAGGGATGTGTTAGGAGGTGACCTGCTCCCTATCCTGTTGTCCTGGCCGAGCCGCCTTACATCTTCTGTCATCGCACGGCTGAGGATTTCCCCCATCCTCAGCTGTGACACCGACTCAAAGCAATCTCCCAGTAACTTCCAGCATGTGACCATGCATACAATGGGAGGAGGCAGAGAGCTCTGAGCCCCACCCAAGACTGGCTGATATAGCCCGGGCCTCACATGTGCACCAGAATGCTGCCTGTGGATGGAAATAAAGGCATATTCAGACTAGGAGTTTCTACACCTCCAAAAATTCAAAATACAAACTACAAATTGGCGTGGTATTAAAAAGCAGGAAGTGCTCAACCCTGCATGCATCTATACCGGGGGGGCAGATCCTGCATTTGTGGCCCGTTGCTAATGGCAATCCCCAGCAAAAATGCATACAATGGAGGATGCCTGCAGCAGACCACAAGTACCACAATGGACATCCTACACAGGATAGCAATTGTGTGGATGTGATAGACAGTCAAAATAACATAACAAATACAGGTGCACTCTGCGGTCTTACTAACCCTCGTACTGGTGTAAAATTGAGAATTAGCCAACATATCCTGCTTGGAGGACATGTCTGAGCCCGAGCACCGCGCCAAGGTTTCTCAAGTAGCTCAGGAACCTAACGCTAAACCTACCTGGGCCGTATGGGCAATACCAGGAGCCAGTGGGCGAATTACAGGTGTGCAAGGTCCGACTCAAAGCAATCTCCCAGTAACCTCCAGCATGTGACCATGCATACAATGGGAGGAGGCAGAGAGCTCTGAGCCCCACCCAAGACTGGCTGATATAGCCCGGGCCTCACATGTGCACCAGAATGCTGCCTGTGGATGGAAATAAAGGCACATTCAGACTAGGAGTTTCTACACCTCCAAAAATTCTAAATACAAACTACAAATTGGCGTGGTATTAAAAAGCAGGAAGTGCTCAACCCCGTATGCAGTGGTGCATCTATACCGTGGGGGCAGATCCTGCACTTGTGGCCCGTTGCTAATGGCAATCCCCAGCAAAAATGCATACAATGGAGGATGCCTGCAGCGGACCACAAGTACGACAATGGACATCCTACACAGGATAGCAATTGTGTGGATGTGATAGACAGTCAAAATAAAATAACAAATACAGGTGCACTCTGCGGTCTTACTAACCCTCGTACTGGTGTAAAATTGAGAATTAGCCAACATATCTTGCTTGGAGGACATGTCTGAGCCCGAGGATCTGCCCCCCCCGGTATAGATGCACCACTGCATATGGGGTTGAGCACTTCCTGCTTTTTAATACCACGCCAATTTGTAGTTTCCACTAACTTGTGACAAAAAATAAAATCTCACATGAACTCACCATACCCCTCACGGAATCCAAATGCGTAAAATTTTTTAGACATTTATATTCCAGACTTCTTCTCACGCTTTAGGGCCCCTAAAATTCCAGGGCAGCATAAATACCCCACATGTGACCCCATTTCGGAAAGAAGACACCCCAAGGTATTCGCTGAGGGGCATATTGAGTCCATGAAAGATTTAACTTTTTGTCCCAAGTTAGCGGAAAGGGAGACTTTGTGAGAAAAAATAAATAAAAAATCAATTTCCGCTAACTTGTGCCAAAAAAAATAAAAATTCTATGAACTCGCCATGCCCCTCATTGAATACCTTGGGGTGTCTTCTTTCCGAAATGGGGTCACATGTGGGGTATTTATACTGCCCTGGCATTTTAGGGGCCCTAAAGCGTGAGAAGAAGTCTGGGATCCAAATGTCTAAAAATGCCCTCCTAAAAGGAATTTGGGCCCCTTTGCGCATCTAGGCTGCAAAAAAGTGTCACACATGTGGTATCGCCGTACTCAGGAGAAGTTGGGGAATGTGTTTTGGGGTGTCATTTTACATATACCCATGCTGGGTGAGATAAATATCTTGGTCAAATGGCAACTTTGTATAAAAAAATGGGAAAAGTTGTCTTTTGCCGAGATACAGGGAGTGCAGAATTATTAGGCAAGTTGTATTTTTGAGGATTAATTTTATTATTGAACAACAACCATGTTCTCAATGAACCCAACAAACTCATTAATATCAAAGCTGAATATTTTTGGAAGTAGTTTTTAGTTTGTTTTTAGTTTTAGCTATTTTAGGGGGATATCTGTGTGTGCAGGTGACTATTACTGTGCATAATTATTAGGCAATTTAACAAAAAACAAATATATACCCATTTCAATTATTTATTTTTACCAGTGAAACCAATATAACATCTCAACATTCACAAATATACATTTCTGACATTCAAAAACAAAACAAAAACAAATCAGTGACCAATATAGCCACCTTTCTTTGCAAGGACACTCAAAAGCCTGCCATCCATGGATTCTGTCAGTGTTTTGATCTGTTCACCATCAACATTGCGTGCAGCAGCAACCACAGCCTCCCAGACCTTGCTGGCGTCTGACTCAGACTGGAGCTCTCTGCCCTTTACCAATCCAGCCACGGGCCCATACATCTGGCCCATCAAGACTCACTCTCATTTCATCAGTCCATAAAACCTTAGAAAAATCAGTCTTGAGATATTTCTTGGCCCAGTCTTGACGTTTCAGCTTGTGTGTCTTGTTCAGTGGTGGTCGTCTTTCAGCCTTTCTTACCTTGGCCATGTCTCTGAGTAATGTACACCTTGTGCTTTTGGGCACTCCAATGATGTTGCAGCTCTGAAATATGGCCAAACAGGTGGCAAGTGGCATCTTGGCAGCTGCACGCTTGACTTTTCTCAGTTCATGGGCAGCTATTTTGCGCCTTGGTTTTTCCACACGCTTCTTGCGTCCCTGTTGACTATTTTGAATGAAACGCTTGATTGTTCGATGATCACGCTTCAAAAGCTTTGCAATTTTAAGAGTGCTGCATCCCTCTACAAGATATCTCACTATTTTTGACTTTTCTGAGCCTGTCAAGTCCTTCTTTTGACCCATTTTGCCAAAGGAAAGGAAGTTGCCTAATAATTATGCACACCTAATATAGGGTGTTGATGTCATTAGACCACACCCCTTCTCATTACAGAGATGCACATCACCTAATATGCTTAATTGGTAGTAGGCTTTCGAGCCTATACAGCTTGGAGTAAGACAACATGCATAAAGAGGATGATGTGGTCAAAATACTTATTTGCCTAATAATTCTGCACGCAGTGTATTTCTTGGCCCAGTCTTGACGTTTCAGCTTGTGTGTCTTGTTCAGTGGTGGTCGTCTTTCAGCCTTTCTTACCTTGGCCATGTCTCTGAGTATTGCACACCTTGTGCTTTTGGGCACTCCAGTGATGTTGCAGCTCTGAAATATGGCCAAACTGGTGGCAAGTGGCATCTTGGCAGCTGCACGTTTGACTTTTCTCAGTTCATGGGCAGTTATTTTGCGCCTTGGTTTTTCCACACGCTTCTTGCGACCCTGTTGACTATTTTGAATAAAACGCTTGATTGTTCGATGATCACGCTTCAGAAGCTTTGCAATTTTAAGAGTGCTGCATCCCTCTGCAAGATATCTCACTATTTTTGACTTTTCTGAGCCTGTCAAGTCCTTCTTTTGACCCATTTTGCCAAAGGAAAGGAAGTTGCCTAATAATTATGCACACCTGATATAGGGTGTTGATGTCATTAGACCACACCCCTTCTCTTTACAGAGATGCACATCACCTAATATGCTTAATTGGTAGTAGGCTTTCGAGCCTATGCAGCTTGGAGTAAGACAACATGCATAAAGAGGATGATGTGGTCAAAATACTCATTTGCCTAATAATTCTGCACGCAGTGTATTTCTCTCACCCAGCATGGGTATATGTAAAAAGACACCCCAAAACACATTTCCCTACTTCTTCTGAGTACAGCGATACCAGATGTGTGACACTTTTTTGCAGCCTAGGTGGGCAAATGGGCCCACATTCCAAAGAGCACCTTTCGGATTTCACAGGGCATTTTTTACACATTTTGATTTCAAACTACTTCCCACACATTAGGGCTCCTAAAATGCCAGGGCAGTATAACTACCCCACAAGTGACCCCATTTTGGAAAGAAGACATAGGGCATAGTGAGTTCATGGAAGTTTTTGTTTTTTGTCACAAGTTAGTGGAATATGAGACTTTGTAAGGAAAAATAAAAATCATAATTTTCCGCTAACTTGTGACAAAAAATAAAAAGTTCTATGAACTCACTATGCCCATCAGCGAATACCTTAGGGTGTCTACTTTCCGAAATGTGGTTATTTGTGGGGTTTTTCTACTGTCTGGGCATTGTAGAACCTCAGGAAACATGACAGGTGCTCAGAAAGTCAGAGCTGCTTCAAAAAGCGGAAATTCACATTTTTGTACCATAGTTTGTAAACGCTATAACTTTTACCCAAACCATTTTTTTTTTACCCAAATTTTTTTTTTATCAAAGACATGTAGAACAATACATTTTGAGAAAAATTTATATATAGATGTGTTTTTTTTGAAAAATTTTACAACTGAAAGTGAAAAATGTCATTTTTTTGCAAAAATTTCGTTAAATTTCGATTAATAACAAAAAAAGTAAAAATGTCAGCAGCAATGAAATACCACCAAATGAAAGCTATATTAGTGAGAAGAAAAGGAGGTAAAATTCATTTGGGTGGTAAGTTGCATGACCGAGCAATAAACCGTGAAAGTAGTGTAGTGCAGAAGTGTAAAAAGTGGTATGGTCATTAAGGGTGTTTAAGCTAGGGGAGCTGAGGTGGTTAACCAAAAGGCGTGCTTTTGGTGGATTTTAAACTAATGGTCTGGGGATGACACTGTTATGGGTCTCTGTGGATGACACACTGTTATGGGGGGGATCTATGGATGATGCACTGTTATGGGGGGGGGGGGAATCTGTGGATGATGCACTGTTATGGGGGAGATCTATGGATGATGCACTGTTATGGGGGGGGGGTGCTGTGAAACATAGGGCCATGAGGGGGGCCAGGATAAGATGCTATATGTGTGGATGACACACATATAGCATCTTATGCTGGTCCCCCTCATGGCCCTATGTTTCACAGCATTACAGTACTTTATTCTTTGCATGTAAAATCTTTCTTTAATCCTGAATCAATCTCTCTCCTTTTTATAAACTAGCTGACACTGATGAATCGCCGGCCGTTATGCTGCACAGCGTGGCCGGCGATACATCAGTTACAGTGCGGGGAGGGAGGAGGGGCTGGAGGCAACTCACAGCGGGGCCTGGTACAGTCACTGTATTACATCGGGCCCCGCACACAGAAGTCTCTTTGTATGTAAAATCTTTCATTAATCCTTTATACCGTAAATCGCTCTCCTTTTGATAAACTTTACTAGCCTAATCGCCTGCATCAGTACTCCCTATGAATGTAGCGTGCGGTCCGGCCGGCGTGTGACTGACGTCTCTCTCCTCCTACTTCATTAATGAAGCAGGAGCAGGATGAAGTCATGCGCCGGAGGGACCGCACGCTACATTCAGCCCCTCCTCCCTCCCTGCACTGTAACTGATGTATCGCCGACCACGCTGTAAAAAAGTCAACCATCGTTTTATAAGACGCACTGTCATTTCCCCCCCTCTTTTGGGGAAAAAAAAGTGCGTCTTATAAAGCGAAAAATACGGTATATCTCAACAGAACCGCACACAACTGCTACACAATACAAATGCACTATACAGGGAGTGCAGAATTATTAGGCAAGTTGTATTTTTGAGGATTAATTTTATTATTGAACAACAACCATGTTCTCAATGAACCCAAAAAACTCATTAATATCAAAGCTGAATATTTTTGGAAGTAGTTTTTAGTTTGTTTTTAGTTTTAGCTATTTTAGGGGGATATCTGTGTGTGCAGGTGATTATTACTGTGCATAATTATTAGGCAACTTAACAAAAAACTAATATATACCCATTTCAATTATTTTTTTTTACCAGTGAAACCAATATAACATCTCAACATTCACAAATATACATTTCTGACATTCAAAAACAAAACAAAAACAAATCAGTGACCAATATAGCCACCTTTCTTTGCAAGGACACTCAAAAGCCTGCCATCCATGGATTCTGTCAGTGTTTTGATCTGTTCACCATCAACATTGCGTGCAGCAGCAACCACAGCCTCCCAGACACTGTTCAGAGAGGTGTACTGTTTTCCCTCCTTGTAAATCTCACATTTGATGATGGACCACAGGTTCTCAATGGGGTTCAGATCAGGTGAACAAGGAGGCCATGTCATTAGATTTTCTTCTTTTATACCCTTTCTTGCCAGCCACGCTGTGGAGTACTTGGACACGTGTGATGGAGCATTGTCCTGCATGAAAATCATGTTTTTCTTTAAGAATGCAGACTTCTTCCTGTACCACTGCTTGAAGAAGGTGTCTTCCAGAAACTGGCAGTAGGACTGGGAGTTGAGCTTGACTCCATCCTCAACCCGAAAAGGCCCCACAAGCTCATCTTTGATGATACCAGCCCAAACCAGTACTCCACCTTGCTGGCGTCCGAGTCAGACTGGAGCTCTCTGCCCTTTACCAATCCAGCCACGGGCCCATCCATCTGGCCCATCAAGACTCACTCTCATTTCATCAGTCCATAAAACCTTAGAAAAATCAGTCTTGAGATATTTCTTGGCCCAGTCTTGACGTTTCAGCTTGTGTGTCTTGTTCAGTGGTGGTCGTCTTTCAGCCTTTCTTACCTTGGCCATGTCTCTGAGTATTGCACACCTTGTGCTTTTGGGCACTCCAGTGATGTTGCAGCTCTGAAATATGGCCAAACTGGTGGCAAGTGGCATCTTGGCAGCTGCACGCTTGACTTTTCTCAGTTCATGGGCAGTTATTTTGCGCCTTGGTTTTTCCACACGCTTCTTGCGACCCTGTTGACTATTTTGAATGAAACGCTTGATTGTTCGATGATCACGCTTCAGAAGCTTTGCAATTTTAAGAGTGCTGCATCCCTCTGCAAGATATCTCACTATTTTTGACTTTTCTGAGCCTGTCAAGTCCTTCTTTTGACCCATTTTGCCAAAGGAAAGGAAGTTGCCTGATAATTATGCACACCTAATACAGGGTGTTGATGTCATTAGACCACACCCCTTCTCATTACAGAGATGCACATCACCTAATATGCTTAATTGGTAGTAGGCTTTCGAGCCTATACAGCTTGGAGTAAGACAACATGCATAAAGAGGATGATGTGGTCAAAATACTCATTTGCCTAATAATTCTGCACGCAGTGTAATATACTTTCTATGTTAGGTATATTACACCCCTCAATCAGTTCTTTTGGGGGGGCAACAGGTATATCACACCAGTTGCAATTAGTTATTCCAATAGCGTTTGTCCCTCTATCTAGCTGCAGTATCGCAACAGAACATATAAAGTATATTATAGTGCATTTGTATTGTGCAGAAGTTATGTGCGGTTCTGCTGAGATACTGCAGCTAGATAGAGGGACAACGATATTGGAATAACTAATTGCAACTGGTGTGATATACCTGTTGCCCCCCAAAAAACTGATTATGGGTGCGATATACCTGCTTCCACAAAATACTGATTAAGGGGTTTGATATAACTGGTTCTACCATATACTGATTGTGGGGTGTGATACACCGGCTTTTACAAAACATTGATTGAGGCCTGCGACAAACCGGCTTCCAAAAAATATTGATTAATGGGTTTGATTTACTGGCTTCCAGCAAATACTCATTAAGAAGTTCTATATACCAGTTTCCACAAAATACTGATAGAGGGGATAGATATACCGGCTTCCACCAAATATTAATTGAGGCCTGCTATACATCGGCTTCCACCAAATATTGATTAAAATGTTTGATATACCAGTTTCCACAAAATACTGATAGAGGGGATAGATATACCGGCTTCCACCAAATATTAATTGAGGCCTGCGATACATCAGCTTTCACCAAATATTGATTAAAAGGTTTGATTTACCAGCTTCCAGCAAATACTCATTAAGGGATTCTATATACCGGTTTCCACAAAATACTGATAGAGAGGATTGATATGCCGGCTTTCACCAAATATTGATTGAGGCCTGCGATACACCACTACCACCAAATATTGATTATGGGGTTTGATTTACCGGCTTCCAGCAAATCCTCATTATTGGGTTCTATATATCTGTTTCCACAAAATACTGATAGAGGGGATTGATATACCAGCTTCCACCAAATATTGATTGAGGCCTGCGATACACCAGCTTCCACCAAATATTAATTAAGGGGTTTGATATACCAACTTCAAGAAAATACTCATTAAGGGGTTCTATATAACTGTTTCCACAAAATACTGATAGAGGGGATTGATATACCAGCTTCCACCAAATAATGATTGAGGCCTGCGATACACCGTCTTCCACCAAATATTGATTAAGGGGTTTGATATACCAGCTTCCAGCATTAAGGGGTTCTAAATACCTGTTTCCTCAAAATACTGATAGAGGGGATTGATATACCGGCTTCCACCAAAGGGGTCAGGCAGGTGCACCAGGCCGGAGCCTAAGTGGGAAGTTGCAGAAGGTGCGTTCGATTACATCAAAGGAGACACCAGAGATGGTTGAGTGTCTCACTCAGCCTTCCGCTTCTGCACCCTCCTCATCCTCTGTATCTGCACCCTCAAATACACCACCACCACCATAGCCCCTCCACTCGAGTCAGAATAATTATTTTCCCATCCATTCCCAGACCTTACCGATGCGCAGCCATTGGGTAGCAACAACCGCCACCCAGCGGTCTGACGACAGTACCCGGATCAGCCCAAGGACGGAGGTCACCGCTGTTGCTGCCTACTCCGAGATCTCTAATGTCATTGGTGGTGAAGGTGACGATGAGGACGTGTCAATGGATGTCACATGGGTGCCCACAAGAAAGGAAAAGGAGGAGGGGAGTTCAGAGGGAGAGACAGAGCAGCAGGTAGGGGGTGGAAGGAGGAGAAGCAGGCAGAACTCGCAGTGCACAGGAGGAAAAAAGCAGACTGCAAATGTATCCGGAGTGAGGCATCCACCATGCACAGTCACATCTGGCGCTACCAGGACGACGGCACATGACTCAGCAGTGTGGGCTTTTTTTAACATATCAACTGCTGACAATAGTGTTGCCATCTGCAGCCTGTGCTGTTAACGCATAGGTCGCGGTCAGTCTAAGAAGGCACTTGGCTTCCCATCACCGAGCCCAGTGGGAGAAACACCGTCACAATCCACAAAGCCACACTCCTGACTCTCCACGTCCTGCCTCTTCTCCTTCTCCTCTCTCCTCCCATTTGTCCTCCACTCCACCTTCCACCGTGCCGACGTCACGTTCATCTGGAAAAAGGCAGGCTTCAGTTGCCCAAATGTTCGAACGTAAGAAGTTGATGGCGCCGGATAACTCTCTGGCTCAACAGCTGACCGCTGGCTTGTCAAAACTGCTAGCCCGCCAACTACTGCCATATAAACTGGTGGACGCGGATGCCTTTAGAAAATTTGTGGCTATTGGCACACCTCAATGGAAGGTCCCTGGAAGGAAATATTTCTCCCAGAAGGGCATCCCAGAGCTATATGGCCATGTTCAGTGGCAAGTGAATGTATCTCTGGCACACAGTGTCAGTGCCTAGATACATCTGACCACAGACACGTGGTCTAGCAAACACAGGCAGGGAAGGTACATAACTTTTACTGCCCACTGGGTGAACCTTCTGACGGCTGTCAAGCATGCAACCCGTGGCACCCGTGTGGATTTGGTGTTACAGTCACGGATTGCATGCAGGCCTGCCTCTTCTTCTCCTCCTCCTACTCCATCCTCCATCTCCACCCCGGCTGACTCCTCCTTTCCACTGCTACCGCCTCTTCCGCTACATTCCCCTAGCTCCCCAGAACCTATTCGATGTGCCAGGTGAGACGTTGCCATGCTGTGCTGCGGCTGTTGTGCCTGGAAGCCAAGAGCCACACCGATCCTGCACTCCTTTCAGCTCTGCGGTCACAGGCCGATCAGTGGCTAACCCCGCTCAATTTGACAGTTATTAAAGTGGTGTGCGACAACGGTGCCAATCTGCTGAGTGCGCTGAAACAGGGCAAAATGACACACGTGCTATTCATGGCACTCGTCCTGAACTTGTCATGCGGCGATTCATTGCCAAATACCCCGGGCTCCAGGACGTCTTGCGGCAGGCCGGGAAAATCTCTGGCCATTTTAGAAGATCTTACACAGCCATGGCTCACCTTGCTGACATTCAGCGGCGACACCACCTGTCTATCAGACGTCTGATTTGTGACAGCCCGACGCTCTGGAATTCTACCTTGTATATGCTTGATAGGCTGCTCCAGCAGCAACATGCCGTTAACGACTACCTGTACGAACTCTGCAGCAGGACAGGTTCTGGGGAGCTTGTTTTTTTCACCGTGCCAGTGGCTGCTCCTGCGCGATGCATGCAGACTTCTGCGGCCATTTGATGAGATCACCAAACTGGTCAGTCGCAGCCAGGGCACCATCAGTGACATCGTACCTTACGCCTTCTTTTTGGAGCGTGTATTGCGTTGTGTCATTGACCAAGCCTTCGAGGAGCAGGAGCTGAAAGATGAGGAAGTCGCAATGCAGAATGAATTCCCAGGAGTCTACTTTATCTGAGAAAAGTCAGCAGGAGTCTGAAGAGGAGTCAGAGGAGGATGATGCCTGGGGGGAGGAGGAGGAGCAAGAAGAGAAGGCTTTAAACTTTTCGGGGATCCCTAATTGTTGTCCGTGGCTGGGGGGAGGAGACAGAGGACGACATTCTCCTGGGCGATGAGCAGGAGCCAGGGCGCTCCATTGCTTTCAATTTAGTGCAACAGGAGGCCTTCATGCTTCAGTGTTGAAGAGGGACCCCGTATAAAAAGCATAAAGGGCAAGAACCAGTACAGGGTGGCAACGCACTTAGACCCCCGATACAAACACAAAATGGCGAACATGTTACCAGCATCACAGAGGGCTGTCAGAATGCAGCATTTCCAGGCCTTGCTTCGAGAGATGCTGCATTCTGCTGTTGCGGGCGCTGGCAGAGGAATTTCCACCCACAGAGAAACAGCTGCGGGTACCAATCCTACCGCGCATGCAAGAAGAGGGCGGTTTCAAGATGTGTTGGTCACTTCGGATTTGAGATCATTCTTGCAGCCAAGCCATCGACAGCCGCCCTCCGAATCCACCCTCAGGGAACGCCTAGACTGACAGGTGTCCGACTACATCAGATTAATGGCCGATGTGGACGCTCTGAGAAGCAAGGAACCACTGGACTACTGGGTGGTGCAGGCTTGACCTGTGGTCAGAGCTGGCACAATTTGCCATGGAACTGTTTGCTTGCCTCTTGTCGAGTGTCCTGTCCAAAAGGACGTTCAGCGCAGCAGGGGGGATCGTGACCGATAAGCGCACTTGCCTAGCTCACGACAGTGTGGACTACCTCACATTTCTAAAAATGAATGAGTGTAATCACAGGGAACGACCTGTTTAAAACGTAGCCTTTAATCTAATTTAGACATAAAATAACAAAAACTCCCACAAACATAAATAGAATAGAACAGTAAGAAGATATATCCTTAATGACATGAAAGATGATACTTGTAATCGTCCAAAGAACACGGGGCAGGGATGGACGGGATGGACTGAGATGGAGTCTAATCTGTCCCTATTCCTGGCCCTGGGCTAAATAGCCCTGCCTAAGAACGGAATAGCCGCCCTGATAAGGACGATCCCGTGTTCTGGAACCTCCTTGTAGAACCTAAATAGACCCTGTAATTCTGATGGATCCCTACTGTCCGGTCTAATCTAGGCACACAAAACAAAAAAACAAGTATAGATAATCAATATATATTCAATATATGAGGCAACAGGCCAACCACACTCGTGGATGCTCAGTAGCGCTGGTGGAATGTTGCCAACAAAAAATATGTCATAAAGGATGCACAGGCAGCCAGATGGTATGGCTATCTGTGATTGCGCATCATCAAAATGGACGATATCACTGTATGGACTCCACACACCAGGATCAATGTGCGGCGTCAATACATCATGAGTCACCGTTCACATTTGTACGTATCAGTGCATAATTAAGATGCATATACACGTACGGCACCAGAAGCACTACATGTATCAATGTGCAATCAGGTGCCAGTGTCCCAACGCGTTTCACCCTGATTGATTTTCGGGTTCCTCAGGGGACATATATCAAAGTACAATGCTGTTGGCATCAATGAGAGGTAACCAAACCTAAGGTAGAGTCCTCCCTTATGATGACACCATTCAACCAGATCATTCACTGGTCACGTTATGTTCAATAACCCTATAGCTTAGAGTGATCAAAACATCAGGACCGCATCAAGGGGCCTATGGAATACGCATGAAACAGATTATGATAATAACAATCATTTGCCTGTGTGGATATATGTCCACATAGATATCCAGGCGTATGTGATTATCACAGCAGTAATCAGAGTGACAGAATACTACAGACAGTCAGCAGTGTGTAATGCATTACACACTGCTGACTGTCTGTAGTATTCTGTCACTCTGATTGTTATTATCATAATCTGTTTCATGCGTATTCCATAGGCCCCTTGATGCGGTCCTGATGTTTTGATCACTCTAAGCTATAGGGTTATTGAACATAACGTGACCAGTGAATGATCTGGTTGAATGGTGTCATCATAAGGGAGGACTCTACCTTAGGTTTGGTTACCTCTCATTGATGCCAACAGCATTGTACTTTGATATATGTCCCCTGAGGAACCCGAAAATCAATCAGGGTGAAACGCGTTGGGACACTGGCACCTGATTGCACATTGATACATGTAGTGCTTCTGGTGCCGTACGTGTATATGCATCTTAATTATGCACTGATACGTACAAATGTGAACGGTGACTCATGATGTATTGACGCCGCACATTGATCCTGGTGTGTGGAGTCCATACAGTGATATCGTCCATTTTGATGATGCGCAATCACAGATAGCCATACCATCTGGCTGCCTGTGCATCCTTTATGACATATTTTTTGTTGGCAACATTCCACCAGCGCTACTGAGCATCCACGAGTGTGGTTGGCCTGTTGCCTCATATATTGAATATATATTGATTATCTATACTTGTTTTTTTGTTTTGTGTGCCTAGATTAGACCGGACAGTAGGGATCCATCAGAATTACAGGGTCTATTTAGGTTCTACAAGGAGGTTCCAGAACACGGGATCGTCCTTATCAGGGCGGCTATTCCGTTCTTAGGCAGGGCTATTTAGCCCAGGGCCAGGAATAGGGACAGATTAGACTCCATCTCAGTCCATCCCGTCCATCCCTGCCCCGTGTTCTTTGGACGATTACAAGTATCATCTTTCATGTCATTAAGGATATATCTTCTTACTGTTCTATTCTATTTATGTTTGTGGGAGTTTTTGTTATTTTATGTCTAAATTAGATTAAAGGCTACGTTTTAAACAGGTCGTTCCCTGTGATTACATTTATTGGATTATATACCACCTGTGGTTATTATTCCCTCTGACGGGATATCGTCTTAGCTGTGATTAAAAATGAATGAGGCATGGATCTCGGAGTAATTCAACACATGTGACGAGTCGACCATGTTTGATTGAAATTCCTCATGACAGCCCAAAAATATCAGCCACCACCCAGAACAAAGAATGGTCCCTGTCTTATGTAAATATAGCAGCATAAAAGGCCTTTTCTGTCCAGTGAATGCCTAATGTTTGGGGACTGTACTCCACTGGCCTGCAGTAAAATTGGTATCCAATGACCGTCTAATAGTGATGGACGAACATCGGATGGACTGTTCGCGAACGCGATCAAAAACTTTCAGCTAATATTTGCAGCCACCAAATACTTAGTAGGAGTGTACAAATAGTCCCACAACATGGACAGTGACATACTAGAGGAGGATCAATGACAAAAATTCCAACTAAAAATATGTATCTAATTCAGGGAACATTTTTATGCGTCTAAATTGAAAATTCTCTGAAATGTGCCCTGTTGGAGCCTAGAAATTTTTTATTTTAGGCCACGGGAGTGCAGGCCTTAAAAATTAGGCATTCACTTGACATACAAGAAATTCTGATTATGTGGCTCGGGGTACATTATGCTGTCAATGAATAAAAATTTTACTGTAGGCCACTGACCCCAAACATTAGACATTCACCGGACAGAAAATATCAAGTGATTATGTGGCCGGAGGTATATTACACGGTCAATTTCACTGCATGCCAGTACAAATACAGGTCAAATACATATGTTTAAAAGAACTAGAAATATAAAATTGGATTAAAAACATGGCTAACGAAATCCCCACTCTTGAAAAAAATAAATAATGATAATAGTTGAAATTCGATAACACGTGGTCGTCACTGGTGTTGAATTCCTCCTAGGCTGCACAATTATTCATTCACCGTACAGAAGAAAACAAGTAAGTATGTGGCTGGAGGTAGATTACACAGTCATTGGATATCAATTTTCCAGCAGGCCAGTGTACTACAGCTCCTAAAAATTATGCATTCAGCGTACATAAAAGAACAAGTAAGTATGTGGCTGGAGGTAGATTACACGGTCACTGGATATCAATTTTTCAGCAGGATAGTGTACTACAGGTCCCAAAAATTATGCATTCAGCGTACATAAAAGAACAAGTAAGTATGTGGCTGGAGGTAGATTATACGGTCACTGGATATCAATTTTTCAGCAGGCTAGTGTACTACAGGTCCCAAAAATTATGCATTCAGCGTACATAAAAGAACAAGTAAGTATGTGGCTGGAGGTAGATTACACGGTCATTGGATATCAATTTTCCAGCAGGCCAGTGTACTACAGGTCCCAAAATTTTTTGATTCAGCGTACATAAAAGAGCAAGTAAGTATGTGGCTGGAGGTATATTAGACAGTCATTGGATATCAATTTTACTGCAGGCCACTGGACTACAGGACCCAAACATTAGGTATTCACCAGACAGAAAGATCAAGTGTCTATGTGGCCGGAGGTATATTACACGGTCAATGGATATAAATTTTACTGCAGGCCAATACAAATACAGGTCAAATACATATGTTTAAAATAACTAAAAATATTAAATTGGATTAAAAACATGGCTAACGAAATCCCCCCTCTTGAAAAAAAACCTAATAATAATAGTTGAAACATGTGGTCGTCACAGGTGTTGAATTCCTCCGAGGCCCAAAACATTAGGCATTCAACGAACATAAAAGGCCTTTTATGCCGCTGTATTTACCTAAGACAGGGGCCAATATTTGCTCTGGTGGTGGCAGATATTTGTGGGCTGGCATGGTCGTCACAGGTGTTGAATTCCTCCGAGATCCATGCCTCATTTATTTTTAGAAATGTGAGGCAGTCCACACTGTCATGAGCTAGGCGAGTGCGCTTATCGGTCACAATCCCCCCTGCTTCGCTGAACGTCCTTTCGGACAGGACACTGGAGGAGGGGCAAGCCAACAGTTTTATGGAAAATTGTGCCAGCTCTGGCCACAGGTCAAGCCTGCACACCCAGTAGACCAGTGGTTCCTCGCTTCTCAGAGCGTCCACATCGGCCATTAACCCAATGTTGTCGATCTATCGATCTAGGTGTTCCCTGAGGCTGGATCTGGAAGGCAGCTGTCGATGGGTTGGCTGCAAGAATGATCTCATATCCGAAGGGACCAACACATCTTCAAACCGCCCTCTTCTTGCATGCGCTGTTGGATTGGTACCCGCAGCTGTTTCTCTGCGAGTGGAAATTCCTCTTCCAGCGGCCTCTGTGATGCTAGTAACATATCCAGCATTTTGTTTTTGTACCGGGGGTCTAAGTGCGTTGCCACCCAGTACTGATCCATGCCCGTTATGATTTTTATACGGGGGTTCCTCTTTAAACACTGGAGCATGAAGGCCTCCATTTGCACTAAACTGGAAGCGGTGGAGTGGCCCGGCTCCTGCTCATCATCCAGGATAATGTCGTCCTCGGTCTCCTACCCCCGGCCAGGGACAACACCAGGTATCCCCAAAAAGTTTAAAGCATGCTCTTCTTGCTCCTCCTCCTCCGCCCCGACACGATCCTCCTCTGACTCCTCTTCAGACTCCTGTTGACTTGTCTCAGATGGAGTAGACCCCCCTGGGAATTCATCCAGCATTGCGAATTCCTCATCTTCCTGCTCCTCGACGGCTTGATCAATGACACAACGCAATGCACGCTCCAGAAAGAAGGCATAAGAGACGATGTCACTGATGGCGTCATGGCTGTGACTGACCAGTTTGGTGATCTCATTAAATGGCTGCAGAAGTCTGCAGAAGTCTGCATGAGCAGCCACTGGCACAGTGAAAAAAAAACAAGCTCCCAGAACCTGTCCTGCCACAAAGTTAGTACAGGTAGTCGTTAACAGCATGTTGCTGCTGGAGCAGCCTATCAAGCATATACAAGGTGGAATTCCAGCGCGTCGGGCAGTCACAAATCAGACATCTGACGGGCAAGTGGTGTCGCCGCTGCACGTCAGCAATGGCCGTGTAAGATCTTCTAAAATGGCCAGAGATTTTCCTGGCCTGCCGCAAGACATCCTGGAGCATTTGGAATTTCAAGTTCAGGACGTGCGCTCAGCAGATTGGCACCGTTGTCACACACCACTTTACCAACTGTCAAATTAAGCGGGGCTAGCCACTGATCGACCTGTGACCGCAAAGCTGAAAGGAGTGCAGGACCAGTGTGGCTCTTGGCTTCCAGGCACAACAGCCGCAGCACAGCATGGCAACGTTTCACCTGGCAAGTCAAATAGGTTCTTGGGAGCTTGGGGGCCGCAGTGGAAAAGGAGGACTTAGCTGAGGAGGAGACGTAGGATGGAGTAGGAGGAGGATAAGAAGAGGCAGGCCTGCATGCAATCCGTGGCAGTAACACCAAATTCACACGGGTGCCACAGGTTGCATGCTTGAGGGCCATCAGAAGGTTCACCCAGTGGGCAGTAAAAGTTATGTACTTTCCCTGCCCGTGTTTGCTAGACCACGTGTCTGTGGTCAGATGTACAGTAGGTGAACCCGATTTTGTGTCAATCTCGCTCTCTTTCTCGGCGAGATTGAGCACCTACGAGCCCCATCGCGGGAGCCAGCGCCGAGCTGGCTTGCCGCGATGGAGACAGAGCCGTCATAGAAGCGACGGGAGATCCGACTTGGATTCCCGCCAATTCTACACGTGTGCGGCGTTTGTTATGAATCCTGAGGGGGAAGTCCCCGCCGGATTTTAAATAAAAATCCGGCATGGGTCCCCCCCTCAGGAGCATACCGGGCCCTTAGGTCTGTTATGGGTTGTAAGGAGAGCCCCCCCTACGCCGAAAAAAACGGCGTAGGGGGTCCCCCTACAATCCATACCAGACCCGTATCCAAAGCACGCTACCCGGCCAGCCAGGAAGGGAGTGGGGACGAGCGAGCGCCCCCCCCCCCTCCTGAGCCGTACCAGGCTGCATGCCCTCAACATGGGGGGGTTGGGTGCTCTGGGGCAGGGGGCGCACTGCGGCCCCCCCACCTCAGAGCACCCTGTCCCCATGTTGATGAGGACAGGGCCCCTTCCCGACAACCCTGGCCGTTGGTTGTCGGGGTATGCGGGCGGGAGGCTTATCGGAATCTGGGAGCCCCCTTTAATAAGGGGTCCCCCAGATACCGGCCCCCCACCCTAAGTGAATGAGTATGGGGTACATCGTACCCCTACCCATTCACCTGCAAGAAAAGTGGTAAAAACACAAATAAACCACACAGTGTATTAAAATATTTAATTTTTCTGCTCCGGAGGCCGCCCCCTGTCTTCTTTATTAGCTCTTTTACCAGGGGGGGCTCTTCTTCTTCCGCTATCCCGACGGGTCTTCTCCGCTATCCGGGGGGTCTTCTCAACTCTCCGGGGTTCTCCTTCTGTCTTCGCCGCTCTCCGTTGTTGACTCGGCGCACCCCGGTTCTTCGTCTCGCTAAATTTTTATTTAAAATCCGAGATCTCGCGAGACGAAGAACCGGGGTGCGCCGAGTCAACAACGGAGAGCGGCGAAGACAGAAGGAGAACCCCGGAGAGTTGAGAAGACCCCCCGGATAGCGGAGAAGACCCGTCGGGATAGCGGAAGAAGAAGAGCCCCCCCTGGTAAAAGAGCTAATAAAGAAGACAGGGGGCGGCCTCCGGAGCAGAAAAATAAAATATTTTAATACACTGTGTGGTTTATTTGTGTTTTTACCACTTTTCTTGCAGGTGAATGGGTAGGGGTACGATGTACCCCATACTCATTCACTTAGGGTGGGGGGCCGGTATCTGGGGGCCCCCTTATTAAAGGGGGCTCCCAGATTCCGATAAGCCTCCCGCCCGCATACCCCGACAACCAACGGCCAGGGTTGTCGGGAAGGGGCCCTGTCCTCATCAACATGGGGACAGGGTGCTCTGAGGTGGGGGGGCCGCAGTGCGCCCCCTGCCCCAGAGCACCCAACCCCCCCATGTTGAGGGCATGCAGCCTGGTACGGCTCAGGAGGGGGGGGGGGGGGGCGCTCGCTCGTCCCCACTCCCTTCCTGGCTGGCCGGGTAGCGTGCTTTGGATACGGGTCTGGTATGGATTGTAGGGGGACCCCCTACGCCGTTTTTTTCGGCGTAGGGGGGGCTCTCCTTACAACCCATAACAGACCTAAGGGCCCGGTATGCTCCTGAGGGGGGGACCCATGCCGGATTTTTATTTAAAATCCGGCGGGGACTTCCCCCTCAGGATTCATAACAAACGCCGCACACGTGTAGAATTGGCGGGAATCCAAGTCGGATCTCCCGACGCTTCTATGACGCGCTTGCTGGGATGTGCTGTCACTATTCCAGTGAGTGCGAGATCTCGGCACCATGTCGCCGAGTATCAGCGCGACGCTGTCGTGCTAAAAGCACAATATCACAAACACCTACTGTATCTTGGCACCGACACTATGTGCCAGAGATACATTTACTTGCCGCTGAAGGTGGCCATATAGATCCGGAATGCCCTTCTGGGAGAAATATTTTCTCCCAGGGACCTTCCATTGCGGTGTGCCAATGAAATTTTTTTTCTAAAGGCCTTCGAGTTCACTAGTATATATGGCAGTAGTTGGCAGGCTAGCAGTTCAGCGGTCAGCTGTTGGGCAAGAGGGTTATCCGTCGTCATCTTCTTTCGCTCGAACATTTGGCCCACGGAAGCCTGCCTTTTTCCAGATGAAAGCGACGGCAGCACATTGGAAGGTGGAGAGGAGGACAAATGGGAGGAGAGAGGAGAAGGGGAAGAAGCAGGACATGGAGCACCAGGAGTGTGTCTTTGTGGGTTCTGACGGTGTTGCTCCCTCTTCGCTTGGTTGGGAGGCCAGGTGCCTTCTTAAGGCGGTCGTCCCTAGTAGAGTGTTAGGCTTACCGCGACTTATGCATTGACAGCACAGGCAGCAGATGGCAACACTATTGTCAGCAGCGGACACGTTAAAAAAAAAGCCCACACTGCGGAGCCATGTGCCGGCGTCCTGGGAGTGGCAGATGTGACCGTGCAAAGTGGATAGCTCGTTCCAGATGCATTTGATGTCTGCTTTTTGCCTCCTGCACACTGTAAGTTCTACCTGCTTCTCCTCCTTCTCCTCCCTATCTGCTGCTCCGTCTCTCCCTCTGAACTCCCCTCCTCTTCCACTCTTGTGGGCACCCACGTGACATCTATAGACACGTCATCATCGTCCCCTTCACCACCACTGACATTAGAGATCTCGGAGTAGGCAGCAATAGCGGGGACCACCCTCCTTGGGCTGATCTGGGTACTGTCGTCAGACTGCTGGGTGGCGACCGTTGATACCTCCTCTTCCTGATCCGATGTCAAGAATGGCTGCGCATCGGTAAGGTCTTGTAATGGATGGGAAAATAATTCCTCTGACTCGAGCAGAGGGGATATGGTGGTGTTGTCTTTGGGGGTGCATTGGCAGAGAGTTAAGAGGGTGCAGATAGAGAGGATAAGGAGGGTGCAGAAGCGGAAGGCAGAGTGAGCCACTCAACCAAGTCTGGTGCGTCATTTGACGTAATCGCACGCACCTTCTGCAACTTCCCACTTAGGCTCCGGCGTGTTGCACCTGCCCGATCCCTACCACCCCTGCGGAATGGCCTGCCTCTTCCTCTGCCTGTCATTTTCAAAATGACCCTGTGACAAAATTCTCTATAGAAGAGCAGTATTTGTGGAAGAAGGTATAACCCACCCCTGCTTGAATCAGTTTTTTGGGGGGCAACTGGTATATCACACCAGTAGAAATTATTTGTTCCAATGGAGTTTGTCACTCTATGTAGCTGCAATAACGCAGCATAACCGCATAAACATTCTGCACTACCTAAATGCACTATATACAGTCAGGTACATAAATATTGGGACATCAACACAATTCTACCATTTTTGGCTCTATACACCGTGGTATGGATTTGAAATGAAACGAACAAGAAGTGCTTTAACTGTAGACTGTCAGCTTTAATTTGAGGGTATTTACATCCAAATGAGGTGAATGGTGTAGGAATTTCAACAGTTTGCATATGTGCATCCCACTTGTTAAGGAACCAAAAGTAATGGGACAGAATAATAATCATAAATCAAACTTTCACTTTTTAATACTTGGTTGCAAATCCTTTGCATTCAATTACAGCCTGAAGTCTGGAACGCATAGACATCACCAGACGCTGGGTTTCATCCCTGTTGATGCTCTGCCAGGCCTCTACTGCAACTGTCTTCAGTTCCTGCTTGTTCTTGGGGCATTTTCCCTTCAGTTTTGTCTTCAGCAAGTGAAATGCATGCCCAATCGGATTCAGGTCAGGTGATTGACTTGGCCATTGCATAACATTCCACTTCTTTCCCTTAAAAAAAACTCTATGGTTGCTTTTGCAGAATGCTTTGGGTCATTGTCCATCTGCACTGTGAATCGCCATCCAATGACTTCTGAAGCATTTGACTGAATATGAGAAGATAATATTGCCCAAAACACTTCAGAATTCATCCTGCTGCTTTTGTCAGCAGTCACATCATCAATAAATACAAGAGAACCAGTTCCATTGGCAGCCATTCATGCCCACGCCATGACACTACCACCACCATGCTTCACTGATGAGGTAATATGCTTAGGATCATGAGCAGTTTCTTTCCTTCTACATACTCTTCTCTTCCCATCACTCTGGTACAAGTTGATCTTGGTCTCATCTGTCCATAGGATGTTGTTCCAGAACTGTAAAGGCTTTTTTAGATGTCGTTTGGCAAACTCTAATCTGGCCTTTCTGTTTTTGAGGCTCACCAATGGTTTACATCTTGTGGTGAACCCCCTGTATTCACTCTGGTGAAGTCTTCTCTTGATTGTTGACTTTTAAACACATACACCTACTTCCTGGAGAGTGTTCTTGATCTGGCCAACTGTTGTGAAGGGTGTTTTCTTCACCAGGGAAAGAATTCTTCGGTCATCCACCACAGTTGTTTTCCGTGGTCTTCCGGGTCTTTTGGTGTTGCTGAGCTCACCGGTGCGTTCCTTCTTTTTAAGAATGTTCTAAACAGTTGTTTTGGCCATGTCTAATGTTTTTGCTATCTCTCCGATGGGTTTTGTTTTTTTTGCCTAATGATGGCTTGCTTCACTGATAGTGACAGCTCTTTGGATCTAATCTTGAGAATGACAGCAACAGATTCTAAATGCAAATAGCACACTTTAAATGAACTCTGGACCTTTTATCTGCTCATTGTAATTGGGATAATGAGGGAATAACACACACCTGGCTATGGAACAGCTGAGAAGCCAATTGTCCCATTACTTTTGGTTCCTTAACAAGTGGAAGGCACATATGCAAACTGTTGTAATTCCTACACCGTTCACCTGATTTGGATGTAAATACCCTCAAATTAAAGCTGACAGTCTGCAGTTAAAGCATATCTTGTTCGTTTAATTTCATATCCATTGTGGTTGTGTATAGAGCCAGAAATGGTACAATTGTGTCGATGTCCCAATATTTATGGACCTGACTTTACCTCCAGCCACATAATCACTTGATGTTTTCTGTCCGGTTGATGCCTAATGTTTCGGGCCTGTACTTCAGTGGCCTACAGTAAAATATTTATCCATTGACCGCATAATGTACCTCGCGCAACATAATCACAAATTCTTTTATGTCAGGTGAATGCCTAATTTTTAGGGCCCATACTCCCGTAGCCTACAATAAAATTTGTCTAGGCTCCAGCAGGGCACATTTTTGAGAATTTTCCTTTAAGATGCATAAAAATGGCCCCTGAATTAAAAACATATTTTTTGCGGGAATTTTTGTCATTGATCCCCCTCTAGTATGTCACTGTCCATGTTGTGGGACTATTTGTGCACTTCTAGTAAGTATTTTGTGGCTGCAAATATGACCTGAAGTTTTTTCAGGTTCGCTTGCCATTAAAAAGTGAATGGGGCCCACCGCGAACTTGCGGTTCGCAAACATTTGATCGCGTTCATGCGATCGCGTTCGTGAATCGTCCCAGCCGATGTTCATCCATCACTATTTATTACACTGCCCATCATCTCAGAAAATTTGGTGGTGCATTGTAATCACAAGTACTTGCTCCATTCATTGGAATTACACTACATCCCCACTCCACACATAGTGTATTAAACAGGATGCAGCGCTCACATGGAGCACCGCCTCCTCTTCCAACAGCTGATCGGCAGGGGTGCAGCGTGTTGGACCACCGCTGATCAAATATTGATGACCTATCCTGAGGATAGGTCATCAATATATATTGCTGAACAACCCCTTTAAAATAGCCAAGCCAAGCCAAATATCAATCTGTAGACTATTTCACGATGCTTTTCCCTCATCAGTACAGAGAAGGACTGTTGCTGGCTGAGTGGTGTGATTCTTTACATGTAGCTTAGGTGCAGTACTAGTTTTCCATAAAGAGACCAACTAGTATTAAAGAACAATGTAGAAAACATATTCAATGCAATATATTTAAAATAAAAAAGAGAATATCTGCTATGTACTTGTATTCTGGAATATCCTTCATGGGATAAGCATATAAAGTGATGTGTTTTATATATGTCTATAACTATTTGAAATGTAACATTGTGCAAAAATTGATGTCTAGCATTGGGAGCAGGGGTATATATTAAGGGGATTGTCGAACGATGCACGGTGACTCCATCTGCAGCAAGATGATGTTGTAGGTCTTTGGTGCTGGTCTGTGGGTTGACTCTGACTGTTCTCACCATTCGTCGCTTCTGTCTATCCAAGATTTTTCTTGGTCTGACACTTCGAGCCTTAACTTGAACTGAGCCTGTGGTCTTCCATTTCCTCAATATGTTCCTAACTGTGGAAACAGACAGCTGAAATCTCTGAGACAGCTTTCTGTATCCTTCCCCTAAACCATGATGGTGAACAATCTTTGTCTTCAGGTCATTTGAGAGTTGTTTTGAGGCCCCCATGTTGCTACTCTTCAGAGAAAATTAAAAGGGGAGGGAAACTTACAATTGACCCCCTTAAATACTCTTTCTCATAATTGGATTCACCTGTGTATGTAGGTCAGGGGTCACTGAGCTTACCAAGCCAATTTGAGTTCCAATAATTAGTTCTAAAGGTTTTGGAATCAATAAAATGACAACAGTGCCCAAATTTATGCACCTGCCTAATTTTGTTTAAACAATTATAGCACACTTTCTGTAAATCCAATAAACTTCATTTCACTTCTAAAATATCACTGTGTGTGTCTCCTATATGCCCAAACTTTCGCATCCCACTGTATATATATATATATATATATATATATATATATGGTGATCATAGGGAAATGCTCGGTACAGTGACCAGCCTATGAACCAAATGCACATAAAAGTATATAGGTGACTCGGTGAGTGAAAGGCTAGCTGGGAACCAACCACGGCAATGAGAAATGGTATGTTGGGCAAAGGCTGTAAAAGTAAAAAATAGAAGATAAGCAACAAACCAAAATGAATGAAGACCAGGTGTGATGTAACACCGAAGTCCAAAAACCGTGGAGGCATAAGCTACAACCAAAGACTCACCTAAAGCAGACCATGTGTGGAACAACCCAGGATGGCGCTACCCCAAAGCGCGTTTTGGCGTGCCTTCGTCAGGGGGTAAAGCCATCACTGTGAATCTAATATTTAAAGCCTCTCTAAACCAATGAAAGAACGGTACTTACTTGTCCCCAGGTGTGATTGTAGTTGGCGCGCGAAAATCCCACACAGACGCATCCGGCTGCCTCGCGGCTGGCGTCCCGCCGGCACGCCCCCACCACGTGACCAAGTCACCTGATTGGACGGCGATGGCGTAAGGACGCTCAGGCACGAGGTGCCGGAGGCGGTGTCAGGATGACGCGCGCACACATGACAGAAGGGGAGCAGAAACCGAGCGCCAGCATAACAAAACACATCCACTGATCGTGGACCCGATTATATCCACCGAAAACCATCATATAAATGCACCATAAGAGCAGCATGGGACGTGCCTGAACATATGTCTATATTAAGGAAACCAGTGATTTTTATATACTTCATATAGTTTGAAATCAATATAATATAACACAGTATACAAAATAGTATAAATATATATGAAATGAGAATATGAATAAGATAGGGCAAGTGACATAAATAAATATATAAAGACCGATAATACATAATCACAGTAATCAATAAATCCAGGATTGTAGTAAGGGCATATTCAGTGATTGTAGGAAATCAGAAACATCAAATACAGTGCTATATTGGAGCCGATAATCCATAATTTGACATACCCATAAAAAATGATTACAAGGATAAAGACATACGGTGCTGGTGAGTTCATACCAGCATAGAAGTACGATGCTGTGTGAAGACCAATAATACATGGTATTTATAAAGTGCAAAGTGCGATAAAAATTACTGCATAGAGTGTACATTATATACACAAATCAAAATGCAAAGTGCAGTGAGAGCTTACTACATACAGTATACATTATATATACAAATCAGGAGGTGACCAGCAAAATAACCATCATAAAATAGGAATATATGGTCACCAAGGTGACAATCAAATAAATGAATGTGATGACTGCACCCGTGAAAAGGAAGAACAAGAGGAGGGAGGGGAAGGAAGGGGAAGAGGGAGGGGGGGGGGGGAGAAGGGGAAAGGGGTGAGCAGAAAAAGGGGGGAAAGGGAGGGGGGGAGGAGGGGGAGGGGGAAGAGAAGGGAGGAGGGGGAAGCGAAGGGAGGAGAGGAAAGGAAGGTACGGGGGATACGGACAAGGAAGGAAAAGACGAAGGAAAAGAGAGAGGGTGGGGGACAGAAAAAAAAGAGAGAAGAAAATGTGTACCAGGCACGTCATGCAAATATATCAGTAGGAATAACAAAATACAACAGAAGCTCCAATAACGGAAACACGACCAGATAAAGAAAATCCCGTACAGTAATGGATCAGATGGGAGGTGAGTGGATGTGGCGTCCTGCAAAAAAAGGGGGGAGATGCTGGAAAGAGAGACAAAATTAAAAAGAATCAATAAAAATTGTAAATTGATAACACACAAACTGTTAAAAGAAATAATGGGATCCCCAGTCGTGGGCCCAGCGGCTACGGAAAAGAAGAGAAACCCAAGTTGGATCTGGTCCCTAGGGTCCAGATCCAACGGCTCTCCCGTTGGGCTAGCCTCTTGGATATATTGCCTGCACGTAGATCAACCTGGATACAATCAATCCCCCTAACCCTGAGGAGTCTCGGGTTACAAGAATGAAATTCCTTGAAATGCCTCACAATTGGTTTAAGGACCTCAGTCTCCTTCAATTCCTGTGCATTCAGAATGTCCCTTACGTGCTCCCGCACGCGGACCCTCAACTCTCGTGTTGTCAAGCCCACATATATCTTGGGGCATGGGCATTGGGCATAATATACCACCCGCGTGCTGGAGCACGTAAGGGACTGATTGATCTTAAAAGACCTGGTTCCGGAGGAATCCGCGAACTCAAGGGATCGCTCCATATTGGGGCATGCGGCACATCTGCCACAAGGTCTAAACCCAGTCTTAGGACTGCCCTGTCCAACAAAAAGCTGGGGGGATGCTGGTTGTAGGTACCCTCTAACCAAATTATCTCGCAGGGTGCTAGCCCTGCGCGCTGTAACAAAGGGTTGTGTGGACAGAAGTTTTTCCAGGACTGGGTCAGTAAGTAGAATAGGCCATTGTAAGGCCAGACAGTTCCTCATTTCATCCCAATGTGAATGGTACGTGCTTATAAATCAAATTTTTTTTATCAGATACCCTATCTTTTTTAGTTTGTAAAATTTGGAGCTGGCCCTGGGTCTTAGCCCGCCAATAGGCCTTTTTGATGGACCGGTGGCTGTAACCTCTCCTGAGGAACCGGTCCCTCAGATCGCTGGTCTGTCTTTCAAAAGTCGCATCATCGGAACATATCCGACTAATGCGTAGAAATTGGCCAATAGGAATGGCAGAGATGGTACTTTTGGGATGTAGGGAGGTTGCATGCAGATAGGCATGCAACCTATCCTTGCGGAAGACGTCAGTCCTAAGATGGCCGTCAACATCCCTGAACACAGATACATCCAGGAAATCAACCCTCTGTTTGTGGTATGTGTAGGTCAATTTAATGTTTCTGGAGTTGGTGTTAATTAGTTTGAAAAAGTCATGGAGTTGTTCCTCAGTTCCCTGCCAGATCAAGAAAACGCCATCTATCTACCGCGCCCATAAAATGGTGCGGTCTATGATGACGTGTCTGTCTGACAGGAAAAGGTCCCTCTCCCACAGCCCCAGGAACAGGTTGGCATACGCAGGCGCACATGCCGCCCCCATTGCTGTCCCCTGGAGCTGCAGGAAGAAGGACCCATTAAAGGAAAAGAAATTGCTTGTTAGTACAAATTTGAGGAGTTGTAATAGAAACAAAGCAAAATCCCTAGATAGACTGCTGGAAGAGAGAAAAAAACTCTACTGCCCGCAGACCGTCCACATGTTGAATACTGGTGTAGAGGGATTCTACATCGCAAGTTACCATGATATTATCCTCATCAAGGGTAATCCCCTGTATCCTCTGCAGAAAGTCAGAAGTATCTTTGACATGCGATGGTAAAGTTTCCACAATAGGTTTTAAATGGAAATCCAAAAACTTACAAACATTTTCCACCATGCAGTTACACCTAGATATGATGGGCCTACCTGGAGGTACAGAGGCATTCTTGTGGACCTTAGGTAAAAGGTACAAGGTTGGAATAGACGGTTCCTGAATAGTAAGGGCTTCATACATCTGTTTGGAGATGATGTTCTTCTCCAAGTCAGTGTCCAGGATTTTCATTAGTTCACCTCTAAAGGAAATTGAGGGATTAAAGTTTAATTTCTGGTAGCAAATAGGGTTATTTAGTTGCCGGTATGCCTCCGCCAGGTACATACTCCGGGGCCAAACCACCAAATTTCCCCCCTTGTCGGCCGGTTTATAAATCACATCTGAGATCTTTTTTAATTTTTCAAGACTTTGTCGTTGATTCCTGTCAAAATTTTTGTCACGTCGTATAGATGTAGGGATTTGTTCAAAGTCCCTACTGAATCATCTTGACAAAGAGATCAATCGCCGGACATAGCGACAAGGGGTGAAATTTCATGGACTTTTTTCTAATCTCCGATGGTATCACATCGGTGGCGTCAGTGGCAGGTCCCTCCTGTTCTGCCAGTAAATCCTCCAGCACACGGAGGGCCCGCTGCTCATCTTCAGTATTTAGGGTCCCGGAAGAGTCGCCCCTAGCATACCACCTCTTTATCATCAAAGAGTGCCCAAACAGGTGCAAATCTTTGATGGCGGTGAAGCAGTCAAACCTGCAACTGGGTGCATATGATAGGCCCTTCTCCAACAAAGAAGTATCTATGTTAGAGAAAGTATGACCAGATACTTTGGACGGTCTGCGGGCAGTCGAGTTTTTTCTCTCTGCCAGCTGTCTATCTAGGGATTTTGCTTCGTTTCTATTACAACTCCTCAAATTTGTACTCACAAGGAATTTATTTTCCTTTAATGGGTCCTTTTTCCTGAAACTCCAGGGGACAGCAATGGGGGCGGCATGTGCGCCTGCGTATGCCAACCTGTTCCTGGGGCTGCGGGAGAGGGACCTTTTCCTGTCAGACAGACACGTCATCATGGACCGCGCTATTTTATGGGCGCGGTACATAGATGGAGTTTTCTTGATCTGGCAGGGAACTGAGGAACAACTCCATGACTTTTTCAAACTACTTAACACCAACTCCAGAAACATCAAATTGACCTACACATACCACAAACAGAGGGTTGATTTCCTGGACGTATCTGTGTTCAGGAATGTTGACGGCCATCCTAGGACTGACGTCTTCCGCAAGGAGACATCTGTCAATGCCTATCTGCATGCAACCTCCCTACATCCCAAAAGTACCATCTCTGCCATCCCTATTGGCCAATTTCTACGCATATGTTCCGACGATGCGACTTTTGAAAGACAGGCCAGCGATCTGAGGGACCGGTTCCTCAGGAGAGGTTACAGCCACCGGTCCATCAAAAAGGCCTATTGGCGGGCTAAGACCCAGGGCCAGCTCCAACTTTTACAAACTAAAAAAGATAGGGTATCTGATAAAAAATCTGATTTATAAGCACGTACCATTCACATTGGGATGAAATGAGGAACCGTCTGGCCTTACACTGGCCTATTCTACTTACTGACCCAGTCCTGGAAAAACTTCTGTGCACACGACCCTTTGTTACAGCGCGCAGGGCTAGCACCCTGCAAGATAATTTGGCTAGAGGGTACCTACAACCAGCATCCCCCCAGCTTTTTGTTGGACAGGGCAGTCCTAAGACTGGGTTTAGACCTTGTGGCAGATGTGCCGCATGCCCCAATATGGAACGATCCTTTGAATTTGCGGATTCCTCCGGAACCAGGTCTTTTAAGATCAATCAGTCCCTTACGTGCTCCAGCACGCGGGTGGTATATTATGCCCAATGCCCATGCCCCAAGATATATGTGGGCTTGACAACACGAGAATTGAGGGTCCTCGTGCGGGAGCATGTAAGGGACATTCTGAATACACAGGAATTGAAGGAGGCTGAGGTCCTTAAACCAATTGCAAGGCATTTCAAGGAATTTCATTCTTGTAACCCGAGACTCCTCAGGGTTAGGGGGATTGACTGTATCCAGGTTGATCTACGTGCATGCAATATATCCAAGAGGCTAGCCCAACGGGAGAGCCGTTGGATCTGGACCCTTGGGACCTTACGTCCCATCGGTCTTAATGACAACTTGGGTTTCTCTTCTTTTCTGTAGCCGCTGGGCCCACGACTGTGGATCCCATTATTTCTTTTAACAGTTTGTGTGTTATCAATTTACAATTTTTATTGATTCTTTTTAAATTTTGTCTCTCTTTCCAGCATCTCCCCCCTTTTTTTGCAGGACCCCACATCCACTCACCTCCCATCTGATCCATTACTGTACGGGATTTTCTTTATCTGGTTGTGTTTCCGTTATTGGAGCTTCTGTTGTATTTTGTTATTCCTACTGATACATTTTCATGACGTGCCTGGTACACATTTTCTTCTCTCTTTTTTTCTGTCCCCCACCCTCTCTCTTTTCCTTCATCTTTTCCTTCCTTGTCTGTATCCCCCGTACCTTCCTTTCCTCTCCTCCCTTCGCTTCCCCCTCCTCTCTTCTCTTCCCCCTCCTCCCCCCCATTCCCTTTCCCCCCCATTCCCTTTCCCCCCCTTTCCCCTTGTACCTCCCCCCCTTCCATCTTCCCCTTCCTTCCCCTCCCTCCTCTTGTTCTTCCTTTTCACAGGTGCAGTCATCACATTCATTTATCTGATTGTCACCTTGGTGACCATATATTCCTATTTTATGGTGGTTATTTTGCTGGTCACCTCCTGATTTGTATATATAATGTATACGGTATGTAGTAAGCTCTCACTGCACTTTGCATTTTGATTTGTGTATATAATGTACACTCTATGCAGTAATTTTTATCGCACTTTGCACTTTATAAATACCATGTATTATTGGTCTTCACACAGCATCGTACTTCTATGCTGGTATGAACTCACCAGCACCGTATGTCTTTATCCTTGTAATCATTTTTTATGGGTATGTCAAATTATGGATTATCGGCTCCAATATAGCACTGTATTTGATGTTTCTGATTTCCTACAATCACTGTATATCCCCTTACTACAATCCTGGATTTATTGATTACTGTGATTATGTATTATCGGTCTTTATATATTTATTTATGTCACTTGCCCTATCTTATTCATATTTTCTTTTCATATATATTTATACTATTTTGTATACTGTGTTATATTATATTGATTTCAGACTATATGAAGTATATAAAAATCACTGGTGCCCTTAATATAGACATGTGTACAGGCGCGTCCCATGCTGCTCTTATGGTGCATTTATATGATGGTTTTCGGTGGATATAATCGGGTCCACGATCGGTGGATGTGTTTTGTTATGCTGGCGCTCGGTTTCTCCTCCCCTTCTGTGATGTGTGCGCGCGTCATCCTGACACCGCCTCCGGCGCCTCGCGCCTGAGCGTCCTTACGCCATCGCCGTCCGATCAGGTGATTGGCAGACAGCCGGATGCGTCTGTGGGGGATTTTTGCGCGCCAACTACAATCACACCTGGGGACGAGTAAGTACCGTTCTTTCATTGGTTTAGAGAGGCTTTAAATATTAGATTCACAGTGATGGCGTTACCCCCTGACGAAGGCACGCCGAAATGCGCGTTGGGGTAGCGCCATCCTGGGTTGTTCCACACACGGTCTGCTTTAGGTGAGTCTTTGGTTGTAGCTTATGCCTCCACGGTTTTTGGACTCCGGTGTTACATCACCCCTGGTCTTCATTCATTTTGGTTTGTAGCTTATCTTCTATTTTTTACTTTTACAGCCTTTGCCCAACATACCATTTCTCATTGCCGTGGTTGGTTCCCAGCTAGCCTTTCACTCACCTATATACTTTTATGTGCATTAGGTTCATAGGCTGTACCGAGCATTTCCCTATGATCACCATATATATATTTATGTATTTTAGACCTGTGTGCTCTCCCAGGGTGACGCCTTTTTCTTTCCTTCCCCTGTTCCCATTTATCTTGTCTATGGCATCACATGTATGAATTTTTAATCATGTTTATAAAATAAAATAAATTATTTATTCTTTGGTATTTTTAGCTCCATTTCTTTTGTTTTCTGCTATTATACTTGTACCGAGTTATCTTCCACGGGTACCCTCTGTGGTTATATTGGGTGGGCACTGTCCTTCTCCTCCCCTCGGGACACCCGGGGTCGTTTTTGTTTCTACAAGAAAAATATATACGCAGTTCATTGTTGCAGTTATTTGGGGTTAAAAGCTTTTATTGATGTATTTCAGTACTACAAGAAAAATATATGTGCAGTTCACTGTTGCAGTTATTTGCGGTAAAAACATTTAGTGACATATTTCTGTACTACAAGAAAAATATAAACGCAGTTCACTGTTGCAGTTATTTGCGGTAAAAGCATGTAGTGACGTATTTATGTACTACAAGAAAAATATATACACATTTCACTTCTGCAGCTATATGTGGTGAAAGCCTTTAGTGACGTATTTCTGTACTACAATAAAAATATATACGCAGTTCACTGTTGCAGTCATTTGTGTTAAAAGTGTTTAGTGACGTATTTCAGTACTAGAAGAAAAATATACAGTATATGCAATTTTACTGTTTAGTGACGTATTTCTGTACTGCAAGAAAAATATATACGCAGGTTACTGTTGCCGTTATTTGCGGTAAAAGCATTTAATGGCCTATTTCAGTACAAAAATAAAAATATATACGCAGTTTACTTCTGCAGCTATATGTGGTTAAAGCGTTTAGTGACGTATTTCTGTACTACAATAAAAATATATATGCAGTTTACTGTTGAAGTTAGTTGGGTTTAAAGCTTTTAGTGATGTTTTTTTGTACTACAAGAAAAATATATACGCAGTTCACTGTTGCAGTTATAGTATTAGCGGTAAAAGCTTTTAGTGACGTATTCCTGTACTACAAGAAAAATATATACCAAGTTCACTGTTGCAGTTATTTGCGGCAAAAGCGTTTAGTAGCGTATTTTTGTACTACAAGAAAAATATATACGCAGTTCACTGTTGCAGTTATTTGCGGTAAAATCGCTTAGTGGCCTATTTCACTGCAAAAAGAAAAATATATATACGCAGTTCACTTCTGCAGCTATATGTGGTGAAAGCGTTTAGTGATGTATTTCTGTACTACAATAAAAATATATATTCAGTTCACTTCTGCAGTTATGTGTGGTGAAAGCTTTAGTGGCCTATTTCAGTACAAAGAGAAAAATATATTTGTCGCTTTTAGGAGTGTTTTAATTTGCTTTTAAATTATTTTGTTCAGCTAAAAGTATGTCTGACAAAGAAGTGCCAGGCCATGCACAGAGGAGTGGCAGAGGCCTTAAAGTTTCTGGTGCAGGCAGAGGTCGCAGTAAGAGGCCTGAGCTCCCGGGGTCATCTAGCGGTTGTGTCTTGACCAGCAACCCTGGGGTTCTTGACTGGTTAACTCAGTCATCCACTTCATGCCAAATGACATCAGACACTCCCAGCCAACAGTTGGTGGGTTCGTCAGACACAACCCTTAGTTGGCATGGCCCGGGAGCAGGCACTGTGTCCTCACCTGTCCTCAACCTGCCTCTGTCCTTTTCTATTCCCTCACCGCGAGAAGTAGTATATGCTGTAGGCTCAGCTGCACTTTTCAGCGAGGACAAGCTACTAGAGGACATTCAGCAGCTACTGCCCAGACAAGATCTGGAGGAGACATCCGCTGCTTCCTCGGCTAGGCAGGCAAGTAGTGATCAGGAGAGTGGCGTGGGTGGTGGTGTTGCGAGCGGTCAGGCTCCTGACCCAGAGACCATTGAGGAGGACATCAGTGATGTGCAGACACTACTCGATGATGATGAAGCCGATCGCACTTGGGAGCCTGGTGCAGAGGGGGCTACATCATTATCAGGAGAAGAGGTTGGCAGCTTGCCTGTGAGGCAGTGGCAGAGCCAGCAAGGTGGTATCATGGCTGGGAGTCAGCATGGTGGCAGCACTGGGAGGTCGGGAGCCAAACCTGCCCAGGGTAGACCACCTGCTTCGCAGCAGCCTACCTGCCCAGGAAGTAGTGGCGCAGGGGCTTACGGAGGCAGCGGCGGTAGCAATCAATCAGTGTGGACTGTTGGGGGGGAAATCACCTACTCGGTGGTGTGGCAGTTTGTTTTCAAAGAGCCGGAGGAGGTGAACGTGGCCAAATGTCGAATCTGTGAGCAGAAGGGGAAGCATGGCCAGGGTGCCAATGTTGGCACTATGGACCTTCGTCAACATATGCAGCGTCGTCATACAGTGGCCTGGGAGAACTGTGGCTCCTATGTGGTGGTCCAGCCTGCCGCAGCAACTGCTGCATCACCCAGTGGCACCCACTGGGTTTCAGGCAGTCAAGGCTCCACCACCTCAGCTGAAGGGAGCTGTCTGTCATTCCCATCTTCTGCTGGTCCAGATGCTCCTGCTCCTCCTCCTCCTACGCCTCAGTCATTTAATCAGCAATTGATCACCGAAGCGATTGCCAAGAGACAGCAGTATGCGTGCACGCATGCAACTGCACAGAAGCTGAACATGCTCCTGTCCAAGTTGCTGGTGCTGCAGTCCCTCCCTTTCCAAGTGGTGGACTCTGCACCTTTCCGAGAACTGATGGCTTGTGGGCTTGTGCCGAGCCGAGGTGGAGAGTCCCAAGTCAGCATTTCTTTGCGAAAAAGGCAGAACCAGCCCTGCACAAATATGTAGAACAGAAGGTGGGCCAGTCCTTGAGCCTGTTGGTGTCTGCCAAAGTGCACGGCAGCGCCGACGTGTGGAGCTGTAACTATGGTCAGGGACAGTACATGTCCTTTTCGGCCCACTGGGTGATTGTGGTTCCCGCAGAGCCACACCAGCAACTTGGCCAGGTCACGCCGCTTCTGCTTCCACGTTCTCACGCCTTTGGCCCGGCGACAATGTCCGCTTCTGCCCCCTCATCCTCCACCATGTTCTTAGCCTCCACTGCAGGGACAAGTCACAGTGCCCCTCCAGCATACCACATGTGAAGTGCACGGCATTGTGACGCTGTTCTGCACCTCGTTTCCCTGGGCGAATGGAGTCACACAAGGGAGGAACTGCTCCATGTGATTCATCAAGACAACTGAAAATCAGAACCATGGTGACTGACAACGAGAAGAATATGGTGTTGGTGCTGCGTCAAGGAAGTCTGAGCCATGCGACCTGCATGGCACACGTGTTCAATCTGGTTGTCAAGCGGTTCCTGAAGTCTTCCACCCATCTGCAAGACATCCCAAAAATGGCCAGGAAACTTTGCATGTACTTCAGACACTCATACACCGCAAAGCACACCCTCCTTCAGTTGCAGCGTCAGAAACAGCATCCCCCAACATAGGCTGATATGCGACGTTTCCACCCATTGGAATTCCACCCTCCATATGTTGGACAGACTATACGAACAGAGAAAGGCCATCAACGATTTCTTGATGATGCAAGCGGATAGGCGTACTCCCCTGTGTAACTTCGATGTCAGCCAGTGGCAGCTCATGCGTGACACCTGCCATTTGCTCAGGCCCTTTGAGGATGCCACGTTATTTGTCAGTCGCCAGGACTATGGGATGAACGACGTCATTCTACTGCTTCATGTCCTGGAAAAGATAGTGGTAACAATGGCTGGTCAGGGAACTAGAGACGTGAAGTCTAGATCTCGCAATCACATGAGCCCTGTGGGGGCTGAACTGGAAGAGTAGGAGGAGGAGGGGGAGGAGGACATTGGAGCAGAGGCAATGTGTAGCGAAATGGGTGTTTTTTTTACTCAGCTGACATGAGAGGAGGAGCAGGAGCAGCCAGAGGAGCTACAGGGCAATGAGGAAGACAAGACAGAGGACCCAGACACATTGTGGCAGTATGCAGTGGAGATGAAGGCAGGGAGTCCCTACGAGTCACTTGCGCAAATGGCCCGCTGCGTGCTCTCTTGCATGGGTAGTGACAGCCGAATTATCAGTCACCATTCGGCAGATGGATGACTTCTGGCTCTCCATCTTGCTAGACCCTCGCTACCGTTCCAAAATGGTCCCTTTTTTACACCCGCTGAGAGGGAGGACAAACTGAACTACTACAGAGACATCCTATGTAGTCAGTTGGCCACTGCCTATCTGTGCCATCGTCCATCCTCTCGCAGGTCTGACCAGGGGGCCCTCTGCACTCACGTTCCACTGCCATGGCTGCTGGGGAGGGGTGGGGTGGCAGGAGCTGTACCAGCTCCAACAGCAGCAGCCTGAGTCTACAGTCACTGATGAGTAGCTTTCTTCACCTGCATAGTGAAGAAACTACTCAACAACAGCAGCAGGTAGACCTGGAGCAGGACCTGAACCAGCAGGTGATGGCATACTTGGACAGCACCCTGCCTACCCACATTGAAGATCCGCTGAACTACTGGGAAGTTAAACTAGATTTGTGGGCGCAAGTGGCAGAGTTTGCCCTGGAAAAACTGTCTTGCCTGGCCAATAGTGTGGCATCAGAGCGGGTGTTTATTGAGGAGGGGGCCATAGTGACCCCAAGGAGAACTTTGTCAAGTCAGGCCTGGATCAGCCAGGATTTCTACCCACCAATTCCTGATGCATCTGATTAGATCTTCCATGCCGCCTCACCCAAACCTTGAAAAAAAGAGACCGGTTTCTTCTGACTACTTGTCTCAGCTACTACTCTGACAGGGGTGTACATAGAAATCACTGGGCCCCATAGCAAGAATATGAATTGCGCCCCCTAACCCCACCCACTACCCACGCCTGGCCCATCCCAATTCCTGTCCTGGCTCCTCCCTGCCACACCCCCATTTGCCAATAAAGAAATGTATACATACGTTCGTACGTATTCGTACTGACCCAGAGAATGAAGAGCACAGGTCAGTTTTG
The DNA here is from genome assembly GCF_905171765.1 of Bufo bufo. Classification (NCBI taxonomy): domain Eukaryota; kingdom Metazoa; phylum Chordata; class Amphibia; order Anura; family Bufonidae; genus Bufo; species Bufo bufo. The sequence continues at coordinate 363,361,204 of NC_053393.1, forward strand.
CGGCAAAGGGAATGCCGTGGGAACAAAACCCTGTGGTATCTGTATCTATGGGACTCCTGTGGATATTCCATAAAAGTTTTATCTGCATTCCTATGTAACACTACAAATAACACAGTGATAACTCTCTGAGTACTGATAATGTAGTAGATGTCACCTGTAGTCCTATGTAACAGCACAAATAACACAGTGATAGCTCTCTGAATACAGATAACACAGTGATGGCTCTCTGATTACCTAAAATGTAGTAGTATTACTTGCAGTCCTATGTAACACCACAGATAATACTAGTGTAGATCATGTGGTAGTGTTACCTGCAGTCCTATGTAAAACCACAGATAATACTAGTGTAGATCATGTGGTAGTGTTACTTACATCCTTAGTGTGTCTCCCTGTGTCTCTCCCACGGGACTCCATGTTGGCGGCGCTGCCTCCTCTTCCAACTTCTTCTTCTTCTTGCCCCGCACAGAACGTCCTGATGCAGCTGCGTCAAGACATAAGAACACTGTGGGCATGGTGATGGTGACACACAGGGACAGACACACACACACAGGGACAGACACACACACACATACATAGAATAAATATGATCACATCACACATCACTGCTCCTGCCTGTCTGCTTTGGTAAAGCCGGTCATAGATGGGCTATGTTAGAATTTAGCAGAGCGGGCACAGGACAGTGGATACAGGGCACGATATGTATGTGAGCACAGCTGAACGAGTGCAGGTCAGGAGCCCGCATACACATCGCTCCTCCTGCCTGTGTCATACCCCTCCCCCGGGCATTTTGGGGCATTAGGGGTTGGATAACACCTTCAACTCCTTGCTGCTGATGCTGAGTGTGCACATAGCCACCAATCATATCCCCCTTCCCCCTAAAGGTGACTTATGTGCTGGTGGGAGGGGATATGATTGGTGGCTATGTGCACACCCAGCATCAGCAGCAAGGAGTTAAAACCCCTATAATGCCCCCCAAAATGCCCGGGGGTGGGGGGGGGGGTGAGGAGTAGGAGGAAAGCACACTGGAGCACATTGTCCTCCTGAATCCTCTATGAGCCTACAGCCCCCCCCCCCCCCTTAAAAAACAAAGCAAAAAAACACTGCTTGCTGCTGCCCTCCCCCATCAAGAATACCCTTATGATCCAAGCACATTGTCCTCCTGACTAAGTCATCTCTACGAGCCTACAGGGCCCCCCTTCCCCTCTTACTGTGGCATTGGCACACTAGACAACAGTGTGTTTATGTGCACTGCTCACTGTCCGGACGGAGCGATCCTTCAGTCTAAGCGCGGGGGGGGGGGGGGCTGCAGTTGAACTCACTGTAATGATGAATTGAGGCAGACATGAGCGCCTCTGTCTGTGCTTTAGCGGCACCTGCTCCTGCTGGCAGGCGTTACACTGGCCAATCAGCAGCAGGATCTTTGCGCTGCTAAACGCTGATTGGCCAGTGTAATATGCAGGGAACGAGTGAGCCTGCAGCCCGGATCATGGATCGGTCGGGGGAGGGGAGGGGGGTTGGGCAGGTCGGCCGGACCCGAGGGAAAACTTAACTTTGTGAATAAACTGTGCAGAGTAGACATAGGGGGCGGAGCCTTCCATGCGCTTCGGGCCCCCCTGTGCCGCGGGCCCCATAGCAACGGCGTAGTCTGCCTATATTGGCGGTACGCCACTGTACTCTGATGCTGCCACCAGCCTGATGCCACACATCTGATGCCAAGTGCTCCTTCTTTCACGAACCTTCGTCAGCGGGTACTGTATTGCCAACCACTGCCCCACTCTGTCACCGGGTCACTTTGTGGTATCCTGATACTGCTGCTGATGCCATCTCCACAATATGTCACCTTGCCACTCTGTGGTATCCTGATGATGCTGCTGCCATCTCCACACTATGTCACCTTGCCATTTTGTGGTCTCATGATGCTGCTGCTGTCATCTCAACTGTAATGACCGACGACACGCACAGGGAGGAAAACAGGGAAAGCCCTGCCCAAGGGAGAGGGAAAGGTGGTGACCCCTAACTCACCTTGCGGCTGGCACCTGACTGCCCTGACGTCCCTAGACGGGTTCCTCACCCGTGCGGCGATCGCGTGCCTAAACCCTGGCTTTCCCTAATATGAGCCCTGGATAGTGAACAGGCCGGTGGGATAGCTAGTCCACACCACTATCACTAAGAGGGAAACACCAGGGAGAGGACAGACAAAACATACAAACACATACACCCAGGTGGGCGACCACAATAAACCAAAAAGGTCCAACAGGGATCTGGAGGGTAGCGTACTGGACCAACTACCAGCGAACGCAGCAACACAGCTCCAGAAGGTCAGAATAGATGTCCAGGCAGGAAGCTCTATCTCTGGCAACCAGAGAAGTGTGTGAGAGAAATATAAGGAGGTCTGGGAGTGCTGGACAAGGAACAGCTGAGGAGAAGGAGCTACGGATCCCTGAGTGAGACAAAAGGGTTTGCTAAGCAAACCCAGAAAGCTACCATAAGGAATACAGCCCTATCTTAAATAGAGCGTGCAGCCAACCGCTGCGACTTCCTGACCCCGGGTATAACGGAGTCAGGCGTGGTCCTCGACACCCTCGTGACAGTACCCCCCTCTCTACGAGGGGCCTCCGGACACTCAGGACCAGGTCTCCCAGGATGAGAGGCATGAAAAACCCGAACTAACCTGTCGGCGTTTACCTCAGACGCAGGAACCCACATTCTTTCCTCGGGACCGTAACCTCTCCAATGCACCAGATATTGAAGAGAGCGGCGGACCCGACGAGAATTAACAATTTTGGATATCTGAAATTCTAGGTTACCATCCACGACAACAGGAGGGGGTGGCAGCGGTGATGGTTCTAGAGGTGGAACATATTTTTTGAGTAACGACTTATGAAAAACATTATGAATTTTAAAAGTCTGAGGTAACTCCAGGCGAAAAGCCACGGGGTTGATGATGGCTACGATTTTGTAAGGGCCAATAAACCTAGGACCCAGTTTCCAAGAGGGAACCTTCAATTTAATATTCCTAGTAGACAACCACACATAGTCATTCACTCCTAGGTCCGGACCTGGCGACCGTCTCTTATCAGCCATGCATTTGTATTTACCTCCCATATTTTTCAAGTTAGCTTGCACCTTCTGCCATACCGATGAAAGAGATGACGAAAACCGTTCCTCTTCGGGAACCCCAGAAGACCCCCCCTCTTTGAAAGTACAGAATTGGGGATGAAAACCATATGCACCAAGAAATGGTGACTTGCCAGTGGATTCCTGACGACGATTATTTATGGCAAACTCAGCTAACGGTAAATATGATGACCACAACTCTTGGTTTTCAGACACAAAACATCTTAGATATGTCTCAAGGTTTTTGTTGGTACGCTCAGTCTGTCCATTCGACTGAGGATGGAAAGCAGAGGAAAAGGACAAGTGTACCCCCAAACGAGAACAAAAAGCTTTCCAAAATTTAGAAATAAACTGGGTACCCCGATCCGAAACAACATCAGAGGGGACCCCGTGAAGCTTCACGATTTCACTGACGAATACCTGAGCAAGAGTCTTAGCATTAGGTAGTGCGGGTAACGCAATGAAGTGTACCATTTTGCTAAACCTGTCCACTACTACCAAAATAACTGTTTTACCCGCAGACAAAGGTAAGTCAGTGATAAAATCCATTGACAGATGTGTCCACGGTCTATTGGGAATGACGAGTGGTAATAGAGACCCTGCAGGACGTGTATGTGAAACTTTTGCGCGCGCACAGGTAGAACAAGAAGACACAAAATCCAATACATCCTGACGCAACCTTGGCCACCAAAAACGACGAGACAATAGTTCCAAGGTTGCTTTACTACCCGGGTGCCCAGCAAGTGCCGAATTATGATGTTCCTTTAATAATTCGAAACGTAAGTTCAACGGTACAAACAATTTCTCTGAGGGGCAAGAGACCGGGGCGTCCCCCTGGGCCTCTAACACCTTCCCCTCCAAAACAGAGTGTACCGCAGAAACAACCACTCCTCTTTGAAGAATGGGTACCGGATCACTCACATTACCCTCTCCAGGGAAACAACGAGATAGTGCATCAGCCTTGGTGTTCTTTGCCCCAGGACGATAGGTAATCACAAAGTTAAACCTGGTAAAAAATAGCGACCACCTAGCCTGTCTAGGGGTGAGACGCTTAGCTGATTCGAGGTACAGAAGATTTTTGTGGTCCGTAATTACAGTGACGGGGTGGACTGCCCCCTCTAAGAAATGACGCCACTCCTCAAACGCAAGTTTAATAGCTAATAGTTCCCTATTGCCAATATCGTAGTTCTTTTCTGCTGCAGATGGTTTTTTAGAAAAGAAAGCACAAGGACGCCATTTGCCAGGAGACGGACCCTGAGACAGCACCGCCCCCACTCCCACCTCTGACGCATCGACTTCAACAATAAAAGGCTGAGAGACATCAGGTTGGACCAGTACAGGTGCTGAGGTAAACCTCTCTTTTAGAGAGGAAAAAGCAACTTTAGCGGCGTCAGACCATTTAGAAAAATCAGTCCCCTTCCTAGTCATGTCAGTAAGCGGTTTTACAATAAGTGAATAATTTTTAATGAATTTCCTATAGAAATTCGCGAAGCCCAAGAACCGTTGTAGTGCTTTGAGGTTCTCAGGAAGATCCCAATCTAAAATTGCCTGGACCTTCCTAGGATCCATACGGAAACCTGACGCAGATAAAAAATAACCCAGGAATTGTATCTCCTGAACGGCGAAGACACATTTTTCAATTTTAGCATATAATTCATTCGTCCGTAGGACCTGCAGTACTTGTCTGACATGCACCTCATGTGTTTTCAGATCGGACGAATAAATTAAAATATCATCTAGGTATATTACCACAAACCTGCCGATTAGATGACTAAAAATGTCATTAACGAAATGTTGAAAGACGGCAGGAGCATTGGTCAGACCGAAAGGCATAACTAGATTTTCATAATGCCCCTCAGGGGTGTTAAACGCTGTCTTCCACTCATCCCCCTCCTTAATACGAATCAGATTGTAGGCACCCCTAAGATCAAGTTTGGAGAACCACCTAGCACCCGCAATCTGATTAAACAGGTCAGGAATGAGAGGAAGAGGGTATGGGTCTCGGATGGTTATCTGATTTAATTCGCGAAAATCTAAGCAAGGACGCAGGCCCCCATCTTTCTTTTTAACGAAGAAAAACCCTGCAGCCACGGGTGAAGAAGAGGGTCTGATGTGTCCCTTAGCCAAGCTCTCGGAGATATAATCTTTCATGGCTTGTCTCTCTGGACCCGAAAGATTATATAACCTGGTCTTGGGTAATTTTGCGCCGGGAATAAGGTTAACCGGGCAATCATAAGGACGATGAGGTGGTAACTTCTGACAACCCTTTTCAGAAAAAACATCCTCAAAGTCCGAAATAAATGTAGGTAGGGTAGTTATGGAGGCGACTAAGCAATTGCTATTTAAGCAATTTTCTCTGCACTGCTCACTCCACTCCAATATCTCCCTGGCCTGCCAATCCACCACTGGATTGTGCGCTACCAACCAGGGAAGACCCAGCACTACCGGAGTGTGAAGCCCCTCCAGAACATAACCTGAAAGCATCTCGTTATGGTGGTCCCCTACCCGAAGGTGTAAATTATGAACCATGTGCGTGAGGTTTCTCTGAGACAGGGGAGCAGAATCAATAGCGAATATGGGAATGGGTCTCTGTAAAGTACAGAGAGACAAACCCAAAGTGCGGGCAAAATGGGCATCTATCAAATTTACCCCTGCTCCACTGTCTAGAAAAAAAGAAATAGTCTCCGTCTTATCACCAAAAATAATAACCGCTGGTAACACAAATTGCGATGTACGTATGGAGGAAACGTATACCCCCCGGCTGACATCCTCCACACAGCCTGGGGTTAGTAGTTTTTCCGACGGTCTTTTGTTTTTGAGGAAAGAAGGACAGACATTAATGAAATGACCCCTCTCCCCACAAAAAAAACAAACCCCACGCCTACGGCGAGCCTCAGGAGGACGGACCTGACGAGTAGTTCCTCCTAGCTGCATAGGCTCGTCTAAGTCCGTACAGACTAACTGCTGCTTGGGAGGGGTTACCAATTGCTCCGGTTTTTTCAACCTGACCCTAAGGCGTCTATCTATTCGGATAGAAAGGGACATAACCGCATCAAGGGAAAAGGGGGTCTCATATAATGCAAGCGCATCCTTAACCCTTTCGGATAACCCAGAGCAGAACTGACTCCTGAGAGCCGGGTCGTTCCATTGGGTATCCGTAGCCCACCGACGGAATTCAGAGCAATACTCCTCTACCGGCCGCTCTCCTTGTAAGAGTCTCCGTAATCTTGATTCAGCCAGGGCGACTCGGTCAGGGTCATCATATATGAGACCCAAGGCCCCAAAAAACTCATCCACTGACCGAAGAGCCTGGGAATCAGTAGGTAAAGAGAACGCCCAGGACTGCGGATCCCCCTGCAGCAGGGAAATAACAACCCCCACCCGCTGATCTTCATTACCAGAGGAGTAAGGGCGCAGTTTAAAATATAACTTACAGGCCTCACGGAATGTCAAAAACTTGTCCCTTCCCCCAGAAAATCTGTCAGGGAGAGGGACCTTGGGTTCCGCAACAACCTGGTTACCAGTAGCAACCGCTGGGCTTGCAGTCAGTTGTAATTGCTGCTGTTGCTGGAGGACCGACGCCTTCAATCCTACCACCTCCAAAGACAGGCCATGAAATTGTTTGGACAGAGCAGCAATTTGATCCATACTGGATTCTAAGTAGGTAAAAAATATTTTTTTTTATTTTTTTTTATTTTTTTTTACCTACACAAAATAAAGGCCAGAGATAATGTAATGACCGACGACACGCACAGGGAGGAAAACAGGGAAAGCCCTGCCCAAGGGAGAGGGAAAGGTGGTGACCCCTAACTCACCTTGCGGCTGGCACCTGACTGCCCTGACGTCCCTAGACGGGTTCCTCACCCGTGCGGCGATCGCGTGCCTAAACCCTGGCTTTCCCTAATATGAGCCCTGGATAGTGAACAGGCCGGTGGGATCGCTAGTCCACACCACTATCACTAAGAGGGAAACACCAGGGAGAGGACAGACAAAACATACAAACACATACACCCAGGTGGGCGACCACAATAAACCAAAAAGGTCCAACAGGGATCTGGAGGGTAGCGTACTGGACCAACTACCAGCGAACGCAGCAACACAGCTCCAGAAGGTCAGAATAGATGTCCAGGCAAGAAGCTCTATCTCTGGCAACCAGAGAAGTGTGAGAGAGAAATATAAGGAGGTCTGGGAGTGCTGGACAAGGAACAGCTGAGGAGAAGGAGCTACGGATCCCTGAGTGAGCCAAAAGGGTTTGCTAAGCAAACCCAGAAAGCTACCATAAGAAAAACAGCCCTATCTTAAATAGAGCGTGCAGCCAAACGCTGCGACTTCCTGACCCCGGGAATAACGGAGTCAGGCGTGGTCCTCGACACCCTCGTGACATCAACACTATGTCACCTTGCCATTTTGTGGTCTGCAGATGCTGCTGCTGCCATCTCCACACTATGTCACCTTGACACTCTGTGGTATCCTGATGATGCTGCTGCTGTCATCTCCACAATATTTCACCTTGCTACTCTGTGGTATCCTGATGCTGCTGCCACCTCCACACTCTGTGATTGTGCCATTCTGAGGCTTCCTCATGCGGCTGCCACCTCCTGACTCTGTCATTGTGCCATTCTGTGGCCTACTTATGTTGCTGCCACCTCCACACTCTGTCATTGTGCCATTCTGTGGCTTTCTCATGCTGCTGCCACCTCCACACTCTGTCATTGTGCCACTCTGTGGCCTCCTGATTCTGCTGCCCCCTCCAGACTCTGTCATTGTGCCACTCTGTGGCCTCCTCCTGATGCTGCTGCTGCCGCCACCTCCAGACTCTGTCATTGTGCTGCTCTTTGGTCTCCTCACACTGCTTTCACCTCAAGACCCAGTCATTGAGCCACTCTGTGGTCTCCTCATGCTGCTTCCACCTCACCAGTATGTCATTGGTCCACTCTGTTGACTTCTCATGCTGTTCCTACCCTCCCTACTTCATGACAGGTCCACTATTTTGGCTTTCGACCTGGCTGACATCATCATTTATTTGACCTTTCTTCTGATCTGTCAGAAGCAAGGAAAAATGAGACGCACGACGGATCCTGTCTGTGTAGCAGCTGTAAGGCGTGTATGATCCCATCAGAATTGGCTTATGATTTGATAGTTAAAAGCAGGAGTAGGTACAAAACACAGAAGACATGCAAATATTCCATTCACGTGCCATCTCTGTTTTAGATCCACTTCTGTTTTTTTTTGCCATTAGCAATACTAATGGATTATTGAGCAAATGCTGACCGAGTGAAGGCGTATGCTCGTCAGACAGGATCCGTTTTTTGCGGGTTATTGTTCTGACGGATCAGAGGAAGGGCAAATGAATCCCTCTCCACTCTGTCAGGGGAGCTCTACTTGTATAAGCATTTAATAGAACAGGTTCTGTAGACATCTATGTGGAATCAGCTGACAAGGGTGTAAAAGGACTGCACTTCTGCCTGACGCTAACATCTACATGTAAGGCTGAGTTGATACTTCAGTTATTTGGTCAGTTTTGGCCCTGTGACTGCCCAAATAAGTGAAGTATGCAGTGATTCTAAGAGCGACGCCTGTCATCTGCATGTCATACTGACTCACAGTATTATTTCACTACCATAGCAGACTCCCTATACGTGTTACTGCAAGGCACAGTGTTCTACTACCCTATAAAGGCTCTCTGCAACCCGGAAATAGCATTTTTTTACGTAATTTGCCGCAAATTAATTCGGATCGAAGTAAAATATTTCAAAACATTTGGCGAATCGGCCGAATTGAATTTTTGAAAAATGTGCTCATCTCTAATCACGTCCATTAATCATGTTACTGCAATCACGGGCAGTGAGCACTGGGATTGAAGGACCTGTAGCAGATGAGCAAAATTTATATGCCCCTCTGCTTTCCTGAAGGTTTTGAAAACTCCCAGACAATCCCTGTAATACAACCATTGCTACTGCAATTCTGTGCGCAGTTAAGGCTACTTTCACACTAGCGTTCAGAGAGGATCCGTCTGGTGTCTGCACAGACGGATCCTCTCCTATAATGCAGACGTTTGGATCCATTCAGAACGGATCCGTCTGCATTATAGTTTCGAAAAAATTCTAAGTCTGAAAGTTGTTCAGACGGATCCGTCCAGACTCTACATTGAAAGTCAATGGGGGACGGATCCGTTTGAAAATTGAGCCATATTGTGTCAACTTCAAACGGATCCGTCCCCATTGACTTACATTGTAAGTCTGTACGGATCTGTTTGCCTCCGCACGGCCAGGCGGACGCTTGCTGAGCGGAGCGGAGGCTGAACGCTGCCAGACTGATGCATTCTGAGCGGATCCGCATCCACTCAGAATGCATTGGGGCAGTACGGATGTGTTCGGGGCCGCTTGTGAGAGCCTTCAAACGGAGCTCACAAGCGGAGCCCCGACGCTAGTGTGAAAGTAGCCTTAAAGGGTTCTTTGTTGGCCTGATTTTCCTTCCTCTTGAATGATTAATCAGAGCAGATCTGCATTTAATACATACATTCCAAAATGCAGACTAGACAGGAGAGAACCAGATTAAGCATCATGACACCTTTCCAACCTACAGGACAATGGGCTGGGTGGCACTGGCAAGCTCAAACATGGGTGAGTCTGGGGGTGTAAACCAGTATCACAGGGAAGAGTAGTGACTTTTAATTTTTTTTTTACGAGAATTGAAGAGTGACCTTGCTTTTTGTGATTTGTGATAAGGCTAACATGTCACATTGCCACTGTCTATACACAGAATATTTGAAACATGTGACAGAGGATTGGGAAAAGTCACATGTATGTTAAGCAATCACTGATTTATTTTTAGTTTATAGTAACAATTCTGTATCCACAGAAAATCAAGGGAAAATTGTTTAATAACAATAATAGTTAATAACAGATTTGCAAAAAGGTAGATAAACAACATTAGAACAAGAAAGGCTATGATGAGAGCTGGAAAGCAAAGTTCTGTAGAGGAAGCAAATGCAGGGACAGTCAATCCAGACCAATAACAGCAATTCAAATAAATTTGGAAACAGTCACAATAAGACTGGACTAAAATATCTGGATATACAGAATTATTCTTTCCAGCGATAAAAAATTAAAAATACTAGTACAGGAGTCTTGGGTTGCACTCACATTTTGTGGCCAAGTTGTTCAGGGTTTCAAAAATTACCACAGTAACCTTACCACAATTGCAACATGTGAACACACCATTAATGTGCTTGAAGTAAGAGATAAGATTGCATTCACATGACAGCGAAAATTGGCCATGTGACGGCCACTTTTAGAACAAATTGGAGTCAGTGACGCTACTCACAAGGCTACGATTTTAACGGCCAGTAATTAGTGGCTGTCATTAAATAGAACATGCTTCTTTTTTGGCCATTTTCACGGCCAGGTGGACCCCATTGACATCAATGGGATCAGTTTTATTGGTCGTTAAACGGGAGTGCACGCACAGAGGCAGTTGTTCTTGTCTTGATGCTGAAAGACCTGCTGAACGACCAGCGCTCAAGCGTGTGGAGCATGTGATGACGCCATCACGCTTAAGCGCAGGTCCTTCGGTAAGTCCTTAAGTTTTAAGAGAAAAGCAACTTGCGCAAACAAGTGGATGAGGCGAGTATTTTTTTTCCCCTAAAAAAGAAACAAACATTATTACAGTTGAAGGGAGTGGACCACTATGGAGGACATTAAGGGCCACTATGGGGGACTTTATCACTGCTGGAGCCACAATGGGGGAAATGATTACTGCTAGGAGCCACTATGGGGGACATTATGTATACTACATGGAGTGGTATTTTATTTTAAAAAAAGCCAATGAAATTCATCAATTTTTAACGGCCATGAAAAATGGATGCAAAACGGTCATTAAAAAAGGACAGATGGCCAGAAAATAAATGCAAAAATGGCCATGAAAAAATGACTGTGTCTGTTTTTCAGGGCCATTTTTCTGTGTGAATGTTGCCTAAGGTGAACAGAGTTTATTAACAACTAGGGTGAAGTAATTCATTAATCATATACTGTTATCTAAAAGTAAGATAGACAAATGTGGATGAATGGGTAGTGCCTATGCAGCGTCCCACTCAGGACACGTGGGAACTGCAAAATTACTGTGAAATGGCATAATCATATTGCATGTCATTTTGTACTACAACACCTGTTGTATCCCTGTTCATAGGCTGGTCTGGTGTAATTTATACATCCCACCACTAGATGGGGATAGCACTTAGGTGGGAGTGTGGAGTGTGGAGCAGATTAGTTGAGATAGAGAAAAGTGAGGAGATGAGAGGAGCAGAGCAGTTTGTTAAACTGAGGCTACACACCACAGATTAGTGGGTGAAGCCAGCTGCAGAAATGAGGTAGAGTCAAGGTATGAGGCGCAGGAGAGCGTTTTTCTTCTGTGACCTTCTTAGATTCTAAGAGAGGATAGCGTTTTCATCCCTGGAAGAAGTTAACCAAACTAAAGAGAGACATCGGTGATAACAGCCATTACTAAAGGCTTAATGGCCTTTGTACATGGGGGAGGACAATCTAGCTACAGGCAGCCTCACCATACATTGAAGAATACAGACTAGCTACCTGTTAGAGGGCTTGGAAGATACAGAAACAAAAGGACTAAGCATACCAAATAAGCATTACAGGCAACCTCACCAAATACAGATGTGTCATCGCTACCGCTGCCTTATTTCGCAATTCGTTACTAACTAAATGCGATTTTATCTCCTCCAGTCTATCAATACACACCAATGCCAGTAGATGGCGGTGTTGAGTTAAAGTTAATATCGCTATATGGCTCCTGATACAGCCCGTAGTCATCCCAACACTATACAGGAGCCGGGCGATGGCACCTCAACATTAAATTTTTTTTTTTTAAATGGTCCTGTACCCCACTGCACCCGACTGTACTGTCCTGTGCCCCACTGCACCCGACTGTACTGTCCTGTACCCCACTGCATCTTCTACAGTGCAGCAACACTTCAGACAGTAAGCCAATAAAATAGTAACCGAGGACAGTGGGGCGGTCTCACAAAAACCTTTGTTCAATTCTATTTAATAAATATAAAAAAAATCGCAGCATATCGGTATGATAACTCATAAGAAAATTTGCTCCATTCAATGAATATGGAAGATTCAGCCAATGATATGAGAGGGCTGGATCGGGTCATATCTCATGTCCATAGCAAAACCTGTATATGGAGTACCCTTTTTTAAAAAAAGGGGTTACTCCATCTTTCATTGCAGCATTTTATTACATTTATGCGGTTGGTGGGCGTTTTCCATATATATATATATATATATATATATATATATATATATATATACAGTACAGACCAAAAGTTTGGACACACCTTCTCATTCAAAGAGTTTTCTTTATTTTCATGACTATGAAGGCATCAAAACTACGAATTAACACATGTGGAATTATATACATAACAAACAAGTGTGAAAGTAGCCACCTTTTGCTTTGATTACTGCTTTGCACACTCTTGGCATTCTCTTGATGAGCTTCAAGAGGTAGTCCCCTGAAATGGTCTTCCAACAGTCTTGAAGGAGTTCCCAGAGATGCTTAGCACTTGTTGGCCCTTTTGCCTTCACTCTGTAGTCCAGCTCACCCCAAACCATCTCGATTGGGTTCAGGTCCGGTGACTGTGGAAGCCAGGTCATCTGGCGCAGCACCCCATCACTCTCCTTCATGGTCAAATAGCCCTTACTTTCAAAGTTTTCCCAATTTTTCGGCTGACTGACTGACCTTCATTTCTTAAAGTAATGATGGCCACTCGTTTTTCTTTACTTAGCTGCTTTTTTCTTGCCATAATACAAATTCTAACAGTTTATTCAGTAGGACTATCAGCTGTGTATCCACCTGACTTCTCCTCAACGCAACTGATGGTCCCAACCCCATTTATAAGGCAAGAAATCCCACTTATTAAACCTGACAGGGCACACCTGTGAAGTCAAAACCATTTCAGGGGTCTACCTCTTGAAGCTCATCAAGAGAATGCCAAGAATGTGCAAAGCAGTAATCAAAGCAAAAGGTGGCTACTTTGAAGAACCTAGAATATTACATATTTTCAGTTGTTTCACACTTGTTTGTTATGTATATAATTCCACATGTGTTAATTCATAGTCATGAAAATAAAGAAAACTCTTTGAATGAGAAGGTATGTCCAAACTTATGGTCTGTACTGTATATATATAAAGAAAAAGAAAACAATGACAGCATCTCGGCTTTAAACATAAAGGGGACTGCCATTTTCTTTTCTGACTGGTCCTTTTCTGTAGATTGTATTATTTCCCCTTATAACATGGTTATAAGGGAAAATAATAGCATTCTGAATACAGAATGCATAGTAAAACAGCGCTGGAGGGGTTAAAAATAAATAAATAATAATTTAACTCACCTTAGTCCACTTGATCGCGTAGCCCGGCATCTCCTTCTGTCTCCTTTGTTGAACAGGACCTGTGGTGAGCATTAATTACAGGAACAGGATCTTTGATGACGTCACTCCGGTCATCGCATGATCCATCACCATGGTAAAAGATTATGTGACGTACCAAGTGATGACCGGAGTGACGTCATCAAAGGTCCTGTTCCTGTAATTAATGCTCACCACAGGTCCTATTCAACAAAGGAGACAGAAGGAGATGCCGGCTACGCGATTAAGTAGACTAAGGTGAGTTAAATTATTTTTTATTTTTTTTAACCCCTCCAGCGCTGTTTTACTATGCATTCTGTATTCAGAATGCTATTATTTTCCCATATAACCATGTTATAAGGGAAAATAATAATGATCGGGTCTCCATCCCGATCGTCTCCTAGCAACCGTGCGTGAAAATCGCACCGCATCCGCACTTGCTTGCGGATGCTTGCGATTTTCACGCAACCCCATTCACTTCTATGGGGCCTGCGTTGCGTGAAAAACGCAGAATATAGCGCATGCTGCGATTTTCACGCAACGCACAAGTCATGTGAACAGCCCCATAGAAATGAATGGGTCGGTATTCAGTGCGGGTGCAATGCGTTCACCTCACGCATCGCATCCGCACGGAATACTCGCCCGTGTGAAAGGGGCCTAAGGAGGGCATGTGACTCCTGCAACAATGAAAACACCCCTCCGGGGTATATAAGGACCAGTCAGAAAAGAAAATGGAAGTCCCCTTTATGTTTAAAGCCGAGATGCTGTCATTTTTTTCTTTTTCTTTTATTGACCCTTGATGCATTTATGTATTTGCCATTATAGCGATAAATAAATGTTGATTTATTGATATCTATGGTATAGAAAACATTTGTACTGTATGTATTTTTTTTTATTTAATTAGGCGATTAGGCTATCTTTTTGTGCTTATTTTTTATTTTTTTTATTTTTAATCATTAGTAGTATGTTATGGGGAAAAATAAACGAACCAGCACCTCCACAATAAGTGAATATGAGAACGCAGGTGCACGCTACCTTGGCTAAAACACACTTGGATTAGAAGAACTACAGGTAACAGCACTCTGCTGGTCAATTGCACAAAGATATAAGCAAACACTGAAAGAATAAATGCTTGGCGGTCATACTTACTGCAAATGCAGCTAGAAGCTCTTTGCGAATATAATTGATCAAAAATATTTTGGGCCCATCTACCGGTCATCAAGGTAGCTTCTAATCAGATGGGTCCTACTCTAACATGCCTCTCCTGGGCTTACAGCCTACAATCTGGGCAAAGTAGTACCAAGCTGTATCCTACACATGCCTCTCCCAGGCTGTGAGCCTGCAGTATGGGCTGGGTAGAATACAGCTGTACAAGCTATCTGATTAAAAGCACATGGTAAATGGGCTGGTGGTGCACGGTTCAATCTCACCACCAGGGGGAGCCACTCCCCTAGTGGCAGTGACAATGGGGAAAAATAAACGAAACAGCACCTCCACAATAAGTGAATATGAGAACGCAGGTGCACGCTACCTTGGCTAAAACACACTTGGATTAGAAGAACTACAGGTAAGAACACTGCCACTAGGGGAGTGGCTCCCCCTGGTGGTGAGATTGAACCGTGCACCACCAGCCCATTTACCATGTGCTTTTAATCAGATAGCTTGTACAGCTGTATTCCACCCAGCCCATACTGCAGGCTCACAGCCTGGGAGAGGCATGTGTAGGATACAGCTTGGTACTACTTTGCCCAGATTGTAGGCTGTAAGCCCAGGAGAGGCATGTTAGAGTAGGACCCATCTGATTAGAAGCTACCTTGACGACCGGTAGATGGGCCCGAAATATTTTTGATCAATTATATTCGCAAAGAGCTTCTAGCTGCATTTGCAGTAAGTATGACCACCAAGCATTTATTCTTTCAGTGTTTGCTTATATCTTTGTGCAATTGACCAGCAGAGTGCTATTAGTAGTATGTTATCTCACAGTGCTATTTGTTAAATAAACTTAGATGCAAGACCAGCAGAGGGTGTGCACACCAAAAAGTTTTACTTTTAGATCGATAAATACGGTAGATAGCTTAGGGTACTTTCACACTTGCGGCAGGACAGATCCGACAGGCTGTTCACCATGTCGGATCCGTCCTTCTGCTATTTCCCCGTGCCGCCGGACCGCCGCTCCGTCCCCATTGACTATAATGGGGACGGGGGCGGAGGTCCGGCGGTGCACGTCGAAAGCCGCCGGACTAAAAAGTCGGACATGCAGGACTTTTTAGTCCGGCGGCTTTCGCCGTGCACCGCCATGCTGCGCCGGAGCTCCGCCCCCGTCCCCATTATAGTCAATGGGGACAGAGCGGCGGTCCAACGGCACGGCGAAATAGTGGCAGGACGGATCCGACATGGTGAACAGCCTGTTGGATCCGTCCTGCCGCAAGTGTGAAAGTAGCCTTAATAATATCATACTTGGTTTGGATTGCACCAGTATGATATTAATAAGCGCTATAGCTGGGTTATATTACTGCCTGTGTAATTTTAACATATTCTTATATGTACTTAACATATTTAAAAAAAAAAAGAAAAATACATACAGTACAAATGTTTTCTATACCATAGATATCAATAAATCAACATTATTTATCAGATAGTATATACAGTACACTGGAGATTACAAGACTAATAAAAGTGTGAATTAGATATAGTGTTTTGTACAGTATAACGTACATAGATAGATAGGTAGGTAGAAAAGAGGAGGAAGGAGTACAAAGACTGTGGCATTGAATTTCCATTAACCCAGTTGCCGTACAATGCGCGCACCTATCCCCCAAATTTCCTATTCATTGTTCACCAAGGAAACTCCTGTACAAAGGGCATGCTACTACAGAGGTTATTGATATCTATGGTATAGAAAACATATTTGTACTGTATGTATTTTTTTTATTTAAAAAATATGTTCAGTACATATAAGAATATGTTAAAATTACACAGGCAGTAATATAAGGCTACTTTCACACTTGCGGCAGGACGGATCCGACAGGCTGTTCACCATGTCGGATCCGTCCTTCCGCTATTTCGCCGTGCCGCCGGACCTCCGCTCCGTCCCCATTGACTATAATGGGGACGGGGGGGGGGAGCTCCCGGCAGAGCACGGCGGTGCACGGCGAAAGCCGCCGGACTAAAAAGTCGGACATGCATTATAGTCAATGGAGATGGAGTGGCGGTCCGGCGGCACGACAAAATAGCGGAAAGACGGATCTGACATGGTGAACAGCCTGTCGGATCCGTCCTGCCGCAAGTGTGAAAGTACCCTTACCCAACTATAGCGCTTATTAATATCATACTGGTGCAATCCAAACCAAGTATGATATTATTAAGCTTTCTATCTATTTATCAATCTAAAAGTAAAACTTTTTGGTGTGCACACCTTCTGCTGGTCTTGCATCTAATTTTATTTAACAAATAGCACTGTGAGATAACATACTCCTAATGATTAAAAAAAAAAAATACATACAGTACAAATATATATTACTGTATATGGTGTTACTTTACACCCTACCCCCCACTCTCAGTATGGCTACATTAGGATCTAAGGCCCCTTTCACACGGGCGAGGAGGGGCTGGAGGGGTTAAAAATAGGGCTGGAGGGGTTGAAAATAAATAAAAAATAATAAACTACTGTACAATGGACTAACTGTACATTCATATATTTATGTATCGGTCACAATTATGATTCAGTACATCAAGAATATTAGACTATATATTTGCATATGCAGCTCTATAATATATCTGTATACACCGCTCCATTATGTCTTTACATCTGTGATACAAGTGGATTAGCTTTGGATAACACCTGGTGATACATTGTACCGGATTTTTTGCGGTCTACTGCATACAGATATATAATAGAGCGGTGTGTACAGATATATAATTAAGTGTTTTATACAGATATGTAATGGAGCAGTGTACAGTATACAGATATATAATGTAGTGGATACAGAGTGTATTTATTAACTATGTTCCTATAGTGGCTGAATGTTAATACAGTATTGAAAAACAACATGTACAGTATGGATACATTTGTATTTAGCAAAGCCTTTTGATCATTTCCTCCTTGACGGCACCCTCCCACCGGCCCTCCCCCCCCCTCCTTCTGCCAGGACAATTCCGACACCTATTCTTGCTATTCTTAATGTTGGATCTCTTTCTCCACAATTGCGCAATGGAAACCTAATATGAATTATGATGTTAACACTGACACCATTAAAACAAATAATATTGTTACATGAAAAACAAAAATAAATAAATCAATACAGCTGCAGCGCTGGGTAAATTTTAAAATACACCAAAAGTTTACAGGCAAAAATAGACCAATATATACAGCGTTGCTGCTATATTGATTTATTATATATAAATATATTTTATATATTTATATTATATATAAATTTACATATAGTATAATTAGTGTAATATTGTATAATTATTTTTTAATACAGAGGTTATCTATCTATCTATCTATCTATCTATCTATCTATCTATATCTATATATGTCCATTATACTGTACAATACACTATATCTAAATCACCATACCTCATATGGATCATGGAATAAATAATTATACAATATTACACTAATTATACTATATGTAAATTTATATATAATATAAATACTGTATTAACATTCAGCCACTATAGGAACATAGCTAATAAATACACTCTGTATCCACTACGTCAGAGAAAAACAAATAATAAATAAAAATAAATATGGAAAACTGCATCAAGATACAAAACAATATACACTTAAAGGGAGTCTGTCACCAGCATTTCACTTTTTTAACCCTTCCCACAGCTCCCTAGCATGCTTACAGTTAATAAAAACGTTACCTCTGGCATCAATCCTGGACTTATAGAACCCTCAAAAACGATCTTTATAAGATATGCAAATGAGGGCTCGCAAGTGCCCAGGGCGGCGTTACTCTCTTAGGTGCCCTCCTTCCTCAGCCTTCTCATTGCGTCCCCCCGCCCCTTCCTACCCTCTGCCCGCCGCCCATCCTTTCCCTCTGACGGCCTTTGTACTAACTTGTTATTCTGCCGATATTCCGCGCCTGCGCACTCATTCCTTTGGCCGGCGCATGCGCACTGCGATGCCCATTCCTTGTATGGCATCACAGTAACTATTGCGCATACGCCGGCTAACGACGCCGATTTTTGCGTCGTTAGCCGGCACATGCGCAATAGTTACTGTGATGCCATACAAGGAATGGGCATCGCAGTGCGCATGCGCCGGCCAAAGGAATGAGTGCGCAGGCGCGGGATATCGGCAGAATAACAAGTTAGTACAAAGGCGGTCAGAGAGAAAGGATGGGCGGGCAGAGGGTAGGAAGGGGCGGGGGGACTCAATGAGAAGGCTGAGCAAGCAGGGCACCTAAGAGAGTAACGCCACCCTGGGCACTTGCGAGCCCTCATTTGCATATCTTATAAATATCGTTTTTGAGGGTTCTATAAGTCCAGGATTGATGCCAGAGGTAACGTTTTTATTAACTGTAAGCATGCTAGGGAGCTGTGGGAAGGGTTAAAAAAGTGAAATGCTGGTGACAGACTCCCTTTAAAGGATAAAAAAAACTGATGAATGCAATAATATTGATTGTGTATCTGACATACTTGAAGCAAACTACCTTATTACTTGAAATTGGGACATTCTCTAATAACTTTCTTATCCCCTAAACACTGAAGGTATTTAGATGCAAATCGCGATTCATATGCTAATGCCGCCCTTCATTATCACATGTTTGGCTATTTGTGAACAAGTGAGGGAGTCTGTTTAACACTACTGTATATGGTATAAAATCCTAAGCCCTCATAGGGACCCTCGGGATATTATAATCAATGTATACCACGGTCAATAGAC
Source organism: Bufo bufo (assembly GCF_905171765.1). NCBI lineage: Eukaryota > Metazoa > Chordata > Amphibia > Anura > Bufonidae > Bufo > Bufo bufo. The sequence goes on from NC_053393.1 coordinate 363,380,643, forward strand.
CAAACCAAATCCCTTTAGGGGTCTCTATCTAATATTAAAATATATATCTTTATTTCATCATTCTTAAATTCAATTTTGGCACAGTACGATAATGCAATATATCTATCCTCACTAACTATTGACATCAACCTGTCTGCCACAGAAATATAAATATAACACCTGAATAGGTGTCTATAATTACTGAATAAGGGGACAGGATCCCTTGGTTGCCGCTGGTAATTACTAGCAGCTACTAGTTCAGTAGATATAAAACCCCGCTGCACACTGACAATTTTAAACATATTTTCTTCTATTACACTTATGTTTCAAGAATGATGAAATAAAGATATATACTGTATTTTAATATTAGATAGAGACCCCTAAAGGGATTTAGTTAGGTCTATTGACCGTGGTATACATTATTTACTGTATATGGTGTTACTTTACACCCTACCCCCCACTCTCAGTATGGCTACAATAGGATCTAAGGCCCCTTTCACACGGGCGAGGAGGGTCTGGAGGGGTTAAAAATAGGGCTGGAGGGGTTAAAAATGAATAAAAAATAATTTAACTCACTTTAATCCACTTGTTCGCGCAGCCCGGCTTCTCTTCTGTCTTCTTCTTTGAGGAATAGGACCTTTGATGATGTCACTGCGCTCATCACATGGTCCATCACATGATTTGTTACCATGGTGATGGATCATGTGATGGACCATGTGATGAGCGTAGTGACGTCACCACAGGTCCTTTTCCTGTGCACAGCACAGATGAAGACGGGCTGTGCGAACAAGTGGATTAAGGTGATTTTTTTTTTTTTTAACCCCTCCAGCCCTATTGTACTATGCATTCTGTATTAACAATGCTATTATTTTCCCTTAGAACCATATTATAAGGGAAAATAATAATGATCGGGTCTCCATCCCGATCGTCTCCTAGAAACCGTGCGTGAAAATCGCACCACATCCGCACTTGCTTGCGGATGCTTGCGATTTTCATGCAACCCCATTCACTTCTATGGGGCCTGCGTTGCTTGGAAAACGCACAAAGAGGAGCATGCTGCGATTTTCACGCAACGCACAAGTGATGCGTGAAAATCACTGCTTATCTGCACAGCCCCATAGAAATATATAAAAAGATATATTTATATACACACGCACAAACATATATATACATACATGCATGTATACACAGACACACACACATATATGCACACATGTATATACACATATATATATAAAATTTTACTAGTAAAAAATTTACTTTACTGGGGCTCTGAAATAAACTGTAAATAACCGATCTCACCACTTCATCCTTGGCCCTGAGCAAATAATTGAATGCTAGTAGAAAGGGGATTAAAAGGTTAATCGACAGCAGGCCAGTGGGGCGCTGCTCAACACCTAATGTCATTGTATTTAATTAATATAAAAAAAAATGGCAGCATCTCTGTATCCTAATAACAGTAATCTGCCATTTTCTTCACTGCCAGGTCTTTTTATAGCTGGAGCGCTCAATACAGAATATTCAGCCAATTACATTCTAGTTCATAATTTAAAATCAAATTATTCATTTTTATTCATAAAAATACTGTACATCTAATTCATTGGGAAAATACTGTGCGATCTAATTCACAGACAGCAAGATCCCTGTAGGGGGAGGGGGATGCAACCCTATTCAGAGCCCCAGTAAAGTTCATTTGATATACATGCATGCATATATGTGTATATATGTGTGTGTGTCTGTGTATACATGTATGTATATATATATATATATATATATATATTATATGTTTGTAATTACATGTATATATTCAGGTATCTATTGCTCTCCAAGAAAAAAAGGAGTAGTGCATACAGTACTTTCTTTAGCAGAACAAAGGCTCTTTATAGGAACTGACTAACATTCGATTTGCTAATATAAGCCAAAGTCCTCAGAAGTGTTTTATGTTATATTTATATCCAGTGCAGCAGTATATTGTGTATATACATAGTTCCACTACCAATCGCAATGCTTGACTTCATAGAAATGTAAAAACTGATATTATTGATAACTAGCAATGCATTTTTTGCAAATATAAAAATATATTACAAGTTATATTATAATATAAATAATAATATAATTATAATATGTATATATATACATACACATATATATATATATATATATATATATATATAAAAAAAATATATATATTATATATATAGATATATTTATATACACGCACAAACATATATATACATACATGCATGTATACACAGACACACACACATATATACACATATATGCACACATGTATATACACATATATATATATTATATATTAAATTTTACTACTGAAAAATGTTAGTAGAAAGGGGATTAAAAGGTTAATCGACAGGAGGCCAGTGGGGCGCTGCTCAACACCTAATGTCATTGTATTTAATGAATATAAAAAAAATGGCAGTATCTCTGTATCCTAATAACAGTAATCTGCCATTTTCTTCACTGCCAGGTCTTTTTATAGCACGGTCATGGGAACCAATCACAGGCCGGTTCTCACGGAAATTAAGGTTAAATACCTTGTTAACCAATATGACATAATTGTTTTGACAAGCTGTCATCACCAATTAAGCTGGATTGCCAGAGAACCGGCCGGTGATTGGTTCCCATGACCGTGGGAACTAGAATGTGATTGGCTAAATATTCTGTATTGAGCGATCCAGAGCTATAAAAAGACCTGGCAGTGAAGAAAATGGCAGATTACTGTTATTAGGATACAGAGATGCTGCCATTTTTTTAATATTAATTAAATACAATGACATTAGGTGTTGAGCAGCGCCCCACTGGCCTCCTGTCGATTAACCTTTTAATCCCCTTTCTACTAGCATTCAATTATTTGCTCAGGGAATGAAGTGGTGAGATCGGTTATTTACAGTTCTGTATGGTACTTTCTATGGTTCAGTTCAGCGCCTCTGTTTTTTTCAATTATTCATAATTAAAAATGAAATTATTCATTTATATTCATAAAAATACGAGGATTGTGTTTGCAGTGATCTACCAGTGCTGCACCGACTTTCCCCGTGTGTAGCGTGTGTCTGCCAGCCTTAGGATGTGCTGTCATTAGTCCTCCTTATGATGTGCAGTGTGTGAGGCTGGTGGTCACAGGTCATGGCTCTGCCAGCTCTCCAGGGCACAGGATTCCTGCTGGAGACCCTTTCACTGCTGGATTCCTGCTGGAGCGCACGGCATTAGTGTGTACCGAGATGCTGTGCGCTCCCATTGCTCTGATGTTTGCAGCGCATCCAAATGTTCATGAGATGTGACAGCTGTACTCCCCTTTGTATGGTTCCATTCAGCGCTTCTGGTTGTTTTAATTATTCATAAATTAATCCTGAAAATGGGGCAAATTTGGACTGGCGATCAGTTTACAGTACTTTATGCGGGACTTCTGTAATGGAATAAGCCTTGCCACCTACAATACTCCTATCTCCACAGCGAAACTTTGATATTTACTGTATAGCGCACGGGAACTAACTAACTGACTATTGTTCCATGCGCCATCTGGTGTTCACAAACCAACATTGCACCCTGAATTTTCTCAATGGCTATTTACGAGATTCGGGTTTGCTAATTGAATTGGAAATCGATTTGCGCTGCCGCGTTTCTGAAGGAAGCGCTAGCGATGCTATATCTGTAACTCTGATTTACTAGGGACCTGAAGCAAAGTTACCTACCAGAACTACTGATACAGAACCTTCAAGCTAAGCTAAACCCAGCCAAACCTATTAACAGTGGATCAACAGGATTCCTTTAAATTGCAAAAGACTGTATTCTGTCTGATGTATATGCCGCAACTGGAACCAACATCAGTAAAAGTTGTGAGTTGTATCCTACCACTGTCTACTTCATTCTTACCATTGGTTGTACCAACATTAACGGTACTGGCGTCACGACAAATGCCACCAAGGGACCCAGCCGCCTCAGGCACCCTAAACACCACTGCCAGTAAGTGCACCTTAACCTCCATCTAGGTTGGTGCTTCCCTACCACAGAGCGTGCCCCGGAGGATTTCGTGCTGTGTTCCTCAACACTGTGCTGCCAGCCCAGGGAGGCTTTCTGCTAACCGTGAGTAAACTGATGAACTGTGTTGTTATTTGGCCCCTCATCGGCCCACCGTGCACCTCACGTGTTGCCCCTGCGGTTCTGGCTGGCTGCACCAACAATAAAAGTCTTTGGCTGGGACAACAGTAGTTACAGTACATTTGCAATGGGTGCCGCCCCCCAGGCCCCTCTATATCACGCCCCAGGTTTAGTAGGAATGCCGAGTGGTGTAGTGCGACCTAAACGTCTCTTTATGTGTCACGGTGCTCCTACCTGGATACTGCTGGACCCCAGGCTTTGGCTCTGAAGGAAATAATAGGGGGAATAATTGAGGAATAAAAGAATAACTTGAGTCCAGACCTTGAGATGAAGTTCAGCAGCAGCTTTACTTTGAATAAACATTTCTTCCAACAGCTTACAGGTTTTGTCTTGATTCCAGCAGGCTTTAGCATTAAACTGGCAGGCAAACTCAACTCTGCTATATCTTTCTCTCACTCTGCTGTACTGACAAGCTGACTGGATAACTTGGCTTATTCTTTATGCTGCACTTCTCTTTTTAGTCGGACTTGGCTTCAGCCGAGAAACTAATCTCCTGGCTCCTAAGGCTTCTATACTTCAGTCTCCCTGGCCAGCAGAGCTTAAAGGGGTTTTACCATCTCAGACAATGGGGGCATATCGCTAGGATATGCCTCCATTGTCTGATAGGTGCGGGTCCCACCACTGGGACCCGCACCTACAATGAGAACAGAGCTGGGAAATGAACAGAGGGCGCACTGCGCATGTGCAGCCACCCTCCATTCATTCCTATGGGGCCTCTGAAAATAGCCGAGTGCTGGATCGGCTATTGCAGTCTGCCCCATAGAAATGAATGGGAGCATGGGCCATGCATGCGTGGTGTGCTCCTATTCACTTCTATGGGAGCAGCACTTGGTGGTGGACAGACCCTGGGAAATTCCCGGGGTGCTCCAGCCACAGAGCTCCCCACTTCATTCTCGTTGTAGGTGCGGATCTCAGCGGTGAGACCCACAGCTATCAGACAATGGGGGCATATCCTAGCGATATGTCCTCATTGTCTGAGATGGGAATACCCCTTTAAGGTGTTCGGGCTGGTGTTGGCACGTCCAGCAGAGGTGTGCACCTACACACCATTCCCCTTGCAGGGGGTAAAACTAAACTCCAACTCTAACTGGTCCCCACCCTTACTTAAGGAAGACAGACTAGCCCACTTCCCTACAGAGGGGGGTTAGAATGGAATGGAACGCTCCATTCTACCTGCATACAGCTCTGCAGTGTTTTCTGCCACCTGCTGGTGAACCAGGCACATTACATGAACAGTTACATAACATTTATATAAATGCACAATATTGAGGGACCTGGGAATAAATATTATAATATTATATACATCTGACAATACTTTTCAGCTATTTCAGTCAATGAACTAAGAAAAACTCAGTAAATCGTATGGAAGACATATATAAGGCATATGAAAGTTTACATAGTATGCATAGGAGTTGCTAAGGGTGGGTTCACATCTGCGTTCTGGATTCCGTTATGGCTTTCCGTTATAATATGGTTATAACTAGGGTTGAGCGAACCTGAACTGTAAAGTTCGAGTTCGTACTGAACTTTAGAATTTTTGGACCCCGGACCCAAACTTTTCAGTAAAAGTTCGGGTTCGGGTTCGGTGTTCGGCTATTATATGGCGCTTATTTAAAGGCTGCAGACCAGCCAATCAACAAGCGTTTAACACTGTGCCCTTAGAAGCCATCACAGCCATGCGTACTAATGGCATGGCTGTGATTGGCCAGTGCAGCATGTGAACCAGCCTCTATATAAGCTGGAGTCACATAGCGCTGCACATCACTCTGCTGTTAGTAGTGTAGGGAGAGGATGCTGCTGCTGTGAGGGAGAGAATATGAAAGAATCTTTAATCAGAAGATTTAGTTTTGTAGGTGCAGTGCACAATCTTTTTACCCTGCCCTGAGCCCAGTGACATAGAAAAATAACTTTTATTCGTCTGTTAGTTAGGTGGGCAGCGGCAGTCATTTTATGCAAGCTCAGTGCACCAGCACAGCATATGTGTTTTTGTGATATTCAAATCCAATCTTCAAAATACTGCAATAATTTTATGGGCTTAGAAAAATTACCCATTTTTTGCAAGACCCTACATCTGGGGCCTTTGCAGCATTTGTCAGTGTAAAATCCGATGTTGAAATACTGCAATAATTTTCTGGGTTTAAAAAACACCCATTTTTGGCAATACCCTACATCTGGGGCTTATACTGCATTTTTTTTGTGTGAAATACAAGCTTGAAATACTGCAATAATAATCTGGGTTTAAAAAAACACTCATTTGTGGCAATATCCTATATCTGGTGCCTTTGCAGCATTTGTCAGTGTGTAAGACAAGCTTGAAATACTTCAATAATTTTCTGGTTTTAAAAAAACACCCATTTTGGGCAAAATACTTAATTTTGCAGCCTATGCTGCATTTGTTAGTGTGACATACAAGCTTGAAATACTGCAATAATATTCTGGGTTTAATAAAACACAAATTTTTGGCAATACCCTACATCAGGGGCCTATGCTTCATCTGTCAGTGTGAGATACACGCATTAGATACTGGTGTTCTATTATGTTATTTTAAAAAAACACCAATTTTGGGCAGAAAACTAAATTTGCGGCTTTCCTGCATCTGTCAGTGTGATATACACGCGTTAATTCTGGTGTTCTATTCTGTTATAAAAAAAAAGAGATACAGTGTGAGATACAAGCTTGAAATACTGCAATAATATTCTGGGTTCAAAAAAACACCCATTATTGGCAATCCCCTACATCTGGGGCCTATGCTGCATTTGTTAGTGTGACATACAAGCTTGAAATATTTCAATAATTTTCAGGGTTTAAAAAAACACAAATTTTGGACAAAAAAACTCAATTTGCAGCCTTTGCTGCATCTGTCAGTGTGAGATACACGTGTTAGATACTGGTGTTCTATTCTGCTATAAAAAAACACCCATTTTGGGCAAAACACTTAATTTTGCAGCCTTTGCTGCATCTGTCAGTGTGAGATACAAGCTAGAAATACTGCAATAATATGCTGGGTTAAAAAAAACACCCATTTTGGGCAAAAAACTAAATTTGCAGCCTTTGCTGCATCTTTCAGTGTGAGATACACGCGTTAGATACTGGTGTTCTATTCTGTTATTTAAAAAATAATAATTTTGGGCAAAATAATAAATCTGCGGCCTTTGCTGCATCTGTCAGTGTGAGATACACGCATTAGATACTGGTGTTCTATTCTGTTATTAAAAACTACTCTTTTGGGCAAGATCCTAAATTTGAGAAATATGAGGAGAGCTTCAAATAAGGGATGTGGCCCCAATCATGGTGAAGCTGGTGGATCTCCTGTTGTAGGGAGAGGACGTGGTCGATCTGTGGCAGCTACATGAACAAGTTAAAACTTTCCTCAGGTGCGAGTAGGCGACAGAACCTGCAGCGGTATTTGGTCAGGCCTAATGCGGCTCTACGAATGGTGAGGCCAGAACAAGTACAGGCGATAGTAGATTGGGTTTCTGACAGTGCCTCCAGTTCCTTTACATTGTCTCCCACCCAGTCTCCTGCTGAAAGATCAGAGTTGGCACCTGCAGCCGATGTCCATCAGTCTTTCACCTAACCCACTTGCAAATCAGCCAAGCAGTCTGAGCCCCAAGTCATGCAGCAGTCTCTTCTACTTTTTGATGACTCTGCTAGCAGGGTTTCCCAGGGCCATCCATATAGCCCTGCCCCAGAAATGGAAGAGATTAAGTGCATCGATACCCAACCACTTATGCTTCAAGATGAGTACATGGGAGGACCACCGCATCACGTCTCGGATGATGACGAAACACAGGTGCCAACTGCTGTGGCTTTCTGCATTGTGCAGACTGACAAGGAGGGCAGGGGTGAAGACTGGGTGTAAGATGATGTGGAGGACGATGAGGTCCTCGACCCCACATGGAATCAAGGTCATGCGAGTGACCTGTGTAGTTCGGAGGAAGAGGTGGTGGTCGCACAGAACCACCAGCAAAGCAGAAGAAGGAGCAGGGTGCAAAAGCGGAGCAGCTGTCCTCTAGACAGGATGCCTGCTACTGCCCCCCGCAGCAAGGGACCAAGCAACCAAAGCCAGCTCCAAGGAGTTCTCTGGCGTGGCAGTTCTTCAGACAATGTGCTGACAACAAGACACAAGTGCTTTGCACACTGTGCAATCAGAGCCTGGAGCGAGGCATAAATGTTCTCAACCTGAGCACAACCTGCATTACCAGGCATCTAAGTGCAATGCACGAGCTGCAGTGGAGTAGACTAGACACCTCAAAAACCAAGAAAAAAAAATTCTTTCATTGACGCGTGCCCACCTCCTTTCATTCAATGCTTAAACTTTAACAACTTGTCCCACATTTGCGCTTCAATAATTTGTCCCACTTTTCCGCTCGATCATATTAAATTTAAAACAATTAACTTCCCTTGGATGTGGTATCGCTTTCTCACGCTCCCTCTCCAGCGTGGAACCCTGATTCGCCGCTAACCATGATCAACATGGTAGGCGCAGAAAAGAACATTGAAAGTTTATAGACCAAATATCCAATTGGATCGTGGACATCACAGGGACGTGCGACATGGTGGAGCAGTATGTGTGCACACGCCTACATGTACTGACTGATGGTTCTGCCCTCATCAACTTCTGGGTCTCCAAATTGGGCACATGGCCTGAGCTTGCCCTTTACGCCTTGGAGGTGCTGGCCTGCCCAGCAGGCAGTGTATTGTCTGATTGTTTGTTTAGCACGGCTGGGGGGGTTATCACAGGTTATATTGTTTTGGGGTGTGCCCTAATTTAAAAAATAAATTAAAAAAATTAAAACAAAAAAACAGTGTTGGCTACTTCCTCCTCCTCCACCGCCGCTTCTACCTACACCGCCACCTCAACCTCCTACTCTATATGGACCTCATCCTCCTAGATCAAGATTATTATTTTTATGTTTACGTATTTTATGTTATTTTAAGTCATTTCCCTATCCACATTTGTTTGCAGAGCACTTGCCATGCTCCTAACCACATTTTGCTGGCATTTGCATCCCTTTCCATGACATTTTTAGAGCCATTTTAGTGCTCAAAAGTTCGGGTCCTCATTGAATTCCATGGGGTTCGGGGTCAAGTTCGGGTCAAGTTCGGCCGAACCCGTCGAACTCGAACATGCAGGTGTCCGCTGAACTCTAGTTATAATGGAATCCATAGACGGAAGTCAAAACATAAGCCTTTAAGAGGCATTCCATTTTGATCCATCTTAATAGAAGTCTATGGGAATCAGAACGGATCCGTCTGGTTCCCGTTATGCAAGACGGAAAACAAAGTCCTGTCGACAGGACTTTTTTCTCCTTTCTGCATAACGGAAATGGGACGGATCTGCTCTGATTTCCATAGATTTCTATTAAGACGGAATTCCTTTGAAAAGGCTTCAGTTTTGCATTCCGTCTTTATACAAGTCTATGGGCAGCATAACGGATCCATCCTTCCGTCTTATGGATTCCGTTATGTTCCGTTATAACCATATTATAACGGAAAGCCATAACGGAATCCAGAACGCAGATGTGAACCCACCCTAAGTAATAAGTAGGTCAGTTTGTCTGTCAATTGCATTTTTAATCTTTTGAAATTATCCCCCCAGAAACCTAAACCTTAAAGTATAACTATAATTTCAGATTATTTTTAATATGTGTAAGGACAGGAATAGTAAACATTTTTATAATACTTTATTAGTGAAAGATGTTTCTTTTTACTAGAAAACAAAGTGTAAGGAGGCTCTTTAGTAATGCTCTAAAGCATAAATTGTCGTGCCGTGTGCATATAAATTTATGCCATGAAATCTGCTGTAAATCTATTGAATAATCTGTGACACATCTGTTTACAGAAATATCTGATGGTATGTTAAGAATTTTTTAAGTGTGAAACATATTCAGAATTATGAGCTAGATTTAACTACTGTATAAAAAAAACTATTCATTGTGGAACAACCTTATTAACCACCTTAGCCCCCAGTGCTTAAACACCCTGAAAGACCAGGCCACTTTTTACACTTCTGACCTACACTACTTTGACCGTTTATTGCTCGGTCATGCAACTTACCACCCAAATGAATTTTATCTCCTTTTCTTCTCACTAATAGAGCTTTCATTTGGTGGTATTTCATTGCTGCTGACATTTTTACTTTTTTTGTTATTAATCAAAATTTAACGATTTTTTTGCAAAAAAAAGACATTTTTCACTTTCAGTTGTAAAATTTTGCAAAAAAAAACGACATCCATATATAATTTTTGCTCTAAATTTATTGTTCTACATGTCTTTGATAAAAAAAAAATGTTTGGGTAAAAAAAAATGGTTTGGGTAAAAGTTATAGCGTTTACAAACTATGGTACAAAAATGTGAATTTCCGCTTTTTGAAGCAGCTCTGACTGAGCACCTGTCATGTTTCCTGAGGTTCTACAATGCCCAGACAGTACAAACACCCCACAAATGACCCCATTTCGGAAAGTACACACCCTAAGGTATAAGCTGATGGGCATAGTGAGTTCATAGAACTTTATATTTTTTGTCACAAGTTAGCGGAAAATGATGATTTTTTTTATTTTTTATTTTTTTTCTTACAAAGTCTTACAAAGTCTCATATTCCACTAACTTGTGACAAAAAATAAAAACTTCTATGAACTCACTATGCCCATCACGAAATACCTTGGGGTCTCTTCTTTCCAAAATGGGGTCACTTGTGGGGTAGTTATACTGCCCTGGCATTCTAGGGGCCCAAATGTGTGGTAAGGAGTTTGAAATCAAATTCTGTAAAAAATGACCTGTGAAATCCGAAAGGTGGGCCCCTTTGCCCACCTAGGCTGCAAAAAAGTGTCACACATCTGGTATCTCTGTATTCAGGAGAAGTTGAGGAATGTGTTTTGGGGTGTCTTTTTACATATACCCATGCTGGGTGAGATAAATATCATGGTCAAATGCCAACTTTGTATAAAAAAATGGGAAAAGTTGTCTTTTGCCAAGATATTTCTCTCACCCAGCATGGGTATATGTAAAATGACACCCCAAAACACATTCCCCAACTTCTCCTGAGTACGGAGATACCAGATGTGTGACACTTTTTTGCAGCCTAGATGCGCAAAGGTGCCCAAAATTCTTTTAGGAGGGCATTTTTAGACATTTGGATACCAGACTTCTTCTCACGCTTTGGGGCCCCTAGAATGCCAGGGCAGTATAAATACCCCACATGTGACCCCATTTTGGAAAGAAGACACCCCAAGGTATTCAATGAGGGGCATGGCGAGTTCATAGAAATTTTTTTTTTTTGGCACAAGTTAGCGGAAATTGATATTTTTTATTTTTTTCTCACAAAGTCTCCCGTTCCGCTAACTTGGGACAAAAATTTCAATCTTTCATGGACTCAATATGCCCCTCACGGAATACCTGGGGGTGTCTTCTTTCCGAAATGGGGTCACATGTGGGGTATTTATACTGCCCTGGCATTCTAGGGGCCCTAAAGCGTGAGAAGAAGTCTGGAATATAAATGTCTAAAAATTTTTACGCATTTGGATTCCGTGAGGGGTATGGTGAGTTCATGTGAGATTTTATTTTTTGACACAAGTTAGTGGAATATGAGACTTTGTAAGAAAAAAAAATAATAATTCCGCTAACTTGGGCCAAAAAAATGTCTGAATGGAGCCTTACAGAGGGGTGATCAATGACAGGGGGGTGATCAATGACAGGGGGGGTGATCAATGACAGGGGGTGATCAATGACAGGGGGGTGATCAATGACAGGGGGGTGATCAATGACAGGGGGGTGATCAGGGAGTCTATATGGGGTGATAACCACAGTCATTGATCATGCCCCTGTAAGGCTTCATTCAGACGTCCGGATGCGTTTTGCGGATCCGATCCATCTATCAGTGCATCCGTAAAAATCATGCGGACATCTGAATGGAGCTTTACAGGGGGGTAATCAATGACAGGGGGGTGATCAGGGAGTCTATATGGGGTGATCACCACAGTCATTGATCATGCCCCTGTAAGGCTTCATTCAGACGTCCGGATGCGTTTTGCGGATCCGATCCATCTATCAGTGGATCCGTAAAAATCATGCGGACGTCTGAATGGAGCTTTACAGGGGGTTGGTCAATGACAGGGGGGTAATCAATGACAGGGGGGTGATCATGGAGTCTATATGGGGTGATCAGGGGCTAATAAGGGGTTAATAAGTGACGGGGGGGGGGGGGGGTGTAGTGTAGTGTAGTGGTGCTTGGTGCTACTTTACTGAGCTACCTGTGTCCTCTGGTGGTCGATCCAAACAAAGGGGACCACCAGAGGACCAGGTAGCAGGTATATTAGACGCTGTTATCAAAACAGCGTCTAATATACCTGTTAGGGGTTAAAAAAATCACATCTCCAGCCTGCCAGCGAACGATCGCCGCTGGCAGGCTGGAGATCAACTCTCTTACCTTCCGTTCCTGTGAGCGCGCGCGCCTGTGTGCGCGCGTTCACAGGAAGTCTCGCGTCTCGCGAGAGGACGCGCCGGCGCGTCCACTCGGAATAAATCAACCACCTCCAGGACGCGTCTGTGCGTACAGCGGTCCGGAGGTGGTTAAGCACTGCTCTAACATACACTCGCCTAAAGAATTATTAGGAACACCTGTTCTATTTCTCATTAATGCAATTATCTAGTCAACCAATCACATGGCAGTTGCTTCAATGCATTTAGGGGTGTGGTCCTGGTCAAGACAATCTCCTGAACTCCAAACTGAATGTCAGAATGGGAAAGAAAGGTGATTTAAGCAATTTTGAGCATGGCATGGTTGTTGGTGCCAGACGGGCCGGTCTGAGTATTTCACAATCTGCTCAGTTACTGGGATTTTCACGCACAACCATTTCTAGGGTCTACAAAGAATGGTGTGAAAAGGGAAAAACATTCAGTATGCGGCAGTCCTGTGGGCAAAAATGCCTTGTGGATGCTAGAGGTCAGAGGAGAATGGGCCGACTGATTCAAGCTGATAGAAGAGCAACCTTGACTGAAATAACCACTCGTTACAACCGAGGTATGCAGCAAAGCATTTGTGAAGCCACAACACGCACAACCTTGAGGCGGATGGGCTACAACAGCAGACGACCCCACCGGGTACCACTCATCTCCACTACAAATAGGAAAAAGAGGCTACAATTTGCACAAGCTCACCAAAATTGGACTGTTGAAGACTGGAAAAATGTTGCCTGGTCTGATGAGTCTCGATTTCTGTTGAGACATTCAAATGGTAGAGTCCGAATTTGGCGTAAACAGAATGAGAACATGTATCCATCCTCTGATGGCTACTTCCAGCAGGATAATGCACCATGCCACAAAGCTCGAATCATTTCAAATTGGTTTCTTGAACATGACAATGAGTTCACTGTACTAAAATGGCCCCCACAGTCACCAGATCTCAACCCAATAGAGCATCTTTGGGATGTGGTGGAACGGGAGCTTCGTGCCCTGGATGTGCATCCCTCAAATCTCCATCAACTGCAAGATGCTATCCTATCAATATGGGCCAACATTTCTAAAGAATGCTATCAGCACCTTGTTGAATCAATGCCACGTAGAATTAAGGCAGTTCTGAAGGCAAAAGGGGGTCCAACACCGTATTAGTATGGTGTTCCTAATAATTCTTTAGGTGAGTGTATATCAGAGGGTTTCAAAAAGGTTGTAAGTTTGGTATTGAAATGATATTTATTTTTGGTCCAAGTTCAAGTATTTTTTTTACACTTTATTCTCTGTGAAAAAAGTTCCACTAGTTGCTATTGCAGGACAGGTAAATTGATACTCAATAAAGAACAATGTCTGAATATACACATGTCCTATCACATCTCTGACTAAATTATTATCTTTGAAAACAAAATGTGCCAGCAAGACATGTCGAAATCCTAATGATTTAGAAGGAGAACAAGCTTTAACATTACCACACCCATATCTACACGACTGATAGTTTCCACATGATCCACCTGTATCGATTGGCTTTTGATTAATAAGTTTAGTTGGTAATACATTGTATTTGAGGAATTTAGAGCTTCCAGTCTATGTTTTACAAGCATACACAGTAGTATTTATTTAATATTTTATGATGCCTTTACATAAACTTTATATAAGCAAATGCCATCTTAGCATGCTACAGAATAGAGTCTAAAATCAGTAAGTACGTACGTAAGTAGTTTTGTAAGAAAAAGTAAGTGAACCTATTTAAATTACCTGGATTTCTGCAATGATTAATAATAAAATGTGAACTACTGTAATTGTTAACTATGTCCCAATTATAGCCAGAAACATTTTAACTATACTAATAACATACAATGTGTTGTTGTTTTTTTACTGTCTTTACTGAGAACATTGAGTAAGATCCAAAGTGTAGGGAGCAAAAGTAAGTGAACCCTTTATTCTAATAATCGTCAATACCCCTTTAACAGCAATAACTTCCACCAAATGTTCCTGTAACAGCGTCCTCGGTGTGACGCTGTCCCCCTGCTCGCCGCCACAGTTCCGGGCGCGGTGCTCACCTGTGATCATGATCTGTGCTTCCCTGTCTCTGCTGCTGCTCTGGAGATTCCGCTCCGCAGTTTCCAGTCTACCTGAACGCTGCTTGTGCTTGGCTTCTGTACACATCACTCCTTGGCAGGGCTGTGTTGTGTCAGGTGATTCCATTGACCTACCCTGGCTCTCCTGGAGGTATTTAAGTGGCTCAGCCCTCTACTCAAGCGCCTCAGAGTCAAGGTCCTATCCTGTGCAATTGAGATGTTACCACTTGTGTTCCTGACTACGTGCCTCGTTCCTAGACTACGCTCTTTGTCTGATCCCTGCCTGCTTGCATCACTCCTCCTGTTGCCGACCCGGATTGTCTGACTTTGTTCCTGTGCCGCCTGCCCTGACCCATTGCTTGTCTCGACTATGTCTCTGCCTCATCCTCCAGTTCCTGTCTTTGTTGCTCCTGGTAACGAACTTGCCTGTCTAACCACGCCTGTACTGTCGGTACCTTTGCAAGTACCTCCTGGTTCGCCTGGACCAGCTGCTACTGACTCTGGGACTGCCCTGGAGTGGTACCTGGCAACTACCCATACGGCAAAGTCTATACACACCATCAGAGGCTCTAGCAAAAACCAGGTATGGTAGCTGCTTAGTCACGCCCCTCCACGGTACAGCCAGTCCGTAGCACAGTGAGTTCACATCCGCTGCCTGTGACAGTTCCCTATAGCTGCAAATAAGAGTTCTACAACATTTGGACCATTCCTACCTCCCAATGTGTTTCAGTTGATCAATATTTCTAGTATGTTTTATGGGCACAACCATTTCATAAACATTATTCCTGTTTAGAGTTGAGCGGACACCTGGATGTTCGGGTTCAATGAGTTCGGCCGAACTTCACAAAAAAATTCGAGCTTGGGAACCGAACTTGACCCTGAACCCAAACCCCAAGTCAATGGGGACTTGAATTTTGGAGCACTAAAATGGCTCTAAAAAAGTCATGGAAAGGGCTAGAGGATGCAAATGGCAGCACAATGTGGTTAAGAGCATGGGAAGTGATCTGCAAACAAATGTGGATAGGGAAATGACTTCAAATAACATAAAATACGTAAAAATAAAAAAATAATAATCTTGATGAGGTCCATATGGAGTAGGAGGTTGAGGAGGCGGTGGATGTGGTGGTGTAGGTGGAAGCGGCGGTGGAGGAGGAGGAGGCAGCCAACACTGGTTTTTGTTTTTTATTTTATTATTATTTTTTTGTTGTTTAAATTTGGGTAGACCCCAAAATATTGGGAAATATAAAAAATAAAACAAAAAGAAAGTACGCTGGAGTACAACCATGGCTGGGTGAGGCCGGTATACATGTCTATTCTGCACAAGGTACGGCCAAGTCCTCTGGGATCCCTGCCTGGTTCATTTTAATGAACGTGAGCTTGTCCACATTGGCTGTGGACAGGCGGCTGCGCTTGTCTGTGATAACCACCTCCTGCCGTGCTAAACAAACATTCAGACAATACACTGGCTGCAGGGCAGGCAAGCACCTCCAAGGCGTAAAGGGCAAGCTCAGGACATGTGCCCAATTTTGAGACCCAGAAGTTGAAGGGGGCAGACCAATCAGTCAGTAAGTATAGGCGTGTGCACACATACTGCTCAACCATGTTGCATGTCCCCGTGACGGCCTTGATCCAATTGGATATCTTCCCTATCAACTTTCGATGTTCTTTCATGCGCCTACCATGGTGATCACGGGTAACGGGGAATCAGGGATCCATTCCGGAGAGGGAGCCTGAGAAAGGGATACCACATCCAAGGGAGGTCAATGGATGAAAATAAATGTGATTGAGCGGAAATGTGGGACAAATTATTGAAGCAGAAGCTTCCAAGTAAAGGAGGGGGCGTGGGGCAATTACCCACTCCCGACTCGGGGAGGTAGTGATGATAAATAACAATACAGGACTCTTAAGATGCCCTGTTATTGGAATGATTAATAAAAAAATTACAGGGAATGTCACTGGGGTATTTTTGATTTGGAAACGTTAGACAGGAGAGGCCCTGCTGCCGCTTTGTTGACTCTAGATAACTTCTGCCTGATCGCACGTCCCCATGACATCCACGATCCAATTGGATATCTTCTCTATCAACTTTCGATTTTCTTTTCTGCGCCTACGATGGTGATCACGGGTAGCGGGGAATCGGAGTTCCACTCCGGAGAGGTAGCGTGAGAAAGGGATACCACATCCAAGGGAGGTCAATGACTGAAATGTGATCGAGCAGAAATGTGGGACAAGTGGAGGGATCGAATGAAAGGAGGGTGCGCGCGTCAATTAAAGACGAATTTTAGACATTTAAGTCCCTGTCACCTATGCAGAGCAGGGTTTTTTCATCGACAAAAATGGGTTAATGTCACCCACCAATGGAACAGACGATTTAAAAAAAATTCGGTCCCTGTCAACTATGCCGAGTAGGGGTTTATTCACGGCAAAAATGGTAAAATGTCACCCAAAAATGTAACAGACGCTTTTGCACCCTGCTCCCTCTTTTTATCACGGTCGGCGTGGCTATCACATACGTGACACAGAGGGAGGGAACGAGGAAGGCCCTGCCCAAGTGAGAGGGAAGATGGTGACCCCTGACTCACCTGGCGGCTGGCACCTGGCTGCCCTGACGTCCCTAGACGGGTTCCTCACCCGTACGCCGATCACATGCCTAAAGCCCTGGCTTTCCCTGAGCTGAGCCCTAGGTAGTGAACAGGGCGATGGGAACACTAGTCCGCACCACTAACTCTAAGGGAAAACACCAAGGGGAGGACAGACAACACAGACTCAACATATATTCCCAGGTGGGCGACAACAGGAGACAACAATAAGCCAAACAGGGATCCGGAGGGTAGCACACAGGAACAACAACCAGGATTAACCACTCCAGTGGGTCAGTATAGATGTCCAGGCAGGAAGCTCTATAACTGGCAACTAGAGAAGTGTGAGGGGAGAATATAAGGAGGTAGGGGAGTGGCAGACACGAAACAGCTGAGGAGGAGAAGCTACGGATCCCTGAGAGAGACAAAAAGGATAGCAAGGCAAACACAGAAAACAATAACTAAGAAACACCATGATCTTTAGATATAGAGCGCGCAGCCACCCGCTGCGACTTCCTGACCCCGGGTATAACGGAGTCAGACGTGGCTCTTGATACCCTCGTGACAGTACCCCCCCTTTCACGAGGGGCCTCCGGACACTCAGGACCAGGTCTCTCCGGATGAGAGGCATGGAAAGTCTGAATTAACCTGTTGGCGTTTACCTCTGACGCTGGAACCCACATTCTTTCCTCGGGACCGTAACCCCTCCAATGCACAAGATACTGAAGAGAGCGGCGGACCCGACGAGAATCAACAATTCTGGCTATTTGAAACTCCAGATTACCATCCACAATAACAGGAGGAGGTGGCAGCGGCGATGGTTCTAGAGGTGGAACATACTTCTTGAGTAACGATTTATGGAAGACGTTATGGATCTTAAAAGTCTGAGGTAGCTCCAGGCGAAAAGCCACAGGGTTAATGACGGCTACTATTTTATAGGGACCAATGAACCTAGGACCCAGTTTCCAAGAAGGAACCTTCAACTTAATATTCCTAGTAGACAACCACACATAGTCATTCACTCCTAGGTCCGGACCTGGCGACCGTTTCTTATCGGCCATGCATTTATATTTACCACTCATCTTTTTCAAGTTAACTTGCACCTTCTGCCATACCGATGAAAGAGATGAAGAAAACCTTTCCTCTTCGGGAACCCCAGAAGACCCCCCCTCTTTGAAAGTACAAAATTGGGGATGAAAACCGTATGCACCAAGGAATGGTGACTTGCCAGTGGACTCCTGATAATGATTATTTATGGCAAACTCAGCTAACGGTAAGTATGATGACCACAACTCTTGGTTTTCAGACACAAAACCCCTTAAATATGTTTCTAGGTTTTGGTTGGTACGCTCAGTCTGTCCATTCGACTGAGGATGGAAAGCTGAGGAAAAGGACAAGTGAACCCCCAAACGGGAACAAAAAGCTTTCCAAAACTTAGAAATAAACTGGGTTCCCCGATCCGAAACCACATCGGAAGGGACCCCGTGAAGCTTCACGATTTCACTGATAAACACCTGAGCGAGAGTTTTAGCATTAGGAAGTGCGGGTAGCGCAATAAAGTGTACCATTTTGCTAAACCTGTCTACTACTACCAAGATAACTGTTTTACCCGCCGACAACGGTAAGTCAGTGATGAAATCCATAGACAGATGTGTCCATGGCCTATTGGGAATGAAAAGTGGCAATAAAGAACCTGCTGGACGTGTATGAGAGACTTTCGCGCGTGCACAAGTAGAACAAGTAGACACGAAATCCATTACATCCTGACGCAACCTTGGCCACCAAAAACGACGAGATAAAAGCTCCAAGGTTGCTTTACTACCCGGGTGTCCAGCAAGTGCCGAATTATGATGTTCTTTTAATAATTCAAAACGCAGGTTTAACGGTACAAACAATTTCTCTGAGGGGCAAGAGGCCGGGGCGTCCCCCTGAGCCTCTAACACCTTTCCCTCTAGAACAGAGTGTACAGCAGAGACAACCACTCCTCTTTGTAAAATAGGTACCGGATCACAAACATTACCCCCTCCAGGGAAACTACGAGATAATGCGTCTGCCTTGGTATTTTTTGCCCCAGGACGATAGGTGATTACAAAGTTAAATCTGGTAAAGAATAGCGACCACCTAGCTTGTCTAGGGGTGAGACGTTTAGCCGATTGTAGGTACAGAAGGTTCTTGTGATCTGTAATCACCGTGACGGGGTGGATTGCTCCCTCTAAGAAGTGACGCCACTCTTCAAGCGCCAGTTTAATCGCCAACAGTTCCCTATTTCCAATATCATAATTCTTCTCTGCAGAAGATAATTTTTTGGAAAAGAAAGCGCAAGGACGCCATTTGCCAGGAGACGGACCCTGAGACAATACAGCTCCCACTCCCACCTCTGACGCATCTACCTCGACAATAAAAGGCTGGGAGACATCAGGTTGAATTAGAACAGGTGCCAAGGTAAACCTCTCCTTTAGAGAGGAAAATGCATCTTTAGCGGCGTCAGACCATTTGGAAAAATCCGTCCCCTTCCTAGTCATGTCGGTAAGGGGTTTAACGATCACTGAATAATTTTTAATGAACTTTCTATAGAAATTAGCGAAACCCAAAAACCGTTGTAGGGCTTTAAGGTTCTCAGGAAGATCCCAATCTAAAATTGCCTGGACCTTCCCAGGATCCATGCGGAAACCTGAAGCAGATAATAGATATCCCAGGAACTGTAATTCCTGAACAGCGAAGACACATTTTTCAATTTTCGCATATAATTTATTCGTCCGTAGGACCTGCAGTACTTGCCTGACATGCACCTCATGTGTTTTCAGATCAGCCGAATAAATTAAGATATCATCTAGGTATATGACTACAAACCTGCCGATGAGATGACTAAAAATATCATTAACGAAATGTTGGAAGACAGCAGGGGCATTGGTCAGACCGAAAGGCATAACAAGATTTTCATAATGCCCCTCAGGGGTGTTAAAAGCTGTCTTCCACTCATCCCCTTCCCTGATACGAATCAGATTGTAGGCCCCCCTAAGATCAAGTTTGGAGAACCACTTAGCACCCGCAATCTGATTAAAAAGGTCAGGAATGAGAGGAAGAGGGTATGGGTCACGGATGGTTATCTGGTTTAACTCACGGAAATCTAAGCAAGGACGCAGGCCCCCATCTTTCTTTTTAACAAAGAAAAACCCTGCAGCCACGGGTGAAGAAGAGGGTCTGATGTGTCCCTTAGCCAGACTCTCGGAGATATAATCTTTCATGGCTTGTCTCTCGGGACCCGAAAGATTATACAACCTGGACTTGGGTAATTTTGCCCCGGGAATCAGGTTAACCGGGCAATCATAAGGACGATGAGGTGGTAGTTTCTGACAACCCTTTTCAGAAAAAACGTCCTCAAAGTCCGAAATAAATGTAGGTAGGGAAGCTATGGAGGCGATTAAGCAATTGTTATTTAAGCAATTCTCTCTGCAATGCTCACTCCACTCTAATATCTCCCTGGCCTGCCAATCCACCACTGGATTGTGCGCTACCAACCAGGGAAGACCCAATACCACCGGAGAGGGAAGGCCCTCCAGAACGTAACATGAAAGACACTCATTATGGTGCTCCCCTACCCGATGGTGTAAATTACGAACAATGTGGGTGAGGTTTCTCTGAGACAGAGGAGCAGAATCTATAGCGAATACGGGAATAGGTCTCTGCAGCGTACAGAGAGACAAACCCATAGTGCGGGCAAAATGGGCATCAATCAAGTTTACTCCTGCTCCACTGTCTAGAAAAACAGAAATAGACTCCGTCTTAACACCAAAAACAATGACCGCTGGTAACACAAATTGAGATGTTCGTATGGAGGAAACGTATACCCCCCGGCTGACATCCTCCGCACAGCCCGGGGTTAGTAGTTTTCCGACGGTCTTTTGTTTTTGAGAAAGGAGGGACAGACATTAATGAAATGACCCCTCCCCCCACAGAAAAAACAAGCCCCCCCCCCACGGCGAATCTCGGGAGGACGGACCTGACGAGAAGTTCCACCTAGCTGCATAGGCTCATCTAAGTCAGTACAGGCTGACTGTTGCTTGGGAGAGGTAACCAATTGCTCCGGAATTTTCGATCTCTCCCTAAGACGTCTATCTATTCTGATAGAGAGGGACATAACAGCATCAAGGGAAAGGGGGGTCTCATACAGCGCCAGTGCATCCTTAACCCTTTCAGATAACCCAGAGCAGAACTGACTCCTGAGAGCCGGGTCGTTCCACTGAGTATCCGTAGCCCACCTACGGAACTCTGAGCAATATTCCTCTGCTGACCGATCTCCCTGTAGGAGTCTCCGTAACTTCGACTCAGCCAGGGCGACTCGGTCAGGGTCATCATATATGAGACCCAAAGCCCCAAAAAATCCCTCCACTGACCGAAGAGCCTGAGAACCAGGGGGTAACGAGAACGCCCAGGATTGCGGATCCCCCTGAAGCAGGGAAATGACAATCCCAACCCGCTGTTCTTCATGACCTGAGGAGTAAGGGCGCAACTTAAAATATAATTTGCAGGCCTCACGGAAGGTTGCAAATTTGTCCCTTCCCCCAGAAAATCTGTCGGGAAGAGCAACCTTGGGTTCAGTGACAACCTGGTTACCCATAGCAACCGCTGGGGGTGCGGTCTGCTGCATTTGCTGCTGTTGTTGGAGAACAGACGCCTTCAATCCTGCCACCTCCAAAGACAGGCTTTGAAGCTGTTCTGCCAAGGCATCAATAGGATCCATATTGGATTCTAAGTAGAGAGAGAAAAAAAAAAACAACAAACAAAAAATTTAAAATTTTATTTTTTTTTTTCTCAAAAAGTAAGGGCCAGTTATAATATCATGGTCGGCGTGGCTATCACATACGTGACACAGAGGGAGGGAACGAGGAAGGCCCTGCCCAAGTGAGAGGGAAGATGGTGACCCTTGACTCACCTGGCGGCTGGCACCTGGCTGCCCTGACGTCCCTAGACGGGTTCCTCACCCGTACGCCGATCACGTGCCTAAAGCCCTGGCTTTCCCTGAGCTGAGCCCTAGGTAGTGAACAGGGCGATGGGAACACTAGTCCGCACCACTAACTCTAAGGGAAAACACCAAGGGGAGGACAGACAACACAGACTCAACATATATTCCCAGGTGGGCGACAACAGGAGACAACAATAAGCCAAACAGGTATCCGGAGGGTAGCACACAGGAACAACAACCAGGATTAACCACTCCAGTGGGTCAGTATAGATGTCCAGGCAGGAAGCTCTATAACTGGCAACTAGAGAAGTGTGAGGGGAGAATATAAGGAGGTAGGGAGTGGCAGACACGAAACAGCTGAGGAGGAGAAGCTACGGATTCCTGAGAGAGACAAAAAGGATAGCAAGGCAAACACAGAAAACAATAACTAAGAAACACCATGATCTTTAGATATAGAGCGCGCAGCCACCCGCTGCGACTTCCTGACCCCGGGTATAACGGAGTCAGACGTGGCTCTTGATACCCTCGTGACACTTTTGCTGTGCTGGTGCCTCTGTGCAACCACCTCCTCTTCCTCCGAACTAGACAGGTCACTCGCATTACCTTGATTCCATGTGGGGTCGAGGACCTCATCGTCCTCCATATCATCTTCCACCCAGTCTTCACCCCTGCCCTCCTTGTCGGTCTGCACACTGCAGAAAGCCACAGCAGTGGGCCCCTGTGTATCGTCATCATCTGAGACGTGATGCGGTGGTCCTCCCATGTACTCATCCTGAAGCAGCGGTTGGGCATCGGTGCACTTAATCTCTTCCACGTCTGGTGCAGGGCTAAGTGGATGGCCCTGGGAAACCCTGCTAGCAGAGTCATCAAAAAGCAGATCTGCTGCATGACTTGGGGCTCAGACTGCTTGGCTGATTTGCAAGGGGGTGAGGTGAAAGACTGATGGACATGGGCTGCAGGTGCCAACTCGGATCTTTCAGCTGGAGACTGGGTGGGAGACAATGTGAAGGAACTGGAGGCACTCTCAGCCACCCAATCTACTATCTCTGTACTTTTTCTGGCCTCATTATTCGTAGACCCGCATTCGGCCCTACCAAATAACGCTGAAGGTTCTGTCGCCTACTCGCACCTGAGGAAGGTGTTTCACTTGTGCGTGTAGCTGGCACAGATCGACCACGTCCTCTCCCTGCAACAGGAGCTCCACCAGCAGCACCACGCCCGGGGCCATGTACCTTATTTGACGCCTTCCTCATTCTTTGCGTTCGCCAACCAAACTAACAGATGGTTTATGTCAGACGACATCGTAACCACCAATAGTCAATTAAGTTCACTGACAGTAAGGCAGTGCCGGTGTCATAAAGAGGAAAATTTTCTTGAGGTCATACAACAGTGTGACAGGCGAATTTTAACAAACATTTACGAATTTTAATGAAAACTACAGCCTGTCCGCAAACAACTATGTTGATTAAAAAATAAAAATGCTGTGGATGTAATGGATGCTAGTATATAGCAATACAAAATACAACAGATTTTTTATTTAAAAAAAATTATTTTACCATGCAATAGTAAAAAAGAAAAACTATATGAATCTGTTATCACCCCGACATGCTACATGGTGACACTGATCGCATGGGGCA
This sequence comes from Bufo bufo, assembly GCF_905171765.1. Lineage (NCBI taxonomy): Eukaryota > Metazoa > Chordata > Amphibia > Anura > Bufonidae > Bufo > Bufo bufo. The sequence continues at coordinate 363,404,506 of NC_053393.1, forward strand.
TTGAAGTGTAGGGGTGATCCCAAATAAATGGGGTCGCAGAGCGAGTCGTATATGTACCATGATTGAAATTAGTGATGAGTGAATCAACGTAAAACGAATTGACTTCGATCCGAATTTCAGGGAAAATTTGATTTGTCAGAAAGCCAAATTTCCTTACCTTTCGTGGTAAAAAAATCGATTTTTCCTGAAATGGCAGTAAAAAAAATAATAATACATACTTACCTCTTCCATTTGCTTGCTGAGAGGCCGTCGCTCCCATCTTGATTGTAGAAAATGCGGAAATCTCGTGCATGCTGCTTTGTGACATCATTGGCAGATGTATTGTAATGCATTTTAGAGGGCATCAGACACCCAAATGTTGAAAAAAAAAGTACTTTGAAAAATGCTTTTACTGTGCAAAACTTAACGAAATAAAAAATAATAGACACATTAAGTATTGTGGCGTCCGTAACATCCTGCTCTATAAAAATATTATATGACACACCCTATCAGTTGAACACTGTAAAAATAAATCAATAAAAACTGTGGCAGAACAGTCATTTTTTGTCACCTTGCCTTACAAAATGCGTAATATTGAGTGATCAAAAGTCATATGTACCCCAAAATGGTACCAATAAAAACGTCATCTCATCTTGCAAATACTGAACCCCCACATAAGACAATCGCTCAAAAACTAAACCGATGGCACCCATAAGTAATAGGCTAATTTATTTGCCGGATTTGTGCGAGGGGAGGCGGGGTTACCTGCATAAAATACCTGCAGGGTCCTCAACAGAACGATGACTGGACGTCTCACATCACTTCCAGTTTGTCCACGGCACTGGGGAACGCGGTAGATTAGAGCGGGCAGCATCTCAGCATCTTAGGCTAGGCTGGAGACAGCTCAGCAGTATCTGGCTTGGCATCTCAGAGACCAGCCGCATCTACCAGTACGCAGTGCAATGTTTCTGGTGGGTCGGGTTCTACTCCATCTATTGCACCATCTCATTTTATCCCAGCAAATATTCTTCAGGATATCTTCAAAGGCAAAGACGTAAATCTAGCATCATTACTTATAGCAGCACATGAAGCCCCAGATAACAAAACCATTACATGTGGGGAGATATCAGTGGTCCTTAAGTCTAAAGATCTAAGACTTAATAGGAAACTCAGCATAGCAGAATTCGTCCTGGCATTTAGCCTTTATCGCGACGTCACTTGCACTGTGAGCACGCATAGAAGGGAAGAATTGGACCTATATTTGTTTAAGGTGGTAGAGTTAGGTCATAAGTATGGTGGAACAGCTTTCAATGACTACCACCGTTCATTTTCAGCCAAAGCTGCAGCTGCGCTTGCGCAATTTCAACATACGATTGACTGGTCGAACCTCGATACTGAACTGTTCTGTCGACATTTTGCGGGTATCAAAGCACCATCATGTACAGTGTGTAATTTATATTCTCATACGGCAGAATGGTGTTCCAATATTAATAACCCCACAGAAACAACCCAACCCAGGAGTTCCTCCGCCTTTTTCGACTAGCAGAACCACATCAGGATTAGACAAGCTGGGTCGGCCAATCAAATACTTAGGCAAATCACAAATTTGCAATAATTTTTAATTATGTGGCTTGTCATTATAGCCAATGCAGATTGCTACATTTATGTGCAATATGTTTCAGGGCCCATCCTCGTATCACTTGCCCACAAAAAGGTAACAACCCTGCATGACTAAGCGTAGTTAACATAGATCTCTTGAGCATATTATTGGAAGGCCACCCGGAGCCTGCCCATGTCCAATATGTACTCAGCGGTCTAGCTGAAGGTTTTCACACAGGTTTGCTGGCCCTCCCACAGTCAAATTATGAGTGCAAAAATTTATTATCAGCAGTCAAAGATCCCGAGGCAATATCTCAGCTGGTACAGTCAGAAATAGACTGAGGCTACCTGATTGAACCATACTCGCAACCTCCATATGACAATTGGAGAGTGAACCCTGTAGGAGTTGTAACCGGCAAATTCAACAATAAGAAAAGATTAATCTACGACTTCTCAGAGACTTCACAATTGAATGGGTAGCTTATTTGAATTTTAAAACATAACATTTATTAATGTTTATAGATAAAATAATGGGCCCTACTATACTTAACAATACTAAATAATTGCCACTAGTTACACTGTTCTCCTATAAAAAATGGGCGGAGATGGGAAGGGACCAAAAAGGGACAGTGTTAAAGTAACCAGATAGGGTGAAGGGTAGCCAGATACCAAGGTAGAAAGACACAGCGCTGGGTCAATATCCCTAGACAGCCCTGTCTCTCACTATATCCTCCCTCCTATCTGCTACAGTATCCCTATTTGCACCCTCCCTAGTTGTGGACTGCCCAGCTTTGCCCGATAGCCAGAATATGGTCCTAAAGATGGTATCCTTAACCACAGGGGGAAGGGAAGGGAAAGCTGGCAAAAGGTGAGTATGCTGAAACAAGAACAGGCAAATTGACGATGTGGCGTTACCTGTGATGCCTCAGCAGATTCAATAAAATATAATCAAAAATCATGAATTACCAAGAATGTAAATATTCAACTGGTAGCAACGTCCCGACCCGTTTCCTCAGTGCAACCTGATTCGTCAGGGGACAAGTAGATTATATCGAAAGAGCCCCTCAGTTGGGCTCAGTCATTCAGACAAAACAGAGGGGTCAAAGAGAACACATTATACCATACTCAATAAGCCTATACAGTCTCCCTGATAATGGACAACTGTGCAGCAAATAGAGAGTATAGGTGAGTTATTATATGGCCTCAATTCAGCCGAACGTTGTAGTAATAAAGGCAAAAATCACCCTCTATTTTGCATGGCCTGTGGTAGTTCCTGCTATTTAAATTCAATAGTGTATTCAGTGTTCAATACACACCAGTATCCAGGTTATAGTGTCTAAAACTGGAAATTAAATCAGGAATAACCAGAGGTCACCAGTCTCTATTTTGACAAGGTAATACTTGTCAATAGGACTACAATCCAAGCCTAGCAAACCAATGGTAGTATATTCAAGAATGCATCACATTAGCTGGAGGTATCTATTCAGAATATCTCCAATGATAGCTGCATCACGTCAGTTGATAGTATCTACTTAGTAAACATTGTAGCCGATCTCCCACTAGTGATGTCACTAGCGGACATTAAAAGTCGGCGCAACGTTGATCATCAAGTGCTTATGTCAATCTGATATACAAGCATCAAGAAATAAGCGGCTTATCTGTCCAGTCGTGATGGTAACTGTCTCCAGATGGGAATGGATGGAGGGTGCTCCCTGGCGTCCCGCGTGTAGCAGTGGCAATGAGGCCATATTCGCGGGTCATTTAAAAAGCCGAGAAGCCCCGCCTCCAGTCAACGCCCCCTCATTGTCAGATCTCGTCATGGTCACGTGATACATCGGCTGTTCCGCCCATAGTCACGTGCTTCTACTCCTCTCTATGACGCCTAGTGTGGAAGCAACTTCCTGCTGCCAGGCAACCAAGACGACGCTTTACTTACAATAATAAGGTAGAGGTCCGTTCATATTTCAGTGGCCTGTCGAGGCGCCGCCTTCCCCTGTTATGTTGCAGGCGGCCTGTAGTCTCCACTACATGTGTTTGAGGTGCGTGTTTGAATGAGATGCAGAGGTGGGGTCAAAGGGCAAATAAGCTCAACCTCTGCTTCCATAGAGATAAAGAACATTTTCCATTGGTCCGCTAGGTCTGCGGTTTGCCTAATGGAATATTGGAGTTTTTAAGGTTATTCCTTAGATAGCTGTCGTTATTAATTGATTGCTTCAACGCAACCCTATTTAAAGATGCCTCTTTTCATAAGATCCTACATCAGCCCCACATTCGTTGCAAATCCCAAGTTTAAAGGATAACTGTCACACTTAGACCCTAATTTCAATTTTCATATATGTAGTTACTAATAACATAATATTCCAGAATCAGTTACTATTAGACTGACTTACCCCATATTTAATAAGATTCAGCCTTTAGCAACCAGTCTGCATAAAACTGCAATTTCACTATTCAGTTAAGATGGCCGCCACTGCCCTCACCCTGAGGCTAATCCCACCTGCCCTCACTAGCCAGTAACAATAGCCCCCCAAAAGTGTCAGTAACCAGAGCCCTCCCCCTAAAGGGTTAATCTCCTGCAGCACAAAGGGGTCCTCTTACCACATGTTGCTTTCATTTATACACTGAGCAGATGGCAGATCTCCCTTCCCTGGTCTGCGCTGATTCAACTCTGCATTCTCCAGCTCTGCTGAGTGAGGGAGCGTCTGCCAAGCGCAGGGACAGGGAGAAGTGCACACAGCCCAGGCACTGTTATCAGCTGCTGGGGAGGACCTGGCTTTAATCATTTACTTACAGTCCCTGGCTGTCAGTAATGTGACCCTGCACGCAGCCTGCTTCTGCGTCCTCCGTCCTTCAACAGATAGACAGACCATGCCTAGCAACCCTATTTTAAGCACAGGTAAAAGTAGGCAGTACAGGAAACAAAAATGTGGAATTAAGGGGTAATTGAATACACAGTGAAAAGTTGAAATAGGGCCACGAAGGAGATATTAATCACCACAATCCAATACTCAAAAAAAAATAAAAAATATGACAGTTTTCCTTTAAATTCACTTATTCCATCTGCAGAATTTACCATGAAATATACATCTATTGATGAAGCCATACAGGTCATACTTAGTCTTGGGCAAGGCAGTTGGTTGTCAAAAGCGGACATAACAGATGCTTTCAAACTACTGCCAATTAAACCTGAATTGTGGCAGTGGCATGGCATTAAGTGGCTGGGGTACTATTATTTTGCCCTTGGATCTTTGACCAATTCACCCGCATCCTTTATTGGGTTCTGGAAAATACCTTTCGTGTCAACCATGTAATCCACTACCTAGATGACTTCCTACTAATAGAACCCCTGACAGTAGTTCCCTAGGATTTACAAGTATTACAGACACGTAGGGGTACTTCAGGATCTCTTCAAATATATAATGATACCCAAAAACCATTCTAGTAAAATCTGCCTCCAAAAACCATATGGTGCTCATATTCTTCTGATCACTGCCATGGGCCCATACAGCAGTTTACTACCACTTATGGGATATTTCTGTAAACTGCAGAATCAGATTAATGCATATTGTGGTTAAGATTGCTGTTAACCCTTGCTGTGTTGGTAAGAAAAAAAATGATCAACATGAAAAATAAGCAAAAAAATATGAAATTTGAAATTTCAACTCCATTTTCCTTTAATTCTTGTTAAACACCTAAAGGGTTAACAGCGTTTGTAACATTCTATTACGTGAGCTCCTAAAAATCTATTTATAATTGAATTGCTGCTTAAAAAAATTGTTTTGGTAATTTTCTTGAAAATTTGAGAAATTGCTTCTAAATTTCTAAACCGTCTAACGTCCTAAAAAAATGATATTTACAAAATGATGGCAACATAAAATAGACATATGGGGAATGATGACTGATAACTATTTTATGAGGAATTACTATTTGTCTTAAAAATAGAGCAATTCAAATGTAGAAAATGTGAATTTGGACAAATTTTTTGTAAATTTTGTATTAATTTTTTTTATAAGTAATATAAAGGTGAAATATATTGACTTAACTTTAGTACTGTCATTAAGTACAATGTGTCATGAGAAAACAATCTCAGAATGGTTTGGATAAGTAAGAGTTCCAAAGTTATTACCACATAAAGTGACACGTTAGATTTGCAAAAAATGGCCTGGGCAGGAAGGTGAAAACTGGCCCGGGGTAGAAAGGATTAAAGGGGGCAGACTGGGGGGTGGAGTCTAGCGGCCGAGCCAGATGCAGGCTGGGTTAAGAGCTCCGTCGCTGACCGAGTCCTCCAGAGCATTTTAAAGCTCTTTTCACAGCCCCAAAATGGGAAAAATCAACAAAGAAAGACCCAGGGAGAACTCAGGAAGACCGAAAACGGCTAATTAAAGCTATTTGGACAGGTTTGTCCGAAGAACAGATATGCGGTCTGAATCCAAGATGGCGCCGACGCGTCTTGCAAACCCGGTGGAGGGGAGAGAAGCTGATTCGGGAGGTGAAGGAGACAGTGAGCAGGAGCAGGAACAAGCCAGCGCGGCTGACGACTTGCCCCTCTCCAGGGCGTTCATGAAAGATCTGCTACACGAGGCGCTGGACCCAATCAGGCAAGATTTCTCTGATATAAAAAAAGATATGAGGCAGTTAAACTCCAGGATGGATGAGATAGAAGCCGCGCAGAATGTCATAACAGAATTCAGCGGTCAAGTGTCCCACAATCTGGATAATGCTCAAGCCCATATTAACTACCTGTGCTCCTTGATAGAAGATCAAGAGAACAGGGGGCGCCGAAATAACATAAGGCTGAAAGGTATACCCGAGTCAGTGCCGCAAGAAACCCTGCAACAGGAGGTCACTCATTTTTTCAGTCGTCTCATACCAGACAGCCATACAGAACTCTTTGAAATGGACAGGATCCACAGAGCTCTCCGGCCATTACCTAGACCACAAGATCCCCCTAGGGACGTCATATGCCGCATGACTAATTTTGCGGTAAAGAAAAAAATAATGGCCTCCGCCAGAGGAAACAAAACTGCAGAAATTGAGGGGTCTACAGTTGCACTATATCAGGATCTATTGCCTATGACCCTGAAAAAAAGAAGACACCTTAAACCACTCCTAGAAGTCCTACATCAGAAGAAACTGACATACCGCTGGCTACATCCGTTTGGACTTCTGATTAACACGCCACTCCGCAAGCAGGTAGTCAGAAGCCACGCAGACTTACTAAGAGTATGTGAAGTCTTAGATATACAAGAGCTGGAAATTCTGGACTGGTGCCCAGCACAGAATGTATCAGATATAGCACCACTACCTGATAAAGACGTCTGGAAAGTAGTTAACACCAAGCAACGAAGATCCAAGAGGGTCCCCCGCCATAATGCCACATGAACAGAGAAACCACAGGAGTGGATCTTTAGTTAATAGGCAGAGTTGCTGGACCTTATATAGCCTTATTAAGGGGCCACGATCTCATGTGAGACATGCGTATCTAAGTTAACCCTCTGTGTTATACATGTTTCCTTCCCCTTTTTCTTTACACTGTTCCTTTATCTGTAATGTCTATTTATTACTGGCTTGTCCTCTTTACACTTGCCTTCTGTTAGATAATGGCGAGTAATATTCACATGTGCAAAAGCTAAATTAAGGATATGTGGTTATAGAGCACCATCTAATGTCAGGGTCGGAGAGGGCAGCCTGTTTATTGCTTTTAAACTCTGGTGATTATATCTCCACTAGGGGCACCCCTCTCTTCCTGACTCGGCTATCCTTTTTCTGTCCTTCGGATCTTTATTATTATAGAGTTTACTATAGTGATGTATATTTTCCCAAGATAGCGAGCTCAGGGGGATTCATGGTCGCCCAAGACTGACATCCCCCCCACACACGTATGATTATTAATAGTTTGTTCTTTTTTGTTAAGAACTGTACCTGGTTGATATGTTATTTTTGTTTTTCATACCCTCTATTTTTTATTGTAGGGTTTTCCCCCTCCCCAACCCCCACCTTCACTTACTCGCAGGCTGGACTAATCCACTCTTTACTGGATCAGGAATGTCAAAACGCACTACTCAAATACTTGATCGAATATGACTAATCTACATATTTGCACGTTTAATGTTAAGGGGATGAACGCCCCAGTCAAGAGGAGTCAAATTTGTCAGCACTTACACAAGCTAAAAGCACAAGTAGCCCTGTTACAGGAAACGCATTTTAGAGCAAACCATATTCCTAGGTTATCCCATCTTATTTACAATCAATGGTTCCACAATCCATCTCCCTCATCAGCGTCTAAAGGGGTTAGCATTGCCTTTCACAAGAATACCTTATTCTTACACCATGATACGTTAAAAGACAAGATTGGCAGGTTTATTTTTGTGAAAGGTTCAATAGGCCGCAATTGTTCACTTTTGGTAATATATATATGCGCCCAATACTGGGCAAGTTACCTGGCTCATGGAAGCCATCAACAAATTTGGTGACTTCGCAGAAGGAATAGCCTTTATAGGGGGCGATTTTAATATTGCTTTAGTATCTAATTTGGATGCTTCATCGGGGGTTTCGGCTGTGTCACAGATAGCTTTAGATTAAATTACCACATCCCTGTCTCAATATGGATTAGTAGATATTTGGAGGGCAATGCACTCTAATGAAAAGAACTTTACGTATTACTCAGCAGCCCACCAATCATATCATAGGCTAGACTATATATTCCTCCCCACGCAATTTGTTAGCAACTGTGTCTCTTCAAAAATTGGGAATATTCTTCTATCGGATCACGCTCCAGTTATTGTTTCCTTCACTATACCTAATATGCCTAAGGCAGAATTTAGATGGAGGCTTAATGAGACTCTTTTGTGTAACCCCCACATAGAAAAATTAACTGGTCTGATAGAGGAATACTTCCGGTTAAATGAAGCTACAGATATATCCCCAATGACACTCTGGGATGCCCATAAAACCGTTATTAGAGGTCATCTGATAGCTCTTGGCGTATATGTAAAAAAACAAAAACAGAAAAGAATTGCTGACCTTACCTTGGAAATTTCCAGGTTGGAAAGGCACCATAGAAGAACGGTGGACATGAATACTCTGGCTCTCCTGAGACCCTGAGATCCGAATTGAAAAATATACTAAATGCTCAACAGCCAAACTCTTTCTCTCAACACAATACAAATACTATGCTCATGGCAATAAAGCTTCAAAGATAATGTTTTCCCAGCTTAAAAAAAGAAAAGCAGCGTCCTATATATCTAGTATTAAATCTCAAAATGCGCAGTTAGTCCATAAAACAGATTTAATAGCAGAACAATTCTGCATGTATTATAAACAGTTATACAATCTAAGGAGTGATGTTACCCCAGAACAGATGAATGTGAGAAAATTTAACATACAAGCGTGGTTGAGCACATTAGACATACCCTCCCTGTCGAAGGACCAAATCACCAAACTGAATTCACCCTTTATGCTGACAGAACTGCAAACAGCTTTAAAAAACTCCCCCCTAAATAAGAGCCCTGGCCCTGATGGGCTACCAGTAGAGTTGAGCGAACACCTGGATGTTCGGGTTCGAGAAGTTCGGCCGAACTTCCCGGAAATGTTCGGGTTCGGGATCCGAACCCGAACCGAACTTCGTCCCGAACCCGAACCCCATTGAAGTCAATGGGGACCCAAACTTTTGGGCACTAAAAAGGCTGTAAAACAGCCCAGGAAAGAGCTAGAGGGCTGCAAAAGGCAGCAACATGTAGGTAAATCCCCTGCAAACAAATGTGGATAGGGAAATGAATTAAAATAAAAATAAAAAAAATAAAAATGACCCAATATCAATTGGACAGAGGTCCCATAGCAGAGAATCTGGCTTCACGTCAGCAGAGAATCAGTCTCTTCATGCCATAGCAGAGAATCTGGCTTCATGTCACCCACCACTGGAACAGGCCACTGTCACATATTTAGGCCCCGGCACCCAGACAGAGGAGAGCGGTCCCGTAACAGAGAATCTGGCCTTATGTCAGCGCAGAATCAGTCTTCATGTCATAGCAGAGAATCAGGCTTCACGTCACCCACCACTGGAACAGGCCACTGTCACATATTTAGGCCCAGGCACCCAGGCAGAGGAGAGAGGTCCCGTAACAGAGAATCTGGCCTTATGTCAGCGCAGAATCTGTCTTCATGTCATAGCAGAGAATCAGGCTTCACGTCACCCACCACTGGAACAGGCCACTGTCACATATTTAGGCCCAGGCACCCAGGCAGAGGAGAGAGGTCCCGTAACAGAGAATCTGGCCTTATGTCAGCGCAGAATCTGTCTTCATGTCATAGCAGAGAATCAGGCTTCACGTCACCCACCACTGGAACAGGCCACTGTCACATATTTAGGCCCAGGCACCCAGGCAGAGGAGAGAGGTCCCGTAACAGAGAATCTGGCCTTATGTCAGCGCAGAATCTGTCTTCATGTCATAGCAGAGAATCAGGCTTCACGTCACCCACCACTGGAACAGGCCACTGTCACATATTTAGGCCCAGGCACCCAGGCAGAGGAGAGAGGTCCCGTAACAGAGAATCAGGCCTTATGTCAGCGCAGAATCTGTCTTCATGTCATAGCAGAGAATCAGGCTTCACGTCACCCACCACTGGAACAGGCCACTGTCACATATTTAGGCCCAGGCACCCAGGCAGAGGAGAGAGGTCCCGTAACAGAGAATCTGGCCTTATGTCAGCGCAGAATCTGTCTTCATGTCATAGCAGAGAATCAGGCTTCACATCACCCACCACTGGAACAGGCCACTGTCACATATTTAGGCCCAGGCACCCAGGCAGAGGAGAGAGGTCCCGTAACAGAGAATCTGGCCTTATGTCAGCGCAGAATCTGTATTCATGTCATAGCAGAGAATCAGGCTTCACGTCACCCACCACTGGAACAGGCCACTGTCACATATTTAGGCCCAGGCACCCAGGCAGAGGAGAGAGGTCCCGTAACAGAGAATCTGGCCTTATGTCAGCGCAGAATCTGTCTTCATGTCATAGCAGAGAATCAGGCTTCACATCACCCACCACTGGAACAGGCCACTGTCACATATTTAGGCCCAGGCACCCAGGCAGAGGAGAGAGGTCCCGTAACAGAGAATCTGGCCTTATGTCAGCGCAGAATCTGTCTTCATGTCATAGCAGAGAATCAGGCTTCACGTCACCCACCACTGGAACAGGCCACTGTCACATATTTAGGCCCAGGCACCCAGGCAGAGGAGAGAGGTCGCGTAACAGAGAATCTGGCTTCATGTCAGCACAGAATAAGTCTTCATGTCATAGCAGAGAATCAGGCTTCACGTCACCCACCACTGGAACAGGCCACTGTCACACATTTAGGCCCCGGCACCCAGACAGAGGAGAGGTTCATTCAACTTTGGGTTGCCCCGCAATATAATGGTAAAAGGAAATTAAAAATAGTATTGAATGAGGAAGTGCCCTGGAGTAGAATAATATATTGTTAAGGGGAGGTAGTTAATATCTAATCTGCACAAGGGATGGACAGGTCCTGTGGGATCCATGCCTGGTTCATTTTTATGAACGTCAGCTTGTCCACATTGGCTGTAGACAGGCGGCTGCGTTTGTCTGTAATGACGCCCCCTGCCGTGCTGAATACACGTTCAGACAAAACGCTGGCCGCCGGGCAGGCCAGCACCTCCAAGGCATAAAAGGCTAGCTCTGGCCACGTGGACAATTTGGAGACCCAGAAGTTGAATGGGGCCGAACCATCAGTCAGTACGTGGAGGGGTGTGCACAGGTACTGTTCCACCATGTTAATGAAATGTTGCCTCCTGCTAACACGTTCCGTATCAGGTGGTGGTGCAGTTAGTTGTGGCGTGGTGACAAAACTTTTCCACATCTCTGCCATGCTAACCCTGCCCTCAGAGGAGCTGGCCGTGACACAGCTGCGTTGGCGACCTCTTGCTCCTCCTCTGCCTTCGCCTTGGGCTTCCACTGGTTCCCCTTTGACATTTGGGAATGCTCTCAGTAGCGCGTCTACCAACGTGCGCTTGTACTCGCGCATCTTCCTATCACGCTCCAGTGTAGGAAGTAAGGTGGGCACATTGTCTTTGTACCGGGGATCCAGCAGGGTGGCAACCCAGTAGTCCGCACATGTTAAAATGTGGGCAACTCTGCTGTCGTTGCGCAGGCACTGCAGCATGTAGTCGCTCATGTGTGCCAGGCTGCCCAGAGGTAAGGACAAGCTGTCCTCTGTGGGAGGCGTATCGTCATCGTCCTGTGTTTCCCCCCAGCCACGCACCAGTGATGGGCCCGAGCTGCTTTGGGTGCCACCCCGCTGTGAACATGCTTCATCCTCATCCTCCTCCACCTCCTCCTCATCCTCGTCCTCCTCTAGTGGGCCCTGTCTGGCCACATTTGTACCTGGCCTTTGGTGTTGCAAAAAACCTCCCTCTGAGTCACTTCGAAGAGACTGGCCTGAAAGTGGTAAAAATGACCCCTCTTCCTCCTCTTCCTCCTGGGCCACCTCCTCTTCCATCATCGCCCTAAGTGTTTTCTCAAGGAGACATAGAAGTGGTATTGTAACGCTGATAACGGCGTCATCGCCACTGGCCATGTTGGTGGAGTACTCGAAACAACGCAACAAGGCACACAGGTCTCGCATGGAGGCCCAGTCATTGGTGGTGAAGTGTGTCTGATCCGCAGTGCGACTGACCCGTGCGTGCTGCAGCTGAAACTCCACTATGGCCTGCTGCTGCTCGCACAGTCTGTCCAGCATATGCAAGGTGGAGTTCCACCTGGTGGGTACGTCGCATATGAGGCGGTGAGCGGGAAGGCCGAAGTTACGCTGTAGCGCAGACAGGCGAGCAGCGGCAGGGTGTGAACGCCGGAAGCGCGAACAGACGGCCCGCACTTTATGCAGCAGCTCTGACATGTCGGGGTAGTTGCGAATGAACTTCTGCACCACAAAATTCAGCACATGCGCCAGGCAAGGGATGTGCGTCAAACCGGCTAGTCCCAGAGCTGCAACGAGATTTCGCCCATTATCGCACACCACCAGGCCGGGCTTGAGGCTCACCGGCAGCAACCACTCGTCGGTCTGTTGTTCTATACCCCGCCACAACTCCTGTGCGGTGTGGGGCCTGTCCCCCAAACATATGAGTTTCAGAATGGTCTGCTGACGTTTACCCCGGGCTGTGCTGAAGTTGGTGGTGAAGGTGTGTGGCTGACTGGATGAGCAGGTGGAAGAAGAGGAGGAGGAAGCTGAGTAGGAGGAGGAGGAGACAGGAGGCAAAGAATGTTGCCCTGCGATCCTTGGCGGCGGAAGGACGTGCGCCAAACGGCTCTCCGCCTGGGGCCCAGCCGCCACTACTTTTACCCAGTGTGCAGTTAGGGAGATATAGCGTCCCTGGCCGTGCTTACTGGTCCACGTATCTGTGGTTAGGTGGACCTTGCCACAGATGGCGTTGCACAGTGCACACTTAATTTTATCGGACACTTGTTTGTGCAGAGAAGGCACGGCTCTCTTGGAGAAGTAGTGGCGGCTGGGAACAACATACTGTGGGACAGCAAGTGACATGAGCTGTTTGAAGCTGTGTGTGTCCACCAGCCTAAATGACAGCATTTCATAGGCCAGTAGTTTAGAAATGCTGGCATTCAGGGCCAGGGATCGAGGGTGGCTAGGTGGGAATTTACGCTTTCTCTCAAATGTTTGTGAGATGGAGAGCTGAACGCTGCCTTGTGACATGGTTGAGATGCTTGGTGACGCAGGTGGTGGTGTTGGTGGTACATCCCATGTTTGCTGGGCGGCAGGTGCCAACGTTCCTCCAGAGGCGGAGGAAGAGGCTGAGGCGGCAGCAGCAGAAGAGGCCGAGGCGGCAGCAGCAGAAGAGGTAGCAGGGGGAGCCTGAGTGAGTTCCTTGTTTTTAAGGTGTTTACTCCACTGCAGTTCATGCTTTGCATGCAGGTGCCTGGTCATGCAGGTTGTGCTAAGGTTCAGAACGTTAATGCCTCTCTTCAGGCTCTGATGGCACAGCGTGCAAACCACTCGGGTCTTGTCGTCAGCACATTGTTTGAAGAAGTGCCATGCCAGGGAACTCCTTGAAGCTGCCTTTGGGGTGCTCGGTCCCAGATGGCGGCGGTCAGTAGCAGGCGGAGTCTCTTGGCGGGGGGTGTTCTGATTTTGCCCACTGCTCCCTCTTTTGCTACGCTGTTGGCTCGGTCTCACCACTGCCTCTTCCTCCGAACTGTGAAAGTCAGTGGCACGACCTTCATTCCATGTGGGGTCTTGGACCTCATCGTCCCCTGCATCGTCTTCCACCCAGTCTTGATCCCTGACCTCCTGTTCAGTCTGCACACTGCAGAAAGACGCAGCAGTTGGCACCTGTGTTTCGTCATCATCAGAGACGTGCTGAGGTGGTATTCCCATGTCCTCATCATCAGGAAAAATAAGTGGTTGTGTGTTAGTGCATTCTATCTCTTCCACCCCTGGGGAAGGGCTAGGTGGATGCCCATGGGAAACCCTGGCAGCAGAGTCTTCAAACAGCATAAGAGACTGCTGCATAACTTGAGGCTCAGACAGTTTCCCTGATATGCATGGGGGTGATGTGACAGACCGATGGGCTTGGTTTGCATGCGCCATCTGTGCGCTTTCTGCAGAAGACTGGGTGGGAGATAATGTGAACGTGCTGGATCCACTGTCGGCCACCCAATTGACTAATGCCTGTACCTGCTCAGGCCTTACCATCCTTATAACGGCATTGGGCCCCACCAAATATCGCTGTAAATTCTGGCTGCTACTGGGACCTGAGGTAGTTGGTTCACTAGGACGTGTGGCTGTGGCAGAACGGCCACGTCCTCTCCCAGCACCAGAGGGTCCACTAACACCACCACGACCATGTCCACGTCCGCGTCCCTTATTAGATGTTTTCCTCATTGTTCCCGTTCACCACAATTTTGAGAATGGCAAATTTGGGAATGCTTTTTCAACCCAGAACAAAAAGTCTGCTTTTACGGTCACTACAAATAACTTGACCAGCTAAAACACTGCAGATTTGGTTGAATAGAGATGTGAGACCTGTTTTTTTTTGCGCTGTGTGACAGGTATAGGTTTAATCACAGAATCACACTTCTATCAGCACGCTAGCGTGTGTCTTAGGTTTTTCTGAATGACACTATCAATACCTTCAATGTAAGATTTTCTTTTTGGGATAGATTTCAAGTAGGCCTCAAATACCAGAAACTAGTTATTTTGAGAATGGCAAATTTGGGAATGCTTTTTCAACCCAGAACAAAAAGTCTGCTTTTACGGTCACTACAAATAACTTGACCAGCTAAAACACTGCAGATTTGGTTGAATAGAGATGTGAGACCTGTTTTTTTTTGCGCTGTGTGACAGGTATAGGTTTAATCACAGAATCACACTTCTATCAGCACGCTAGCGTGTGTCTTAGGTTTTTCTGAATGACACTATCAATACCTTCAATGTAAGATTTTCTTTTTGGGATAGATTTCAAGTAGGCCTCAAATACCAGAAACTAGTTATTTTGAGAATGGCAAATTTGGGAATGCTTTTTCAACCCAGAACAAAAAGTCTGCTTTTACGGTCACTACAAATAACTTGACCAGCTAAAACACTGCAGATTTGGTTGAATAGAGATGTGAGACCTGTTTTTTTTTTGCGCTGTGTGACAGGTATAGGTTTAATCACAGAATCACACTTCTATCAGCACGCTAGCGTGTGTCTTAGGTTTTTCTGAATGACACTATCAATACCTTCAATGTAAGATTTTCTTTTTGGGATAGATTTCAAGTAGGCCTCAAATACCAGAAACTAGTTATTTTGAGAATGGCAAATTTGGGAATGCTTTTTCAACCCAGAACAAAAAGTCTGCTTTTACGGTCAAAACAAATAACTTGACCAGCTAAAACAGTACAGATTTGGTTGAATAGAAATGTCAGGTCTATTTTTTAGGCGCTGGGTGACAGGCTCAACTTGCCCCTGATGTAATATATGGCCAAAAAGTAACCACACTGTTGATGGTTAAATGCACTTGGGTGACACAGGCTCAGCCTGCACCAGATGTAGTATATGGCCAAAAAATAATCAGACTGTTGATGGTTAAATGCACTTGGGTGACACAGGCTCAGCCTGCACCAGATGTAGTATATGGCCAAAAAATAATCAGACTGTTGATGGTTAAATGCACTTGGGTGACACAGGCTCAGCCTGCAGCTGATGTAGGATATAGCACAAAATAACCACACTATCGATGGTTAAATACACTTGGGTGACACAGGCTCAGCCTGCAGCTGATGTAGTATATGGCCAAAAAATAATCAGACTGTTGATGGTTAAATGCACTTGGGTGACACAGGCTCAGCCTGCACCAGATGTAGGATATAGCACAAAATAACCACACTATCGATGGTTAAATACACTTGGGTGACACAGGCTCAGCCTGCAGCTGATGTAGTATATGGCCAAAAAATAACCAGACTGTTGATGGTTAAATGCACTTCGGTGACAAAGGCTCAGCCTGCAGCTGATGTAGGATATAGCACAAAATAACCACACTATCGATGGTTAAATACACTTGGTGATAGCTCTTGCTGGCGCACCACAAGTCACAAAATGGCCGCCGATCACCCCAGAAAAAAAGTGATCTAAAAACGCTCTGGGCATCCCTTTAAAAAAGTGAGCAAGTCAATAATAGCACTTCAATGATCCACAGCTGCAGATCGATCACAGAATGAAGTCTTTTGGAGGAGTTAATCTGCCTAATCTCGCCCTAACGTCGCAGCTGCAACCTCTCCCTATACTGATCATAGCAGAGTGACGTGCGGCGCTATGTGACTCCAGCTTAAATAGAGGCTGGGTCACATGGTGCACTGGCCAATCACAGCCATGCCAATAGTAGGCATGGCTGTGATGGCCCTTTGGGCCAAGTAGTATGACGCTTGTTGATTGGCTGCTTTGCAGCCTTTCAAAAAGCGCCAAGAAAGCGCCGAACACCGAACCCGAACCCAGACTTTTACGAAAATGTTCGGGTTCGGGTCCGTGTCACGGACACCCCAAAATTCGGTACGAACCCGAACTATACAGTTCGGGTTCGCTCATCCCTAGCTACCAGTCATTTATTACTCTACTTTCAAAGAAGTACTTTTACCCAGATTATTACAAGTATGCAATAAGGCACGGGAAGGCTTAGCCTTTTCCAGCGATATGCTATCAGCACAGATCACTATAATCCCCAAACTCAACAAAGACCATACGCTCTGCTCGAATTACAGACCTATTTCCCTTTTAAACAATGATTTAAAGTTATACGCCAAACTGCTAGCTAATAGGTTGAAAGTGTTTTTGCCGGATCTTATTTCGGCAGAGCAAGTAGGATTCATCCCTAATAGAGAAGGAAAAAACAATATAATTAGTGTCATTCAACTCATGCAAATTGCATATAAAAAAGGAACACCGTTGGCTATTCTTAGTATGGACGCCGAGAAGGCCTTTGATAGGGTAGACTGGCTATTTATGTCACAGGCTATGGCCAAATTCGTCATTCCGGACACCTTCATAGCGAGTGTCATGGCTATGTACAAAGAACCCACAGCACACATCCTAGTTAATGGTATCCTATCCCCAAGGTTTCCCATAACAAACGGTACAAGACAAGGCTGTCCCCTGTCACCATTATTTGTACTAGTAATTGAAACCCTCTTACAGTCATTCGGACAAAACACAGACATCAAGGGTATGTTGGTGGGAGACAAACCACAAAACTGTTGCCTTTGCAGATGATGTTTTGTTATTGATTACAAATCCAAAAATGGCGTTCCCAGCCATTGTGTCAACCCTCCAGACATACCATGAACTCTCTAATTTCTCAGTGAATGTATCTAATTCCACGGTATTGAATGTGTCGATCCCCACAACGGAGGTGAATGAACTAAAGAATCTCACCTCTTTTCAGTGGACTACTCAATCAATAACATTCTTGGGGGTTAAACTCACTCCTGAATTTTCACACCTGTTTAAGAAAAATTTCCTTACACTACCTAAAAGGCTAGAAGACATGATAGGCTCATGGAATATTCCCCTTATATCATGGTTTGGCCGTAGAGTTTGAATTAAGTCCATTCTCATGCCCACTATTCTTTATTACCTCCAAGCCCTGCCTATACCGATCCCTAAAGAATTTTCTATTAAAATTCAAAAAATAATCTCAAGATTCCTTTGGGGAGGTAAGAAAGCTAGACTGCCATATAAACAGATAATACAGCGAACTGATGTGGGAGGTCTCGGAGTTCCGGATCTTTACACATACCATAAGGCAATAGTGTGCTCTAGGTGCCTAGATTGGTTAAGACCACACGGGAATAGATTAGACATTGAGGTAGAAAATAGTATATCCCCTTTACCAATTAGATCTTTGCTCTTTCTGGATCGTCATCTAATAAACAAACAGCTTTCAAAGCCCCATCACGGGTTACACATGTGGAAGGAGTCAGACTGGCTGACACGGCTTTCTCCAAATGATCAAACACTATTGCAAGTGAGAGATGTGTTCTTTAACTCCACGGTCCACTTCCAAGAGACTCTACCAGAAAGATCAAAGACTATGTCAACGCCAGACCTAGGCCCAGATAATGACGTTCCATCATTAGAGATCCTGAGGGAGAATCCTTTAACCCCTTAAGGACTCAGCCCTATTTCACCTTAAGGACTTGGCCATTTTTTGCAAATCTGACCAGTGTCACTTTAAGTGCTCATAACTTTAAAACGCTTTGACTTACCCAGGCCGTTCTGAGATAGTTTTTTCGTCACATATTGTACTTCATGACACTGCTAAAATTGGGTCAAAAAAGTAAATTTTTTTTGCATAAAGAAATACAATTTTTGCAAAAAAATTTGAAAAATTTGCAAATTTCAAAGTTTCAGTTTCTCTACTTCTGTAATACATAGTAATACCCCCAAAAATTGTGATGACTTTACATTCCCCATATGTCTACTTCATGTTTAAGCATTTTGGGAATAATATTTTATTTTTTGGGGATGTTACAAGGATTTTTCAGAAATCATCGAAGTCATATTGTGAGGCTTAGATGATAGAAACCTCCCAAACCTCCCATTCTAGAAACTACACCACTCAAGGTATTCAAAACTGTTTTTTCAAACTGTATTAACCCTTTAGGTCTTCCACAAGAGTTAATGGCAGATTGAGAAACAATTTTGAAATTTCTATTTTTTGGAAAATTTTCCAATATAATCAATTTTTTCCAGGAGTAAAACAAGGGTTAACTGCCAAAAAAAACTCAAAATGGGTTGCCC
This sequence comes from Bufo bufo, assembly GCF_905171765.1. Lineage (NCBI taxonomy): Eukaryota > Metazoa > Chordata > Amphibia > Anura > Bufonidae > Bufo > Bufo bufo. Next base: position 363,423,389 of record NC_053393.1, read on the forward strand.
TGATTCTGTAGTTTGCAAAAACACCCCATATGCGGTCGTAAACTACTGTTTGGCCAAACGGGAGCACGTAGAAAGAGGGGAACACCATATGGGGTTTGGAAGGCAGATTTTGCAGGACTGGTTTTGTTTATACCATGTCCCATTTCAAGCCCCCTGTTGCACCCCTAGAATAGAAATTTCAAAAAAGTGACTCCATCTAAGAAAGTACACCCCTCAAGGTATTCAAAACTGGGTTTACAAACTTTGTTAACCCTTTAGGTGTTCCACAAGAGTTAATGGCAGATGGAGAAACAATTTTGAAATTTCTATTTTTTGGAAAATTTCCCATTTTACCCTTACTTTATTACTGGAAAAAATGGGTTAACAGCCAAACAAAACTCAAAATGGGTTGCCCTGATTCTGTAGTTTGCAGAAACACCCCATATGTGGTCGTAAACTACTATTTGGCTAAACGGCAGGACATAGAAGAAGGGGAACGTCATATGGTTTTTGGAAGGCAGATTTTGCTGGACTGGTTTATTTACACCATGTACCCTTTCAAGCCCCCTGATGCACCCCTAGAGTAGAAACTCCATAAAAGTGACCCCATCTAGGAAGCTACGGGATAAGGTGGTTGTTGTTTTGGGACTATTTTAGGGGTAAATATGATTTTTGGTTGCTCTATATTACTCTTTTTTGAGGCAATGTAACAAAAAAAAAATTCTAAAATTGTTTCTACATTCGCTATTTAGTTTTGTGGAACACCTAAAGGGTTAACATAGTTTGTACCTTGAGGGGTGTAGTTTCTTAGATGGGGTCACTTTTTTGGAGTTTCTAGTCTAGGCTACATCAGGGGGGGCTTCTAATGGGACATGGTGTCAAAATAAAAACTGTCCATCAAAATCTGCCTTCCAGAAACCATATGGAGTTCCCTTCGTTCTATGCCCTGCCGTGTGGCTATATAGCCATTTACGACCACATATGGGGTGTTTCTGCAAACTACAGAATCAGGGCCATAAATATTGAGTTTTGTTTGGCTGTTAACCCTTGCTTTATTACCGGCAAAAAGGATTCAAATGGAAATTTTGCCCAAAAATGGGTGTTTTGGCACCGTTTTTATTTTATATTTTTAACACCGTTCATCCGAGGCGTTTGGTCAAAAGTTATTTTTATAGCGACGACTTTTACGTACGCGACGATGCCCAATATGTATGGCTCTCAGACTTTGGAGACACTAAGCAGGCATCCTAAAAACTGCGGCGCTCCAGATGTTGTAAAACTACAATTCCCACCATGCCCTGCTGATGGCTGTAGGTTGTCTGGGCATGCTGGGAGTTATAGTTTTACAACATCTGGAGGGCCGCAGTTTGAGGATGCCTGCTCTAAAACTAATATTTTTTTGGGGAAAAAAAATAGTTTCCGTGTCTCCAAAGTCTGAGAGCCATAGTTTTTTATGTTCTCTAGTGGACTGTTGGGGATTATAAAAATTTAGTACTCCATGGAAATGTGATACTCCCTGAAGCAATCGATAACGCAGAGGCCCGGATGATCGGGGCACGTGTCACACTGAGTGGTGGTGTCCTTCCGTATCCCCATCTTGTGACACACTCTGCATCTTTTTTAGGTTCGTCCCTTCTTTCCAGTATGGGGGACCACACCTGGAAAGTGTTGGCCAGGGACGATCCGGGCGCCTCCAGTTCTCGAGGTACTCCGGCCTGCTCTTTCCCGGTCCGAAAAGATCAGGTCTTTGAGGACTGCCTCATAGAACTGGAGGAATGTCCCTGTGCTGCCAGCGCTTCGGGATAGTACAAAAGAGTTGTACATGGCAACCTGTACCAAGTAGACCGCAACTTTTTTGTACCATGCCCGGGTTTTGCGCATGGCATTATATGGCTTGAGGACTTGATCAGAGAGATCAACTCCTCCCATATACCGATTGTAGTCGACGATACAATCGGGCTTGAGGACCGTTGCCGCGGTACCTCGCACAGGGACATGGGTAGTGCTGTTACCGTGGATTGTGGACAGCATAAGGACATCCCTCTTGTCCTTATATCTGACCAGCAACAGGTTTCCACTGGTAAGTGCACGGGTCTCACCCCTAGGGATAGGTACCTGGAGGGGGTAGGCAGGGAGGCCGCGTTGATTTTTCCACACGGTCCCACAAGCGAACGTGGATCTGGCGGCAAGGGACCTGAACAAGGGAATGCTGGTATAAAAGTGTCCACGTACAAGTGGTAACTGTTATCCAGCAGTGGGTACATAAGGTCCCACACGAGTTTCCCGCTAACACCCAGAGTGGGGGGACATTCTGGGGGTTGAATACGGGAATCTTGCCCCTCGTACACACGAAATTTGTAAGTGTACCCTGAGGTACTCTCACAAATTTTGTATAGCTTCACGCCATACCTCGCCCGCTTTGTGGGAATATATTGGCGGAAACTGAGTCTCCCCTTGAACGCAACGAGAGACTCATCAACCGCGACCTCCCTTCCAGGTACGTAGGCCTGTTCAAATTTGGCCCCAAAGTGATCGATGACCGGCCGTATCTTATACAGCCGGTCATAGGCATAATGCAGACATTTCCGGATGGCCTCAAACCGGGGACGTGTCATGGCCATACTGTACAGTGGGGTCTGGTATAGGACGTCCCCACTCCAGTATTGCCTGACACTGGGTTTTTGGACTAGACCCATATGCAGCACGAGGCCCCAAAATGTCCTCATCTCGGCTGCACTGACCGGCGTCCAGCCACCGGGTCTAGCCAAAAATGAGCCTGGGTTTTGAGCAACGAACTGTTGGGCGTACAGATTCGGTGGACTTATTTGGTGGGCCGGGAAACCAGTATGAACCCCAGTACGGCTGGTGGGGGGGGGCAAGTGGCAGGGGGGGGGTCTGGGGTCTGATAGATGGATCAAAGAAAGTTTAGTGTAAAAGTTTTTTTTTTTTTTTTCCTAACTAACTTTTCCCTTCTTTTCCCTTCCGAACGGTGCCTCTCCCTCACTGACCCTAACCTACCTGGGTGGTGATGGGTGCAGGAGGGTGATGGATATCGATTAGGGGGACGCAGGAGCTGGTGCTGAACGGTGCTGCACGGTGAGAGTGCTGGACAGGAAGAGGAGGGGAGAGAGGAGCGCAGGAAGTTTGAATCTCGCGCCTCTCTCCCCTGCACCAATCAGCACCCTGGACAGCAGTGTTCAGCACCAGGGCCAGCACCGCCTCTCCAAATCCTCGGACTGCGATAGATGGTGTGTAATCACGCCACCGATCGCAGTCTTTTTCCGGTTCATCGGGTCACAGGACACCCGAATGGACCGGAAACGCAGAAAACCGCAGGTCTGAATTGACCTGCAGTTTTCTGCGATCGTCGATACGGGGGGGTCAAATGACCCCCCTGCGTTGTTACGGGATGCCGGCTGAATGATTTCAGCCGGCATCCTGTTCCGATTAACCCCCGCGGTGCCGGAATTGCAAATTAAAGCCATGACGTACCGGTACGTCATGGGTCCTTAAGGATTCGGGACCCATGCTGTACCGGTACGTCCTAAGTCCTTAAGGGGTTAATGACCAGTTTGTCTACCTTTAATTTGATGCATTTTAGTAATTATATGAAAAAACACCTAATAGGATTATCCAATACTCCAGAACATTCTCCTTTTAAACAGTTGGCTTTACAGATTAAAGAACCAAAGGGCAAAATCTCAAAGTTGTGCAATCTTATGTTATCTTTAATGGGTTGCGACACACGACCCTACATTGCCCGATGGGAAAAAGACTTAAACATTGTATTCACCCCCAATGAAGTCAGAACTGCTTTATCAAATCCATCCAGGGTGTCCAGATGTGCCAAACTACAGGAAAACAGTTATAAGATTTTAACACAATGGTACTACACTCCATTTCGCCTTGTCAGCATGTTCCCTGACTGTACTACAGAGTGCTGGAGGTGTCGGGGGGAAGTAGGTACCCATGGTCACATTTGGTGGTCCTGTGATAAGATAAAGCCTTTCTGGCAAAGTATATGTAAAACCATTTCTGATCTCACTAAGATCACTATTACGCCATCCCCGAAAATGTGCCTTTTTGGGATTTATAGTGATGTTCAGTGCTCAAAACACACTTTGCAACATTCTATTAGCAGCAGCTAGGTTATTGATTGCAGTGAATTGGAAATCTGTAGATCCACCCACGAAGCCACATTGGTTACAGAAATGTGATCAGTTATACCGCCTTGAACAAATAGCACACTGGGACTCCCGTACTACTTTTATATTTGAAAGTATATGAGGACCATGGAAAAAGTACAGGAAATTCTCCAACACCTAAGGATAGAGAAAATAGAGTGTGGATATTTCCCCAGGTGAATTGTCTTAAGTAGTGCCGTACCTAAGAAATATTGTATGCTCTATCACAACTAGCCTCTGACTACACGCTCCTGCGAATCCCTTTTCCGCCCCCCCCCCTTTTCCTTCCCCATTATGGTTCATAACTGTTTACGTTATTGTAATGTAATGATATGTTTTATAGATTTGCACAGAGATCTATTATTGTACTCTGTAATTGCACTCGGATACTGTGCTTTATAAATATTCAATTGTAACACTAAGTACCCAAAGATGTGATGATTATGCAACAACTCGTTGACTTAGTCTTAGTGTATTGTCTAAGCTGGAAGAAAACAATAAAAATAATTTTACAAAAAAAAAAAGGGGGCAGACTGTTTATACGCACACATGTTAATCCAAATAAAAAGGAAATTTTTGACTAGCTTCCAATATATAAAAAGTCTACCTTTATTTATACAAATAAAAAACGGATCCAGATACACATATCAAACAACGCAGCGTCTCCACCTTTCAGATCAAGGAATAGTGATCCTTACTTATGACAAATGCTGCAAGTATTTAGGAATGGCACAACATAGAGCCATAAGAGTAGATTCTCAAGAATTGTTATTACATGGGGAATGCATGGATCTATTGAAACAGACATGCCAGGAGTGGTGAAAGGACCTCTTTAACCTCTTGAGGACACAGGGCGTACCGGTACGCCCTGATGTCCTGGTACTTAAGGACACAGGGCGTACGGGTACTTCCTGTGTATTTCCGATCACCGCCCTCGGCAGGCGGTGATCGGAACCCGGTACCTTGGCTAAATGCAAGGGGGGTCCCGTGACCCCCCATGTCGGCGATCGCCGCAAACCGCAGGTCAATTCAGACCTGCGGTTTGCGGCTTTTCACTGTTGTGGCGGCGGCTAGCGGCGGTGCCATCGGGTCCCCATGCGACTTTAGGGGGGACCCGATGGCATGGAAGGCAGCGCGATGCCTTCCTGAGGCATCTGCACTGCCTTCCAGTGACGAGCCTGTGAGATCCAGCCCCCTGGATCTCACAGGCCGGAAGCTGTATGAGTAATACACACAGTATTACTCATACAGCCAATGCATTCCAATACAGAAGTATTGGAATGCATTGTAAAAGGGATTAGACCCCCAAAAGTTGAAATTCCAAAGTGGGACAAAAAATAAAGTAAAAAAAAGTTGAAAAAAAAAGTTTTCCCACAAAAATTAAAAGTTTCAATTAAAAGCAAACAAAAACGTCATTTTCCCCAAATAAAGTAAAAAAAAATTGGTAAATAATAGGGGAAAAAATAGTGTTGACATGTTAGGTATCGCCGCGTCCATATCGACCGGCTCTATAAACATATCACATGACCTAACCCCTCAGATGAACACCGTAAAAAATAAAAACTGTGCTAAATAAATAATTTTTTTGTCACCTTATATCACAAAAAGTACAACAGTAAGCGATCAAAAAGGCGTATGCCCACCAAAATAGTACCAATCTAACCTTCATCTCATCTCGCAAAAAATGAGACTCTACCTAAGTCAATCGCCAAAAAAAAAAAAAACTATGGCTCAGAATATAGAGACACTAAAACATCATTTTTTTTTCGTTTTAAAAAAGCTGTTATTGTGTAAAACTTAAGTAAATAAAAAAATATATTAGGTATCGCCGTGTCTGTATCGACCAGCTCTATAAAAATATCACATGACCTAATTCCTCAGGTGAACACCGTTAAAAAAATGAAATAAAAACGGTGTAAAAAAAGCCATTTTTTGTCATCTTACATCACAAAAAGTCTAATAGCAAGCGATCAAAAAGTCATATGCACCCCAAAATAGTGCCAATCAAACCGTCATCTCATCTTGCAAAAAAGAGACCCTACCTAAGATAATCACCCAAAAACTGAAAAAACTATGGCTTTCAGACTATGGAGACACTAAAACATTATATTTTTTTTGTTTCAAAAACAATATTATTGTGTAAAACTTACATAAATAAAAAAAGTATACATATTAGGTATCTCCGTCCGTAATAACCTGCTCTATAAAAATATCACATGACCTAACCCCTCAGGTGAACACCGTAAAAAAAAAAAAAACGGTATAAAAAAAGCTATTTTTTGTCATCTTACATCACAAAAAGTGTAATAGCAAGCGATCAAAAAGTCATACGCACCCCAAAATAGTGCCAATCAAACCGTCATCTCATCCCGCAAAAATCATACCCTACCCAAGATAATCGCCAAAAAAACTGAAAAAACTATGGCTCTCAGACTATGGAGACACTAAAACATGATTTTTTTTGTTTAAAAAACACTGTAAAAATAAATAAAATTGGATACATATTAGGTATCGCCGCGTCCGTGACAACCTGCTCTATAAAAAAAACACATGATCTAACCTGTCAGATGAATGTTGTAAATAACAAAAAAAACGGTGCCAAAACAGCTATTTCTTGTTACCTTGCCTCACAAAAAGTGTAATATAGAGCAACCAAAAATCATATGTACCCTAAACTAGTACCAACAAAATTTCCACCCTATCCCGTAGTTTCTAAAATAGGGTCACTTTTTTGGAGTTTCTACTCTAGGGGGGCATCAGGGGGGCTTCAAATGGGACATGGTGTCAAAAAAAACAGTCCAGCAAAATCTGCCTTAAATATTGAATCAGGGCCATAAATATTGAGTTTGGTTTGAATGTTAACCCTTGCTTTGTAACTGGAAAAAAAAATATTAAAATGGAAAATCTGCCAAAAAAGTGAGATTTTGAAATTGTATCTCTATTTTCCATTCATTCTTGTGGAACACCTAAAGGGTTAACAACGTTTGTAAAATCAGTTTTGAATACCTTGAGGGGTGTAGTTTCTTAGATGGGGTCACTTTTATGGAGTTTCTACTCTAGGGGTGCATCAGGGGGGCTTCAAATGGGACATGGTGTAAAAAAAAAACAGTCCAGCAAAATCTGCCTTTCAAAAACCATATGGCAATCCTTTCCTTCTGCGCCCTGCCGTGTGCCCGTACAGCAGTTTACAACCACATATGGGGTGTTTCTGTAAACTACAGAATCAGGGCCATAAATATTGAGTTTTGTTTGGCTGTTAACCCTTGCTTTGTAACTGGAAAAAAAATATTAAAATAGAAAATCTGCCAAAAAGAGAAATTTCGAAATTGTATCTCTATTTTCTATTCATTCTTGTGGAACACCTAAAGGGTTAACGACATTTGTAAAATCAGTTTTGAATACCTTGAGGGGTGTAGTTTCTAGAATGGGGTCATTTTTAGGTGGTTTATATTATGTAAGCCTCACAAAGTGCCTTCAGACCTGAACTGGTCCTAAAAAAGTTGGTTTTTGAAAATTTCTGAGAAATTTCAATATTTACTTCTAAACTTCTAAGCCTTGTAACGTCCCCCAAAAATAAAATGTCATTCCCAAAATGATCCTAACATGAATTAGACATATGGGAAATGTAAAGTAATAACTATTTTTGTAGGTATTACTATGTATTATAGAAGTAGAGAAATTGAAACTTGGAAATTTGCAAATTTCTCAATTTTTTTTTATAAATAAGTGAATTTTTTTTACTCCATTTTACCAGTGTCATGAAGTACAATATGTGACGAAAAAACTATCTCAGAATGGCCTGGCTAAGTAAAAGCGTTTTAAAGTTATCACCACTTAAAGTGACACTGGTCAGATTTGCAAAAAATGGCCTGGTCCTTAGGCCTCATGCACACGACAGTATTTTTTCACGGTCTGCAAAACGGGGTTCCGTTGTTCCGTGATCCGTTTCCGTTTTTGTTTCTGTGTGTCTTCCTTGATTTTTGGAGGATCACCAGACATGAAGGAAAGTGAAAAAAAAACTAAGTCAAGTTTGCCTTGCAAATGATAGGAAAAAAACGGACGCGCGGATGATAATCTTGTGTGCCTCCGTGTTTTTTCATGGACCTATTGACTTGAATGGGTCCGCGAACCGTTGTCTGTGAAAAAAATAGGACAGGTCCTATTTTTTTGACGGACTGGAAACACGGATCACGGACGCGGATGTCAAACGGTGCATTATCCGAGTTTTCAACTGACCCATTGAAAGTAAATGGGTCCACAGAAAATCACGGAAAACAGAACAACGGACACGAAACACAACAACGGTCGTGTGCATGAAGCCTTAAGGTGAAATATGGCTGTGTCCTAAATGGGTTAATCCATTTTTTACAGTAACAAAGCAAGGGTTAACAGCCAAACAAAATGCAATATTTATGGCCCCGATTCTGTAGTTTGCAGAAACACCCCATATGTGGCCGTAAACTACTGTACGGGCACACGGTAGAGCGTAGAGGGAAAGGTGTGCCATGTGGTTTTTGGAAGGCAGATTTTGCTGGACTGGTTTATTTACACCATGTCCCATTTGAAGCCCCATCTAAGAAACTACACCCCTCAATGTACTCAAAACTGATTTTACAAACTTTGTTAACCCTTTAGATGTTGCACAAAAGTTATTGGCAAATGGAGATGGAAAATTTGCCAAAAAATGTAAATTCTCAAATTTCATTTTAAGCATTTTTTTTCCAGTACCAAAGCAAGGGTTAACAGCCAAATAAAATGCTATATTTATTGCCCCGATTCTGTAGTTTGCAGAAACACCCCATATGTGGCCGTAAACTACTGTACGGGCACACAGTAGGGCGTAGAGGGAAAGGTGCGCCGTATGGTTTTTGGAAGGCAGATTTTGCTGGACTGGTTTATTTACACTATGTCCCATTTGAAGCCCCCCTGATGCACCCCTAAAGTAGAAACTCCATAAAAGTGACCCCATTTTAGAAACTATGGGATAAGGTGGCAGTTTTGTTGGGACTATTTTTAGGGTACATATGATTTTTGGTTTATCTATATTACATTTTTGTGAGGCAAGGTTAACAAAAAAATAGAAATTTCATCTCCATTTGCCATAAACTGTTGAGGAACACTTAAAGGGTTAATAAAGTTAGTAAAATTAGCTTTGAATACCTTGAGGGGTGTTGTTTCTTAGATGGGGTCGCTTTTATGGAGTTTCTACTCTAGGGGTGCATCAGGGGGGCTTCAAATGGGACATGGTGCCAAAAAAAAGGCCATCAAAATCTGCCTTCCAGAAACCATACGGCGTTCATTTCCTTCTGCGCCTTGCCGTTTGGTCATACAGCAGTTTACGACCACATATGGGGTGTTTCTGTAAACTGCAGAATCAGGGTAATAAATATTAAGTTTTGTTTGGTTGTTAACCCTTGCTTTGTTACTGGAAAAAAAACGGATTAAAATGGAAAATTTGCCAAAAAATGGCTGTTTTGCACCGTTTTTATAAAAAAAAATTGACCGTGTTCATCTGAGGGGTAAGGTCATGGGGTATTTTTATAGAGAAGATTCTTACGGACGTGGAGATACCTAATATGTCTACTTTTTATTTATGTTTTACACTATATTATCTTTTTATAAACAAAAAAAAATGTTTTGTATCTCCATAGTCATTTTTTTTAAAGTTTTTAGCCGATTATCTTAGGTAGGGGCTCATTTTTTGCGGGATGAGAAGACTGTTTTATTGGCACTATTTTGGGGGGCATATGACTTTTTGATCGCTTGCTATTTCAATTTTTGTGATGTAAGGTGACAAAAAAATAAAAAATTTTGCACCGTTTTTATTTTATTTTTTGGACCATGTTCATCTGAGGGGTTAGGTCATGGGGTATTTTTATAGAGCAGATTCTTATTGACGTGGCAATACCTAATATGTCTTTAGTTTTACAAAATAATATTTAAAAAAATGTTTTTAGTTTTAGTGTCTCAAGTCCGAGAACCATAGTTTTTTTATCCGATTGTCAGTGGCTAAATTGGGATATAAATTTAGTACTTCATGAAAGAGTGGTACTCCCTGAAGCAACCGTCACTGCAGAGGCCCGGATGATCGGGGCACGTGTCACACCGAGTGGTGGTGTCCTTCCGTATCCCCCTCCTGTTACACACTCTGCTTTTTTTTTGGGACCGTCCCTTCTTTCCAGTATCGGGGACCACACCTGGAAAGTGTTTGCCAGGGACGATCCGGGCGCCTCCAGTTCCCGACGTACTCCGGCCTGCTCTTTCCCGGTCAGAAAAGATCAGGGCCTTGAGGACTGCCTCATAGAACTGAAGGAATGTTCCAGTGCTCTGGGACAGCACAAAAAAGTTGTACAAGGCAACCTGTACCAAGTAGACCGCAACTTTTTTGTACCATGCCATGGCTTGAGGACTTGATCAGAGAGATCAACTCCTTCCATATACCGATTGTAGTCAACTATACAATCAGGCTTGAGGACCGTTGCCGCGGTACCTCGGACAGGGACAGGGGTGATGCCGTTACCGTGAATTGTGGAAAGTACAAGGACATCCCTCTTGTCCTTAGATCTGACCAGCAACAGGTTTTCACTGGTAAGGGCACGGGTCTCACCCCTGGGGATAGGTACTTGGAGGGGGTGGGTAGGGAGGCCGCGTTGATTTTTCCGCACGGTCCCACAAGCAGACTTGGATCTGGTGGTGAGGGACTGGAACAAGGGGATACTAGTATAAAAGTTATCCACGTACAGGTGGTAACCTTTATCTAGCAGTGGGTGTATAAGGTCCCACACAAGTTTCCCGCTAACACCCAGAGTGGGGGGACATTCTGGGGGTTGAATACGGGAATCTCGCACTTGTAAGTGTACCCTGAGGTACTCTCACAAAGTTTGTACATCTTCACGCCATACCTCGCCCGCTTAGAGGGAACATACTGGCGGAAAATGAGTCTCCCCTTGAAAGTAATGAGAGACTCATCAACCGCGACTTCCCTTCCAGGTACATAGGCCTGTACAAATTTGGCCCCAAAGTGATCGATGACCGACCTGATTTTGCACAGGCGGTCATAGGCAGGATCACCTTGGGGGGGACATGCTGTATTATCATATGCGTGTGTGTGTGCGTGCGTGATAAACTTTATTTGGTGTGCGTGTGTGTGGGCAGTGATGGCCAGTTCGCATTGTTCGCCCGCGAACACATGCGGGCTGCCATTTTTTCTCACAAGTCCGGCGAGGCACAAGTAAGCCCTTACCTGTGCCTGTGTCGGGAGCAGGTCTGAAATCAAATGCGGTCACCGGGAGCAGGCAGTTCCGAGAACAGCCACCGGGGCCTTCATGTGGCTGTTCTCGGAACTGCCTGCTCCCGCTGACCGCATTTGTTTCAGACCGGCTCCCAGTACAGGCACAGGTAAGGGCTTACCTGTGCCTCTCTGGACTTGTGAGAAAAGTTGGCAGCCCGCATGTGTTCGTGGGCGAACAATGCGAACTGGCCATCACTGTGTGTGGGGGCACGGGTGTTCGTGAACTTACCCTAAACCTAACAGACCAAAAAAAAAAATATATAAAGAACTAAAAAAAAGGGGCAAAATATATGAAAAAAAAGGAATAAAAAAAATTGGAAATCGCTGGTCAACCGTCCGAAGTTGATCAGCGGTGGGGTGGGCGATGCGCTAACAGTGGCCGGAAGCTAAGAGTGCCGGCCACCGTCAGCGTACGCCCAAAAACAAAACTGCTTGCGCCCCAAAAAAAGTTGTGGGGGGGGGGGGGGGGCAAGCTGCAGCTGTGTGCCAATTTAGGGTGATGCAATCAGAAACAGTTTTTTTTTTCTTTCACTATGGCTGGGTTCACACGTGCGTCACGTTTTGGCTCCGGATGCGTCCCGGGTGCATTGCGGCAAACCCGTGCGAGTAGGTACCCAATTGAAGTCAGTTTTGACTGCGATTGCGTTCCGTTGTTCAGTTTTTATCGCGCGGGTGCAATGCGTTTTTACACGTGCGTGATAAAAAACTGAATGTGGTACCCAGACCCGAACTTCTTCGCTGAAGTTCAGGTTTGGGTTCAAGGTTGTGTAGATTGTACACTGCTCAAAAAAATAAAGGGAACACAAAAATAACACATCCTAGATCTGAATTAATTAAATATTCTTCTGAAATACTTTGTTCTTTACATAGTTGAATGTGCTGACAACAAAATCACACAAAAATTAAAAATGGAAATCAAATTTTTTAACCATTGGAGGTCTGGATTTGGAGTCACACTCAAAATTAAAGTGGAAAAACACACTACAGGCTGATCCAACTTTGATGTAATGTCCTTAAAACAAGTCAAAATGAGGCTCGGTAGTGTGTGTGTGGCCTCCACGTGCCTGTATGACCTCCCTACAACGCCTGTGCATGCTCCTGATGAGGTGGCGGACGGTCTCCTGAGGGATCTCCTCCCAGACCTGGACTAAAGCATCTGCCAACTCCTGGACAGTCTGTGGTGCAACGTGACGTTGGTGGATAGAGCGAAACATGATGTCCCAGATGTGCTCAATTGGATTCAGGTCTGGGGAACGGGCGGGCCAGTCCATAGCATCAATGCCTTCGTCTTGCAGGAACTGCTGACACACTCCAGCCACATGAGGTCTAGCATTGTCTTGCATTAGGAGGAACCCAGGGCCAACCGCACCAGCATATGGTCTTACAAGGGGTCTGAGGATCTCATCTCGGTACCTAATGGCAGTCAGGCTACCTCTGGCGAGCACATGGAGGGCTGTGCGGCCCTCCAAAGAAATGCCAACCCACACCATTACTGACCCAATGCCAAACCGGTCATGCTGGAGGATGTTGCAGGCAGCAGAACGTTCTCCACGGCGTCTCCAGACTCTTTCACGTCTGTCACATGTGCTCAGTGTGAACCTGCTTTCATCTGTGAAGAGCACAGGGCGCCAGTGGCAAATTTGCCAATCTTGGTGTTCTCTGGCAAATGCCAAACGTCCTGCACGGTGTTGGGCTGTAAGCACAACCCCCACCTGTGGACGTCGGGCCCTCATATCACCCTCATGGAGTCTGTTTCTGACCGTTTGAGCAGACACATGCACATTTGTGGCCTGCTGAGGTCATTTTGCAGGGCTCTGGCAGTGCTCCTCCTGTTTCTCCTTGCACAAAGGCGGAGGTAGCAGTCCTGCTGCTGGGTTGTTGCCCTCCTACGGCCTCCTCCACGTCTCCTGATGTACTGGCCTGTCTCCTGGTAGCACCTCCATGCTCTGGACACTACGCTGACAGACACAGCAAACCTTCTTGCCACAGCTCGCATTGATGTGCCATCCTGGATAAGCTGCACTACCTGAGCCACTTGTGTGGGTTGTAGACTCCGTCTCATGCTACCACTAGAGTGAAAGCACCGCCAGCATTCAAAAGTGACCAAAACATCAGCCAGGAAGCATAGGAACTGAGAAGTGGTCTGTGATCACCACCTGCAGAACCACTTCTTTATTGGGGGTGTCTTGCTAATTGCCTATAATTTCCACCTGATGTCTATCCCATTTTCACAACAGCATGTGAAATTGATTGTCACTCAGTGTTGCTTCCTAAGTGGACAGTTTAATTTCACAGAAGTGTGATTGACTTGGAGTTACATTGTGCTGTTTAAGTGTTCCCTTTATTTTTTTGAGCAGTGTATTATTTTCCCTTATAACATGGTTATAAGGAAAAATAATAGCATTCTTCAATACAGAATGCTTAGTACAAGGTCAATTGAGGGTTAAAAAATAAATAAAAAATTAACTCACCTCCTCCAATTGATCGCGTAGCTGCCGGTCTCCTGTTCTTTCTTCAGGACCTGTCAAAGGACCTGTGGTGACGTCACTGAGCTCATCACATGGTCCAATCACATGGTCCATCACCACAGTGATGGACCATGTGATTGGACCATGTGATGTGATGTCACCACAGGTCCTTTAGCTGGCAGCTCATGATTAAAGAAGTAAGAAGAGATCGGCAACTACGCGATCAAGAGGAGGAGGTGAGTTAATTTATTTTTATTTTTTAACCCTCAATTGACCTTCTACTAAGCATTCTGTATTAAAGAATGCTATTATTTTCCCTTATAACCATGTTATAAGGGAAAATAATACAGTGAATAGCAACCATGTGTGAAAATCGCACCGCATCCGCACTTGCTTGCGGATGCTTGCGATTTTCATGCAGCCCCATTCACTTCTATGGGGCCTGCGTTGCGTGATAAACGCACAATATACAGGGAGTGCAGAATTATTAGGCAAGTTGTATTTTTGAGGATTAATTTTATTATTGAACAACAACCATGTTCTCAATGAACCCAAAAAACTCATTAATATCAAAGCTGAATATTTTTGGAAGTAGTTTTTAGTTTGTTTTTAGTTTTAGCTATTTTAGGGGGATATCTGTGTGTGCAGGTGACTATTACTGTGCATAATTATTAGGCAACTTAACAAAAAACAAATATATACCCATTTCAATTATTTATTTTTACCAGTGAAACCAATATAACATCTCAACATTCACAAATATACATTTCTGACATTCAAAAACAAAACAAAAACAAATCAGTGACCAATATAGCCACCTTTCTTTGCAAGGACACTCAAAAGCCTGCCATCCATGGATTCTGTCAGTGTTTTGATCTGTTCACCATCAACATTGCGTGCAGCAGCAACCACAGCCTCCCAGACACTGTTCAGAGAGGTGTACTGTTTTCCCTCCTTGTAAATCTCACATTTGATGATGGACCACAGGTTCTCAATGGGGTTCAGATCAGGTGAACAAGGAGGCCATGTCATTAGATTTTCTTCTTTTATACCCTTTCTTGCCAGCCACGCTGTGGAGTACTTGGACGCGTGTGATGGAGCATTGTCCTGCATGAAAATCATGTTTTTCTTGAAGGATGCAGACTTCTTCCTGTACCACTGCTTGAAGAAGGTGTCTTCCAGAAACTGGCAGTAGGACTGGGAGTTGAGCTTGACTCCATCCTCAACCCGAAAAGGCCCCACAAGCTCATCTTTGATGATACCAGCCCAAACCAGTACTCCACCTCCACCTTGCTGGCGTCTGAGTCGGACTGGAGCTCTCTGCCCTTTACCAATCCAGCTACGGGCCCATCCATCTGGCCCATCAAGACTCACTCTCATTTCATCAGTCCATAAAACCTTGAGATATTTCTTGGCCCAGTCTTGACGTTTCAGCTTGTGTGTCTTGTTCAGTGGTGGTCGTCTTTCAGCCTTTCTTACCTTGGCCATGTCTCTGAGTATTGCACACCTTGTGCTTTTGGGCACTCCAGTGATGTTGCAGCTCTGAAATATGGCCAAACTGGTGGCAAGTGGCATCTTGGCAGCTGCACGCTTGACTTTTCTCAGTTCATGGGCAGTTATTTTGCGCCTTGGTTTTTCCACACGCTTCTTGCGACCCTGTTGACTATTTTGAATGAAACGCTTGATTGTTCGATGATCACGCTTCAGAAGCTTTGCAATTTTAAGAGTGCTGCATCCCTCTGCAAGATATCTCACTATTTTTGACTTTTCTGAGCCTGTCAAGTCCTTCTTTTGACCCATTTTGCCAAAGGAAAGGAAGTTGCCTAATAATTATGCACACCTGATATAGGGTGTTGATGTCATTAGACCACACCCCTTCTCATTACAGAGATGCACATCACCTAATATGCTTAATTGGTAGTAGGCTTTCGAGCCTATACAGCTTGGAGTAAGACAACATGCATAAAGAGGATGATGTGGTCAAAATACTCATTTGCCTAATAATTCTGCACTCCCTGTAGAGCATGCTGAGTTTTTTACGCAACGCACAAGTGATGCATGAAAATCACCGCTCATGTGCACAGCCCCATATAAATGAACGGGTCCGGATTCAGTGCTGGTGCAATGCATTCACCTCACGCATTGCACACGCGCGGAAATCTCGCCCGTGTGAACCCAGCCTTACTTTCCCTTTATATCCCTGCCTAACCTAACCTGTCCCTAACCTTTCTCTAAGTACCTGATTGCACAGATGGGGGTGCTGGGCACAGATGGGGTGACCCCTGGACAGATGGGGCTGCTGGCCGAGATCCGACGACGTGCAGCGCTCATCTCTCCTCGGCTCCCCGGACTGAAAAGGAGGAGAGGAGCGCTGCTCTAATTTGAAATGCCCGCCCCTACAGCCAACCAATCAGAGGCGATCCTGAGAGGTGATGTCACATCACCTCTCAGGATCGCAGGATGGTGATTGGTGGTGTATTATCACACCACCAATCACGCAGCAAACCGCAGGTCTGAATTGACCTGCGGTTTGCTGCGATCGTCTACACGGGGGGGGGTCACAGGACCCCCCGGCGCCTTGTCCCCGGGTGCCTGCTCAATGATTTGAGCAGGCACCGGGTTCCGATCACCGCCCGCCGCGCAGCGGTGATCGGAAATACATAGGGCGTACAGGTATGCCCTGTGTCCTTAAGTACCTGTACGCCCTGTGTCCGGAAGAGGTTAACCTGTGGGTGTCCCAGTGGTGGGGACTCCAACGATGGGGCCTCCTTTCACTCATCCTTCTTAACAGCTGTCCTTCCTTTTTGTCTTTTTGTTTGGAGATCAGGTGAGTGGTTAACTCCTGAGTTAGGCTACTTTCACACTGGCGTTTCTGGGTCCGCTTGCGAGATCCGTTTTAGGGCTCTCACAAGCGGTCCAGAAAGGATCAGTTCAGCCCCAATGCATTCTGAATGGATAAGGATCCGTTCAGAATGCATCAGTTTGGCTCCATTCTGCTCTGGAGGCGGACACCAAAACGCTGCTTGCAGCATATTGGTGTCCGCCTGACGATGCGGAGCCAAATGGATCCGTCCTGACTTACAATGTAAGTCAATGGAGACGGATCCGTTTTCACTGATACAATATGGTGCAATTGAAAACCGGTCCCCCATTGACTTTCAATGTAAGTCAGGACGGATCCGTTTTGACTTAGACTATTTTTTGAAACAATAATGCGAACGGATAATGAACAGATATAAGCGTTTGCGATATCGGTTCGGATCAGTCTGTGCATATACAAGATGGATCCGCACCGAACGCAGGTGTGAAAGTAGCCTTAGTGGAGCACTGTCACTACAATGGCAACAACTCTTATTGAAATGCAGTGTGCCATGGCATGGCATGGAGGGCAGAGGGGGCCTCGGCTGGGAGGGAAGCCTCTACCGAGCGGTGCTTAAAGGACTGAGACATACTGTAGGAGGAGGAGAGAGCAATTGGAGGGGGTGGGGTGGGGGTTATTATACTGCTAGCAGGGAAACTGGGCAGGCTGACTTATGTGTGTCACATGGAGATACAGGAGTTTACTGAAAAGAGGGCTCACCATAATTGAAGGTGAAAAGGTGCCCATCTCTCTGTGGCAGATGCAGAAGAAAGAATATTCATAGATAGGAAAAAATAGTGCCGGTTGTCAGTTGCCGCAGTTATGATTTTCCAATGACTAACAATTTTTTGGGATTCGTCCCATACAAATCGTACAAAATGATGGCTGCTATTTTACGGTTCAAAAGACAGAGAAGAGGCATCTTCCACCAAAAAGGGCTAGTTTTTTGGACCATTTTTAAATAATCCTTTCAGCCCTGGAGGATTTACCATCTTTTGCATTTTGGTTTTTAAATTCCTGCCTTATTTATTTTTCCGTTCACAAGCTGTGTGGGATTTTTTTGTTTGACAAGTTGTACTTTCTAATGGCACCATTTAATATTGCCTATGATGTAGTGACAAGCTGGAAAAAAATTCCAAATGGGGTGGAATTGGAAAAAAAATGCAATTCTACCACAGTTGTAAGGTTTTGTTTTTAGGGTGTTCTCTGTGTGGTAAAACTGACCTGTTACCTTTATTCCCCTGAGTCAGTATGATTGCAACAATGCCACATTTAATACTGAAAAAAAAAACTTTTTTCTTTTCACCTCCATATTCTGACCTCCATACCTTTTTTTTAGTTACATCTATGGAGATATGTGGTAGCTGATATTTTGTGAGCTTTTAATATTTATCTAAAATATACACAAAAGACCCTCCAACATGGAACAAAATAATGAACAAACATAAAAAATGGAGCAATAGCGCTGGGTTAGTATTGATAATAGGGTTAGTGTATAGCAGGGATGGGGCCTAGTAATAAGCTATGAGCTCTCTTCCTATAGCTGACCCTCTCACTATTTATGCCCTGCCTATAAACGGAATAGCCGCCCCGATAGGGGCGATCCCGTATCAGGAACCTCCTGGATACCCTAGGATGGCCCTGATTAGGGATGTCCCTAATAGCTGATATATGCTATCCTATAAGGGATCTGTACAGCGCTCCGTACAGTATTAGAATGTATTGGCTCCGATGAGCCGAAGTTATTGCTTTGTGAAGTCTCGCGAGACTTCATGCAATAACTTCATAAATTAATTTGTATTGTAAAAAAACATTTCCCGAACTCGGGTTTGGTTCCAAGGTACCACTTGGAACCGAATTTGAGTTTGTGGAAATGGTTTTTTATAGTCTAAATCAATTTCTGAAGTTATTATGCGAAGTCTCGTGAGACTTCGCAAAGTAATAACTTTCGCTTATCGGAGCCAATACATTCTAATACTGTACAGAGCGCTCGTTACGTACAGTATTGAAACAAAGTTTTATGCAAATCGACTTTGGAGGTTTCATCCGAAGTCAATTCGCTCATCCCTAGTCACAGTCGACCACAGCATCTGAAATGGTTAAATGTCTGCGATTGGCTTTATCACCCATTGCAGACATTAGTCCCATGTGTTTGCTATTTAAAACAATAGAAACCCAGTGGCTATGACACTGTCTGATGCCATTTTTAAAAACCTGACTTCCACTATACATGTATGGCAGCGGTCAGGAAGGGGTTAAAAAAAATATACCAGTGCAGAGTGGGAGCCCAAATCAGTTTTGGGAAATTGGATCACTAATAAGTTTTGTTATACACCATGACTTCTACAGTCTGAATTGTGTACAGTACATACAAGGCACATTTTGGAAAAATGCTACCTTTCACACGAGCGAGTTTTCTGCACGGGTGCAATGCGTGACGTAAATGCATAGCACCCGCACTGATTCCTGACCCATTCATTTAAATGAGTCTGTGTACATGAGCGGTTTTTCTTTTCACGCATCAGTTCTGCGTTGCGTGAAAAATGCAGCATGTTCTATATTCTTTTTCACGCAGCCCTGGCCACATAGAAGTAAATGGGGCTTCAGTGAAAAACGCATTGCATCCGGAAACATGTGCAGATGCATTGCATTTTTCACTGATGGTTGCTAGGAGATGATGTTTGTAAACATTCAGTTTTTTATCACGCGTGTGAAAAACGCATCAAATTGCATTACACTCGCGCGGAAAAAACTGAACGCAATCGCAGACAAAACTGACTGAACTTGCTTGCAAAATGGTGCAAGTTTCACTGAACGCACCCTGAACGCATCCAGAGCCAATCCGTCACGCTTGTGTGAAAGAGGCCTAAAGCATATACTGTACATGTTTATTTGCCAGAATAAAAATTATATATTGTTTGTTTTTCAGGTTCTACACTTTGAAAGCTGCACAGATATACATTCTGGGTTTAAACAACTGTTATCAGCACTCACTGAGACTGAAGAATATATACTTAACATTGACAACACACTCTTTGTTGAAGAAACATTTAACATATCTGAAGTAAGATAGCCCTAAATGTAATATAGATATTATAGGTTTCTTAATTAAGAATTTTAAGTCTGGTTTTGCTTTGTGTGCCTGCATCAAATTTATGAACTGGTTCATCTTAAAGCGGTTGTTTGAGTTCAGATGGTTCATACCCCCTTTTTCACCCAGACAGCCCCCCTGATACGAGCATCGGAGCATTTTATGCGCCGATGCACTCCTTTGCCACACGCTGATACACGCAGGGCAAAGGCATTTTGTGGAGATCTGGTGACCTACCAGGCTCTCCATAGGGACTGCTAGACGGAGGCATCTATCATGCCCATGAGGGGCCAGAGGGGTGAAAATGAGGGTATGTCCGGGTTCAGCTCTGAACCTGGTCAACCCCTTTAATAATATATGTAGACCAAGGGGTTGCCTGCAATGGCTTTTGCAAAAGTTGCACATAGTTGGGGTCATTTATCAAACTGGTGTATAACAGAACTGCCCATAGCAACCAATCAGATTCCACCTTTCAGTTCCCTAAAGAGCTGTCAAAAATGAAAGGAGGAATCTGATTGGTTGCTATGGGCAACTCAGCCAGTTCTACTTTACACCAGTTTGATAAATGAGGCATATTCCAAGTCTAATCTCACTTTTAGCTCTTAAACTTAGGTCACTGTGAAAAGTGGTGAGGATCACAAAATGTTGCAGTTGCCATTGCATTTTTTTTTATGTCACAAACCTGACATATCTGATTTCATAAATGACCCCCTGTGTATTTATATTCTAAGTATTTATATTTCTGTCCAGTATTTTTGATGACAGGAATTAGGCTTTGCCATAACTCTAGTGTGAACAAAGACTATGAAATGTTATTTATACACTGCCTGTCCAAAAAAAAAAGTCGCCATCCAAAAAAAATAAAGGTCACACACTCTAACATTTTGTTGGAACGCCTTTAGCTTTGATTACGGCACACATAAGCTTCTGCAATGTCGCAAGATTTATTTCCATCCAGTGTTGCATTCATTTTTCACCAAGATCTTGCATTGATGATTGTAGAGTATGACTGCTGCACAAAGCCTTATCCAGCACATCCCAAAGATTCTCTATGGGGTTAAGGTCTGGATTCTGTGGTGGCCAATCCATGTGTGAAAATGATTTCTCATCCCCCCTGAACCACTCTTTCACAATTTGAGCCCGATGTATCCTGGCATTGTCATTGTGGAATATGCCCATGCCATCAGGGAAGAAAAAATCCATTGATGGATTAACCTGGTCATTCAGTATGTTCAGGTAGTCAGCTGACCTCATTCTTGGAGCACATACTGTTGCTGAACCTAGACCTGACCAACTGCAGCAACCCCAGATCATAGCACTGCCCCACAGGCTTGTACAGTAGGCACTAGGCATGATAGGTGCATCACTTCATCTGCCTCTCTTCTTACCCTGATGCGCCCATCACTCTGGAACAGGGTAAATCTTGACTCATCAGACCACATGGCCTTCTTCCATTGCTCCAGAGTCCAATCTCTATGCTCCCTAGCAAATTGAAGCCTTTTTTTCTGGTTTACCTCACTGATTAGTGGTTTTCTTACGGATACACAGCTGTTCAGTCCCAATCCCTTGAGTTCCCTTCGCATTGTGCTTGTGGAAATGCTCTTACTTTCACTATTAAACATAGCTCTGAGTTCTACTGTTGTTTTTCTTCGATTTGATTTCACCAAACGTTTAAGTGATCGCCGATCACAATCATTCAGGATTTTTTCCCCGCCACATTTATTCCTCGAATATGATGGGTCTCCACTATCCTTCCAGTTTTTAATAATACATTGGACAGTTCTTAACCCAATTTGAGTAGTTTCTGCAATCTCCTTAGATGTTTTTTCTGCTTGATGCATGCCAATGATTTGACCCTTCTCAAACAGACTAACATCTTTTCTATGACCACGAGATGTGCTTTTCGACATGGTTGTTTAAGAAATGAGAAGCAACTCATTGCACCAGTTGGGCTTAAATAACTTATTGCCAGCTGAAAGATAATCGCCCATGCAGTAATTATCCAATAGGAGGAATTACAACAGTTTGCATATGTGCCTCCCACTTGTTAAGGGACCAAAAGTAATGAGACAATTGGCTTCTCAGCTGTTCCATGGCCAGGTGTGTGTTATTCCCTCATTATCCCAATTACAATGAGCAGATAAAAGGTCCAGAGTTAATTTCAAGTGTGCTATTTGCATTTGTCAACTCTCAAGATGAGATCCAAAGAGCTGTCACTATCAGTGAAGCAAGCCATCATTAGGCTGAAAAAACAAACAAAAAAACATCAGAGAGATGTTTGGAACATTCTTAAAAAGAAGGAATGCAATAGTGAGCTCAGCAACACGAAAAGACCCGGAAGACCACGGAAAACAACTGTGGTAGATGACCGAAGAATTCTTTCCCTGGTGAAGAAAACACCCTTCACAACAGTTGGCCAGATCAAGAACATTCTCCAGGAGGTAGGTGTATGTGTGCCAAAGTCAACAATCAAGAGAAGAGTTCACCAGAGTGAATACAGAGGGTTCACCACAAGATGTAAACCATTGGTGAGCCTCAAAAACAGGAAGGCCAGATTAGAGTTTTCCAAACGACATCTAAAAAAGCCTTCACAGTTCTGGAACAACATCCTATGGACAGATGAGACCAAGATCAACTTGTACCAGAGTGATGGGAAGAGAAGAGTATGGAGAAGGAAAGGAACTGCTCATGATCCTAAGCATACCACCTCATCAGTGAAGCATGGTGGTGGTAGTGTCATGGTGTGGGCATGTATGGCTGCCAATGGATCTGGTTCTCTTGTATTTATTGATCATGTGACTGCTGACAAAAGCAGCAGGATTAATTCTGAAGTGTTTCGGGCAATATTATCTGCTCATATTCAGCCAAATGCTTCAGAACTCATTGGATGGTGCTTCACAGTGCAGATGGACAATGACCCAAAGCATACTGCAAAAGCAACCAAAGAGTTTTTTAAGGGAAAGAAGTGGAATGTTATGCAATGGCCAAGTCAATCACCTGGCCTGAATCCGATTGAGCATGCATTTCACTTGCTGAAGACAAAACTGAAAGGAAAATGCCCCAAGAACAAGCAGGAACTGAAGACAGTTGCAGTAGAGGCCTGGCAGAGCATCACCAGGGATGAAACCCAGCATCTGGTGATGTCTATGCGTTCTAGACTTCAGGCTGTAATTGACTGCAAAGGATTTGCAACCAAGTATTAAAAAGTGAAAGTTTGATTTATGATTATTATTCTATCCCATTACTTTTGGTACCTTAACAAGTGGGAGGCATATATGCAAACTGTTGTAATTCCTACACCGTTCACCTGATTTGGATGTAAATACCATCAAATTAAAGCTGGCAGTCTGCAGTTAAAGCACATCTAGTTTTATTTCAAATCCATTGTGGTGGTGTATAGAGCCAAGAATTGTGTCGATGTCCCAATATTTATGGACCTGACTGTATATATGTATATATATATATATATATATACAGTACAGACCAAAAGTTTGGACACACCTTCTCATTCAAAGAGTTTTCTTTATTTTCATGACTATGAAGGCATCAAAACTATGAATTAATACATGTGGAATTATATACATAACAAACAAGAGTGAAACAACTGAAAATATGTCATATTCTAGGTTCTTCAAAGTAGCCACCTTTTGCTTTGATTACTGCTTTGCACACTCTTGACATTCTCTTGATGAGCTTCAAGAGGTAGTCCCCTGAAATGGTTTTCACTTCACAGGTGTGCCCTGTCAGGTTTAATAAGTGGGATTTCTTGCCTTATAAATGGGGTTGGGACCATCAGTTGCGTTGAGGAGAAGTCAGGTGGATATACAGCTGATAGTCCTACTCAATAGACTGTTATAATTTGTATTATGGCAAGAAAAAAGCAGCTAAGTAAAGAAAAACGAGTGGCCATCATTACTTTAAGAAATGAAGGTCAGTCAGTCAGCCGAAAAATTGGGAAAACTTTGAAAGTAAGGGCTATTTGACCATGAAGGAGAGTGATGGGGTGCTGCGCCAGGTGACCTGGCCTCCACAGTCACCGGACCTGAACCCAATCGAGATGGTTTGGGGTGAGCTGGACCGCAGAGTGAAGGCAAAAGGGCCAACAAGTGCTAAGCATCTCTGGGAACTCCTTCAAGACTGTTGGAAGACCATTTCAGGTGACTACTTCTTGAAGCTCATCAAGAGAATGCCAAGAGAGTGCAAAGCAGTAATCAAAGCAAAAGGTGGCTACTTTGAAGAACCTAGAATATGACATATTTTCAGTTGTTTCACACTTGTTTGTTATGTATATAATTCCACATGTGTTAATTCATAGTTTTGATGCCTTCATATTCATGAAAATAAAGAAAACTCTTTGAATGAGAAGGTGTGTCCAAACTTTTGGTCTGTACTATATATATATATATATATATATATAAAATATGGAAATTGAGAAATTCAAACCATATCATAAAACATGATATACAATGTAAACAAAGAATGTATACCTTTTGGTTAACGCTCAGAGGACAGGGCAATTTTCTGATTTTGCATTTTCGTTTTTCACTCCCCGCCTTCCCAGAGTCATAACTGTTTTATTTTTCCATTCACATAGCCGTATCAGTGCTTATTTTTGGAGGGACAAGTTGTACTTTCTAATGTTACCATTTACTGTTGCATACAACATAATGGGAAGCGGGAAAAAAATCCAAATGGGATGGAATTGGAAAAAAATGCAATTCTGCCACAGTTGTTTTTTTTTTTTACGGGGTTCACTATGCAGTAAAACTGTTACCTTCATTCTCCAGGTCAGTCTGATTACAATGATACCACACTTGTATACTTTTCATTGCATTTTAATACTGAAAAAAAGAAAAACCTTAAAAAAAATTGTCATCACCATATTCTGACCCCTATAACTTTTTTGTAGTTATAAGTACAGAACTACACTCACCTAAAGAATTATTAGGAACACCTGTTCTATTTCTCATTACTGCAATTATCTAGTCAACCAATCACATGGCAGTTGCTTCAATGCATTTAGGGGGGTGGTCCTGGTCAAGACAATCTCCTGAACTCCAAACTGAATGTCAGAATGGGAAAGAAAGGTGATTTAAGCAATTCTGAGCGTGGCATGGTTGTTGGTGCCAGACGGGCCGGTATGAGTATTTCACAATCTGCTCAGTTACTGGGATTTTCACGCACAACCATTTCTAGGGTTTACAAAGAATGGTGTGAAAAGGGAAAAACATCCAGTATGCGGAAGTCCTGTGGGCAAAAATGCCTTGTGGATGCCTTGTGGATGCTCCTGCCCGTACTCTATGCGCAGCGCCCCATTCATAAACTGTAGACTCCGTACTCTGTACGGTGTGCAGAAAAGTAAATATAAAGCGTAGAGGGAAAGGTGCGCTATAGGGAGGAAAAACTATATTAAAAATTCATTAGTAAAGTATATTACAAGGGGTCGTACATTGACTTGTAGGATAGCTGCCTTACATCTGGTGGCATCAGAGGCAGAGCTTGTTAAAAGCTCATTTGCATCCCTTTCTTCCCTGAAAGTAAAGCACCACACACAGTGGTCTTAATGGTAGCGCACCCTTATATAGTGCCACACAATCTGTCCCCATGTAAATATCCTCATGTTCTGTGTCCCTATATATAGTGGTTCTCTGCCCCTGTATATAATGCCAGGATCTGTGCCTTCTTTTTATAGCTTTCAGGATCTGTGACCCCTTTATATAGCACCTCTTGCTCTGTATCCGCTTAATATGTTGCCAAATTCTGTGCTAGTGTCAGATTCTATGCCCCCTTTATATAATGCCAATATCTTGACAATTTTCTTTTTATTAAAAAGAAGTAGGTAAATTACACAAGAGACCTTACATTATAGTGTCAAGACATGTAAGATATACATTGCATAGCCAGGGTGGATAGGCACATCCCACACATATATCTAGACAGTAAGAATAGTGCAAATAGACAGATCGAAGTCATAATGTGGAGCAAGTAAAGTATGACAAAACATCGCATATTAGGCCCTCGTGAAACATTATGAAGACATCTCTTGATCTTATATGACTGAATACATGCATCGGTCACTTGGTTATGGGGACATTTTATCTTGTTGGTGAACAGCAAGGCAACGGCCTCACTAAACATATATAACCATGAAGTAAATCTCTAAGCACGTCTTTAGAAAGTGTAAACTAGCCTGATGATGGAGGTAAAGTGAGGTAGTACGGAATGGAAGGGTCAAGTGACCTTTATTAAGCCACTGCCGTGTGTGACTGACGATAACGCAACCAGGGGTTCCACATTTTAGCATGTTTCTCATGTGTTCTATTCTCCCAACTAGCTAGTTCCTCTAGGCGTTGTATGAGATCCACCCTATTCATCCATTGAGAAAGAGTGGGGGGTTCTGCACTTAGCCACCTCTGAGGAATTATCAATCTTGCCGCTTGGATCAGTTGCGTGGCTAAGCTATTCTTAGAGGGGGAAAGAGCCTTGGTAGGTAACCATAGGAGAACCAACTCAGGAGACAAGGGTATCAACTTGTTTGTAATTGAGTTAATGGCTCTAGAAACTTTCTCCCAAAAAGGTTGAATCAGCGGGCAGGACCAAAAAATGTGTGATAATGTTCCCTCTCCATCTTTACATCTCCAGCACTGGTCACTGGGGCTAAGACCCCTGAGGAACAGCTGTCTCGGTGTCATATACCATTGGGTGAGTACTTTAAAAGAGTGCTCTTGTATTTTAACGCACCTGGAAAAGCCATGCGAATGTGCATATAACCTTAGAACCTCCGTCTCAGTGAAAGACCTGTTTAATTCTGACTCCCAAGTTTTCAGAAACAGAGGAGCGTCCCTAGCTTGGGGTGCATTTAAGCCGAGGTAAAATAGAGATATCAGCCTACTATGAGGTGAGCTGGAGGACAGAATTTTTTCGAACCACGTCTGATCTTGTTTATGGCTCTGTTTATCTATTAGGACCTTACTGACTGCCTTAAAATCCGCTAAGCCCAGAAAATTACAGGACTGCATGACCTTGTGAAGGGGATGATCAGCTGGTAGACTGCCTAGAGCAGCATCTAGATACTCTTTGGTGGTAAACTCACTCAGGGAATTCCACGCTGGTGAGGTATGTACTAGAGCAGGTCTTACTGCAAAAGGGGCTAGATCCGCTGGCATAGTTAGTGAGGGTGTTCCTAACAAGCTGCGGTCTTTATTGAGTTGTTTGATTACCATACTTGTGCCTTTAAGAAGTACATGGCTGTGGAGTGATGTGGAAGTCAGACCCCACAATGCTGCTCTCTGAGGTTGAGAGAGTTGTAGTGTCTCTAAAGCAGTACCTAACGTTGCGCAGTTAGGAATATGTAGTTGCATCCAGCGCCTAAGGTGGATAGCCCTGTAATATAACTGTACATCTGGTAGCGCAAATCCACCCTGAGTTTTCCTCAGAATCAGTCTATTATATGCTATCCTAGCTCCCCTCCCCCCCCACAGGTAAGTAGAAAATAATCTCCGGATCTGTGTAAAAAAGGAGGAGGGGAGGAAGACCGGCAGCATCTGCATGACATAGAGTATTTTGGGAAGCACAAAGGCCTTCAACAGGTTCTTCCTCCCCATCCATGAAGTGTATGGGATGCGAAGAGAACTTAGTAAGCGTTGTATGTCAGCTAATAGGGGGGTATAATTCAGCTTAAAAATGTTTTCCAGTTTAGACGGGATATTAATTCCCAGGTATGTGATGTGGGAAGTCTGCCAACTAAAAGGTGTTGTAACTTTAAGGGAAGACACATTGTTTGGTGGGGCTGTAATGTTCATAACCTCCGACTTGTTATAATTTACCTTATAATTAGAGACTGTGCCAAATAGCTTGAATAGAGAAAGGAGATGCGGGAAGGCCTCGACCGGGTTGGACACCATTACCAAGAGGTCATCAGCGTAGGCAACGTTGATGAATTCAATTGTATCTTTCTTGGCCCTAACCCCTCTTATGCCAGGGTGGTCTCTAATGGCCTGGAGAAGGGTCTCCATCACTAAAATGTATAGGGCAGGAGATAATGGGCATCCTTGCCGGGTGCCATTAAAGATGGGAAAGGAGGGTGATAGGGTGCCATTTACTCTAATTTTAGCACTTGGGTTGGTGTAGAGGGTCATGATAGCTTTTTGGAATTGTTCAGGTATACCGAACCTCTGCAAGGTCTTTTCCATGAAGCTCCATTTTACCCGGTCGAAGGCCTTCTCCGCATCTACACTTAAAAAGGTCAGGGGGGTACCATGCTTCTTTGCCCATTGGATTGCCGTGACGACTCTGCAGGAGTTATGGTTCCCCTCTCTTCCTGGTACAAAACCAGCTTGGTCAGGGTGGATCAATTTAGGAAGAAAGGAACTAAGGCGAGTGGCCAAAATTTTGGCCCAAACCTTTATGTCAACGTTCAAAAGAGATATGGGCCTGTAACTCCCGCAGAGCGTGTGGTCTTTTCCAGGTTTGGGCAGAATAGTCACGGTAGCTTCTAGCGATTGGGTAGGGAGATGCCCGCCTGTAAGGAGAGAGTTACACCAACTCGTGAGTTGTGGACATAAGATGTTAGCAAATTTCTTGTAATAACCTACCGGAAATCCGTCCGGTCCTGGGCATTTTCCCATGGGCATTGACCTCAGCACTTTCCCTACTTCTTCCTCCGTCACTGGGGCAATCAGTGTGGACCCCTCTGCGCTACTAAGATGGGGTAATTTTAAATGAGTCAGGAAGTCATCTATCACATTGTTTACAGTTGGATCTGGATTATTGGAGCCCTTATCTAGCCCATAGAGGCCCTGATAAAAAGTTTTAAATTCCGCTGCTATGTCCGCAGTTCTATGCAGTAATTTGCCATCTGAGGATTTTATACTGGGGATGAACATAGTGTCCTTCCGTTGTTTTATGAGTGATGACATCAATTTCGAACCTCTGTCCCCATGAGAGAAAAACCGAAACTGTGCATACTGATATGCTTTGGCGTGGCATATATTTAAATGGTCCTTCAGTTTCACCCTCATGAGGAGGAGTTCTTGTTGGATTTTCAAGGCTTTGGACCTCTTATGGGTTGCTTCAAGATCTGCAATTTGTTTGAGTAAGGAATGTAGTGTTTGCTGTCTCTCCCTTTTGATTTTGCAACCCAGGGCAATAAATTCTCCTCTTATGACAGATTTATGTGCTTCCCACACCGTAGACTGGGGAACCTCCGGGGTTAAATTTTCCTCAAAATACCATGCCAATTTCTTTGACAACGCCTCTACCGCCTCTC
The DNA here is from genome assembly GCF_905171765.1 of Bufo bufo. Classification (NCBI taxonomy): domain Eukaryota; kingdom Metazoa; phylum Chordata; class Amphibia; order Anura; family Bufonidae; genus Bufo; species Bufo bufo. The sequence continues at coordinate 363,452,530 of NC_053393.1, forward strand.
TCCTGTCCAATAAAGTTTCATTAAGTCTCCATTGCTTACACTGGGGGGGTAAGCTGGAAATATGCATAACTAATGAAACAGGGGCATGGTCTGAGATTGTGATAGGGTCGATCACTGTCTGTTCTACCATGTCAATACAGGAGTTTGATATCAGAAGATAATCCAACCTTTTGTACACGTTGTGTGAAGCAGAGAAAAAGGTGTAGTCCCTGTCTGTGGGATGCGTCAAACGCCAGGCGTCAGTTAAGTTAGCATCAGCAATGTGAGCATTGATACAGCCCAAGGTCCTCTGTGTTTGCTGAGTGGATCCGTCCGAGGTGTCCATACTGGGATTCAGAGCCACGTTGAGGTCTCCACCTACAATACAGATCCCCTCAGCAAAAGCCTTGAGCACCTGCAAGGTCTGAGAGATCCATGCTTTCTGACCTCTGTTGGGACTATACAGGCTCGCCAGAGTTACAGGTTGGGTGCCTATTACTCCCTTTACAAAGATGAACCTGCCTTCGGCATCTGTCTGGGTGGCTGACATCTTAAAAGGTATGCGTTTTGCTATGGCAATGCCCACTCCCCTTTTGGCTTTGTCAAAGGTGCTGATGAACCAATTATTAAAATATCCCTTCTGGAGCGTGGGGACCTTCGTGGTTTTAAGGTGTAGCTCTTGAAAAAAGCATATGTCTGTGCGGTATTTCCTCAGCAGGCGAATAACTTGTGACCTTTTTTGCGGAGTGTTGAACCCCCTTACGTTAAAGGATGTACATTTAATCAGTGACATCTTTGCATGTATGAGACCCTCCCACCGTAGCCAGATATGATGTGCATAAGAGATTTGGAACCAACTAACTGAACCCAGCCATTATTCCTTACAGAACTTAGGAACATGGCCACATAACAGAACTTGGAGTGGGTACATCTGACAACTCCTAACAAGGAGCATACAGTCAGTATGCCGTCCACCCAGTTAATGCGCTGACACCAGGACTGCGCTAGTTTACCCCTGATGTATAGCATGTGGGGGGGACCTGACGGTCTTGTACCTAACATGGGAGACCAGCAGATCCAGCTAACCTGGTGCAGTACAATTGAATATCTGGATATCAAACCCATTATAAGGAACATGTAAATATGTTAATTACATGATAACATAATAACATAATAATATGGGGACTTGTAGTACCGGAGCATGGCATGAGCATGAATATCCGATTAAGCTCATATAACCCTGACAATACCGCAAATATATAAAACATATAAAACATATAACATATGAATATTTGCAGGGCTGGCAAAACAGAGGAAAGATATTCGTAACAGTCCAGGCTCATTACTCACTGCTCGAGTTAGTATGACTCTAGGGCTCACTTCTATGCTTGAGAATCATGTGTCCCTGGCTCTGGGGCCCATCTTCCTCTTTGGTAAGGCTTTGGTCCACTTCTGTACCCCCGGCAGGTCCGGCAGTGGGATCCCGAACTCTGACGATGGCAGCCATGATGGGACGTCTAACGGGTCGGTCTGAAGTAGCTCCCACGCTGCAGCTAGATCTCCTGGAACCCGGATGGTGCATCTTCTGCCCCCGACCGCAAACGTGAGGCCAAACGGGAATAACCATTTGTATGGGGTCTTGATATGGCGCAGGTGCTCCGTCAGGGGTCGGAGGGCTCTCCTTTTGTTCAGCGTCGTTGGCGCCAGATCCTGGAACAACAGGATAGTAGCGCCCTCATAGGTGAGATTCTTCTTCTCTCTGGCCGCTCTCAGTATAGCAGCCGTATCTGTATACTTTAGCAGGCCGCAGATGACATCTCTGGGGTTTTCGCCTTCCCTTGGTTTTGGTCTGAGCGACCGGTGGATGCGCTCTATCTCAATGCCATCTGCGCTCTCTGATCCCAGGAGGCTGGTGAAGATGGCGGCCGCTGCTTCAGGTAACTCCTCATGCTGCAGCTGTTCCGGGAGGCCGCGCAGCCGAATATTTTTCCGTCTGCTGCGATTCTCTTGGTCTTCAATAAGAGAGAAGGCATTATCTAGTGAGTCCATACAAGCTGCTGTGTTATCTCCTAAAGCGCGGGCAAAAGTAATTATGGCTGCTTGGTTCCCCTCCAGCGTCTCCACTCGGTGCCCTATTTGTTTGATGTCTGTTTTAATTTCATGGAGATCGTGAAGTACTGGGGCAATCGCCGCTGAGAGAGCTTGTTGGAGGAATTTCTGTGAGATAGGGGCTCTGCCTGCTGGCTGTGGCCCATCTTCTAGCTCGCCGGTGACACTTTCAGTTTCTTGTGACCATTCGTCTGGTTCACGCGGCGCCATTTTAGCCGCCTCACACACCGCGCCGGAGGTCTTCTTTTGCAGGTACTTCTCCATATCTGAGGACCCTCTAACCGGTTTCGGAGAGTCGGTTTTATCTGTAGGGAAGTATTATATAATGCCAATATCTGTGCCATATATATATATATATATATATATATATACTAGCAGAAGGACCCAGCTTCGCACGGGTATATTTCATCTATTTCATTTTATGTTTCCGTGTGTCGTAAAAAGATATCAACAGTTTTGCCCATAACCGTGACCTCTACAGTACCCACCTCTTTAACAATGACCTCCACAGTGCCTGCCCCTTAACAGTGACCTCCACAGTGCCCGCCCCTTTAACAGTGACCTTCGCACTGCCTTCCCTTTTAACAGTGACCTATACAGTGCCCGCCCCTTTAACAGAGACCTCCACAGTGCCCGCCCCTTTAACAGTGACTTCCACAGTGACTTTCACACTGACCACCCCTTTCACAGTGACTTTCACAGTGGCCGACCCTTTAACAGTGACCGCCATAGTGCCCGCCATAGTGCCCGCCCCTTTAACAGTGAACTCCACAGCGCCCGTCCGTTTAATAGTGGCCCCTGCCCCCATGCATGTAGCAGTGTAGTTGTGCCATCATATGTGTTAATATTTAAGCACGTGCGCACTGCTAAAACCTGTGATCAGTTGTTATGGCAACCTGGAGTAGGACCTGCAAGCTTCTATTGGCTGATAAGGAACATGTGACCGTGGGTATGGCAGTTCAGATTTAAGTGAAAGGCTTGCTGGCTTATATTGGAAATTTTTTGGGAATATCTCAGGAATGGTAAGTCCTACAGTCTAAAACCTTCCCGGACATCTGATGTACCTGTGTGCCAAATTTGGTGAAGATCGGTCCAGTCGTTTGGTCGCGCATAAAGAACGTCCAAACAGACAGAAAGACGTCTAGACAGACAGACATAAACTCATTTTTATAATATAAGACTAGCATAAGGACCCGGCTTCGCAGGGTACATTTCATATATTTGATTTTATGTTTCCGTGTGTCGTAAAAAGATATCGAGTTTCCCTCATAACAGTAACCTCTACAGTACCCGCCCCTTTAACAATGACCTCCACAGTGCCCGCCCCTTTAACAATGAACTTCACTGTGCCAGCCCCTTTAATAGTGCCTGCCCATTTAACAGTGACCTTCACAGTGCCCACCCCTTTAAAAGTGACTTTCACTGTTATCGTTCTTTTAACAGTGACTTTCACAGTGACCGCCCCTTTAACAGTGACTGTCCCTTTAACAGTGACCGCCCCTTTAATAGTGACTTTCACAGTGACCGCCCCTTTAACAGTGACTTTCACAGTTACCGCCCCATTAACAGTGACTTTCACAGTGAGCGCCCCTTTAAAAGTGACTTTCATAGTGACCACCCCTTAACAGTAACTTTCACAGTCACCGCCCCTTTAACAGTGACTTTCAGTGACCGCCTCTTTAACAGTGACTTTCAGTGACCGCCCCTTTAACAGTGACTACCCCTTTAACAGTGACTGCCCCTTTAACAATGACTTTCACAGTGGCCGCCCCTTTAACTGTGACTTTAACACTGACCCCCCGTATAACAGGGACCTTCATAGAGCTTGCCCCTTTAATAACAGTTACCTCCACAGTGCCCGCCCATTTAATAACAGTGACCTCCACTGTGCCCGCCCCTTTAAAAACTGTGACCTTCACTGTACCCGCCCCTTTAAAAACATTGACCTCCACAGTACCCGCCCCTTTAAGCAGTAAAGAAAAATGGCTGGTTTGTTATGGAAACCTGGAGTAAAACTGTGTTTATGGCAGTTGGGATTTGAAGAGAAAGACTTGCAGGCTTGTATTTGGGGGGGGCTAATTTTTTGGGAATATCTCAGGAACGGTACATCCTAGAGAGCTGAGACCCGGTCTAAAACCTTCCCGGACACCTGATGTACCTGTGTGCCAAATTTGGTGAAGATCGGTCCAGTCGTTTGGTCGCGCATAAAGAACCTCCAGACAGATAGACAGACAGAAACTCATTTTTATATATGTTGGTAAGGCTAATTAGTCAGCCTGCATTTGTGGGAGGGGCGGAGGCTCTTCATATACGTGCCACAGCCTCACTCACAGGCGTGTGTTCTCAGGTGCTGTCCAGCACTTTCCTACTCTTGGTTCGTATTCACTCAGATTGGTCTCACATTCAAGCTGTGTTCACCTGTTGGCTATTACATCTCATTCCGTACCCAGCCGACAGCCGGATCCGTATTACACGCCTGTTAATACATGTTGTATACTCGGCTTACAGCCATAGCTGCTACTGTTACTCCGTTTTTATGCTCTGGACGCACCAACCTGGTGTTCCCACTTTGCTCCACTTACAACCAGAGCTGCGTTCATGCGTCGACTGGTATACCATGTTTGCTCTGCTCACTGTGAGAGCTGTGTTTACACGTCCGCTGTCACAACATGTTCATACTAGGCTTGTTTTAGAGCTGCATTAACGTTCACTGTTACATCATGTTTATGCTCCACTCACATTTAGAGCTGCTATTCTTCCAATTTCATTCTCGGCCACACCCAGAGGTGCATTCACACTACGCTGTCAAATCATTTTTTGCACTTCACCCACAACCAGAGTTGCATTCATACACGGTATATCATGTTTGCTCTACTCGCACCCAGAGCTGCGTTCACACGTCCTATGCTACTACAGGTTCTTTCCAGGCCCATTTCAAGAACTGCATTCACGTCGCTGTTACATCTATGTTATGCTCTGTTCACAACCAGAGCTGCTGTTATACCAAATTTCCTGCTCTGCTTATACCCAGAGTTGTGTTCACACTTCTACTGCTACACCACGTCGTATACCCCACTCGCCAAAGCCGCTTTCCATGTCTGCTGTCACATCAAGTTAATATTCCGTTCACATCCAAAGCTGCGTCCGCATGTCTGCTTTTACATCTTGTCCTATACTCCATTCACTACTAGAGCTGCATTCACGTGTCTGCTTTCGCATCACGTCAATACTCTGCTCACTTTTAGATTGCATTTATACGTCTGTTTTATACCATGCTTTTCATGCGCTACCCATACTCAGAGCTGCGCCCATACCATGTATTTTAGGTACCACTCACATCCAAAGCTGCATTTACCCATTTGTTGTTACATCATGTGTTGTACTCTGCTCCCACTCAAAGCTGCATTCTCCTGTTCATTTCTACGTCATGGTTTTACTCAATAATCTCACCGGGGCAGTCTGCACCCACCGCTCTGGTACCTCTCTCCCGACAAACATAACTGCGTTCTTTTCAGGCTTACGTTCCTTTCCTCGGTGGTCTGTTACATTCCATAGGCCTACTTTTCTGTTTAATCCTGGTTCATAATCACTCAGACTGGTCTTTTTTTACTTTTGGTTCGTATTCACTCAGATTGGTCTCCTGCCCCAGTTCACCAAACAGCTCCTCAGCAGAGGTCAGTGGGCCTATAGGAGTGAGTTTCCTGCTGTTTTCACAAGCTGTTCATTTGTTTGTCACGATAAGAGACTTCTCTTATCGAACTTGCAATGCCTCAGGCTCTTGTTTTTCTCCCATCTCTGTTTCAATTTCATGTTTACGTTTTATGGTTCACGGTGGTTAGTGTTTTATGTATGCACGTGCTTCGGATTACTAATGTCTATATTTTCAATGCCTGTTGGCAGTTATGTTCCTTAGGCCACCTAGCCAATCCAATCATTCAAGTCGCTGTATATCTCATCAGGTCCGGCTTACGTTTTAATTACTTATTGTCACCGCAACTTCATCCCTCTGGCTTCGGGGGCCCTATGACTTATCCGGCCTCAAAAGTGTTTTTTTTTTTTTTTAAATAAATCATATGTGGCTCTTCGCTTATAGGACCTCACTTTGGCACCGACACTTGTAGTTCGCACGGCCATCTGATGCTTTTTTCCGCTATAAGAGACTCGCACGCATGTCTCCCGCCATAAGAGACTCGCACGCATGTCTCCCGCCATAAGAGACTCGCACGCATGTCTCCCGCCATAAGAGACTCGCACGCATTGCTCCCGCCATAAGAGACTCGCACGCATGGCTCCCGCCATAAGAGACTCGCACGCATGTCTCCCGCCATAAGAGACTCGCACGCATGTCTCCCGCCATAAGAGACTCGCACGCATGTCTCCCGCCATAAGAGACTGGCACGCATGTCTCCCGCCATAAGAGACTGGCACGCATGTCTCCCGCCATAAGAGACTGGCACGCATGGCTCCCGCCATAAGAGACTCGCTCGCATGGCTCCCGCCATAAGAGACTCGCTCGCATGGCTCCCGCCATAAGAGGCTCGCACGCATGCCTCCCGTCATAAGAGACTCGCACGCATGGCTCCCGCCATACTCATGTTGGGGGTCACCTTCCACGTCGGTCAGGTCTCGTTCCTAACGATATTTCGCCTTGCATGTTATTCAGGCCACGTAGTTTATCTTAGCTATCGTCTGCCACATCGTTCAGGCTCATGGTTTAATTTCACCTGCACCTTATTTAGGTCACTTATTATAGTTATAATTCTTGATTTAAAAAAATAAAAAAAGCCCTATGGCTTCGGGGGCCCGATGACCGCTTCGGCCCCATGGCTTCGGGGGCCCGATGACCGCTTCGGCCCCATGGCTTCGGGGGCCCGATGACCGCTTCGGCCCCATGGCTTCGGGGGCCCGATGACTTTTTTTTCAGTCCTGCTGGGTTGGTTGTCCATCTGTGCATCTGGGCTGATTTGACCCGTATGTATCGCATACATACCTGCTTCTCTAACTTCCTAATAATCCATGTTGATCGCTCACTTTATGTTTTGACCGCAAACTGGTCCGGTTCGCCCTACAGCATCATTGTCATGTCTTATTTACGCAGATATTTTGTCTTGCTTTAATTGTTCATGCTTTCGTTCAGGTCCTGCCAGAAGAAGTAGGGTAATTCCCTCTAGCATTTCAGTCTCTGATCGTAGTCGATCATATCTTGTCAACCAGGTCCCCGCGCAAAGTCTTTGCCTTTTTACCACGACCAGGAATTCATTTTCACCGGTAGCTTCATTGCAATTGCATTCCCTCACTCATGGGAGGGCATAGACAGAATCTTGTTTATTATGGCTTCGTAGCTTCTTTCCGCACTAACCTCACACTCCCTACAACCACGTTGAATCGGGTTTTGGACAAGGTCCAGCATTTCCTCACGGTCAGGGCCGGTGCAAGGATTTTTGCCGCCCTAGGCAAGATAAAAAATGACGCCCCCCCCCCCCTTATCAGATGATCTGCCCATATCATGTTCTACCCCTTTCTCAGCTTTTAAATTAAAAGAACTGCTATGTTTCCCTTAGGGTTAATCCAGCTTCTTGTAGCTGTCTCTTTTTGCGGAACGGAATTGCGGACCCATACATTTCTATGGCGCCGCACAACGTGCGGCCCTGATCCGGAACTGCGGACCCGGATCCGCAATTCCGATCCTGAAAAAAATATTACATGTCCTATTCTTGTCCGCAATAGTACCGGCAATGTGTCGTCCGCAAAGTGCGGAACGGACATTGCCGCTGTCCGTGTTTTATGGATCCGCAAAACACACACGGATGTGTGAATGGACCCTAAATGTGAGGTAAATTAGTCTCCAATGTAGTATTAATAACTAAACAATTACATAATAAACATATTGCATTGTCTACTGACCACCAGGATGATCTGGTCTCTGCCTGCAGTCTGGCTCTGGGGACTCCCTTGTCACTCTCTCCCCCCCCTCCCTTGTCACTCTCATTATTTCCCCCCCTCCCCCTTGTCACTCATTATTTCCCCCCCCCTCCCCCCTTGTCACTCATTATTTCCCCCCCTCCCCCCTTGTCACTCATTATCCCCCCTTGTCACTCATTATTTCCCCCCCCTCCCCCCTTGTCACTCATTATCCCCCCTTGTCACTCATTATTCCCCCCCCTTGTCACTCATTATTCCCCCCCCCTTGTCACTCATTATTTCCCCTCCTTGTCACTCATTATTCCCCCCCCTTGTCACTCATTATTCCCCCCCCCTTGTCACTCATTATTCCCCCTACTTATCACTCATTATTCCCCCCCCTTGTCACTCATTATTCCCCCCCTTGTCACTCATTATTCCCCCCCCTTGTCACTCGATATTCCCCCGCCTTATCACTCATTATTCCCCCCCCCTTATCACTCATTATTCCCCCCCCCTTATCACTCATTATTCCCCCCCCCTTGTCATTTATTATTCCCCCCCCCTTGTCATTTATTATTCCCCCTCCCCCCCCTTGTCACTCTCTTTTCCCCCACCTCTAGTGTAGCGTGGCCGAGCTCTGTTCAGTCCCCGGTACAGGAGCATTTGTTTCCTGTACCCGGCCGGACCGACAGGAAGTGCACACTAAGTGAGCACTTCCTGTCAGTCCGGCCGGGTACAGGAAACAAAAGCTCCTGTACCGCGCACTGAACAGAGCTCGGCCATGCTACATTAACAGCACAGAGCAGACACAGCAGGCAGGATTCTTTAGAGCGGCAAGCGCTCAGCCTCAGCCGCTCAGGCGGCGCCGCATGAGGGCCGCCGCCGGCCGCCCGAAACTAATATAAGCAAATTTTTTTTTTTTTTACCGCAACGGGCGCCGGGCGCCCCCTGCTGCATGGCGCCCTAGGCGACTGCCTAAGTCGCCTTACTGGTGGCGCCGGCCCTGCTCACGGGAGAAGATTCAGATAGTAGGTCGGTCTTCACGTCTCAAGTGTTAAAACAATTCTCAGGGGCACACAATAGAACAACGCGCGGACCACGGCTAGCAGATAGCTGTTGTCTGGGGAACTATTCAAGGATTCTCTTCCTATCTACATGGTTCTTTTTGGCCCTCATTCCTGCATAGTCTAGGCAGTTAGGTTTCAGTCCCACGATCTCCTGAGGCTAGGGCATTGCCAGTACTCGCACTAGAACCAAAACTTTACAAGGTTCAGTTGGTTTTCATTATCCATTTCACAACGTATTCCCGGTCCTCCATTCCGCTTTGAGACAGTATCCGCAATATTGAGCATCATGTCTCTGGCCTTGTCATCCACAAGATCAGTTGTAGGTCTCCTTCTGGTCTTGCCTCACACACCCCAAATTTTCGCTCAAGATCCCTGACGTCTTGCAGTTGGCTTGGGTATTAGTTTGCACATGCCATTCGAGTTCCTTTTCTACCCTACTTGGCTTGGTTTTTGCCCACTTATAGGCCTACCCACGATCATGGCTTAGGGCACACAACAAGCCATTTAGTCAGGTTAGCTAAGACAGGCCTAGCTGGGTTAGGTTGTTCCCGTTGTTTCTCTCCCTAGGGTTCTTCGGATATCTCATGGCCGTAGCCATGACCACAAATAAGAGATATCTAAAATAAGATATATACACTCACCTAAAGAATTATTAGGAACACCATACTAATACGGTGTTGGACCCCCTTTTGCCTTCAGAACTGCCTTAATTCTACGTGGCATTGTTTTAACAAGATGCTGATAGCATTCTTTAGAAATGTTGGCCCATATTGATAGGATAGCATCTTGCAGTTGATGGAGATTTGAGGGATGCACATCCAGGGCACGAAGCTCCCGTTCCACCACATCCCAAAGATGCTCTATTGGGTTGATATCTGGTGACTGTGGGGGCCATTTTAGTACAGTAAACTCATTGTCATGTTCAAGAAACCAATTTGAAATGATTCGAGCTTTGTGACATGGTGCATTATCCTGCTGGAAGTAGCCATCAGAGGATGGATACATGTGCTCATTCTGTTTACGCCAAATTCGGACTCTACCATTTGAATGTCTCAACAGAAATCGAGACTCATCAGACCAGGCAACATTTTTCCAATCTTCAACAGTCCAATTTTGGTGAGCTCGTGCAAATTGTAGCCTCTTTTTCCTATTGTAGTGGAGATGAGTGGTACCCGGTGGGGTCTTCTGCTGTTGTAGCCCATCCGCCTCAAGGTTGTGCGTGTTGTGGCTTCACAAATGCTTTGCTGCATACCTCGGTTGTAACGAGTCGTTATTTCAGTCAACGTTGCTCTTCTATCAGCTTGAATCAGTCGGCCCATTCTCCTCTGACCTCTAGCATCCACAAGGCATTTTTGCCCACAGGACTGCCGCATACTGGATGCTTTTCCCTTTTCACACCATTCTTTGTAAACCCTAGAAATGGTTGTGCGTGAAAATCCCAGTAACTGAGCAGATTGTGAAATACTCAGACCGGCCCGTCTGGCACCAACAACCATGCCACGCTCAAAATTGCTTAAATCACCTTTCTTTCCCATTCTGACATTCAGTTTGGAGTTCAGGAGATTGTCTTGACCAGGACCACATCCCTAAATGCATTGAAGCAACTGCCATGTGATTGGTTGACTAGATAATTGCATTAATGAGAAATAGAACAGGTGTTCCTAATAATTCTTTAGGTGAGTGTATGTATATATATATATATATATATATATATACTGACCAAAAATATAAACGCAACACTTTCTGTTTTGCTCCCATTTTGCATGAGCTGAACTCAAAGATCTGAAACATTTTCTATATACACAAAAGACCCATTACTCTCAAATATTGTTCACAAATCTGTCTAAATCTGTGTTAGTGAGCACTTCTCCTTTGCCGAGATAATCCATCCCACCTCACAGGTGTGGCATATCAAGGTGCTGATTAGACAGCATGAATATTTCACAGGTGTGTACTTTCACACCTGCGTTAGGTGCGGATCCGTCTGGTATCTGCACAGACGGATCCGCACCTATAATGCAAACGCTTAGATCCGTTCAGAACGGATCCGTTTTCATTACCATTGCAGCGTACTCAAGTTAGGTTTAGAAGTGTTCCTGGGTGTTGTAGTGCAATAGACACTAACCTGAGACGGCTGACTCTCTGCAAGGGCAGGTGATGATGAGAAATGTTCGTGACGCCAGTGCCAATTAAACGGTGGCACGCCGTTTGCTGATAGCAGGAATAACTGAGGAACCACGTGATGTTAAAACAGAATTCAAACTTTAGTAGTCATCATATAGGGACATTGACGGAAGCGCAGTTCCTTTGAAGACAGTTGATGCAGGCAATATATATATATATAGCAAGGTGACTTTAGAGTGTTAAACACAGGACTTGTAGTACAGGCAGCTTGCACTCTATTCCTGACTGATCCTGGAACCTAGAAACTCTTCTCCAAGGCCCAATGCCCTAGCTCTGGCGTATATCCTTGGTTTTATAATTATCAAGTACCTCCTCTGTTGTCTTGAGTACCTCTTGCTTTTCTGGATTTGCCTCTGTCTCTCTCTCAGCTTCCTCAGGCTCTAGAAACTTCTGAACTCTCTTTCTAGGCTAGGCCCTGCCTATTTATACGGAACTGGGAGCTCCCTCTGCTGGCTGTACCAAGGATTGCCTGCAACAGGCCTAACTGGCTTAAAGGGGAATACACATAAAACTTAGCAGTGTCGGGTAACCTACCCGTATGCTGCACACCCCCAGACTTTAACGTGAGTAAGGCCTCGTGCTCACACACCTTCCTGAACCGGCATAACATGGTACATAACATAAGCATTCATTATAAATATAATAAATAATTGTTTCACACAGAAAAACATAACATTGGTAACTTCATAAATAAATGACGCAAGGGAAAGGGGCGTCTTCTTGCTTCTTAGGCACGGCTGCTGACCTGGCACAGCGGACTTAGGGTGAACCAGGTTAGTCCATCTTTCTTTGGTGGCAGTATAATAACAGAACTACCCAGGGGTTTCCTGTGGGTGTATCACAGGCAAGGGCTCACGTGGGGGAGTCCATTCTTGCGCACAAATGTCCAGCAAGGTATTACCAGTAGCAACTGCTCGGGAGGAGACACCACCAGAATAGTCAAAGTCTCCTAAACGGACTGGCGGGCGTCCCCTGGTCATCCGGGTAGACCTTCTCAATACAGGGGTCTCCTCTTCCCTTAGCAACGAGGTAGAAGAGAGAGGAGCAACAGGAGGGTCTCCATCAGTGAGATCTTGGTCAGGAACAACAGGAACAACTGGAACAACAGGAACAACTGGAACAACAGGAACAACTAGATCCACTAGAGGGGGAACTGGATCCGGGGCATCTTGAACCGGCTCTTCTGGAGGTGAAGCTACAGTAGGTGCCGGAGCAGGCACCAGCAAGTTCAACCATGGTGTCAGAAGCCAATGCATGGGATCAGCGTCATACCTTAGATTACTGACAGCCTGCATAGGATCCTCGGGCGGCATTGATGACTCTGACACAGGGGGTTCAGATCCAGAACTCTCGGCACTAGGTTCTGGTGTCAGGCAGAGCTTCAACCGGTTTCGGTGTACAATTTGGGATCCCTTGCCTTCCCGGGTGATCTCATAAGTGTGAGTTCCAACATTTGGGATTGCAGTGACAACATAGGGACTTCGCTCCCATTTACTGTCCAGTTTACTGGTACGGCGGTTATTCTTTAACCATACCACGGCCCCTATTGTCAAGGGTTCTGCATGGGCTGCTTGATCATAGTCTCTCTGCTGTCGGTCCCTAGCATAGTCCATACGTTCCTGAACAATGGCTTTGGCTGTATTCAATCGCCTTTGATGTTCAGCAACCCAGTCGGTGTTAGGTAATGGGTTAATGCAATCAGGTACGTGTATGTCCAATGAATGATCAGCAGGCAATGTCCCTTGGTGCCCAAACATCAAGTAAAAAGGGGTATACCCAGTGGAACAATGGATGGTATGATTGTACGTGAACATGAGCTGTGGCAACAGATTAGGCCAATCTCCCCTGGTTTCAGGAGGCACGGCCCTCAGCATCTCTATCAAGGTCTGATTCATTTTTTCACATAATCCATTACCTTGAGGATGGTAGGCCGTTGTCCGGATCTTCTTACAGTTGTGTAAGCGGCACAGTTCATGGAACAGATGGGACTCCAAAGCAGGTCCTTGATCGGTGAGGATCTTTTCTGGACATCCGTAGGGCAGGAGGAAGTGCTTCCAGAACAGTTCGGCTGTAGTCTTGGCTGTCTGGTCTCTCACAGGCACCGCTACAACAAACTTAGTGAAATGGTCAATAATAGTCATGGCATAAGCATACCCTGAGCGACTAGGCTCCAGTTTCACATGGTCGATGGCAACAAGTTCAAGAGGACGAGTACTTACAATGGGTCTCAGTGGTGCCCTCTGGTCATGGTGCTCACTTCGTTTTAAGGCACAGGCTACACACTCTCGACACCACTTCTCCATGTCTTCTCTCATGCCCACCCAGTAAAACCGCTGGCGGATAGTAGCCTCAGTCTTTTGGACCCCAAAGTGACCGGATTGATTGTGGTACATCTCCAACACCATACCTGCATCTCGTCGGGGTATGAGAATCTGGTGCACTCTCTCGTTGGACACTGGGTCTAGGCTTCTCTGTAGTAACAGGCCCTTTTGTATGAAGAGTTGATGGCGCTGTCTCCACAGTTTGATGAGCTCAGGATCTGCACTCTTACGCCGAATCCTCTCAGGGGCTCTGCCACTAGTAATGAAGTCCAACAATTCACCCAGCACTCTACTTTCAGACTGTAGTTTCACCCACCTTTCTTCTTTAGGATCAGGCCTACTGGAGGGTGAAGGAACTGCAGCTCTGCCATGGGTAGCTCGAGCCTGGTCCTGTTGAGCAAATTTGTTATAGAAAGCCGGCATCTCTACATCTTCCCAAGCATCTCGCACATCTTTAGGAGCTGTCTCTGTGGGAAGCCTGGATAAAGCATCAGCATTATCATTAGTACGTCCAGCACGATACTTTACAGAGAAATCATAGTTGGCAAGGCGAGAGGCCCATCTCTGCTCCAAGGCCCCTAATTTAGCTGTATTTAGATGTGCCAGAGGGTTATTGTCAGTGAATGCAATGAACGGGGTGGCGGCTAGATAATCCTTGAATTTTTCTGTCACTGCCCACACTAATGCCAGGAACTCTAGTTTGAAGGAACTATAATTCTGGTCATTCTTCTCAGCTCCTTTCAGGGAGCGGCTTGCATATGCTATCACTCTCTCTTTTCCCTCTTGGATTTGGGCTAACACAGCTCCCAGGCCTCGCTTGCTAGCATCGGTATAAAGATGGATAGGCTTGCTATAATCTGGGTAACCTAACACAGGAGGCTCGGTCAGTTTCTTTTTTAGCAATTGGAATGCTATCTCTCTTTCCTCATTCCACTCAATGGGCACAGGAGTTCTAGGACTTTTCTTGGGTTGCCCCCTCAAGAGTTCCTGGATAGGATCAGCTATTTGAGCAAAATGGGGGATAAACCGTCTATAGTAGCCTGCAAAACCAAGGAAACCCCTCACTTCCTTGACAGTAGTAGGAACCGGCCAATTACGGACAGCCGCTAACTTATCAGGGTCAGGTTGCACGCCCTCTCCGCTTACCACATGCCCCAGGTATCTTACTGCAGGTTTGAGCAGGTGACACTTGGATGGCTTTACCTTCAAGCCATATTTGATTTCAAATACTTCTGCCAAATGTTTCAGATGGTCTTCATATGTTTTTGAGTACACAATGACGTCATCTAGATACAGCAGCACTGTTTCAAAGTTTTTGTGACCCAAACACCGCTCCATTAGTCTCTGGAAAGTTCCTGGGGCATTACATAGCCCGAACGGCATACAATTGAATTCAAACAGGCCCATGGGAGTAGTGAAAGCAGTCTTTTCCCTATCTGCAGGGGCCATGGGTACTTGCCAGTAGCCGCTGGTCAAGTCCAATGTGGAGAAATAGGCAGAGGAGCCCAGAGCAGTTAGTGACTCCTCAATGCGGGGCAGTGGGTATGCATCTTTGTGGGTTATTTGATTAATTTTCCTATAATCCACACAGAAACGGATACCACCGTCCTTCTTCTTTACAAGGACCAGGGGTGCTGCCCACGGACTACGGCTGTCCCGAATTACATTACAGTCTTTCATCTCTTGGATCATTTCCTTTACAGTCTGATATGAAGTAGGCGGTAAAGGTCTGTATCTCTCCTTGATAGGAGGATGAGAGCCAGTAGGTATGGTGTGTTGTACGGCACTAACCTCTCCATAGTCAGTAGCATGCTTACTGAAGGCCTGGTGGTGCTCTTTGACAAGCTGTATAATCCCTTCTTGTTGTTGTTGGGGGGTAGTCTCGTCCCCCACATGGAGCTCTTCCCACCAGGGCACTTGTGGCTGGGTCACTGGCGAACATCCGCTGACTGCAGCTGGCTGCTTTTCTGTCACTGGAAGACGAATGATGTCTTGGAAGGACACCTGGGACAGCTGGGCAACACGGCAATGCTTAGTAAGCGCAACAGGATGATCACTCAGGTTAATCAGACGGACAGGTACTTTACCTTGGGAGACGTTCACCAGGCACTTGGCAGCTCTCACATAAGGGTAATCCTCCATCTGGATTGGTTCTACCAGGGCTGGATAATCTCGGCCTTGGACTCCCAGGACAGCACGACACCATAAAAGAGTTTGAGAATTAGGAGGCAAAGTCACAGGCTTAATATCACGGATCCTGGCAGTACAAATTTCTCCTTTCCCATTAGCAAACCTCTGCTGGGCACTTAACACAGTAATAGTCTTTTGAATCACCCTCCTGGATGGAGAGGAAGCAGTGGGCAAAGTCTGATGTAATACGGCAAGTATTTCTGAATAACAGTTTTTGAAGACATTGGTGCCTAGAATGACAGGATGTCCTCCTCTGTCGCCGGCCTGTACTACTATCACCCCCTGTTGAGGCAAGGTTACTTCTCCCACCTGCAGGGTGGGTTCCCAGTATCCATGAATCTTTACTGGTTTGCCATTGCTGGCGATAATCTCCACCCAGGATTCAGGAGGCTGGGTCAATTGGTTGGTGTCCCAGAATCTTTCAAAGGCGGGCAGCTGAATAGTAGTGACCTGAGACCCAGTATCTAATAGGGCTTCAAAGGGGACCCCGTTGATCTCTATATTGATTTTAGGATGGGATCCTACATAACGTGGCATCCAATTTGGATCCTCTGGACCTAGTGTTCTACCTCCCGAGGGGTGGTCCTCAGCCTCAGGGGTTGCCCGTTTAACTGCCAGCACGTGGATTCTGTGTGTCCCAGCTTTTTGCAGTATGTACACACGGGCCGCTTGCGATCTCTATTACGCCTCCCAGGATCCCTGGGGTGAGTCTCTTGGTAAGGAGGTGGGAACGGCCTAGGAGGTGACAGGAACTCTTCTTCTGACATTATGGGTTTTTCCCATTCCTCTATTTTTCTGCACACTTTCTCTAGACTTTTAGTGAGGTGATTTACTTGCTCTGTCAGCATGGCAATAGTATGGGTAGCTGACACTTGAACAGCTTGGTTAGTGATAAGCGGTTTTGGCCTGCAGGCTGATGACTCAGGTGGGGTGCTCAACTCCGGGGATACTGCTGACCCCAGAATTTTTATCGCCAGTTCTTTAAAGTCCAGAAAGGTACTGTTAGGGTGCTGGGCGGACAGCATCTTTAATTGGGTCCTTATTTGCTCACTAGACACCCCGGTGATAAACTGTTCCCTTAGGGTCTAGTCTTGGTTATCAGCCTCTTTGGGATCTATCTGAATTACAGCCGCTAAAGCCTCCTGAAGTGATAGGGCATAGTCACGGAGGGACTCACCGGATTTCTGTTTCTTGCCAAAGAAGTGCATCTTTATCTCTGAGGCAGTCCTAGTTTCAAAAGTGGCCCTGAGGCGGGTGAATATCTGTTCTAGAGTACTCCGCTCAGTAGCAGGCCAGGATAACACCTCCCTGCGGGCCGCTCCCTCCAGTTGCGCTAGCAGGATTTCCATTTGCTGGTCGGCATTTATGGGGTACAGTTTGAATAATGCCAGCAACTTTTCTTTAAAGTCTCTTAGGGTATGGGTCTGTCCTCTGTAGCGGGGGAACCATGGGGCCCCGAAATAGTAAGGTATGGTAAAGGGCATCATGCTGGGGGCTGTAGGATGATTAGGAGCCGCAAGCTCTCCCGGGGCCGGCTGCTCAGGCACTCCCGGTTCTGACATGTTAGCTTATTACGCTGTGGCCGCTGGCGACTAAAGGGGCCGGAACAATCCTTTTCCCTCCGGTTACAAGTCCTTACCGGTATCGCCGGGTTTGCGCAGGCCAAATCTCGAGAGACTCCGGACGTCCTGAGTACGCGGTGACGTAGAAGAAACAGGGCCGCGGCGGTGCGATGATGACAAGGGGCGGGATTCTCTGTGTCTTTGCAGGGATCCGCCCACGAAGGTCCTCAGCAGCGCGGGAAACTTTACTCCAGGCGGCCGGTGGCCATCTTGGTCACCATTCCCTGACAGCAAGCAGGGTTGTTGAAAAGTCCATAAAACCACACTCCGGTATGGCGATTTTCTTCCTCTTGATAGCGCAACACTGCACAGCGCTTTTTGGAGGTTTTAGGGACACTTTTGGTATGTTTTCCAGTCCACAAAGTCCACTTTAATAAAACAGGCAATTTGTCACTTTGGTCACAGGGCAACTGTATAAGGCACAAAGTTCACGCTTCTTGCACTAGAAAGCGTGCGTATCCTGTTCGTGACGCCAAAAGAGAGGTGCAGCGTACTCAAGTTAGGTTTAGAAGTGTTCCTGGGTGTTGTAGTGCAATAGACACTAACCTGAGACGGCTGACTCTCTGCAAGGGCAGGTGATGATGAGAAATGTTCGTGACGCCAGTGCCAATTAAACGGTGGCACGCCGTTTGCTGATAGCAGGAATAACTGAGGAACCACGTGATGTTAAAACAGAATTCAAACTTTAGTAGTCATCATATAGGGACATTGACGGAAGCGCAGTTCCTTTGAAGACAGTTGATGCAGGCAATATATATATATACACTGTGTGCAGAATTATTAGGCAAATGAGTATTTTGACCACATCATCCTCTTTATGCATGTTGTCTTACTCCAAGCTGTATAGGCTCGAAAGCCTACTACCAATTAAGCATATTAGGTGATGTGCATCTCTGTAATGAGAAGGGGTGTGGTCTAATGACATCAACACCCTATATTAGGTGTGCATAATTATTAGGCAACTTCCTTTCATTTTGCAAAATGGGTCAAAAGAAGGACTTGACAGGCTCAGAAAAGTCAAAAATAGTGAGATATCTTGCAGAGGGATGCAGCACTCTTAAAATTGCAAAGCTTCTGAAGCGTGATCATCGAACAATCAAGCGTTTCATTCAAAATAGTCAACAGGGTCGCAAGAAGCGTGTGGAAAAACCAAGGCGCAAAATAACTGCCCATGAACTGAGAAAAGTCAAGCGTGCAGCTGCCAAGATGCCACTTGCCACCAGTTTGGCCATATTTCAGAGCTGCAACATCACTGGAGTGCCCAAAAGCACAAGGTGTGCAATACTCAGAGACATGGCCAAGGTAAGAAAGGCTGAAAGACGACCACCACTGAACAAGACACACAAGCTGAAACGTCAAGACTGGGCCAAGAAATATCTCAAGACTGATTTTTCTAAGGTTTTATGGACTGATGAAATGAGAGTGAGTCTTGATGGGCCAGATGGATGGATTGGTAAAGGGCAGAGAGCTCCAGTCCGACTCAGACGCCAGCAAGGTGGAGGTGGAGTACTTGTTTGGGCTGGTATCATCAAAGATGAGCTTGTGGGGCCTTTTCGGGTTGAGGATGGAGTCAAGCTCAACTCCCAGTCCTACTGCCAGTTTCTGGAAGACACCTTCTTCAAGCAGTGGTACAGGAAGAAGTCTGCATCCTTCAAGAAAAACATGATTTTCATGCAGGACAATGCTCCATCACACGCATCCAAGTACTCCACAGCGTGGCTGGCAAGAAAGGGTATAAAAGAAGAAAATCTAATGACATGGCCTCCTTGTTCACCTGATCTGAACCCCATTGAGAACCTGTGGTCCATCATCAAATGTGAGATTTACAAGGTGGGAAAACAGTACACCTCTCTGAACAGTGTCTGGGAGGCTGTGGTTGCTGCTGCACGCAATGTTGATGGTGAACAGATCAAAACACTGACAGAATCCATGGATGGCAGGCTTTGAGTGTCCTTGCAAAGAAAGGTGGCTATATTGGTCACTGATTTGTTTTTGTTTTGTTTTTGAATGTCAGAAATGTATATTTGTGAATGTTGAGATGTTATATTGGTTTCACTGGTAAAAATAAATAATTGAAATGGGTATATATTTGTTTTTTGTTAAGTTGCCTAATAATTATGCACAGTAATAGTCACCTGCACACACAGATATCCCCCTAAAATAGCTAAAACTAAAATCAAACTAAAAACTACTTCCAAAAATATTCAGCTTTGATATTAATGAGTTTTTTGGGTTCATTGAGAACATGGTTGTTGTTCAATAATAAAATTAATCCTCAAAAATACAACTTGCCTAATAATTCTGCACTCCCTGTATAGCAAGGTGACTTTAGAGTGTTAAACACAGGACTTGCAGTACAGGCAGCTTGCACTCTATTCCTGACTGATCCTGGAACCTAGAAACTCTTCTCCAAGGCCCAATGCCCTAGCTCTGGCATATATCCTTGGTTTTATAATTATCAAGTACCTCCTCTGTTGTCTTGAGTACCTCTTGCTTTTCTGGATTTGCCTCTGTCTCTCTCTCAGCTTCCTCAGGCTCTAGAAACTTCTGAACTCTCCTTCTAGGCTAGGCCCTGCCTATTTATACAGAACTGGGAGCTCCCTCTGCTGGCTGTACCAAGGATTGCCTGCAACAGGCCTAACTGGCTTAAAGGGGAATACACATAAAACTTAGCAGTGTCGGGTAACCTACCCGTATGCTGCACCATGAACCAAAATGTTCATGATAATGCAAACGGATCCGTTTTGACTTTACATTGAAAGTCAATGGGAGACGGATCCGTTTGAAAATTGAGCCATATAGTGTCAAATTCAAACGGATCCGTCCCTATTGACTTACATTGTAAGTCTGGACGGATCCGTTTGCCTCTGCACGGCCAGGCGGACACCCGAACGCTGCAAGCTGCGTTCAGGGGTCCGCCTGCTGAGCGGAGCGGAGGACAAACGGTGCCAAACTGATGCATTCGGAGCGGATCCGCATCCACTCAGAATGCATTAGGGCTGGACGGATCCGTTCGGGTCCGCTTGTGGGAGCCTTCAAACGGAACTCTAGTGTGAAAGTAGCCTTAGACTGCCCACAATAAAAGAACACTCTGAAATGTGCACAGTTTTGCCTTACTGGAAAGAGGGGTCAGAAAACCAGTCAATATCTGGTGTGGCCACCATTTGCCTCACACAGTGCATCACATCTCCGTCGCATAGAGTTAATCAGGTTGTTGATTGTGGCCTGTGGAATGTTGGTCCTCTCCTCTTCAATAACTGTACGAAGTTGCAGAATATTGGCAGGAACTGGAACACGCTGTCATATACGCCGATCCAGAGCATCCCAAACATGCTCAATGGGTGACATGTCCGGTGAGTATGCTGGCCATGCAAGAACTGGGATGTTTTCAGCTTCCAGGAATTGTGTACAGATCCTTGCAATATGGGGCCGTGCATTATAATTCAGCAACATGAGGTGATGGTCGTGGATGAATGGCACAACAATGGGCCTCAGGATCTCTTCACGGTATCTCTGTGCATTCAAAATGGCATCAATAAAATGCACCTTTGTTCGTTGTCCATAACATACGCCTGCCCATACCATAACCCCACTGCCACTATGGGCCACTCGATCCAAAACCAACGTTGACGTCAGCAAACCGCTCAACCACACGACGGCACACACGCTGTCTGCCATCTGCCCTGAACAGTGAAAACCGTGACTCATCCGTGAACAGAACCACTCTCTTTTAGTGTCCTCGCACAGTAGTAGTATGCCCCCTTAGTGTCCCCATACAATAGAAGGCCATATAGTGCTCTCACACAGTAGTTATGCACCCTTGGTGCCCCCACAGTAGTTATGTCCCCTTAGTGCCCCCACTGTAGTTATGTCCCATAGTGCCACCACATACTGTAGTAGTGATGCCCCCATAGTGTTCCCAAAGAGTAAAATGCCTCCTTAGTGTCCCTACACAGTAAATGGCCCCACACAGTAGTTAAAGGCCCCCCACAGTAGTTATGCCCCCACATAGTAGTTATGCTGCCATAGTGCCCCATAGTGTTCCCAAAGAGTAAAATGCCTACTTAGTCTCCTTAGTGCCCAAATCGAGTAGTGCTGCTCTCTTTGGGAGATAGAACGGATGCAATCTGAGGGGTTAAGTGACAGGCAAAGGTGATCCTGTGGCTGGGTGCCTGCTGCATTATACAGCTGTCACCCGCCACGTAAGAAGTGGGCACAATGGAGCGGCCTGCTCCATACATTACCTCAACCACTGTGATGTACTGGTACATCATGATGGTTGAAAAGGGGTTAAGAACGTCCACACAGAACACAAGTAAAATCTCTAGTGATCTCACTGAGTTAAGCCTCAGTCACACATCAGTGTTTAACGGACGTGTGCTGTACGTGTTCTCCATGGACAACACACATCCCTATTCATTTTAATGTGTGTATTCAGACATCAGTGTTTTAGCACGGTCCGTGGGTCAGTGTTTTTAGCACGGATGCATGCTCTATTTTGTCCGTGTTCACGGATCCATCACATCCATTATAGTCTATGGGTCCGTAAAAAACATGGATGCAACACGGATGCCATCCGTGTTGCATCCGTGTTTCACAGATCATTAAGAAGAGATGCTTTGAAAATTATTTTTCAGCTGTGCAGTAAAACATGGATGCAACACGGAGAGCAAAAAACTGACACACGGACAGCTTCACAGATGCATCATTGACTATCTGCTCTTTTTTTGTGGATTTTGCTGACATTTTTCCATGTATTACCCTATGGGCTCATGCACATGTCCCTACACAGTAAATGGCCCCACACAGTAGTTAAAGGCCCCCCACAGTAGTTATGCCCCCACATAGTAGTTATGCTGCCATAGTGCCCCATAGTGTTCCCAAAGAGTAAAATGCCTACTTAGTCTCCTTAGTGCCCAAATCGAGTAGTGCTGCTCTCTTTGTGCCCCCAATCCAATAGTGCTGGCCTCTTAGTGCCCCAGTTCAGTAGTGCTGCCCTTTTAGTGCCCCCACTCCTGTAGTACTGCCCTATTAGCGCCTCCATCCAGTACTGCTGCCCCTTTAGTTCCCCTATTCAATAGTGCTGCCTACTTAGTGCCTACATCCAGTAGTACTGTCTGCTTAGTGCCCCCAATCCACTATTGCTGCCTGCTTAGTGCCCCCAATCCAGTAGTGCTGAGCTTTCAGTGCCTCCAATCCTGTAGTGCTGCCCTCTTAGTGCCCCCAATCCAGTATTGCTGGCCACTTAGTGTTAATAAGATTAAAAAAAAGTTAGACTATAAAATGTCAGCTTTAGGCCTCATGCACACGGACGTTTTTTTTGTGGTCCGCAAAACGGATTTCCGTTGTTCCGTGATCCGTGACCGTTTTTTCGTCCGTGGGTCTTCCTTGATTTTTGGAGGATCCACGGACATGACAAAAAAGTTGTTTTGGTGTCCGCCTGGCCATGCGGAGCCAAACGGATCCGTCCTGACTTACAATGCAAGTCCATGGGGACGGATCCATTTGACGTTGACAAAATATGGTGCAATTGCAAACGGATCCGTCCCCATTGACTTTCAATGTAAAGTCAGGAGTCCCTATTATACCATCGGATCAGAGTTTTCTCCAATCCGATTGTATATTCTAACACAGAGGCGTTCCCATAGTGATGGGGACGCTTCAAGTTAGAATATACTACTGTGTACATGACTGCCCCCTGCTGCCTGGCAGCACCCTATCTCTTACAGGGGGCTGTGATCCGCACAACTTACCCCTCAGGTGCCGCACCTGAGTGTTTAATTGTGCGTATCATAGCCCCCTGTAAGAGATCAGGTGCTGCCAGGCAGGAGGGGGAACACCCCCCTCCCTCCGCAGTTTTAAATTCATTGGTGGCCAGTGCGGCCCCCCTCCCTCCCCTGTATTACTGTACATTCATTGGTGGCCAGTGGGCCCCCCCTCCCTCCCCCCTTCTAATTAAAATCCCCCCCCTCATCATTGGTGGCAGCGGAGAGTTCCAAACGGAGTCCCAGTTTAATCGCTGGTACTCCGATCGGTAACCATGGCAACCAGGACGCTACTGCAGTCTTGGTTGCCAAGGTTAGTAAGCAATTTTAGAAGCAATATACTTACCTTCACTGTCTGTGACCGGCCGGGCGCTCCTCCTACTGGTAAGGTCTGTGCGGCGCATTGCTTATAGCACAGACCTGTCACTTACCAGTAGGAGGAGCGCCCGGCCGGTCACAGACATCGCAGGTAAGTATAATGCTTCTAAAAATTGCTAAGTAACCATGGCAACCAGGACTGCAGTAGTGTCCTGGTTGCCATGGTTACCGATCGGAGCCCCAGCTATTAAACTGGGACTCCGATCGGAACTCTCCGCTGCCACCAATGATAGGGGGGGATTTTAATTAGGAGGGGGAGGGAGGGGGGCCCACTGGCCACCAATGAATGTATAGTAATACAGGGGAGGGAGGGGGGCCCACTGGCCACCAATGAATGTACAGTAATACAGGGGAGGGAGGGGGGGCCGCACTGGTCACCAATGAGTTAAATACAGGGGAGGGGGGGCACACTGGCCACCAATGAATTTAAAACTGGGGAGGGAGGGGGAGGTGCCCCCTCCTGCCTGGCAGCACCTGATCTCTTACAGGGGGCTATGATACGCACAATTAACCCCTCAGTTCTGGCACCTGAGGGGTTAATTGTGCGGATCACAGCCCCTTGTAAGAGATCGGGTGGCAGCAGGGGGCAGTCATGTACACAGTTCAAGTATATTCTAACTTGAAGCGTCCCCATCACTATGGGAACGCCTCTGTGTTAGAATATACTGTCGGATATGAGTTTTCACGAAGTGAAAACTCAGCTCTGAAAAAGCTTTTATGCAGACGGATCTGCGGATCCGTCTGTGTGAAAGTAGCCTACGGCCACGGATCACGGACGCGGATGCCAATCTTGTGTGCATCCGTGTTTTTTCACGGACCCATTGACTTGAATGGGTCCGTGAACAGTTGTCCGTCAAAAAAATAGGAAACACGTATCACGGCCGCAGATGAACAACGGAGCATTTTCCGAGTTTTCAACGGACCCATTTAAAGTCAATGAGTCCGCAGAAAATCACGGAAAATGGAACAACGGCCACGGATGCACACAACCGTCGTGTGCATGAGGCCTTAGACCCCATTTACACAACCATATTTTTTGTCTGCACCGTTCTGCAAAAAATGGAGATAGAACGGATGCAATCTGAGGGGTTAAGTGACAGGCAAAGGTGATCCTGTGGCTGGGTGCCTGCTGCATTATACAGCTGTCACCCGCCACGTAAGAAGTGGGCACAATGGAGCGGCCTGCTCCATACATTACCTCAACCACTGTGATGTACTGGTACATCATGATGGTTGAAAAGGGGTTAAGAACGTCCACACAGAACACAAGTAAAATCTCTAGTGATCTCACTGAGTTAAGCCTCAGTCACACATCAGTGTTTAACGGACGTGTGCTGTACGTGTTCTCCATGGACAACACACATCCCTATTCATTTTAATGTGTGTATTCAGACATCAGTGTTTTAGCACGGTCCGTGGGTCAGTGTTTTTAGCACGGATGCATGCTCTATTTTGTCCGTGTTCACGGATCCATCACATCCATTATAGTCTATGGGTCCGTAAAAAACATGGATGCAACACGGATGCCATCCGTGTTGCATCCGTGTTTCACAGATCATTAAGAAGAGATGCTTTGAAAATTATTTTTCAGCTGTGCAGTAAAACATGGATGCAACACGGAGAGCAAAAAACTGACACACGGACAGCTTCACAGATGCATCATTGACTATCTGCTCTTTTTTTGTGGATTTTGCTGACATTTTTCCATGTATTACCCTATGGGCTCATGCACACGACAGTATTTTGCGTTCAGTATACTGTCCGTTTTTTTAGTTCAGTATGCGGTACATATACTGAACCATTCATTTCAATGGTTCAGCAAAAAAAACTGGTGTCTCTGTGTGCATTCCGTTTAAGTATTTGCGGATCTTTAATTTGCGGACCGCAAAACAACAACGGTCGATTGCATGAGCCCTTATTCTTTATTCTGTGAATAGGTCATATGTTTAAAACTGGGTACAGCCCCTTAAAAATAGTGTACTATGGAACATAGAAGCTAATAGACTGACTTGTCTTTCATTTTCATAAAAATAAAATCAATGAGAAAATGTTTGCTGAGTAGCCTGGAGTGCGGAAGATCAATTTCTGATAATTCATTTTAGACTAAAAAAAGAACATACAGTATTAATAAAATATGTAAAAAGTGATTTTTTGTTTTCATCTGCATAAGCAATTATGATATTATCCTATTTTTATAGACGTTCATTAATGTTTCTAAAGTATGGTACAACTCAAACCCAGAATTAGTTGACTTCAAAAATCATCCAAGAGGTTCCTGGGAGTATATAGTTAACTGGCTTAAAGGAAAGACTGAAGGTAAGACATAAAATACTAGATGCTGCTAGATGCATATATTTTTCATTATTTCTTTGCCTTTCTACACTGTTAAAGGGGTTGTCACCTTCAGCAAATGGCATTTATCATGTAGAGAAAGTTAATACATGCCACTTACTAATGTATTGTGATTGTCCATATTGCCTCCTTTGCTGGCTTGATTCCTTTTTCCATAACATTAGACGCTCGTTTCCTGAGGTTACGACCATCCTGTTATCCAGCAGCAGTGGCCATACTTGCCCACTATAGGAAAATGTGCCGGACACTCTGGTGTCCGGGACCGTGTCATCACACATAGGCATGCATGTGCAGCAGCTCCCCGCCAATGCTGTAGCGCAGATAGCCCCTGGAAATGAGCAATGTATAATATGATGAGGGAAATTAATCAATCAGCAAAGGAGGCAATATGGATAATGAGAAAAAATGTGGGGGGTTGAGCCCGCACAACCTGCCTGTAGGTGCAGATCACTATGGCGAAATACATATACAAACGGAAAATGCAAATGTGATCGCACACTACATCCAGCACTCTGCCCTCCATGCTGGATGAGACATTGGTGTACATTTTGGCCAAAGCGTAATAAGCCACTCACCGCGTCAAGGTCGTCTCATTTGAGTGGTCCCTAACTCTTGTTCCTACCTGTTTATGGGCCATGACAGCCTCATAAAGTCCAGGGAATGCAGGTCAGCATGCAAGCCAAGTACACTCTGCTTTTAACCCCGTCCGGTGCCATTACAGCTTTCATCGGATCCAGGGATGCAAGTACCAACATGCATGCTGAGCCCACCATATACTTCTCCTGGAGCCAAATGGCTAATGGTAGGTTCTATATAAGCAGACTCAGTTTTATACTGACTTTAAAACCAGCCTCCAGGACAGATTAACTGGTCAGGTGTGCTTGACTCAAAGGAGATCGCCACGCCTCCAATATATGCTACAAAGAAAAAATGTGGGGGGTTGAGCCCGCACAACCTGCCTGTAGGTGCAGATCACTATGTTGGTACTTGCATCCCTGGATCCGATGAAAGCTGTAATGGCACCGGACAGAGTTAAAAGCAGAGTGTACTTGGCTTGCATGCTGACCTGCATTCCCTGGACTTTATGAGGCTGTCATGGCCCATAAACAGGTAGGAACAAGAGTTAGGGACCACTCAAATGAGACGACCTTGACGCGGTGAGTGGCTTATTACGCTTTGGCCAAAATGTACACCAATGTCTCATCCAGCATGGAGGGAAGAGTGCTGGATGTAGTGTGCGATCACATTTGCATTTTCCGTTTGTATATGTATTTCGCCATAGTGATCTGCACCTACAGGAAGGTTGTGTGGGCTCAACCCCCCACATTTTTTCTTTGTAGCATATATTGGAGGCGTGGCGATCTCCTTTGAGTCAAGCACACCTGACCAGTTAATCTGTCCTGGAGGCTGGTTTTAAAGTCAGTATAAAACTGAGTCTGCTTATATAGAACCTACCATTAGCCATTTGGCTCCAGGAGAAGTATATGGTGGGCTCAGCATGCATGTTGGTACTTGCATCCCTGGGTCCGATGAAAGCTGTAATGGCACCGGACGGGGTTAAAAGCAGAGTGTACTTGGCTTGCATGCTGACCTGCATTCCCTGGACTTTATGAGGCTGTCATGGCCCATAAACAGGTAGGAACAAGAGGTAGGGACCACTCAAATGAGACGACCTTGACGCGGTGAGTGGCTTATTACGCTTTCGCCAAAATGTACACCAATGTCTCATCCAGCATGGAGGGCAGAGTGCTGGATGTAGTGTGCGATCACATTTGCATTTTCCGTTTGTATATGTATTTTGCCATAGTGATCTGCACCTACAGGCAGGTTGTGCGGGCTCAACCCCCCACATTTTTTCTTTGTAGCATATATTGGAGGCGTGGCGATCTCCTTTGAGTCAAGCACACCTGACCAGTTAATCTGTCCTGGAGGCTGGTTTTAAAGTCAGTATAAAACTGAGTCTGCTTATATAGAACCTACCATTAGCCATTTGGCACCAGGAGAAGTATATGGTGGGCTCAGCATGCATGTTGGTACTTGCATCCCTGGATCCGATGAAAGCTGTAATGGCACCGGACGGGGTTAAAAGCAGAGTGTACTTGGCTTGCATGCTGACCTGCATTCCCTGGACTTTATGAGGCTGTCATGGCCCATAAACAGGTAGGAACAAGAGTTAGGGACCACTCAAATGAGACGACCTTGACGCGGTGAGTGGCTTATTACGCTTTGGCCAAAATGTACACCAATGTCTCATCCAGCATGGAGGGCAGAGTGCTGGATGTAGTGTGCGATCACATTTGCATTTTCCGTTTGTATATGTATTTCGCCATAGTGATCTGCACCTACAGGCAGGTTGTGCGGGCTCAACCCCCCACATTTTTTCTTTGTAGCATATATTGGAGGCGTGGCGATCTCCTTTGAGTCAAGCACACCTGACCAGTTAATCTGTCCTGGAGGCTGGTTTTAAAGTCAGTATAAAACTGAGTCTGCTTATATAGAACCTACCATTAGCCATTTGGCTCCAGGAGAAGTATATGGTGGGCTCAGCATGCATGTTGGTACTTGCATCCCTGGATCCGATGAAAGCTGTAATGGCACCGGACGGGGTTAAAAGCAGAGTGTACTTGGCTTGCATGCTGACCTGCATTCCCTGGACTTTATGAGGCTGTCATGGCCCATAAACAGGTAGGAACAAGAGTTAGGGACCACTCAAATGAGACGACCTTGACGCGGTGAGTGGCTTATTACGCTTTGGCCAAAATGTACACCAATGTCTCATCCAGCATGGAGGGCAGAGTGCTGGATGTAGTGTGCGATCACATTTGCATTTTCCGTTTGAATATGGATAATGACAATACATTAGTCAGCACCTTATATTAACTTTCTCTACATGATAAATGCCATATGCTGAAATGAGACAACCCCTTTAAGGGGGTTCTCCGGGAATTAAGAAAATTAAAATACCTAAATATTACTTTATTATAAATATATTCCCATATTAGCTATATTGGTTCGTTTTGTCTAGGGAGCAATCATTAGGAGAAATAAAATGTCCGCCGTCCTATTAGTACACAGAAAACCTGTCCTAATCACACAGGAGGACAAGTTACTTCCCAACACCGAGCTAAAGAGCTGCCACATCCTCCTCTCTGCCCTGCTTGTCAGGGATTATGGTCCTGAATACAGCTGAACTTCAGCTGAATCTCTGAAGAAAAGGAGCTCAGGACAGGATAGACTGGGGTAATGGATATTGCATACAAATGCTGCTGCTTATTACTCACATCTCCACATCCTCTCTGTACTTCATGTCGCCTCATGAACTTCATTCCTACAGAGATTCAGCTGAAGCTCATATTAAATAAAGGATCACAACCCCTGGCAAGTAGATCAGTGTTGTGAAGTAACTTGTCCTGCTGTGTTATTAGGACAGGTTTTTGCTGTACTAATAGGACAGCGGCCATTTTGTTTCTTCTAATGATTGCTCCCCAGACAAAACAAGCCATTATAACTAATGAAAGGTATTTGGGAATATATTTGCAATAAAGTATTATTTAAGTTTTTTCAGTTTCTTAATTAACGGAGAACCCCTTTAAGATCTTCTACACAGAAACACAGATTAGGTTTCTGAGTTCACACCAGATTTTTAAGTCAGTTATTATCATCAGTTATTGTGAGCTAAAACTAGTAGTGAAGCCTACTCATTGATGAGGTATAAGGGCTCATGCACACAAATGTATTTTTTTGTCCGCATCCGACCTGCAAAAAATGTGAAATCAAAACAGACAATGTGGGTCTGCAATTTGCAGATCACAAAACAGCCAATGATCGTGTACATGAGCCCCAAAGGAAATATTTGCATCTGTTCTGTGTTTTTAACCCACACCTGGTTTTGGCTCACAATAACTGATGGAAATAACTGACCAAATAACTGAATTGTGAACTCGGCCTTATCGATTCACAATTGTTTTAGAATTGTACTGTAACTGCCAGCTGTACCATACAGCCGGGATCTTCCTGTAACAGTATCAATAGTCCTCCTTCCCCTAAAAATACATGTTGCTACTTTTTTATGCCCAAAAGTGACGAGGCACAATTAGTAAATGGCCCTCAGTATGCTGCTGTAGGGAGTTGTGGTAAGGCTCTGGGAATGATGAGAACTTCTCACAGTTAGGCCTCATGCACGTTGCCCGGCCTGCAAACAGCGGCTCCACAATATACAGTCCACGGACGCATGCACACCGCATCACGGATGCAGACCCATTCACTTGAATGGGTCCGCAATCTGGAAGGTGCAGTGCGGAATGGACCGCACATAACCCCAATGGAAGCACTACGGAGTGCTTCCGTGGGGTTTCTCTCTGTGTCCCCGCACCGCAAAAAAGTAGTGCATGCATTACTTTTTTGCGGTGCAGACGGATTACTGACCCATTCAAGTTGAATAGGTCTGGATCCGTCTGTGGAATATGCATGGATGTTGTCCATTCAACGGCCGTGTGCATGAGGATTAAGGCTGAGTTCACACGCACAGTTATTGTGAGCCAAAACCAGGTGTGGGTCAAAAACACATGACCATGGTATTAGCTATACCTTCACTCGAGCTTACCTTTTTCTTGAATCCCTTCCAATGAACTCTCTACTCCTTATCCCAACCAAATAACCACAACAACAACGGTTCGGATTTAAAACGGCCACAGCAGCCGTTTTTTTAATTAAATACACAAATAAGTAACCACATAAAAGTTAAATAACACAAAACCATAATTAACCCCTGGCGAGGGAGGTCCTAGAAGCCCCAAATAACCATAACCAACAAACCACAACCCTCCGGCGACTCCATCTTACCCCCAGCCGTTAAACCCAGCTTGGAGGCAACCTTGATGGACGCCTTAAATTCCTCCAATCCCGATCCACTATGAGAGTCCAGCCCCTCCCGCGGGGCCCTCCCATCCTCACGTATCAGTATATTTTATCCAACTTTGAGGACCTCCCCCACCTCCACAAACGCACAGCTTGACTTCCTTAAGCCTGCTTGTCCCTCCACATCCGTAGTGCAATCTGAACCCCCCCCCCCCCCCCCCGTGAATCCCCAGAGACCACAAGTCAGTCCCCACTGCATTCAGGTGGACTCCATCAGCCCTCCAAAAATTCCCTGTCCCCCTCTCTAGTTCCTCATGCCGAACTGCCACTGCCCCATTTCTAGCCATGAACCTCCCTATCGCCCTGTTCACCTTTATCCGGGCCTTATTAATTCATTCCACCGACCTGGCTCCCCTCCAAGACTGCCTCGGGACAATGTCCGACCACACTGTAATCAGCCCTGGGAATAAAGACCACAATCTCAGCAGATCAAACTTGACGTCCCTGATCAATTCTCTAAAGGGGCGCCCACCCAAATCGTTACCCCCGACATGAAGCACCAAAATATCAGGAGGCCGATCAAGCCTGACAAAACAGTGCACTTCCCTCATAACGTCCCCCCACAACATGCCCCTAACCCATAACCACCGAACCACCGCCACATCCTCCCGAAAACCCAACTGCCTCCCATTAGGCCTAACCTCTGCCCTCTGGGCCCCCCAAAACACATAAGAGTGCCCCATGATCCATACAAGAGCAGCCGAAGTACCTGTAACGAAGCAAAAGATAAAATTAACTACCTAGAAAAAGGCGACACATCACTCACAACAACCCCAGTCTAACATATGACCAAAAAATGCACCGATTCCCACCGCCCAATACGCATTATCACCTCATCGCTTAGACCCAAACTGGCAGCCTCAGTAGCAGCCCCAATCCGAAAGGAATGCCCCGAATATCCCTTATTACATACCCCCATTGCCTGCAAACATTTTTTAAACACCGCTAGAAGCTGAAAACGTGATAGGTAAGACCCCTCCACACTACGAACCGGACACATGGCACAATCTGGAACCGCAAACAAAACCAACTGTCTGCCTCTGCCCTCATGATCCGTCTTTGACCTCCGAATCCAAACAGACACCCTGTCAACTCGCCACTCTACATCTTCGTTCCTAATACCTCCTGCCTTGGTCGTACTGCCACACACCAGTTTCCCAACCGGAACGCCCCGAAAAATGCCAAAGCGAACGCCGCCCTGAACAGGTTAACTTCCCATGCCGAACTACAAATCACCCCCAACTTGTCTCCCAACCCCAGGAGTAACTGGAACGACACCGGCCTTCTTCTGTTCTCCACTTTGTACCCCTTACGCCAAGCCTTTACCACTTGTCGGACCAAGAAAGACTTAGCAACATCAGTCGCTCCCCTCATGCGAAAACCAAAAGCCAACCCGGCCATGAACCTGTTCAACTGCGGGACCGTCCACCCTTCTTCCCAAAGGTGCCCTAACAGCAACAATAACCCTATCTCCCCTTCCTCACCCCCCATGCTCAGCTGAGTCTTCCACTGCTCCCATCATTCCCACGCCTTACCATATGCCAACCAGGTCCCAGGAATCAACGACCCCCTCAACAGGCCCATTACCGCTGCTCCAGGATCCCCCAAAGCCACTCTGGACAGTCCATACCCCGTTCTTCCGCTTCTGGCGCCATAAGCCGGAACCGCTCCAACTGTGAACGAGAAAGAGCATCCGCCAGTGAATTAGTCACCCCCGCCACATGTACCGCAACCACCCAAGTGTTAAGCGACAAACAGCACAGGACTAAAAACTGCAATAGTTTAACTACTGGCGGGGAAGATGCCGATAAGCTGAACTACCCCTAGATTATCGCAGTGGAATCGCACCTTTCTGTTTCTGAAATGTTCACCCCACAACACCACCGCCATGACAATGGGGAACAATTCTAAAAGTGCCAGATTCCTGACCCAACCTCTAGTCACCCAACTCTCCGGCCACTGACCAGCGCACCTTTTCCCTTGACAGTAAGCCCCAAAACCCACACCCCCCGCCGCGTCAGTATGCAAGTCAAAATCTACGTTGTCCCATGCCTCCCCCATGACCATCGACCTACCGTTATAACTGCCCAAGAATTCGGCTCACACCCTCAGGTCACCCTTTAACTCTTTTCCCAGCCGCAAAAAATGATGGGGGCCGTAACCCCCGCTGTAGCTGCCGCTAAATGTCTGCAAAATATCCTACCCATTGGCAAGATACAACATGCAAACTTCAGCTTACCCAGCAAGGACTGTAGGTCTCGCAACGTGATTTTTTCTCGCTTTATGACCCTATTCACGTCTTCCCTTAATACCGCAATTTTTTCTTCGGGCAACCGACATTCCATTCAAACTGTATCTCTTACAATGCCCAAAAAACATAACTCAGTCACCGGGCCCACCGTCTTTTCTTCTGCTAAAGGGACCCCAAAATTCGCAAAAACAGACCGCAAGGTATGTGATAACAACAAACAAACCCTGGACCCCGCGGGCCCCAGGCATAAAAAATCATCGAGATAGTGGATAACCGACGAACAACCAGATACCTCAACTACCACCCATTCCAAAAAAGAACTAAACGCTTCAAAATACGCACAAGAAACCGAACATCCCATGGGCAAACATCTTTCCACAAAATAACCCCCCTCCCAAAAACAACCTAGCAACCGCATACTGTCAACGTGAACCGGTAACAAGCGAAACGCCGCCTCAATATCAATTTTGGCTAATAACGTGCCCCGCCCCAAACGCCTCACCCAGCCCACCGCCGCATCGAACGACGCATATATTACCGAACATACTTCGGGATCTATGCCATCATTAACTGATGCCTCTTTTGGGAATGATAAACTGATGCCTCCTTTTTGGGCACCAACCCCAGCGGTGAAATCCGGAAATTCCCCAATTTTTCCGAGACTATCCCTAGGTGTTCAAGCACGGACGGTAAGTTCTTATGCACCAACGGCCCTGCCGTTATAACTGACGGGATCCGGAAACCAAAACCATCACCCAACAGCTTTGCTGCCGATTCGGGTACCTATCTAGGAAGTCCCGCATCCTTTCCACCTGTACCGGTGTCTGGCCCTTTTCCAGCTGAGTCCCCACCTCTCTGCTTTCCTCCCCGAAAACACCTATTGGCGCCGTGCGTGCCCCCACACAAAGAACATTCGTGCTTGAACTTGCACTTCCCCCCCGAACCTGCAGCTTCCTTCATTGAAAAGGAAGGATAATCCTTTTGCAGAGGCCAATGCCATGGCCCCCCCCCCCCCCAACTTCCCCCCGAAAGGGCTGCGACGACCGGATCGGTGCTGTCACACTCAACCAAAGACCAATATCCTTGTGATCCCAACGGATATCGGGCCTAACCGCCTTACGCTGATGAAATTGTTCGTCGTATCGAAGCCACCCCACTCCCCCATAAGTCCGATACCCATCCCCTATGGCATCTTGATAGCAAAATAACACGGAGCAACATTCTGGCGACTTTTCGCCAATAACGCTTGCCAGAATAGCAAACGCCTGTAACCAGTTGGCGAAAGTTGGTACCGCCTTTTCTCCTCCTCCTCCTTTTTATCGTCTTCCTCTCTAATCCTATCCAAATTAAATCGTTCTAAGGGGAGCAGGAAAAATATTTCCATGTACTCCCATTTACAAATTTTTTCTTTCATCTCTTGCTTCAAGTGAGCCCCCAGAGGGCCTTCAAAGCACACATATACTTCCCCCCGTGCCCTATCATCCAACCTCGGCCTGTCTTCCTTCCCACCCACTTGCGTCTCCACTGAAACTGACGCCAAACTGACACCAACCGGCCCAGTCCCAACCCCCGGTTACCCACCCAAGCCGGCAACGGGGATGTCCCCAAACTAGACAACCACCCTGCTAAACCCCCAAAAATCTGACCTAACCCCGCTCCCAATTCCCCAGGGACCAACCCACCACCCCGGGAGCAAACTTGCGCTAATATGGGACCCCATGATGTCTCACCAGGCACCGCGGGTGCTGTGACTCCCGCTGCCGTCAGTCCTGTCTCCTGCTGGTCCCGGAATCCTGGCATCGTGCTCCTAGAAGTAGCTGGCGTCTCATCCCGGACAGGCATCACAGACGTTGAAGGCCTATCTGCATGCGTTGCCGTGGATCCCTGGGTGTCGCTAGACGCTCCAGACAGGTGCATGTGTATGGCTCCTGCCACGTGTTGATCGATCCCCGCTTCTTCACGCTTTGCGCCTCTAGGCCTGCACAGTTCTTCTCCTCCTGTCTGTGCAGCCCGTCTCCCTTGCTGCCCACGCCGAGCAGACCGCCCGATAACACCTGGCCCGCAGAACCTGGTCCTGTTCCTGACGAAGACGCTGCAGAGAGTGGGGGAGGGGGTGTCCCACTCTGCTCCAGACTCCGCCGAACTACGGCGGGAGCGCGTGTCGGCAGGCTGCGCGTGTGCCCCCGCCGCGGAAGCTCCCCTGAGGGACTCCCTAAACGGCGCAGAGTCCTGGGGTTACATTCAGGGCTTAAGCGCGCCGGCGGGTGGCCCCGCCACGGCCGGGCAGCCCGTACATTGGAGACTGTCTCTGGGGAATGTAACGCACCTGAGGGCTCCCCCAACAGGCCGCCGACCCAATCCTGTAGCCAGCCTGGCCCTCTCACCTCCGCCTCTTGCCTCAGCCTCCGCAACATCTCCTCCACCATGCTGTCTATAAGTGCCATGTTCGTTTGTCTGCTTCTCAAAGTGGCTCTCCCTCACCTTCTCTCTACTCCTCTTGACTCCTAACTGGCTCCGCCCCCCCCATTACCATGCCCACAGCTCCACCCCTCCTCTCTCAGTTCAATTTTAACCCTATCTGCTCTCCGTTATTTCTAAACCATGTTCATGCTGGCCTACCCCTACCGCTGCGCTCCTAGTCCGGCCTTACTGAATAGGTGCAAATCAAATCATTACACCTGATCTCTGTGGAGGCTTCCCTACTGGTTTTGACTCACAATAAGGCCTCATTCACACATACGTGGAACACAGTCCATGAAAACCCAGCCTGCCGTCCTGCTGAGTGCAGGAGCACACGGCGTCATTGGTTGCTATGACGCTGTGCGCTTCGTGTTGCCGCCGCTGTTCAGTAGTACACTCGTATAGATTATATGAGTGTACACCGCGCACTCCTGCACTCAGCAGGACGACAGGTTTTCACAGACCGTGGTCCACGTATGTGTGAATGAGGCCTAACTGATGGAAATAACTGACCAAATAACTGAAGTGTGAACTAGCCCAAAAAGTTTGGACCTAAGTCCTGCAAGGGTGCACAAATTATACAGCTGCGGGTTTTTAAAGTTAGGGTTTTTAAAGTTAAGTTGATTTTACAAATCATGTAAAGTCTTTCTTAGGCCTCTTTCACACGGGCGTTGCGGGAAAATGTGCGGGTGCGTTGCGGGAACACCCGCGATTTTTCCGCACAAGTGCAAAACATTGTAATGCGTTTTGCACTCGCGTGAGAAAAATCGCGCATGTTTGGTATCCAAACCCGAACCTCTTCACAGAAGTTCGGGCTTGGGATCAGTGTTCTGTAGATTGTATTATTTTCCCTTATAACATGGTTATAACACTGGGTTTAGACCTGAGCGTATTTTATATGCGCGTTTAACGCGCGTTTTTGTCGCGCATTTTTGTCCATAGTCAACGCGTGTATTACACGCGTTTGTGTGATTGACAGCCGTGTCCTATGGCCGCAAACGCGCGACAAAACGCCCTAAAGAAGCTCAAGAACTTGTTTATGCGTCGGGCGTTTTTCAGCGCGTTCGAACGCGCTGTAAAACGCGAAAATGTGAACCAGTCCCATAGGGAAGCATTGGTTTGCATCGGTTATGCGTTTTACAGCGCGTTCGAACGCGCTGTAAAACGCGCAAGTGTGAACTTAGGGTAAGGGAAAATAATAGCATTCTGAATACAGAATGCATAGTAAAACATCGCTGGAGGGGTTAAAAAATAAAAATAAAAATGTAACTCACCTTAATCCACTTGTTCGCGATGCCGGCATCTCCTTCTGTCTTCATCTGATCTCTCTGCAGCAACAGGACCTTTGATGACGTCACTCCGGTCATCACATGGTACGTCACATGATCTTTTACCATGGTGATGGATCATGTGATGACCAGAATGACGTCACCAAAGGTCCTGTTGCTGCACAGAGATCAGATGAAGCCAGAAGGAGATGCCGGGCTACGCGAACAAGTGGATTAAGGTGAGTTAAATTTTTTAAAAAATTTTTTAATTTTTTTTTAACCCCTCCAGCGATGTTTTACTATGCATTCTGTATTTAGAATGCTATTATTTTCCCTTATAACCATGTTATAAGGGAAAATAATAATGATCGGGTCCCCATCCCGATCGTCTCCTAGCAACCGTGCGTGAAAATCGCACCGCAGCCGCACTTGCTTGCGGATGCTTGCGATTTTCACGCAACCCCATTAATTTCTATGGGGCCTGCGTTATGTGAAAAACGCACAAAGAGGAGCATGCTGCAATTTTCACGCAACGCAAAAGTGATGCGTGAAAATCACTGCTCGTGTGCACAGCCCCATAGAAATGGATGGGTCGGTATTCAGTGCGGGTGCAATGCGTTCACCTCCCGCATCGCATCCGCGCGGAATACTCGCTCGTGTGAAAGGGGCCTTACAAGGGTCTGGCCACACAGAGTTTTTTGGAGGAGGTTTTGAGGTAGATCTGCCTACAGGGTTTTCAGCCAAAGCCAGAAGTGGATCCACCAGGAAAGAGTAATTTAAATTCTTCATTTATATTTCCGATTCCTTCAGGGGCTGACTGATAACTCATGGGGCCCCTGGGCAATACGAAATTATGGGGCCCCTGTGTCCCCGCCCACCCTCAAGCCACGCTCCCACATATCGCACCGCGCACATCACCTATATCAACATGTAAATCCCAGAGAACCCTTTTACCTTATGTTATCTGTAGTGTTACATAGGACTGCAAAAATACCCACAAATTAAATTTTTAGTTGCCAAATTTAAAATACATAAATTAGGCTACTTTCACACTAGCGTTTTTGTTCGATCCAGCAGGGTTCAGCAAAAACACTTCCGCTACTGATAATGCAACCATCTGCATCCATTATGAACGGATCCGGTTGTTTTATCTGTAACATAGCCAAGATGGATCCGTCATGAATTCCATTGAAAGTCAAGGGGGACGGAACCGTTTTCTATTGTGTCAGATCTGTCTTGCTCCGCATCCCAGACGGAAAGCAAAATACAACATGCTGCGGTTTGCCCTCCGGTCTGGGAACGTAACTAAATGGAACGGAATGCATTTTGGAGGATTCCGTTCTGTTCAGTTCAGTTTTGTCCCCATTGTCAATGAATGGGGAAAAAACAGAAGCGTTTTTTTTCCCGTATTGAGACCCTATGACAGAACTCAATACCGGAAAACTTTAACGCTAGTGTGATAGTAGCCTTATAATAAAAAAAAACACTTGGAGGAGAAGATGAGACCCAGGTCACAGTAGTGAGCCGGCTCTACATATAGGAGAATACAGCACCACATACCTGTTACATCCAGTGATATCTCCTATCATGTAGATCTTCTCTTTCCTCTTCTCCTCCGTTTGACCCAGAACACCATGACAAATTCTTTCAGCCGCATCTCGTCTCTACAGAGTTTGTTACAAAGACATGTTAGATTTCTCATATTGGGGTCATGTATCAAACTGGTGTAAAGTACAAATGGCTTAGTTGCCCATAGCAACCAATCAGTTTCCACATTTCTTTCTCAAAAGGAGCTGTCTAAAATTTAAAGTGGAATCTGGTTGCAACTAAGCCAGTTCTACTTTGCAAAAGTTTGATAAATGACCCCCAAATGTCCCTATGGTGTCTACAGCAATTATAATGTTCCCTAGAGTGCCCCCAGTAATAATAACCTCCTATATTCTGCTCCAGGTAATATACTTGTATAGTGTCCCAGAAAGATAATGTCCCCTAATATGTCCTTGTAATAGAAATGCCCCTATAGTTCCTACCATATAGCGACATCCCCCACACTGACCCCACAGTAGTAATTGTCCCCACACCGCCCCCACAGTAGTAATTGTCCCCCACACTGCCCCCACAGTACCAATTGTCCCCCACACTGCCCCCACAGTAGTAATTGTCCCCCACATTAGCAATTGTCCCCCACAGTACCAATTGTCCCCCAACACTACCCCCACAGTACCAATTGTCCCCCACACTGCCCCCACAGTTATAATTGTCCCCCACACTGCCCCCACAGTAGCAATTGTCCCCCACACTGCCTCCACAGTACTAATTGTCCCCCACACTGCCCCCACAGTATTAATTTCCTCACACTGCCCCCACAGTATTGATTTCCCTTCAGACTGCCCACAGAGTAGTAATTTTCCCCCCACAGTGGTAATTGTCCCCCACACTGCCCCACAATATTAATTGTCCCCCACACTGCCACCACAATATTAATTTCCCCCACAGTATTCATTTTCTCCCAGACTGCCCCCACAGTATTAATTTCCCCCACACTGCCCCATGTAGTAATTTGCCCCCCACTGTCCCTTCAGTAATATGTATCCTCGCCTTCTGTGCCCCCAAGTAATGTCCCCCAAAGTTGGCAGTTTGGCACACCAAAAAATGTAATAAAAGCCAATACTTACCTGTGTCCCAGACTCCTGGCGCTCACTCGTGGATAGGCAGGTGCGCGGCACACGTCACAGGCGCACGCAATGACGTCATCGCGCCCGCCTGCGCCGGGAATACTACCGCATAGGCTTCAGGCCTGCAGGCAGATCTTCCTCAAAACCTCCTCTCAAAAATTCTATGTAGCTGTACCCTAAAGGGAAGGGCCTACAGTCCTGGGGGACATTCATTAAAATCAGTGTTCTACACTTCAGTTTTAAAGGGGTTATCCAATGTTTAAGGGTACTTTCACACTAGCGTTAGTGTGATCCGGCAGGCAGTTCCGTCGTTGGAGCTGCCTGCCGGATCCGCCGATCAGTGTGACAACTGACAGCATTTGTAGATGGATCCGGTTGCGGATCCGTCTACAAATGCATTGCAAGAACGGATCCGTCTCTCCGCTTGTCATGCGGATGGACGGATCCGCCTTGCAGTCTTTTTCACAGTTTTCCCGGGAGGACGGATCCGTCCTTCAGTTGTTTTGCAATGCCGGATCCGGCACTAATGCAAGACAATGGGAATTAATGCCGGGGTTCCGGCGACTGATAAGGCATTTTGGATGGACATAATACCGCAGCATGCTGCGGTATTATGTCCGGCCAAAACGCCTGACAGTGACTGAACGGAAGGCATACTGATGCAAACTGAACGGATTTCTATCCATTCAGAATGCAATGGGATATGCCTGATCAGTTCTTTTATGGCATAGAGCCCTTTTGACAAAACTTTATGCCGGAAAAGAATAAAGCTAGTGTGAAAGTACCCTAAAACATGCCCCCCAATGCCCGGGCCCCTCATATAGATGATACTTATCCCATTCCCCAGCATCCATGTAGCTTCTGCTCCCTGCAACTCACCGTCTGGCGGATCAGAACATCCAACGACAGCCAATAGCAGGCCACGACGGGGATGAGCCTCC
Source organism: Bufo bufo (assembly GCF_905171765.1). Classification (NCBI taxonomy): domain Eukaryota; kingdom Metazoa; phylum Chordata; class Amphibia; order Anura; family Bufonidae; genus Bufo; species Bufo bufo. The sequence continues at coordinate 363,492,913 of NC_053393.1, forward strand.
TTAGCATCACGGGTCACACTAGGGAGGCTCGTCCCTGTTGTGGTCTGCTATTGGCTACTTTGCAACTGTTTTATTTTTTGGCTTAAAGGGGCTTAATGAATGTCCCACTCTGTGCTTAAAGGCTTCTGACATGTAAATCTGGTACAGGATGGGGGTAATATCCCTCAGATAAAGGCCATGTTGTTTGTAAGTGGAATGATACATTACAGATTTCAGTCCACAATGGTATCTAAATGCTCAATGCCGCATAGGTGAGAGCATCACTGTAATAGACGTTAATATTAAACCTCTCTTCTTTTTCTAGATACCTTTCAAAACATGTCTTTGGACTCCATAACTAATAATACAAAGATTGTAGTTGTTAACACAGCATATTTACTGGCAAACTGGACACAGAGTTTTCATCAGCTTCACACACAAAATGAATCATTTACTCTGAGCACTGTAAGTAGCATCTGATGTCTGTAACCTGCATACAGTCGCTGCATCATTGGGTATATTATTAATACAGTAAGGGTACGGCCGCACGGTCAGGTTTCCAAAATCAGGGGTGGATCAGAACAGAGAGAAAATATAAAGGATAGATATGCAGATATGTTTCATCAGGGAACAATCTTCCAACTTTATCTTGGTCATCAGCAGGTTTTGGCATGAAAATGTTAGGCCAACACATTCGGCTCTGCTACATCTGTACCCTTTCAGCCCTGCTATGCTGGCTGGATTAAATAGGAACTTTTCATTTCTCTTCTGCTGTACTTAACTTTCTGTAGTCTGACTCTTTATCTTGATCTGTATCTTGTCCAGGGAATCTTTCTTTAGAGGGTGCTCTGCTGGCTGGCACACAGCCTTCCCCTTGCAGGGGCTGCTCTCAACTCACTCTTACTAACACCTCCCTCTCTAAAGAGGGCTGGAATGGATAGAAGGGTCCACTCCAGGGAAACTAGCTCTGTCATTGTTGCCGCCATCTGCTGGTAAACCAGGCACATTACACTTAAACAGTTATTTGAAAGGAAATATGAATGCACATTATGCAGGACATGGCAATAAATACACAAGATGACACAGGATCAACCATTACAGATAGTGTAGGGGCGCAAAAGGTGGTAATGCCCCCTTTGCAGGGCGTTACAGATACAACTTCTCTTTTTTGAATGCACTCCTGGTATGGGCTTCTAAACCTGCTTGCAGAGACCTGACGATGTGGCCATACCTTAAAGGACCAGGCAATTTATAGGCAATTTTTCCAACTGGGTTAACATGATAAACCTGCCCCCCAACATCAAATAATGTTATAAAGCTGAGTGTATGTATGTTAGGCTACTTTCACACCTGCGTTCAGGTGTCCGCTCGTGAGCTCCGTTTGAAGGGGCTCACGAGCGGTCCTGAAGGCAGCCGTCCGGCCCCAATGCATTCTCAGTGGAGGCGGATCCACTGAGAATGCATCAGTCTGGCAGCGTTCAGCCTCCGCTCCGCTCAGTGAGCGGACACCTGAACGCTGCTTGCAGCGTTCGGGTGTCCGCCTGGCCGTGCGGAGGCGAGCGGATCCGTCCAGACTTATAATGGAAGTCAATGGGGACGGATCCGCTTGAAGATGACACCATATGGCTCAATCTTCAAGCGGATCCGTTCCCCATTGACTTTCAATGTAAAGTCTGAACGGATCCGCTCAGGCTACTTTCAGACTTAGAAAATTTCCTAAGTTATAATGCAGACGGATCTGTTCTGAACGGATGCAAACGTCTGCATTATAGGAGCGGATCCGTCTGATGAAACATCAGACGGATCCGCTCCGAACGCTAGTGTGAAAGTAGCCTTAAAGGAATCCGCATTTACAATCACAAAATTTGTCACACAGGTACATCAGGTGTCCGGGAAGGTTTTAGACAGGGTCTCAGCTCTCTAGCACGTACTGTTCCCAAAAAAATGCAAATATGGCACTATCACATGACCTACATTAGCCAATAGAAGCCTGCAAGTCTTTCTCCTCACATCCCAACTGGCATACACACGGTCACATGACCCTTATCAGCCACTAGAAGCTTGCATGCCCATAGGCCCCTTTCGCATGGGCGAGAATTCCGCGCTGGTGCAATGCGTGAGGTGAACGCATTGCACCCGCACTAAATCCGGACCCATTCACTTCAATGGGACTGTGTACATGAGTGGTGATTTTCATGCATCACTTGTGCGTTGCGTGAAAATCGCAGCATGCTCTATATTGTGCATTTTTCACGCAACGCAGGCCCCATAGAAGTGAATGGGGCTGCGTGAAAATCGCAAGCATCCGCAAGCAAGTGCGGATGCAGTGCGATTTTCACGCATGGTTGCTAGGAGATGATCGGTTTGGGGACCCGATCTTTAATATTTTGCCTTATAACCATGTTATGATAATGTAATGTAATAATAGCATTCTTAATACAGAATGCTTAGTAAAATGTCCATCGAGGGGTTAAAAATAATAAACAAATTAAACTCACCCCATCCACTTGAGCTCCCCGTCATTGTACGCCTCAGATGCCATGTTCATAGCTGATCGCGGCATCTGACATCACTATTACAGTGTAACATTTAAAAAATCATACTTAACTTCATCCATTTGATCGCGAAGAGACAGCTGTCACCATCTTGATTTGTAGATCCAGCGCAAAATCTTGTGCAGCCTGTGATGACGTCATGTCACCCCCAGGCTGGTGACATCGTACGTCCCAGCACAGGGGATTTCGCCCTGGATCTTCAATCATGATGGTAGTGCTAGTTTCTTCACGCTCAAATAGATGAGGTAAGTATGATTTTTATTTATTTTTTACCGCCATTTAGGGGAAATCAATTAGTTACCATCAAAGCACGAGGAAATTCGGCTTCGTGGAGAATCAAATTTTCAGATTAAATTCCAGTTCGTGGACGTCGATTCGCTCAACACTAATCACCATACAGCACAGTTGAGTGAACCTGACCAATTGCAACACCTCACACGATGAGCCACGGCAAGCGTGACCCATGGCCCTCCCACAGACTAGAAGTCAGCAACTGCTGGTCTTCCCTGACCAACATGCGTGGTTGCCCAAGTCCATCCAAAACTAGGGAACTGCAACGAAGCCAGAGTCCAACCACAGTAGAGAAGCCTGTGTTTATCTCGTCATAGCTCATCTGTAACTGGGAATCTGTACAAAGAAGCCCATGTTTACCTCACCATTGTCCATTGCAATCAAAGCCATTTGCGTGAAGTGCCGCAATTCTTTCCTACAACATAGAACAGGCATGGCCAACCTGCGGCTCTCCAGCTGTCGTAAAACTACAACTCCCACCTTGCCCTGCTGCAGGCTGATATCTGTAGGCAGTCTGAGCATGCTGGGAGTTGTATTTTGCAACAGTTGGGGAGCCTCAAATTGGCCATGCCTGACATACAACATCATAGCAAAACTTATAATAACGGCAGACAGGATTTGGAGGGTACTATCTCTCTTTGGGGAGAGAGCGCCTTAATCGGTGTGTGAGGAGAGTTTTATAGGCCATTCATGCTCCTCTGGTATACCGCACCCCGCAGCCCCGCCTGACTTCAACTACGTCGAGCTTACGTGGTACGGTTTCATCACTGGTTACCAAGACGTGACGTTACGCCCTCCCTGGGAGTACGTAAGGTCAGCTTGGCACAGTTTACACAGACACCTCCTGTACACGCAGGCACAGGGAAACCCGGGGGGTGAGAGAGGATGGTCCACTCTACGTCCGGCGTAACTCCACACTCGCTCACAACCCTGACAAGCTGAGAGGGCCTTTTCACTGCCCCAGTGAAACAGCGCCCTGCCAGCCCAGTAGACTGCCACCAGTTCCTTGTTAGATATAAGCCCGGTCTGCTAGCAGCATCATATCGGGTTGGGAAACCAAACCTAGGTAGCTTATAACTCGGCCGAACAACGGACGTGGGGATTCGTAATCGAGATACAAGAACAGTGCAAGATTAAATTATATATTTTATTACCTTAAGGGCACACTAGACATAACACTATATACACACAGAAGATATACAATGGTCGGATGTGAAAATACAGATGACGTGGTACAAACAGGGTTAAACAGAGCCAAACTCAGTTACCTATGGATGAGTAGTCCTTTGTGTTATCATGATGAATTCTTGCTGCTATAATCCTTAGGCCGAGTTCACATCAGCGTTCAGCCTTTCCGTTCTCCTGCTCCTTTATAGGAGCAGGAGAACGGAAAGGACGGATTCGGCACATAACTGAGCCGAACAGAGCCTACAGACCCCATAGACTATAATGGGGTCCGTTAGGTTTCCGCTCAAAAGATGATTTTGGAGCGGAGACAAAAGTCCTGCATGCACAAATTTTGTCTCCGCTCCAAAATCATCTTCTGAGCGGAAACCTAAAGTACCCCATTATAGTCTATGGGGGTCTATGGGGTCCGTAGGCTCCGTTCGGCTCAGTTATGTGCCGAATCTGTCCTTTCCGTTCTCCTGCTCCTATAACGGAGCAGGAGAACGGAAAGGCTGAACACTGATGTGAACTAAGCCTTAGCTGTAGTCACATGGGGGCAGTGATGTCAGCAGGCCCAGGTCTCTCCAAACACATTACACGATGTCCCCCCCCCCTTTTTAAATATCTATATTTAAACAAAGACCTGCAGTTTTTGCACTGGCCACTAAGCCTAATAGGCGCCACTCCTGGTCTGTACATGCAGCCAGCCAGTCGCAGTGGCAACACGTGAGGTGCACGGTGGACCAATGAGGGGCCAAATAATATAACACACAGTTCATCAGTTTACTATTGGTTAGCAGAAAGCCTCCCTGGGCTGGCAGCACCGTGTTGAGGTGGACAGCACGAAATCCTCCGGGGCACGCTCTGTGGTAGGAAGCATCAGCCAAGATGGTGGTTGAAGTGCCCTTGATGTTATGGGGGCTTAGGGTGCTTGTTGTGGCTGAGTCCCTTGATGGTTTTTGTAGTGACGCCAGTACCGTTAATGGTGGTACAACCAGTAGTGGTAATAATGAGGTAGACAGTGGTGAAATGCAAGTCACAACTTTTACTGTTGATGTCTTTGGTTGCAGCAGTACAAATTTGCAGTCTCTTGATGGTACAGAGTTAATTCTGCAAATCCACAGTTTCTAGGCTTTTCAGGTTTCTAGTTTTGGAGCAGTGGGTTAGGTGTACCTGGTTCCTTTCTCTACAAGCTGAATATTTAGACAGGAAAACTCAACTGTCTCTCAGAAGTTTGGTGTGGCTGCCTGAAGCTATAAAACCTCCACAATGCAAAGGTGTCTGTGGCCCTCAATAATGGCTCTTATCACCAGGGCTGGGACAAGGCCATTTGGTGCCCAGGGCGAAGATGGCAAACGGCGCCCCCCCCCCCCCCCGTTTTTAACCACTTAAGGACCACAGGTTTATACCCCCCTAAAGACCAGGCCCTTTTTTACAATTCTGCACTACACTACTTTCACCGTTTATTGCTCGGTCATGCAACTTACCACCCAAATGAATTTTACCTCCTTTTCTTCTCACTAATAGAGCTTTCATTTGGTGGTATTTCATTGCTGCTGACATTTTAACTTTTTTTGTTATTAATCGAAATTTAACGATTTTTTTGCAAAAAAATGACATTTTTCACTTTCAGTTGAAAAATTTTGCAAAAAAAACGAGATCCATATAGAAATTTTGTTCTAAATTTATAGTTCTACATGTCTTTGATAAAAAAAAAATGTTTGGGTAAAAAAAAAATGGTTTGGGTAAAAGTTATAGCGTTTACAAACTATGGTACAAAAATGTGAATTTCCGCTTTTTGAAGCAGCTCTGACTTTTTGAGCACCTGTCATGTTTCCTGAGGTTCTACAATGCCCAGACAGTACAAACACCCCACAAATGACCCCATTTCGGAAAGTACACACCCTAAGGTATTCGCTGATGGGCATAGTGAGTTCATAGAACTTTTTATTTTTTGTCACAAGTTAGCGGAAAATGATGATTTTTTTTTTTTTTTTTTTTTCTTACAAAGTCTCATATTCCACTAACTTGTGACAAAAAATAAAAACTTCTATGAACTCACTATGCCCATCACGAAATACCTTGGGGTCTCTTCTTTCCAAAATGGGGTCACTTGTGGGGTAGTTATACTGCCCTGGCATTCTAGGGGCCCAAATGTGTGGTAAGGAGTTTGAAATCAAATTCTGTAAAAAATGAACTGTGAAATCCGAAAGGTGCTCTTTGGAATATGGGCCCCTTTGCCCACCTAGGCTGCAAAAAGTGTCACACATCTGGTATCTCTGTATTCAAGAGAAGTTGAGGAATGTGTTTTGGGATGTCTTTTTACATATACCCATGCTGGGTGAGATAAATATCTTGGTCAAATGCCAACTTTGTATAAAAAAAATGGGAAAAGTTGTCTTTTGCCAAGATATTTCTCTCACCCAGCATGGGTATATGTAAAATGACACCCCAAAACACATTCCCCAACTTCTTCTGAGTACGGCGATACCAGATGTGTGACACTTTTTTGCAGCCTAGGTGGGCAAAGGGGCCCATATTCCAAAGAGCACCTTTCGGATTTCACAGGTCATTTTTTACAGAATTTGATTTCAAACTCCTTACCACACATTCGGGCCCCTAGAATGCCAGGGCAGTATAACTACCCCACAAGTGACCCCATTTTGGAAAGAAGAGACCCCAAGGTATTTCGTGAGGGGCATGGCAAGTTCCTAGAATTTTTTATTTTTTGTCACAAGTTAGTGGAAAATGATGATTATTTTATTTTTTATTTTTTTCATACAAAGTCTCATATTCCACTAACTTGTGACAAAAAATAAAAACTTCCATGAACTCACTATGCCCATCAGCGAATACCTTGGGGTCTCTTCTTTCCAAAATGGGGTCACTTGTTGGGTAGTTATACTGCCCTGGCATTCTAGGGGCCCGAATGTGTGGTAAGGAGTTTGAAATCAAATTCTGTAAAAAATGACCTGTGAAATCCGAAAGGTGCTCTTTGGAATATGGGCCTCTTTGCCCACCTAGGCTGCAAAAAAGTGTCACACATCTGGTATCGCCGTACTCAGGAGAAGTTGAGGAATGTGTTTTGGGGTGTCTTTTTACATATACCCATGCTGGGTGAGATAAATATCTTGGTCAAATGCCAACTTTGTATAAAAAAATGGGAAAAGTTGTCTTTTGCCAAGATATTTCTCTCACCCAGCAGGGGTATATGTAAAATGACACCCCAAAACACATTCCCCACCTTCTCCTGAGTACGGGGATACCAGATGTGTGACACTTTTTTGCAGCCTAGGTGGGCAAAGGGGCCCATATTCCAAAGAGCACCTTTCGGATTTCACAGGTCATTTTTTACAGAATTTGATTTCAAACTCCTTACCACACATTTGGGCCCCTAGAATGCCAGGGCAGTATAACTACCCCACAAGTGACCCCATTTTGGAAAGAAGAGACCCCAAGGTATTCGTTGATGGGCATAGTGAGTTCATGGAAGGTTTTATTTTTTTGTCACAAGTTAGTGGAATATGAGACTTTGTATGAAAAAAAAAAATAAAAAAAAATCAGCATTTTCCACTAACTTGGGACAAAAAATAAAAAATTCTAGGAACTCGCCATGCCCCTCACGGAATACCTTAGGGTGTCTTCTTTCCAAAATGGCGTCACTTGTGGGGTAGTTATACTGCCCTGGCATTTTCCAGGGGCCCTAATGTGTGGTAAGTAGGTAAATGACCTGTGAAATCCTAAAGGTGCTCTTTGGAATATGGGCCCCTTTGCCCACCTAGGCTGCAAAAAAGTGTCACACATGTGGTATCGCCGTATTCAGGAGAAGTTGGGGAATGTGTTTTTGGGTGTCATTTTACATATACCCTTGCTGGGTGAGAGAAATATCTTGGCAAAAGACAACTTTTCCCATTTTTTTATACAAAGTTGGCATTTGACCAAGATATTTCTCTCACCCAGCATGGGTATATGTAAAATGACACCCCAAAACACATTCCCCAACTTCTCCTGAGTACGGCGATACCAGATGTGTGACACTTTTTTGAAGCCTAGATGCGCAAAGGTGCCCAAATTCCTTTTAGGAGGGCATTTTTAGACATATGGATACCAGACTTCTTCTCACGCTTTGGGGCCCCTAGAATGCCAGGGCAGTATAAATACCCCACATGTGACCCCATTTTGGAAAGAAGACACCCCAAGGTATTCAATGAGGGGCATGGCGAGTTCATAGAAATTATTTTTTTTTGGCACAAGTTAGCGGAAATTGATATTTTTATTTTTTTTCTCACAAAGTCTCCAGTTCCGCTAACTTGGGACAAAAATTTCAATCTTTCATGGACTCAATATGCCCCTCACGGAATACCTGGGGGTGTCTTCTTTCCGAAATGGGGTCACATGTGGGGTATTTATACTGCCCTGGCATTCTAGGGGCCCTAAAGCGTGAGAAGAAGTCTGGAATATAAATGTCTAAAAAATTTTACGCCTTTGGTTTCCGTGAGGGGTATGGTGAGTTCATGTGAGATTTTATTTTTTGACACAAGTTAGTGGAATATGAGACTTTGTAAGAAAAAAAAAATAATAATTCCGCTAACTTGGGCCAAAAAAATGTCTGAATGGAGCCTTACAGGGGGGTGATCAATGACAGGGGGGTGATCAATGACAGGGGGGGTGATCAATGACAGGGGGGTGATCAGGGAGTCTATATGGGGTGATCACCACAGTCATTGATCATGCCCCTGTAAGGCTTCATTCAGACGTCCAGATGCGTTTTGCGGATCCGATCCATCTATCAGTGCATCCGTAAAAATCATGCGGACATCTGAATGGAGCTTTACAGGGGGGTAATCAATGACAGGGGGGTGATCAGGGAGTCTATATGGGGTGATCACCACAGTCATTGATCATGCCCCTGTAAGGCTTCATTCAGACGTCCGGATGCGTTTTGCGGATCCGATCCATCTATCAGTGGATCCGTAAAAATCATGCGGACGTCTGAATGGAGCTTTACAGGGGGGTAATCAATGACAGGGGGGTGATCAGGGAGTCTATATGGGGTGATCACCACAGTCATTGATCACGCCCCTGTAAGGCTTCATTCAGACGTCCGGATGCGTTTTGCGGATCCGATCCATCTATCAGTGGATCCGTAAAAATCATGCGGACGTCTGAATGGAGCTTTACAGGGGGGTAATCAATGACAGGGGGGTGATCAGGGAGTCTATATGGCGTGATCACCACAGTCATTGATCACGCCCCTGTAAGGCTTCATTCAGACGTCCGGATGCGTTTTGCGGATCCGATCCATCTATCAGTGCATCCGTAAAAATCATATGGACATCTGAATGCAGCCTTACAGGGGGGTGATCAATGACAGGGGGGTGATCAGGGAGTCTATATGGGGTGATCACCACAGTCATTGATCACGCCCCTGTAAGGCTTCATTCAGACGTCCGGATGCGTTTTGCGGATCCGATCCATCTATCAGTGCATCCGTAAAAATCATGCGGACATCTGAATGGAGCTTTACAGGGGGGTGATCAGGGAGTCTATATGGGGTGATCACCACAGTCATTGATCATGCCCCTGTAAGGCTTCATTCAGACGTCCGGATGCATTTTGCGGATCCGATCCATCTATCAGTGGATCCGTAAAAATCATGCGGACATCTGAATGGAGCTTTACAGGGGGTTGATCAATGACAGGGGGGTAATCAATGACAGGGGGGTGATCAGGGAGTCTATATGGGGTGATCACCACAGTCATTGATCACGCCCCTGTAAGGCTTCATTCAGACGTCCGGATGCGTTTTGCGGATCCGATCCATCTATCAGTGGATCCGTAAAAATCATGCGGACATCTGAATGGAGCTTTACAGGGGGGTAATCAATGACAGGGGGGTGATCAGGGAGTCTATATGGGGTGATCACCACAGTCATTGATCATGCCCCTGTAAGGCTTCATTCAGACGTCCGGATGCGTTTTGCGGATCCGATCCATCTATCAGTGGATCCGTAAAAATCATGCGGACGTCTGAATGGAGCTTTACAGGGGGGTAATCAATGACAGGGGGGTAATCAATGACAGGGGGGTGATCAGGGAGTCTATATGGGGTGATCAGGGGCTAATAAGGGGTTAATAAGTGATGGGGGGGGTGTAGTGTAGTGTAGTGGTGCTTGGTGCTACTTTACTGAGCTACCTGTGTCCTCTGGTGGTCGATCCAAACAAAGGGGACCACCAGAGGACCAGGTAGCAGGTATATTAGACGCTGTTATCAAAACAGCGTCTAATATACCTGTTAGGGGTTAAAAAAAACACATCTCCAGCCTGCCAGCGAACGATCGCCGCTGGCAGGCTGGAGATCAACTCTCTTACCTTCCGTTCCTGTGAGCGCGCGCGCCTGTGTGCGCGCGTTCACAGGAAATCTCGGATCACGCGAGATGACGCCTATTGGCGTTAGTGTGACCTGGGAGCGCCGCAGAAATGACGCCTTTCGGCGTTAGCGTGACGGTAAGTGGTTAAGAAAGAATCAATGTTGTTTTAAAACAAGAATATACTTAAAGCAATAGAACAAAGGACTGTGGGACTTTGAAAGTCACAGACACTATAAAGTTCCCCCCCATCATCATGTGCCAGTATAAAGTCCCCCCCATCATCATGTGCCAGTTTTGTAATAAGCCCCCCCAATGTGCCAGTAACACTATTGTAAAAAAAAACAAAAAAAAAACACTTATACTTACCTAAGTGTCAGCGATGCGATGCAGCCTCTTCCTGTGTCCCACGCTGTAATGTAAGGCTCAGGCGGCACGATGACGTCATTGCGCCGGCCTCTGATAGGCTGCCGGCCTAGTGCCTGCAGCCAGGGGCGTACATAAAAATCACTGGGCCCCATAGCAGGAATCTAAATTGGGCCCCCATTCCCCTTTTATAGCCCCTCCCTTTGTTCCATGAACTATTCTTGCTGCTGCGTTTTATAATTTATGCCATCAGGGCCGGAATGGGATTACAAAACAGCCCTGGCACACAAAAGAGGTATAATAGATGCAGATGTATATTATATACAGCAGTGTACAGTTATGTGAGGTACGCGGTATAATAGATGCAGTGTGTACAGGTATATAGTATATTCCCTAGTGTTCTGATATGTGAGGTACAGGGTATAATAGATGCAGTGTGTACAGGTATATAGTATATACAGCAGTGTACTGATATGTGAGGTACGGGGTATAATATATGCAGTGTATACAGTATATACAGTAGTGTAATATGTGAGGTACGAGGTATAATAGATGCAGTGTGTACAGGTATATAGTAAATACAGCAATGTATTGACACCTCGTACCTCACATATCAGTACACTGCTGTATATACTATATATCTGTACACACTGCATCTATTATACCTCGTACCTCACATATATAGTATATACAGAAGTGTACTGATATCTGTACACACAGCATCTATTATACCTCATACCTCACATATCAGTGCACTGCGGTATATACTATATATCTGTACATATTGCATGTATAATACTGTGTAATATATGCAGTGTGTGTGCATGTATGTGTGTGTATATATATATATATATATATATATATACAGAGCAGTGTATTGATGTGACACATAGAAGGTATAATACTGTAGATGCAGTGTTTATAGAAATATGTGGTCAGTTATGCATTATAGTCACTGTGAGGTACATGAGGTAGTGGTAACTGTCTGAAGTAGTATACATGAGTGAGCAATGAGTAAAAACAGGGCATGGAGGGGGGGGGGGGTAAATGATGAAAAGTGGAGGACCTCCTCTTACCTCTCCATTCCAGTCTGTATGGATCAATACAGAGCTGCTTGTGAACTTTTAATACTTGCTGTTAGGGGTTGAAGGACCTGTGATGATGTCATCACAGGTCCTGGCAGATGTACCTTTGAAACCTAGGAACTACACCATTTTTGGTGCAGTTCCTTTGCTAGATTCTGCAGGACCTGTGATGTTGAAGATGATGTCATCACAGGTCCTGGCAGATGCACTGTTCTAACCTGGGAACTACACTTTACACTGTGCAGTTCCCTTACAGGACCTGTGATGACATCATCAAAGGTCCTTTAGCTTTAGAAAGGTAAACAGGAGTAATTAGGGGGCGGGGCCTCTCCTCCACTTCGGTGCCTGCCTGCAGCCTATCAGAGGAAAGGGAAGGGACACGCCTCTCCCTCCCCTGCACCTCCGCTGGCACAGACAGTTTACAATGGAGATGAGCGCAATGGAAGCGCTCATCTCCCTGTGCCCGGCGGCGGCTGCTCACTTGGGGGGGGGGGGTCATTTTAGTTGGGGGGGCACATGGGGGGGCACAGCATGATGTAGGGGGGGCCGTGGCTGGCACTTCACCTGCGCCCCCCTCCTGTCCGCAAATGGTAGCGCCCAGGGCACCCGCTCCTTCGGCCCCTGCCTTGTACCGGCCCTGCTTATCACCGATTATTCCTTAGGAAAGCTTGTTTCTTTTCCAGGGAGGCAAAGTCTATAGTCCGGCCACAGAAGGAAAACGCTCTTCTGCGCCTCACATCTGAGTATCACCTCCTAGCGAAGTTGGCTCCACTCACTAATCTGTGTCATGAAGTCTTCACTCTACATTTTCTCCCACTAATTCTGATCTGACCTCCTCAGATCTACTCTCTTCTCTGACTACATCTTTCCAACTAGGATCTGGACTAGGATCTCTCTCTCTCTCTAGGCTTGTCCTAGGTATATATATGACTGGAAATGTATCCCCATCTAGTGGTGGGATGTATACATTTCACCTAATCTGCATGGTAACAGGCAACCCTTTTTGGCTCACTCAGGGATCCGTAGCTCCTTCTCCTCAGCTGTTTCTTGTCCAGTACTCCCAACCTCCTTATATTCCCCTCTCCCACTTCTCTGGTTGCCAGATATAGAGCTTCCTGCCTGGACTTCTATACTGACCCACTGGAGCTGTGTAGCTGTGTTCCCTGGTTGCTGTTCCAGAACGTTACCCTCCGGATCCCTGTTGGGCCTTGGTGGTCTGCTGTTGTCGCCCACCTGGGATTATATGTTTGTCTGTATTGTCTGTTCCCTCCTTTGTGTTTTCCTCTTAGTGTCAGTGGTGCGGACTAGTGATCCCACCGCCCCGTTCACTACATAGGGCTCATCTTAGGGAAAGCCAGGGTTTAGGCACGTGATCGGCGTATGGGTGAGGAACCCATCTAGGGACGTCAGGGCAGTCAGGTGCCAGCCGCAAGGTGAGTCAGGGGTCACCACCTTTCCCTCTCCCTTGGACAGGGCCTTCCCATTTCCCTCCCTTTGCGTGACGCCGGTCATTACACAGGATTAGAATGACAGATAAGACAGGATCGTCTAAATGCTATTAAGAACAGCTCAGGCAAGATGGCAGCTCCCATAATCGTGGTTCAGAAGACAGAATAAATAAATATGCAAAGTATATATTATGTAGTATGAGACTGGCACTCCCTCGCATGGAAATAGAGCAATAGTAATAGTGTTGTTACATTATATTTAATTGGCAAAATATATTAAAATACAACATTACAATACAATATTAAAATACTCACGGTATTTATTCACGTGGTTCTCAGTGATTAGCGTTCCACCTGGTTCGTTCGTCTCTGGTCTCTCTCGATCGTTATCCACAAATCTCAGATCCGGTTATACGATCAGGGTGTAATATCGCGAGAGGTGAACTTATACTTGTACTGACTCACTGAGGAAGGGGAAAGGAGATCCCCGAAACGCGTTTGGTGCTTTTCAAAGACATCCCTAACAAGTGACCCCCACTGGAAGTTCGTCTACTAATATCCGGAGATACACAAAGAAATTGGAGCGCTCCAAAGATAAGGACCCGGAATTTCAGCCATTCAAACTGGTCAGTACAAGTATAAGTTCACCTCTCGCGATATTACACCCTGATCGTATAACCGGATCTGAGATTTGTGGATAACGATCCAGAGAGACCAGAGACGAACGAACCAGGTGGGACGCTAATCACTGAGAACCACGTGAATAAATACCGTGAGTAAAAATCAAAAGGATTGAATTTTGGGACTGCAGGATAATCGACATTCACCTGTGAGTAACAACTTGGTGTCCGATTGGATACTTTATTGAATATTTATATCGGACAATTCCGAATATTTGAAAAGGTGCCTTGCATGGATTTTGCATGTTATATTGCATATAAGAAAGGAATGCCAATACTATTATAAGGAATAGACTGACACTTTTGGCTTGCGATATTTTTGCACATTCAGGACGTATGGTCCCCTTCTTTTTGGACTTTTTTTGAGTTTTTATTGAAGTTTTAGGTATTTTTAGGGACTGATATTGTCTCCGCTGCAGCGATTGTTATTTTAATATTATATTGTAATGTTGTATTTTAATATATTTTGCCAATTAAATATTGTGTAACAACACTATTACTGTTGCTCTATTTCCATGCGAGGGAGTGCCAGTCTCATACTACATAATATATACTTTTTATTACGCCTTTGTTGATTTGAGTGAATCAATTTGAGACTAGAGCACCCAATCCAGAATTGTAAGGGGAGTGAACGGTTTGTCTATACTACTTTTTAAATAAATATGCAATCAGAAAATAAAAACAGATTAGAAAAAAAGGAATATGTGTCATTATCTGGTTTTAACTGTAAGAAAAAAAAAATGGTGACACATTTCCTTTACATCCATTCTCAACATGAGTTGATCACCTGATCCCCTCACCCAGTCACCTATATTTCATTCAAAGAAACGTCCTCTATTCTATAAGATTACCTGTTGCTAGCCATGTAGTCATCTCCATTTTGTACTAAGGGGCCCCTATCCCAACCTATTTAGGTGAACCCCCACTACTACCCCTTTTTCTTTCTTGAGGCTGCATGGCTCGGGTGACCACTTTTATAACCCCCAAAAAGACGACATCATATTTGGGACAGTGGGTGAAGTTACAACATACAAAATGGAAACCGCAATCTATATACCAGCTTTAGAGGACATTACATGGAAGAAGTACAGGAATAGAGGACTACAACCCCCCACAATTTGGTGAGGTGGCCGGAGGCTATGGTATCCTTCACATGAATATCCCAAAGGTCCTGGATGCCTGACTTGTGGCTTTTATCCTTTGGATAGATAAGTCCTTTTTCCTTGTCCCTTTTTGGACTAAACTTTCATCAGATCAGAAGTGCTAGATCTGCACTCTCTGACTCTCAGCATCAGTCTTCTACTCACTGATCTCAACTGAACTTTTATCTGCCTCACTAGGCCTTACCTAGGTATATACACTCACAAAATGAATTATTAGGAACACTATACTAATACGGTGTTGGACCCCCCTTTGCCTTCAGAACTGCCTTAATTCTATGTGGCATTGATTCAACAAGGTGCTGATAGCATTCTTTAGAAATGTTGGCCCATATTGATAGGATAGCATCTTGCAGTTGATGGAGATTTGAGGAATGCACATCCAGGGCACGAAGCTCCCGTTCCATCACATCCCAAAGATGTTCTATTGGGTTGAGATCTGGTGACTGTGGGGGCCATTTTAGTACAGTGAACTCATTGTCTTGTTCAAGAAACCAATTTGAAATGATTCGAGCTTTGTGACATGGTGCATTATCCTGCTGGAAGTAGCCATCAGAGGATGGATACATGTTCTCATTCTGTTTACGCCAAATTCAGACTCTACCATTTGAATGTCTCAACAGAAATCGAGACTCATCAGACCAGGCAACATTTTTCCAGTCTTCAACAGTCCAATTTTGGTGAGCTCATCCAAATTGTAGCCTCTTTTTCCTATTTGTAGTAGATGAGTGGTACCCGGTGGGGTCTTCTGCTGTTGTAGCCCATCCGCCTCAAGGTTGTGCGTGTTGTGGCTTCACAAATGCTTTTCTGCATACCTCGGTTGTAAAGAGTGGTTATTTCAGTCAACGTTGCTCTTCTATCAGCTTGAATCAGTCGGCCCATTCCCCTTTGACCTCTAGCATCCACAAGGCATTTTTGCCCACAGGACTGCCGCATACTGGATGTTTTTCCCTTTTCACACCATTCTTTGTAAACCCTAGAAATGGTTGTGCGTGAAAATCCCAGTAACTGAGCAGATTGTGAAATACTCAGACCGGCCCGTCTGGCACCAACAACCATGCCACGCTCAAAATTGCTTAAATCACCTTTCTTTCCCATTCTGACATTCAGTTTGGAGTTCAGGAGATTGTCTTGACCAGGACCACCCCCCTATATGCTTTGAAGCAACTGCCATGTGATTGGTTGACTAGATAATTGCATTAATGAGAAATAGAACAGGTGTTCCTAATAATTCTTTAGGTGAGTGTATATATATAAGACCTAAGCTATATCCCCATCTAGTGGTGGGATGTATAAATTACACCTAATCTGCCTGGTAACAGGGATTTTGCAGATACATTAATACAAAGTACCACAATACAACATAATGCAATTGTCAAGATAAAAAGAGCTTTTAAGCAGTGCCCACACACACGTAGTGGGACGCTGCATACCCCCATGGTAAAATGTAAGTCGACCTCGACACATTCTTGACTCGATGTTGTATCTTCCTGTAAGATATAAAAAGGGAAAAAGCATGCATGCATAGGAAAATAATGCCATAACTCACATTCTTGTACTTCTTGTACCTATAAATAAAATGGGTTAGGCAAGCATATCTCAGGCAACAACGAAATGTGACAAATGGGGTAACACATTTATTTTATTTTTTTAATACTGCTGATGTACCGGAAACCAAAATTGTCCATAAAGATGAAGAGAAACAAAAATAAAACATCTCAGGAGGCTCACAGGGTATGAGTCTGTTCCCTGGGCACAAATAAATGTCAAAATGGAATATCACGGAGGCTCAGGTACGTGAAAGTATATCTCCGGGTGCAGACTTGAATGTTGCAAACAGGCAAATAGACCCTTAAAAAGTCCTTTAAGGAAAGTGGAACATGATAAAACGAGGATTAGTCCTTTTTTCAGAATCCAGATAAGTTAAGGGTATCCTCAACGTTGAATTAACAGAGCTGTAAATTAACTTCTCGGCTGCTGGAGCAGGAAATCTCTGTAACAGACTGGTGGTTGTCCTTTTGTAATCCTATCGGATCCACGAAGCGGCTGAGACTCTTTAGACCTTGCTTCAAGGGATCTTTTGGTTTTAGCAGGCACTAAGATGTTGAGCCATGGAGTTAAGAACCATTGCAAAGGATCAGAGGCTAATAATGTTTTTCCAAAGGACTGTATTGGTCCCTCTGGCTCAGTTGGTTTTTCCAGTTCTGGCTCTAAGGATTGAATTTCTTCTGGAACAGCTTCTTCTTGAGAAGTTTCTACTGGAGTGTCTTCTATGAGGCACAATTTTAGGCGATTTCGATGTACTACTCGGGATTTGTCCTCTTGGGTAATCTCATACGTATCAGTTTCTGAATTGAGAATAGCAGTAATGGTGTAATGTTCTCTCTCCCATTTGCTATCTAGTTTGCTGGTACGATGGTTATTTTTTAACCAGACACGATCACCAATTTTGAGAGGTTCTGCCTTGGCAGATTGGTTATAGTCCTTCTGTTGTTTTTCACGGGCATGTCCCATGCGTTGTTGAACAATTTCCTGTGCATCAATCAAACGCCTTTGGTGTTCAGTCACCCAATCAGTTTTTGGTAGGGGGTTGATTGCATCAGGCACTTGTACGCCCAAAGTGTGGTCAGCAGGTAATGTACCTTGTCGGCCAAACATAAGGTAGTAGGGTGTATACCCAGTAGAACAATGAATAGTGTTGTTGTAGGTATACATCAGCTGAGGCAATAAAGTAGGCCAATCATTTCTTGTAGCAGTTGGGACTGCTCTTAACATTTCAATTAGGGTTTGATTCATCTTTTCACAAAGTTCATTCCCTTGGGGATAGTATGCTGTGGTCCTGATTTTCTGACAGTTGTGAAAGGTACACAGTTCTTTAAAGAGTTGAGGATTCTCTCTGGGCATCCATATGGCAACAAGAAATGTTTCCAGAAAGCATCTGCAGTTGTTTTTGCGGTCAAGTCTTTGACGGGCACGGCTACAACAAATTTAGTGTAGTGGTCAATGATGGTCATAGCATATGTGTAACCTGAGCGACTTGGTTCCAACTTCACATGGTCAATTGCTACTATTTCTAGCGGTGTTCTGCTTACGATGGAATCTAAAAGGTGCTTTATAGAGTTGAGCTGACATCTGGATGTTCGGGTTCGGCAGATTCGGCCGAACTTGAAAAAAAAGTTCGGGTTCGGGACACGAACTTGACCCGAACTTGACCCCTAACCCGAACTCTATTGAAGTCAATGGGGACCTGAACTTTTGGGCACTAAAATGGCTCTAAAATAGTCCTGGAAAGGGCTAGAGGGCTGCAAAAGGCATCAAAATGTGCTTAAGAGCATGGCAACTGTTCTGCAAACAAATGTTGATAGGGAAATGACTTAAAATACCAACATAAAATAAAGAAAAGTTAAAAATAACAATATGGATCTAGGAGTAGGAGGTTGAGGAGGCGGTAGATGTGGCGGTGTAGGTTGACGTGGCGGTGTAGGTGGAAGCGGCGGTGAAGGAGGAATAGGTAGCCAACACTGATTTGTGTTATTTTTAATTTTTAAATTGGGGTATCTCCCAAAATATTGGGACATATAACAAAATAATACAAAGAGTAAGTGCACTTGAGTACAAGAATGGATGGTTGAGGCTGGTATAAATTTCTATTCTGCACAAGATACGGACAAGTCCTGTGGGATCCATGCCTGGTTCATTTTAATAAACGTAAGCTTGTCCACATTGGCTGCAGCCTGTGATAATGCTCTCTGCCGTGCTAAACACACGTTCACACTATACACTGGCTGCAGGGCAGGTCAGCACCTCCAAGGCTGACCAATCTTTTCCACATTTTGGCCATGCTAATCCTGCCTTCTGAGGTGCTGGTGGTGCCCCAGCTGCGTTGGCGACCTCTTCCTCCTCCTCTGCCTTTGCATTGTGCTTCCACTGTGCCCCCGCTGTCAGGTGGGAATGCCATCAGCAGCGTGTGCTTGTAGTCGCGCATCTTCCGATCAGTAACAGATGTTTTCACTAAATTTAGTTCCCTGTCAGCAATGCAGAGCAGGGGTTCATTCACGGCAAAAGGGGGTTCATGTCACCCAGCAATACAACAGAGGATTTTTAGAGATTTAGGCCCCTGTCACCCAGGCACAGCAGGGGTTCATTCACGACAAAAGGGGGTTCATGTCACCCAGCAATAGAACAGAGGATTTTGAGAGATTTAGGCCCAAGTCACCCAGGCACAGCAGGGGTTCATTCACGGCAAAAGGGGGTTCATGTCACCCAGCAATAGAACAGAGGATTTTGAGAGATTTAGGCCCCTGTCAGCAATGCAGAGCAGGGGTTCATTCACGGCAAAAGGGGGTTCTTGTCACCCAGCAATAGAACAGAGGATTTTGAGAGATTTAGGCCCCTGTCACCCAGGCACAGCAGGGGTTCATTCACAGCAAAAGGAGGTTCATGTCACCCAGCAATACAACAGAGGATTTTGAGAGATTTAGGCCCCTGTCACCCAGGCACAGCAGGGGTTCATTCACGGCAAAAGGGGGTTCATGTCACCCAGCAATAGAACAGAGGATTTTGAGAGATTTAGGCCCCTGTCACCCAGGCACAGCAGGGGTTCATTCACGGCAAAAGGGGGTTCATGTCACCCAGCAATAGAACAGAGGATTTTGAGAGATTTAGGCCCCTGTCACCCAGGCACAGCAGGGGTTCATTCACGGCAAAAAGGGGTTCATGTCACCCAGCAATACAACAGAGGATTTTGAGAGATTTAGGCCCCTGTCACCCAGGCACACCAGGGGTTTATTCACGGCAAAAGGGGGTTCTTGTCACCCAGCAATAAAAAAGAGGATTTTGAGAAATTTAGGCCCATGTCACCCAGGCACAGCAGGGGTTCATTCACGGTAAAAGGGGGTGTATGTCACCCAGCAATACAACAGAGGATTTAGAGAGATTTAGGCCCCAGTCACCCAGGCACAGCAGGGGTTCATTCACGGCAAAAGGGGGTTCATGTCACCCAGCAATAGAACAGAGGATTTTGAGAGATTTAGGCCCCTGCCACCCAGGCACAGTAGGGTTTCATTCACGGCAAAAATGGTAAAATGTCACCCGACAATTGAAAATAAGATTTTTTTCAATTTAGGGCACTCAAATTGGCACTTTTTTGCATTAAAATGGCTCTAAAATAGTCATTGAAAAGGCTAGAGGGATGTAAAAGGCAGTAAAATGTGCTTAAGAGCATGGCAACTGCTCTTCAAACAAATGTGGATAGGGAAAAAAAAATACAAATGATCAACCTGTAACTCAGAGAAGGAGGTGGATATGGAGTAGGAAGTTGAGGAGGCGGTGAATGTGGTGTTGTAGGTGGAGGCAGCAATGGAGGAGGAACAGGTAGCCAACAATGTTTTTTTTTATTTTTATTGGGGTAGGTAGCCCCCAAAATATTGGGACAAATAAAACAAAAAACAAAGAATCATTGCACTTGACTTGAGTACAAGAATGTATGTTTGATGGTGGTATAAATGTCTATTCTGCACAAGGTACACACAAGTCTTGTGGGATCCAAGCCTGGTTCATTTTAATGAAAGTGAGCTTGTCCACGTTGGCTGTGGACAGGCGGCTGCGTCTGTCTTATATGACGCCTCCTGTCGTGCTAAATACACGTTCAGAGAGTACACTGGCTGCAGGGCAGGCCAGCACCTCCAAGGCATACAGGGCAAGCTCTGGCCATGTGGACAATTTGGAGACCCAGAAGTTGAATGGGGCAGAACCATCAGTCAGTACATGTAGGCGTGTGCAAAGGCACTGTTCCACCATGTTGTTCAAATGCTGACTCCTGCTAACACGCTCCATATCAGCAGTTGGGGCCGGTTGTTGCGGCGAGGTGACAAAGCTTTTCCACATGTCGGCCATCCTAACCCTGCCTTCTGAAGTGCTGGCGCTGACACAGCTGCATTGGCGACCTCTTCCTCCTCCCCTGCCTTCGCCTTATGCGTCCACTTGTCCCCCGGCGTCAGTCGGGAATGCTCTCAGGAGCGCGTCTACCAGCGTGCGCCTGTAGTCGCGCATCTTTCGATCACGCTCCAGTAAGGGAATTAAGGACGGCACATTGTCTTTGTGACGGAGATCCAGCAGGGTGGCCACCCAGTAGTCAGCACACGTTAAAATGTGGGCAACTCTGCAGTCGCTGCGCAGGCACTGCAGCATGTAGTCGTCATGTGTGCCAGGCTGCCCAAAGGTAAGGACAAGCTGTCCTCTGTGGGAGGCGTATCGTCTGCATCCTCCGTATCTGCGTTGGATACCACCCCGCTGTGAACATGCTTCATCCCCATCCTCCTCCTCATCCTCCTCCTCCAGTAGTGGGACCTGGCTGGCCAAATTTGTACCTGGCCTCTGCTGTAGCAAAAATCCTCTTTCTGAGCCACTTCTAAAAGACTGGCCTGAAAATGTTAGAGATGACCCCTCTTCCTCCTCCTCGTCCTGGGCCACATCCTCTTCCATCATCGCCCTAAGTGTTTTCTCAAGAAGACATAGAAGTGGTATTGTAACGCTGATAACGGCGTCATCGCCACTGGCCATGTTGGTGGAGTACTCGAAACAGCGCAACAGGGCACACAGGTCTCGCATGGAGGCCCAGTCATTGGTAGTGAAGTGGTGCTGTTCCGCAGTGCGACTCACCCGTGCGTGCTGCAGCTGAAACTCCACTATGGCCTGCTGCTGCTCGCACAGTCTCTCCAGCATGTGCAAGGTGGAGTTCCACCTGGTGGGCACGTCGCATATGAGGCGGTGAGCGGGAAAGCCGAAGTTACGCTGTAGAGCAGACAGCCGACTGGCGGCAGGATGAGAACGCCGGAAGCGCGCACAGACGGCCCACACTTTATGCAGCAGCTCTGACATGTCGGGGTAGTTGTGAATGAATTTCTGCACCACCAAATTCAGCACATGCGCCAGGCAAGGGATGTGCGTCAAACCAGCTAGTCCCAGAGCTGTAACGAGATTTCGCCCATTATCGCACACCACCAGGCCGGGCTTGAGGCCCACTGGCAGCAACCACTAGTTGGTTTGTTGTTCTATACCCCGCCACAACTCCTGCGCGGTGTGTAGCCTGTCCCCCAAACACATCCGTTTCAGAATGGCCTGCTGACGTTTACCCCTGGCTGTGCTGAAGTTGGTGGTAAAGGTCTGTCGCTGACCGGATGAGGAGGTGGTAGAAGAGGAGGAGGAAGCCAGGTAGGAAGAGGAGGCAACAGGAGGCAAAGAATGATGCCCTGCGATCCTTGGTGGCGGAAGGACGTGCGCCAAACAGCTCTCCGCCTGGGGCCCAGAGCCACTACATTTACCCAGTGTGCAGTTAGGGAGAAATAGCGTCCCTGGCCGTGCTTACTGGTCCACGTATCTGTGGTTAGGTGGACCTTGCCACAGATGGCGTTGCGCAGTGCACACTTGATTTTATCCGATACTTGGTTGTGCAGGGAGGGCACGGCTCTCCTGGAGAAGTAGTGGCGGCTGGTAACAACGTACTGTGGGACAGCAAGCGCCATGAGCTGTTTGAAGCTGTCCGTCTCCACCAGCCTGAATGACAGCATTTCAAAGGCCAGCAGTTTAGAAATGCTGGCATTCAGGGCCAGGGATCGAGGGTGGCTAGGTGGGAATTTACGCTTTCTCTCAAAGGTTTGTGAGATGGAGAGCTGAACGCTTCTGTGTGACATGGTGGAGATGCTTGGTGACGGAGGTGGTGTTGTTGGTGGCACATCCTCTATTCGCTGGGCGGCAGGTGCCAACGTTCCTCCAGAGGCGGAGGAAGAGGCCGAGGCAGCAGCAGAAGAGGGAGCAGGAGGGGCCTGAGCCCTTTCTTGGTTTTGAAGGTGCTTACTCCACTGCAGCCTGTGTCTCGCATGTAGATGCCTGATCATGCAGGTTGTGCTAAGGTTCAGAACGTTAATGCCTCGCTTCAGGCTCTGATGGCACAGCGTGCAAACCACTCGGGTCTTGTCGTCAGCACATTGTGTGAAGAAGTGCCATGCCAGGGAACTCCTTGAAGCTGCCTTTGGTGTGCTCGGTCCTTGTTGACGGTGGCCAGTAGCAGGCGAACTGTTTTGGCGACGGCTGCTCTGCTTTTGCACCCTGCTCCTGCTTTTGCTATGCTGTTGGCTTGGTCTCACCACTGCTTCTTCCTCCGAACTCTGAAAGTCAGTGGCACGACCTTCATTCCATGTGGAGTCTAGGACCTCATCGTCCCCTGCATCGTCTTCCACCCAGTCTTCCTCCCTGACCTCCTTTTCGGTCTGCACACTGCAGAAAGACGCAGCAGTTGGCACCTGTGTTATGTCATCATCAGAGACGTGCTGAGGTGGTATTCCCATGTCCTCATCAGGAAACATAAGTGGTTGTGCGTCAGTGCATTCTATGTCTTCCACCCCTGGGGAAGGGCTAGGTGGATGCCCATGGGAAACCCTGCCAGCAGAGTCTTCAAACAGCATAAGAGACTGCTGCATGACTTGAGGCTCAGACAGGTTCCCCGATATGCACGGGGGTTATGTGACAGACTGATGAGCACTGACCTGTGCACTTTCTGCAGAAGACTGGGTGGGAGATAATGTGAACGTGCTGGATCCACTGTCAGCCACCCAATTGACTAGCGCCTGTACCTGCTCAGGCCTTACCATCCTTAGAACGGCATTAGGCCCAACCAAATATCGCTGTAGATTCTGGTGGCTACTGGGACCTGAGGGAGTAGGTTCAGTAGGACGTGTAGCTGTGGCAGAACGGCCACGTCCTCTCCTTGCACCCGAGGCTCCACCAACACCACCACCACGACCATGACCGCGTCCCTTATTAGATGTTTGCCTCATAGTTAGCGTTCACAAAGCAAAGTAAAAATTGGTTAAGTATGTTAAAAATAATTAACCGCCAATATATACCCTGATGTAGGGTATTGCACTCTATATTTTTTAAAAAACTCTATATGACAGCAGTATTTGTGGCCTAAATGTGACACTCACTTATGCACGTGTAATCCCAGATGTGCAGTATATCAGAGGCTTTTTTCACCCCAGTATGCCAAAGCCGTATTTATGGCCTAAATGTGACAGACACTTATGCACATGTAATCCCAGATGTGCAATATATTAGAGGCTTTTTTCACCCCAGTAACCAAAAAGCCGTATTTATGGCCTAAATGTGACAGTCACTTATGCTTGTCTAATCCCAGATGTGCAGTATATTAGAGGGTTTTTTCACCCTAACCAAAAGCTGTATTTCTGTCCTAAATGTGACAGTCACTTATGCTTGTCTAATCCCAGATGTGCAGTATATTAGAGGGTTTTTTCACCCTAACCAAAAAGCTGTATTTCTGTCCTAAATGTGACAGTCACTTATGCTTGTCTAATCCCAGATGTGCAGTATATCAGAGGCTTTTTTCACCCCAGTATGCCAAAGCCGTATTTATGGCCTCACTTATGCTTGTCTAATCCCAGATGTGCAGTCTATTAGAGGGTTTTTTCACCCTAACCAAAAAGCTGTATTTCTGTCCTAAATGTGACAGTCACTTATGCTTGTCTAATCCCAGATGTGCAGTATATCAGAGGCTTTTTTCACCCCAGTATGCCAAAGCCATATTTATGGCCTAAATGTGACAGTCACTTATGCTTGTCTAATCCCAGATGTGCAGTATATTAGAGGGTTATTTCATCCTAGCCAAAAAGCTGTATTTCTGTCCTAAATGTGACAGTCACTTATGCTTGTCTAATCCCAGATGTGCAGTATATCAGAGGCTTTTTTCACCCCAGTATGCCAAAGCCGTATTTATGGCCTAAATGTGACAGTCACTTGTGCTTGTCTAATCCCAGATGTGCAGTATATCAGAGGCTTTTTACACCCCAGTATGCCAAAGCTGTATTTCTAGACTTGCAGATAGCCTGTGCTGGTGCACTATCGTTTCATAAAATGGCTGCTGATCATGTATTGATATTGACTAACTGAAGAAAGAAAAGTTTGTTTTCAACAGAAGTTGGCTCAGGGCAGGCTTAAAAATATTGTGCACTGCACCCACAAAACACTTTTTCTGTAGATCGCTGAGTACAGTCGTGACCAAAAGTTTTGAGAATGACACAAATATTAATTTTCACAAAGTTTGCTGCTAAACTGCTTTTTGATCTTTATTTCAGTTGTTTCTGTGATGTAGTGAAATATAATTACACGCACTTCATACGTTTCTAAGGCTTTTATCGACAATTACATGACATTTATGCAAAGAGTCAGTATTTGCAGTGTTGGCCCTTCTTTTTCAGGACCTCTGCAATTCGACTGGGCATGCTCTCAATCAACTTCTGGGCCAATTCCTGACTGATAGCAACCCATTCTTTCATAATCACTTCTTGGAGTTTGTCAGAATTAGTGGGTTTTTGTTTGTCCACCCGCCTCTTGAGGATTGACCACAAGTTCTCAATGGGATTAAGATCTGGGGAGTTTGCAGGCCATGGACCCAAAATGTCAACGTTTTGGTCCCCGAGCCACTTAGTTATCACTTTTGACTTATGGCACGGTGCTCCATCGTGCTGGAAAATGCATTGTTCTTCACCAAACTGTTGTTGGATTGTTGGAAGAAGTTGCTGTTGGAGGGTGTTTTGGTACCATTCTTTATTCATTGCTGTGTTTTTGGGCAAAATTGTGAGTGAGCCCACTCCCTTGGATGAGAAGCAACCCCACACATGAATGGTCTCAGGATGCTTTACTGTTGGCATGACACAAAACTGATGGTAGCGCCCACCTTTTCTTCTCCGGACAAGACTTTTTCCAGATGCCCCAAACAATCGGAAAGAGGCTTCATTGGAGAATATGACTTTGCCCCAGTCCTCAGCAGTCCATTCACCAAACTTTCTGCAGAAGATCAATCTGTCCCTGATGTTTTTTTTTGAGAGAAGTGGCTTCTTTGCTGCCCTTCTTGACACCAGGCCATCTTCCAAAAGTCTTCGCCTCACTGTGCTTGCAGATGCGCTCACACCTGCCTGCTGCCATTCCTGAGCAATCTCTGCACTGGTGGCACTCCGATCCCGCAGCTGAATCCTCTTTAGGAGACGATCCTGGCGCTTGCTGGACTTTCTTGGACGCCCTGAAGCCTTCTTAACAAGAATTGAACCTCTTTCCTTGAATTTCTTGATGATCCTATATAAATTGTTGATTGAGGTGCAATCTTACTAGCCACAATATCCTTGCCTGTGAAGCCATTTTTATGCAACGCAATGATGGCTGCACGTGTTTATTTGCAGGTCACCATGGTTAACAATGGAAGAACAATGATTTCAAGCATCACCCTCCTTTTAACATGTCAAATCTGCCATTTTAACCCAATCAGCCTGACATAATGATCTCCAGCCTTGTGTTGGTCAACATTCTCACCTGAGCTAACAAGACGATTACTGAAATGATCTCAGTAGGTCCTTTAACCACTTAAGGACCAAAGGTTTATACTCCCCTAGTGACCAGGCCCTTTTTTATAAATTGGCACTTCACAACTTTAACGGTTTATTGCTCGGTCATGCAACTTACCACCTAAATGAATTTTACCTCCTTTTCTTCTCACAAATACAGCTTTCTTTTGGTGGTATTTGATTGCTGCTGACATATTTTTTGTTTTTCCGATATTATTTAAAATAGGGCGCAATTTTCAAAAAAAAATAAGTATATTTTTAACTTTCTCTGGTTAAATTGTTCAAATATAATTACATTTCTATACAAGTTTGTTTCAGAATTTATTGTGCTACATGTCTTTGATAAAAAAAATCCAATAAGTGTATATTTATTGGTTTGCGCAAAAGTTATAGCGTTTACAAACTATGGTACAAAAATGTGAATTTCCGCATTTTGAAGCAGCTCTGACTTTCTGAGCACCTGTCATGTTTCTTGAGGTGCTAGAATGCCAGGATAGTATGAATACCCCCCAAATGACCCAATTTTAGAAAGAAGACACCCCAAAGTATTCGCAGAGGGGCATGGTGAGTTCATGTACGATTTAATTTTTTTTCACAAGTTAGCGGAAAATAACACTTTCTGAGGAAAAAATAAATAAATAAAGTTTCCATTTCTGCTAACTTCTGGCAAAAAATAAAAAAATCTCCCACGGACTCACTATGCCCCTCAGTGAATACCTTGGGGTGTCTACTTTCCGAAATGGGGTCATTTGTGGGGTGTGTTTACTGTTCTGGCATTTTGGGCGGGGCTAAATTGTGAGCAACCCTGTAAAGCCTAAAGGTGCTCATTAGACTTGCGGCCCCTTTACGCACCTAGGCTGCAAAAAAGTGTCACACATGTGGTATCGCCGTACTCAGGAGAAGTAGGGCAATGTGTTTTGGGGTGTATTTTTACATATACCCATGCTGGGTGAGAGAAATATCTCTGTAAATTGACAACTTTGTATAAAAAAATGTAACTTCCGAACAGCGCGCCGCTGTGAAAATGCGTGCGCGCGTTCACAGCAAATCTCGGGTCTCACGAGCTGACGCCAATCAGTGTTAGTGTGACCTGAGGGAGCCGCTGCACTGACGCCGATCGGCGTTAGTGTGACGGGAAGAGGTTAATGACAGCAATGAAATGCAATGGAAAGGTTTTTTGGGGATTAAGTTAATTTTCATGGCAAAGAAGGACTATGCAATTCATCTGATCACTCTTCATAACATTCTGGAGTATATGCAAATTGCGATTATAAAAACTTAAGCAGCAACTTTTCAAATTTCCAATATTTATGTAATTCTCAAAACTTTTGGCCACGACTGTACATAAACCAGTTCTTGATAAGATTGCTCCCTGATCTCTCCCTCACAGCAGCTGCAGCCTCTCCCTACACTAATCCGAGCAGAGTGACGGGCGGCGCTACGTGACTCCAGCTTAAATAGAGGCTGGGTCACATGCTGCAGTTGATGGCCTTTTGGGGCAAGTAGTATGACACTTGTTGATTGTCTGCTGTGCAGCCTTTCAAAAAGAGCCAAGAAAGCGCTGAACACCGAACCCGAACTTTTACGTAAATGTTCGGGTTCGGGTCTGGGTGCCGAAAAACCTACAGTTCGGGTTCGCTCAACTCTAGTGCTTTTTGGTCATGTTTCTCATTTCTTCCAACAGCACAGGTGGAACATTCGCGACACCATTTTTCAATGTCTCCTCCCATCCAAATCCAATAGAATCTTCTACGGATGGTGGCTTCTGTTTTCTGCACGCCAAAGTGTCCTGATTGATCATGGTACATCTCAAGAATTATTCTTGCATCACGGCGTGGTATTAGGATTTGGTATAGACGATCCCATTTAATTGGGTCTTCTTAATAGTAGGCCCTTCTGTAGAAAGAGGTGTTTTCTGTGTCTCCATAGTTTTGACAACTCCAGATCAGCATTCTTCCTGCGGATTCTTTCGGGTGTTCTTCCACTGTTATGGGGGGACCTGTGGATGACGCACTGTTATGGGGGATCTGTGGATGACGCACTGTTATGAGGGGGATGTGTGGATGATACACTTCTACAGGGGATGTAGCATCATATATAGCATCTTATGTAATGGGGGTCACTATTCACACAGGGACAATATACTGTGACACATATGATACTGTGACCAGCATAAGATCATCTTATGCTGGTCACAGTATCATATGTGTCACAGTATGATGTCCCTGTGCGAATAGTGACCCCCATTACACCACAGGGCACACAGTAGACTTTATATGTAAAATCTTTTAATGGCTCTGCTTTCTTCTGTAACAGTACTCACTATAAAAGCAGCAGTCTGGCCAGCACGTGATGTCACTCACTCAGTCAGTCACGCTCCTGCCAGCTTCATTAATGAAGTGGGAGGAGCATGACCGAGTGAGTGACGTCACGCGCCGGCTGGACCGCTGCTTTCATAGTGAGTACTGTTATAGAAGAAAGCAGAGTGTAATGAAGCAGTTTTCATATGTAAAGTCTATAATCTTCAAGCAGTGTCTCTGCTTTAAACTAGGGCAATCCTCTGTAGTAGTACAACTCACTATGAAAGCGGCAGGCAGGGCGGCAGCGTAACCTCGCGATTCTCACTCATTCACGCTCCTCCCACTTCCTTCCCATGAATGCCAGTCTGCCTGCCGCTTTCATAGTGAGTTGTACTACTACAGAGGATTGCCGTAGTTTAAAGCAGAGACACTGCTTGAAGATTATAGACTGTACATGTGATAATTGCCGTGAGCGGGGCCCGATGTATTACAGTACAGTGACTGCACCGGGCCCCGCCGCGAGTGTTGCCAGCCTCTGTCCCCTCTTCCCACCCCTCTGATACATCGCGGCTTGCGATGTATCAGCGTCACCAAAGTAAACATGGCAGTTTTCGCTTTATAAGACGCACTGCCATTTTCCCCCCACTTTTGGGGGGGGGAAAGTGCGTCTTATAAAGCGAAAAATACGGTATATATATAAGACCTAAGATATATCCCCATCTAGTGGTGGGGTGTATAAATTACACCTAATCTGCCTGGTAACAGGGATTTTGCAGATACATACATACAAAGTACCACAATACAACATAATGCAATTGTCAAGATAAAAAGAGCTTTTAAGCAGTGCCCACACACACGTAGTGGGACACTACACTCCCAGCATGCTCATGCTAATATAATGTAATAGCAGAGCACATTACAAGGAGGAGGTACTGTATATGAGGAAAGGACTACAACTCCCTGCATGTCCAGGTTGATATTATAGGATATCAGAGGAAGGGAGAGAGTATAAGAGGAGAGGTTTATAACCTTCAGCCTGTCCAGGCTGATATAATGTGATATTTTGTAATCAACAATAAGGACGCTCACCAGATCTTATATATATTATATACTGGAGCACTGCCTAAGCTCTACCATAAAGCCCCAAAACAATATGTCAATACAAAAGGTGGCTGGCTCACAGTATTAGTATATACCATATTTAATAAATGCAATAAAATTACCGGTATCCAAAATTGATACAATATAAACAATCACATATAGTAAAATCATTAAAAAAATCATAAAACATCATAGACAGTATATGGTCACGGTCCAAATGTTTTAAAGGGACCGTGACCATAAGCTCTCTATGATGTTTTATGATTTTTTTTATGATTTTACTATATGTGATTGTTTATATTGTATCAATTTTTGGAAAATTTTATAGCATTTATTAAATATCTACTAATACTGTGAGCCAGGCACTTTTTGTATTGATATAATGTGATATCATAGATTAATACAGGGAGGAGGCATAAGAAGAAAGAACTACATCTCCCATCATTTCTAGCCTGTTATTATGTGATATTAGAGGATATTACAGGGATGAGGTATGAGGAGAGAAATACAATTCCCAGCACGTCCAGGCGGATATTACGTGATATCAGAGGACATTACAGGTAGCAGGCATAAGAATAGTGAAATACATCTCCCATCATTTCCAGCCTGTTATTATATGATATTAGAGGATATTACAGGGATGAGATATGAGGAGAAAACTACAATTCCCAGCACGTCCAGACAATTATGGGATGTCAGAGGACAATTCAGAGAGGGAGTATAAAAGAAGAGGACTAAAAGCTCCAAGGTTTTTTCGTGCTCACCAGTTCTCCACTGTTGAACTCCGCCCCTCCCTGCACTGATCATATGATGGTGTTATCATCAAAGGTCCTTACCACTTCTCTTCACTTGTGAGCTCCACCCTTCCTGCACTGATCAAATGATGGTGATGTCATCACAGGTCATTACAGGTCCTTCAGCTCATGCACTGTAGAAGATTATAGTGAATGTGCAGTACCGCAGGATTACCCCCAAGCCAGCAGAGGGAGCTGTGTGAGATGTATACAGCAACCTGGAGGAAGCCAGGACCCAGGGGAGAGAGGTAGATATGTGCTGTGTGAGGCAGTGAAAGCTGAGCTGCTAAATGAGCATGTTCAAGGGGCTCTGGCTCTGTTAGCCACAAAGCAGGCCACAGACTTGGCTAAAAGCTGGATCAGGAGATTCCGAGGCTGGTTTACCGACCGGGACAGAGGTCGGTAGGTGAACCATGCAGTGCACACCACAGATTACCAGAGAGTCCTGAGAGGACCTAGTGAGGGCTGTAGGCCATAGTGAGATGCACGTGCAGGCAGCAACGATGAGCATAACATTCCCTAGGACAGGGCATATATGTGATTTCAGTTTGTTAGACACTGTCATTTCAGAATCAGCTCCCATTGTCATTGCTATACCCTGAGAGACTACGTGTAAGAGAAAGAGAAACTTCCCCGAAGGCAGGGTAAATGTCTGATTATTGTAAACCCTGGGAGACTACGCGTAAGGGAGAGGGACACTCCCCTTACACAGGCATGAGGCCGAAGACAGGGTAATTGTCTGATTGTTGTAAACTCTGAGAGACTATATGTGAGGGAGAGGGAGACAAGCGTGTGACCGAAGACAGGGTAAATGCCTGATTAATAAAAACCTGAGAGACTACGTGTGACGGAGACTCCCCTTACCCAGGTGTATGGCCGAAGACAGGGTAAATGTCTGATTATTGTAAACCCTAAAAGACTATGTGTAAGGGAGACTCCCCTTACCCAGGTGTATGACCGAAGACAGGGTAAATGTCTGATTATTGTAAACCCTGAGAGACTATGTGTGAGGGAGAGAGAGACTCACGTCACACAGGTGTGCGGCCAAAGACAAGGTAAATGACTGATTATTGTAAATCCTGAGAGACTATGTGTGAGGGAGAAACTCCCATCACACAGGCGTGTGACCGAAGACAGGGTAAATGTCTGATTATTGTAAACTCTGAGAGACTATGTGTAAGGGAGACTCCCCTTACCCATATGTGTGGCCGAAGACAGGGTAAATGTCTGATTATTGTAAAACCTGAGAGACTACGTGTGACGGAGACTCCCCTTACCCAGGTGTATGACCGAAGACAGGGTAAATGTCTGATTATTGTAAACCCTGAGAGACTATGTGTGAGGGAGAGAGAGACTCACGTCACACAGTTGTGCGGCCAAAGACAGGGTTAACCCAGAGTTATTTGTCCAAAATTACTTTCCACTGTTCTAAGTGTTATTTACTGCCAGTTTTACAGTAAAATCCTATCTTAAGGAAAAACTGCTTCCAGGTCCTACACGTGTGCTGCACTTTGCACCTGCCCCTCCCTATGAGAATCCCAGGCATAGGACGTATGGTCACCCTACACAACCCTCCTTATTGTTCGTCAAACATTTTGTCCATTCATTACTCTTTAGATGCAGTTGCAATGTAGAATGCCCAGAAATGCCGTGCATATGTAATATTGCTGTAAGGAGGAGGGGAGAAGAGGTGGCAGAGAAGGGCTTTTGAGGGAATGGGACCTTGCTCAGAGTTAAGCAGAGGAGAGGCCCCTGTGTGAGCATAAAAGTCAGCCATAAATGATGTCCTAATTGGTAGAAAAACATTTATGACTGACTAGTGCCTATTATGACAATCCAATCTCCAATCCCGGCCATCGATTGTAGGTGTCAGTCCATAAGCCTGCTCTACACACCCTTTGCAGCATTATGACGTACATGTACATCAATTGTCAGGAAGAGGTTAAGAACTCACCTTGTTGTTGTAATACTGCAGGATTACCCCCCAAGCCAGCAAATGGAGCTGTCCTAGATGTATGCAGCTATCTGAAGGAAGCTAGGTCCTAGAGGAGAGAGGTAGATATGTGCTGTTTGAGGCAGTTAGAGCTACGCTGTTGAAGGAGCATGTGCAAGGAGCTCTGGTTCTGCTAACAATAGAGCAGGCCACAGACTCAGGTGGGAGTTGGGACAGGAGATTCTCACATTTGTTCAGTGATAGAGACTTACCGTTGACCTGAGCAGTGCACTAGGGAATCCATAGAGGACCACATAAGAGCTGTTTGCCGTAGTGAGCATAGCCGATGAACGTAGCCTTTCCTTGGGAGCGACGTACTCTCAGTTTAGTGTTCGAGTGTGCCAATGGAGACAAGCATGATTAAAGGTAGTCAGTTATTCAAATATCTCATAATAAGCTGTCCATAGGTCCTTAGCTGTTATTGTGAGGGATATTGTGTAGAGATTTACCCTGAGAGACTACGTGTGAGAGAGAGACTCCTCTCATACAGGCGTGCAGCTGAAGATAAAGTTATTCTGTTGGATTACTTGAGAGACTAAGTGTGAGAGAGGGGAAGACTCGCCTCCCACAGACAGGGTTAACTCAGCAAGTCTAACAAGCCATGTGTCTGTGTGTCCATTACATAACCAGGACAGTGTCATGGGAAGTACGGGGAAGGAAAGACAACCAAAGAGAACCACAACTAAACAAAAACAGAGTAGGCCCCAAACCTGGGGAATAAAGAGGTCACCTCCTAGCATTCCCTGATACTCTCCCTAAGCTGCTAACAACATGTCCAAATCTCAATGGTAGAAATGCACATGCACAGGAACCTGAGACTGCTGAAACACTGCACCAAACCCTCAGCTTAGGGAACAGGGAAAGAGGCAACCGACTCCTTCCAAACTGAAGGAGCTAGTGTCTCCCTGAGGCCTAGTCAGGACAGACACACCAAAAAAAGGTAAAGTACTTAGCATGAGATGTAACTGGAACAGGAGAACCACCACACAAGCAGAGCACTCCACAGAAGAGCTATCAGCCACAAAGAAACAGCTGAGAGGCGGAACATATAAAGAGCCACCTGACTAATAATCAGCAGCATCTGCGAAGGGGTGAAAACCTGTCAGCAACAATGAAAACAAGAGAGATCTGTCAAATAGACTCCTGAGTCTTCCGTCTATTTGAACTTCTAAGATCTCTCCCAGGGCCGGCGGTGACAGACAGGCTTTTAACCAGGGGAAGAAAAAATTGTAGACTCTTTTCAAGGATGCCAGAATGAAACACGTTTTTGCATGTCTTGTTATTAATAAAACTATTTTGAAAATCATTTTATAGCATTACAGTTCATATTCTATATAATCATCTGTTTATTTCTATCCATTTTAGAATGAAATAGTATATACACAGTTGATGAGCGTAGAGGGTTATTTTAATATCCGAGAAATAACAGATGAAATGTTAAGTATCATCGAGCTTCCATATGGAAAAAGTAAAAATCTGCGCATGTATGTCATATTGCCAGGTACATATGATGGTTTAAAAAAGGTAAGTGTTTATAGCAATGGAAACGCTACATGATAAGCTAAAGAATACATAAAAAATAAAATAATACAGAATAAATAAAAAATATATATATTTTGTATGGATCAGAATTGTTGGTGGTGGCCATACTGTATTTATCAATTTTGATTGCATTTTTCCAGGTACTGTACATGTCATCATTGAGATAAACTGAAAAAAAAAATATGAGTGTGTAATATATTCTATGTATAATAACTATTTTTCATTTTGAATGATTTTCATTGGTACCAAATTTCATATATTGGTTAGTAAGTCCATGACCCCAGTTTGGCGTTTAGATGCATATTTCCGACCAGATCTTTGTATACGAAGCACTCTTAGGGCTGTTTCACACAAGTGAGACCATTGTGGGAATCACCCTCAGTGTGTGAGTGTTATCCTCTGTTCTGGACTTGCAGTAGTGCACGGCATTTTATATATATATATATATATATATATATATATATAGAAAGTTTTTAGCCATAATATATTTACATATATTATTATACAGTATATTTAGAATATATAATATAATATAATATATGTAAATATATTATGGCTAAAACATCAGTAGTACTTTTCCACATATTATGCATTCATATACATCAGAAGTATGATTTTATCTACAGTCAGGTCCAAAAATATTGGGACATCGACACAATTCTAACATTTTTGGCTCTATACACCACCACAATGGATTTGAAATGAAACGAACAAGATGTGCTTTAATTGCAGACTGTCAGCTTTAATTTGAGGGTATTTACATCCAAATCAGGGGAACGGTGTAGGAATTACAACAGTTTGCATATGTGCCTCCCACTTGTTAACCACTACAGGACCGCCGTACGCAGGATTGCGTCTTTGCGGCGTCCCTGTTATTCTGAGTGGACACGCCGGCGCGTCCTCTCGCGAGACGCGAGATTTCCTGTGAACGCGCGCACACAGGCGGGCGCGTTCACAGGAACCGGAGGTAAACTAGCTGATCTGCAGCCTGCCAGCGGCGATCGTTCGCTGGCAGGCTGTAGATGCGATTTTTTTAACCCCTAAAAGGTATATTAGATGCTGTTTTGATAACAGCGTCTAATATACCTGCTACCTGGTCCTCTGGTGGTCCCTTTTGCTTGGATCGACCACCAGAGGACACAGGCAGCTCTGTAATAAGTAGCACCAAACACCACTACACTACAGCCACCCCCTGTCACTTATTAACCCCTTATTAACCCCTGATCACCCCATATTAGACTCCCTGATCACCCCCCTGTCATTGATCACCCCCCTGTCATTGATCACCCCCCTGTAAGGCTCCATTCAGACGTCCGTATGTGTTTTGCGGATCCGATCCGCGGATCCGCAAAACACATACGGACGTCTGAATGGAGCCTTACAGGGGGTTGATCAATGACAGGGGGGTGATCAATGACAGGGTGGTGATCACCCCATATAGACGCCCTGATCACCCCCCTGTCATTGATCACCCCCCTGTAAGGCTCCATTCAGACATTAGCGGAAATTGATTATTATTTTTTTTTATATCTTTTTTCTTACAAAGTCTCATATTCCACTAACTTGTGACAAAAAATAAAATCTCACATGAACTCACCATACCCCTCACGGAATCCAAATGCGTAAAAAAAATTTGACATTTATATTCCAGACTTCTTCTCACGCTTTAGGGCCCCTAAAATGCCAGGGCAGTATAAATACCCCACATGTGACCCCATTTTGGAAAGAAGACACCCCAAGGTATTTTGTGAGGGGCATGGCGAGTTTATGTAAAAAAAAATTTTTTGTCACAATTTGGGCCCCTTTGCGCACCTAGGATGCAAAAAAGTGTCACACATGTGGTATCGCTGTACTCAGGAGACGTAGGGTAATGTGTTTTGGGGTGTCTTTTTACATATAGTCATGCTGGGTGAGAGAAATATCTCTCTATGATGACAACTTTGTATTAAAAAAATGGGAAAAGTTGACTTTTAGAGAGATATTTCTCTCACCCAGCATGGGTATATGTAAAAATACACCCCAAAACACATTTCCCTACTTCTCCTGAGTACCGCGATACCACATGTGTGACACTTTTTTGCAGCCTAGGTGGGCAAAGGGGCACAAATTCCAATGAGTACTTTTAGGATTTTACAGGGCATTTTTTACACATTTGGATTCCAGACTTCTTCTCACGCATTAGGGCCCCTAAAATGGCAGTATAACTACCCCACAAGTGACCCCATTTTGGAAAGAAGACACCCCAAGGTATTTCGTGATGGGCATAGTGAGTTCATGGAAGTTTTTATTTTCTGTCACAAGTTAGTGGAAAATGAGACTTTGTAAGGAAAAAAAAAAAATAAATCATCATTTTCCGCTAACTTGTGACAAAAAATAAAAACTTCCATGCACTCACTATGCCCATCAGTGAATACCTTAGGGTGTCTACTTTCCGAAATGGGGTCATTTGTGGGGTGTTTGTACTGTCTGGCCATTGTAGAACCTCAGGAAACATGACAGGTGCTCAGAAAGTCAGAGCTGCTTCAAAATGCGGAAATTCACATTTTTGTACCATAGTTTGTAAACGCTAGAACTTTTACCCAAACATTTTTTTTTAATCAAAGACATGTAGAACAATAAATTTAGAGAAAAATTTATATAGAAATGTCGTTTTAAAAAAAAAAAATTACAACTGAAAGTGAAAGATGTCATTTTTTTGCAACAATTTCGGTAAATTTCGATTAATAACAAAAAAAGTAAAAATGTCAGCAGCAATGAAATACCACCAAATGAAAGCTCTATTAGTGAGAAGAAAAGGAGGTAAAATTCATTTGGGTGGTAAGTTGTATGACCGAGCAATAAACCGTAAAAGTAGTGTAGTGCAGAATTGTAAAAAGTGGTCTGGTCATTAAGGGTGTTTAAACTAGGGGAGCTGAGGTGGGTAAGGGACCAAAAGTAATGGGACAGAATAATAATCATAAATCAAACTTTAACTTTTTAATGCTTGGTTGCAAATCCTTTGCAGTCAATTACAGCCTGAAGTCTGGAACGCATAGACATCACCAGACGCTGGGTTTCATCCCTGGTGATGCCCTGCCAGGCCTCTACTGCAACTGTCTTCAGTTCCTGCTTGTTCTTGGGGCATTTTCCCTTCAGTTTTGTCTTTTTTTTTTTTTTTATCAAATCGTTTTTATTAATCCAATAAATGCATCATATTTCAAAACAGTACATTGTCTTTTTCTGTTCAAAATGCGAAATCAGTATACAGCAATATCCAATGGTAACTTCACACAATATCACCATACAGCTGCACATAGCTTGTATGCATGTAGGACCAAACATTAGACAATATATGCGTTTTATCCTAACAACCTCTAACACCCTCCCATCCCCTCCCCGCTCATACCCCCCTCCTCTCCCCAAAAACAAGTCGTGAACCCATTAAGAGCCTAAATAACTACATGAGTGTGAGATAACCATTCACTCCATAGTTTCTCGAATTTCTGAGGACAACCTTTCTTCACAAACACCCCTTTTTCCAACATCAGCATATCATACACCTTCCGCACGAACTCATCCAATGTGGGCTGACTTCCCTGAATCCACCTCATAGCCACCAGTTTCCTGGCCACATACAACAGCCTCCCCACCGCTACCTTAACCAATTCAGTCCCTCCAATCTCAGACACATACCCCAATACACACACCTTGGGATCTTTTTGAATTCTCAACGTCATTTTACTGTTAATCATATTCAGTACTCCTTCCCAGTAGTTACCTATTACTGGACAAGACCAAAGCATATGTAGCAGATCCGCGCCATCTTCCATACACTTTGGACACTTGTCATCCATTCTTACTACAACCTTTTTTAGGAACACCGGCGTTTTATACACTCTATGGATGATAAATAATTGGGACAGCTTGCCCTGCTCACTCAGGGACACTTTGGGAACTCCTTCCAGTATGTCATTCCACTTATCTTTAGAGATATCCCCCAGGTCAGCCTCCCAATTCTTCATCCTTGAAAGCGGGAATCCTTCAAAGAATTTGTCCAATAAGAGAGTGTATACCTGTGATATCAGTCCTCTTTCCCCCCCCCCCCTGTCTGGAGAACCAGTTTATGGACCACCTCCATTTGGGCTATTATACATCCTTTCCTCATCGTGACCTCAAAGGCATGCCTCAATTGAAGATATTTATAAAACCATACCCTGGGGATATTAAATTCCTGCTGCAGGCTCTGGAACGATTTAAATACCTTGCCCTCAGTTAATTGGCCAATCCTCATCACTCCATGAGATTCCCAATTCCGGAGTCCTGTTCAGTTTTGTCTTTAGCAAGTGAAATGCATGCTCAATCGGATTCAGGTCAGGTGATTGACTTGGACATTGCATAACATTCTACTTCTTTCCCTTAAAAAACTCTTTGGTTGCTTTTGAAGTATGCTTTGCGTCATTGTCCATCTCCACTGTGAAGCGCCATCCAATGAGTTCTGAAGCATTTGGCTAAATATGAGCAGATAATATTGCCCGAAACACTTCAGAATTCATCCTGCTGCTTTTGTCAGTAGTCACATCATCAATAAATACAAAAGAACCAGTTTCATTGGCAGCCATACATGCCCACACCATGACACTACCAACACCATGCTTCACTGATGAGGTGGTATGCTTAGGATCATGAGCAGTTCCTTTCCTTCTCCATACTCTTCTCTTCCCATC
The DNA here is from genome assembly GCF_905171765.1 of Bufo bufo. Lineage (NCBI taxonomy): Eukaryota > Metazoa > Chordata > Amphibia > Anura > Bufonidae > Bufo > Bufo bufo. The sequence goes on from NC_053393.1 coordinate 363,531,856, forward strand.
ACTCTGGTACAAGTTGATCTTAGTTTCATCTGACTATAGGATGTTGTTCCAGAAATGTGTAGGCTTTTTTAGATGTCGTTTGGCAAACTCTGGCAAACTCTGGCCTTCCTTTTTTTGAGGATCACCAATGGTTTACATCTTGTGGTGAACCCTCTGTATTCACTCTGGTGAAGTCTTCTCTTGATTGTTGACTTTGACACACATACACCTACCTCCTGGAGAGTGTTCTTGATCTGGCCAACTGTTGTGAAGGGTGTTTTCTTCACCAGGGAAAGAATTCTTCGGTCATCCACCAAAGTTGTTTTCCGTGGTGTTCTGGGTCTTTTGGTGTTGCTGAGCTCCCCGGTGCGTTCCTTCTTTTTAAGAATGTTCCAAACAGTTGTTTTGGCCACGCCTAATGTTTTTGCTATCTCTCTGATGGGTTTGTTTTGTTTTTTCAGCCTAATGATGGCTTGCTTCACTGATAGTGACAGCTCTTTGGATCTCATCTTGAGAGTTGACAGCAACAGATTCCAAATGCAAATAGCACACTTGAAATGAACTCTGGACCTTTTATCTGCTCATTGTAATTGGGACATTGTAATTGGGATAATGAGGAAATAACACACCTGGCTATGGAACAGCTGAGAAGCCAATTGTCCCATTACTTTTGGTTCCTTAACAAGTGGCAGGCACATATGCAAACTGTTGTATTTCCTACACCGTTCACCTTATTTTGATGTAAATACCTTCAAATTAAAGCTGACAGTCTGCAGTTAAAGCACATCTTGTTCGTTTCATTTCAAATCCATTGTGGTGGTCTATAGAGCCAAAAATGTTACAATTGTGTCTATGTCCCAATATTTATGGACCTGACTGTATATACTGTGTGTGTATATATATATATATATATATATATATATATATATTTTTTTGTAATTACACATTTTTTACAATTACTAAATATAAAATATATTAATTTAATTTAGCCTCTATTTCTGAAATGTTTCTGGCAGCATTTGAACTCAAAGCCTTCTACATTACAGCCAAGAACCTTAACCACTACACTATATAGCTGCTTGGCCAGTTACTTAAAAAAAAGAAAATATATGAGACTTCTGCTTTATAGGAATACTTACTACTAGTAAGTATTCCTATACAGCAGAAGTCTCAAATTTTTTATTTATTTATTTATTTTTAAGTAGCTGGCCAGGCAGCTCTATAGTGTAGTGGTTAACATTCTTGGCTGTTATATAAAAGGTTGTGAGTTCGAATTCCACCAGAAACTTTTCAGAAATAGAGGCTAAATTAGATTTAAATACACTGACTCAAGCATCACGCTCGAGCACACGTGATATTCAGCCGAGCATAGCGATGCTCGAGCCGAACTGGTGTTCGGCCGAGCATGCTCGCCCAACACTAATGATTAGTGATAAAAAAAAGGCTCATATACCTGTTGAAATGAATGGGTCAGGATTCAGTCTGGATGTTATCTATTAACAAAACGCATCACGCAAAACTCAAGGCCTTAGGTTCTCTACATTTACAGTGTCAGTGTCTCATGTCGTTTCTACCACCAATCTACTCACTGCCATCTGATAACAATAAGCTAATATGCTGTGGATCTTATCCCTTGAAAGTCAGTGATTTAGGGGTAATAATAATGTTTCAGCCCAGCTGGTGCCTCCCGACACAGCAGTTTAAGGGACAGAACTGGGCTAAATTTTCACCAAAAAAGGTAAGCTACTCATAGGAGCGTAGCTAAAGGCCCTGGTGCAAAAGTTCAGCTTGGGCCCCTCTTTCCTCAGTGCTTTGTGGTCAGGGTCACGGGTGCACCTAGCCTTTCTGCTGCTTGACCCAAAAATTGAAAAGGGCACCCTTGTTTTGCTGATAAGAGTAAGACTTCAGGCTCTGGTACTCTTTAAAGAGATACTCTTAACTGAAACTACAGCTACACTTCAAAGGAAACCACTCTGGCACCACTGGACTTCTCCAAAAAAAAAAAAACTCTATGTATGTTGAACTAAAAACTGTTTCTTTCATAAAACTATTCTTTGCCTCTGTTCTTCTAAAAGGCACAGTCTCTTACCCCTTCTTTCTCCGTGTTGATGTATGAGGGAATTGCAGGTGTAATCACAATCCTAAGTGCGGGTTTCAGAGCCGCCTTTAAGTGGTTGTAGAACAGTTCATAACCTGTAAAGTAAAAACCAGCACCGTTGGTGTGACAAGCCTTTATTTTTGAGTACAGCAAGCACATACAAAAAATCACGGCATCCCTACTGTAAACGAGTTTCGGACCAACTACATGGAATCATTACAAACAGTGAGCTAGTATTGTTGGTCTATTTAACTTGTAGCTTCAGAAATATTTACCTTTTCCTGGCGCAGGGAACCATAACAACCGGCGTAGGAAATAATCTTCTTTTATTTTCTCAGTTGTAAATACATAAATAAATAAAATACAAATAAAAATGAGAGACACCGCGTTTCGGGGAACAACAGGTCCCCTTCATCAGGTCAAAGTTGCATGCCTTGACCTGATGAAGGTGACCTGTTGTTCTCCGAAACTCGTCTCTCATTTTTATTTGCATTTGTATTTTATTTTATTTATTTATGTATTTACAACTGAGAAAATAAAAGAAGAAGATCCTTTCCTACGCCGGTTGTTATGGTTCCTTGTGCCAGGAAAAGGTGAATATTTCTGAAGCTGTATCCATCCTCCTGGGAGTTTGGACACCTCTACCTTAAGGCTGTTCACCTTGGCAGCATACCTAACAACCAGGTTTTACATCCTAACAAACCGACAATAGTGTTGTGCCTATTCCAGCACAACCTCAAAAGGTAAGCCTCCATTTTTTGGAGTAATATTCTTCTTCCTGGGACATACTTACCCTATAGTGCGCCTTTTGTCTCTGGGCAGGGGCATAGCTATAGGGGGTGCAGAGGTAGCAGTGGCTACCGGGCCCAGGAGCCTGAGGGGGCCCAAAGATCCTTGTGCTGCATAAGAAGACACTAGTATTATAGAAAGTGCATGCTGGTCAAGTTACACCTCTGGCTGGAAGAAAGGGGTTTTGCCTCAGCAGCACGAAGGCAAGGTGCTTCCCTGCCTCTGACTACAAAGCTATGAGGGAAGGGGGTCCAAGCTCAACTCTTGCACCAGGGCCCATGAGCCTCTAGCTACGCCCCTGTCTCTGGGTATACAGTGACTCTTAGCCACATTGGATATTTAACTTGTAGAGCCAAGTACTTGTGGCAACTTGTAAAACACGGATTCCAGACCAGCAGCACAAAGTAATATAATACATAGAGAAGATTAAAAGACTAGCTTTTCCCCTCACTGGTCTGCAGTTCATTGTACAAGGTCATCAACCCTGCTTGTTGGCAGGTGTACTGCAGGAAGTCTTAGGCAGACGATTACCTTGGTGGCCCACCCTCCAACAACAGTAGTGCGAGCAGCAAGGCCTTTTTTTAGGATGACAAACAAGTGATTAAAATCTTTTCTTATTGGGTGGCAGGCAGGCCACCATAAGTTATGTTCACATATTATCACATCTGGTCATTAACTTAGGCAGCACCTGGGCACTGCTGAGGTTCTCAGTCCCGGCTCTTATACAGACTGCACTTAGGGAATATAGAATTGAAAGCAAACTTGAACAATTCCACATATTTTAGAATAAATAATTCTGTTTCATAATAAAGTCAGTTCAGTATAGCTCAGTCCATGGGTTTTAACTCAGTCCAAAATAACTCAGTCTATGACAATTGAAGCCATTGATGGGGTGGAGTACGTTTTAATCAGATTAAACAAATGTCCCATTATGACCTTCATCTGTCCAACACTGCTTTTAAATAACATTACCCAATGTAACCATAAAGGTCCCCTGCCAAAGTAAAATACATTTTTCTAAACCCTATGTCTAATCTAGTTGTTTCTATGTTAAAGGGGTTGTCTCACTTCAGTAAGTAGCATTTATCATGTAGAGAAAGTTAATATAAGGCACCTAATAATGTATTGTGATTGTCCATATTGTCTCCTTTGCTGGCTGGATTCATTTTTCCATCACATGATACACTGCTCGTTTCCATGGTTACAGACCACCCTGCAATCCATCAGTGGTGGTCGTGCTTGCACACTATAGGAAAAAGCGTCAGCCTCTCTAGTGGCCGGGACCATAGAAGCGCACATAGGCCAGTGGTTTTTCCTATAGTGTGCAAGCACGACCACCACTGCTGGATTCCAGGGTGGGCTGTAACTATGGAAACGAGCAGTGTTTAATGTGATAGAAAAATGAATCCAGCCAGCAAAGGAAGCAATATGGATAATATCAATACATTAGAAGGTGCCTTGTATTAACTTTCTCTACATGATAGATGCCACTTACTGAAGTGAGAAGACCCCTTTAACCCCTTAAGGACACAGCCATATTTCACCAGGCCATTTTTTGCAAATCTGACCAGTGTCACTTTATGTGTGAATAACTTTAAAACGCTTTCACTTATCCAGGCCATTCTGAGATTGCTTTTTCGTCACATATTGTACTTCATGACACTGGTAAAATTGAGTCATTTTTATAAAAAAAAAGACCAAATGTACCAAAAATTGTGAAAAATGTGCAAGTTTCCAAATTTCAATTTCTCTACTTTTATAATAGATAGTAATACCTCCAAAAATAGTTATTATTTTACATTTCCCATATGTCTACTTCATGTTTGGATCATTTTGAAAATGACATTTTATTTTTGGGGGATGTTACAAGGCTTAGTTAGAAGTTTAGAAGCAAATCTTGAAATTTTTCAGAATTTCTAAAACCCACTTTTTCAGGACCAGTTCAGGTCTGAAGTCACTTTGTGAGGCTTATATAATAGAAACCACCCAAAAATGACCCCATTTTACAAACTACACCCCTCAAGGTATTCAAAACTGATTTTACAAACTTTGCTAACCGTTTAGGTCTTCTACAAGAATTAATGGAAAATAGAGATAAAATTTAAAAATTTCAATTTTTTGGCAGATTTTCCGTTTGAATCCATTTTTTCCAGTTACAAAGCAAGGGTTAACAGGCAAACAAAACTCAATATTTATGGCCCTGATTCTGTAGTTTACAGAAACACCCCATATTTGGTCGTAAACTGCTGTGAAAGGAATGCCATATGGTTTTTGGAAGGCAGATTTTGCTGAACTTGTTTTTTGACACCATGTCCCATTTGAAGCCCCCCTAGAGTAGAAACTCCAAAAGTTTTGTTGGTACTATTTTAGGATACATATGATTTTTGGTTGCTCTATATTACACTTTTTGTGAGGCAAGGTAGCAAGAAATAGCTGCTTTGGCACCGTTTTTATTTTTTGTTATTTACAACATTCATCTGACAGGTTAGATCATGTAGTATTTTTATAGAGCAGGTTGTCACGGACGCGACAATACCAAATATGACTACTTTTGTTGGTTATTTGTTTCAGTTATACATAACAAAGCATTTAAAAAAAAAAATGATTCTTTAGTGTCTCCACATTCTGAAAGCCATAGTTTTATTTATTTTTTGGGCGACTGTCTTGTGTAGGGGCTCATTTTTTTCGGGATGAGATGACGGTTTGATTGGCACAATTTTGGGGTGCGTATGACTTTTTGATCGCTTGCTTTAACACTTTTTGTGATGTAAGGTTACAAAAAATGGCTTTTTTACACCTTTTTTTTTTACGGTGTTCACCTGTGGGGTTAGGTCATGTGATATTTTTATAGAGCAGGTTCTTATGGATGCGGCGATACCTAATATGTATACTTTTTTTTATTTACTTAAGTTTTACACAATACCAGCATTTTTTAAACAAACAAAATGATGTTTTAGTGTCTCTATATTCTGAGCCATATTCTGAACCATCTCGATTGGGTTCAGGTCCGGTGACTGTGGAGGCCAGGTCATCTGGCGCAGCACCCCATCACTCTCCTTCATGGTCAAATAGCCCTTACTTTCAAAGTTTTCCCAATTTTTCGGCTGACTGACTGACCTTCATTTCTTAAAGTAATGATGGCCACTCGTTTTTCTTTACTTAGCTGCTTTTTTCTTGCCATAATACAAATTCTAACAGTCTATTCAGTAGGACTATCAGATGTGTATCCACCTGACTTCTACTCAACGCAACTGATGGTCCCAACCCCATTTATAAGGCAAGAAATCCCACTTATTAAACCTGACAGGGCACACCTGTGAAGTGAAAACCATTTCAGGGGACTACCTCTTGAAGCTCATAAAGAGAATGCAAAGAGTGTGCAAAGCAGCAATCAAAGCAAAAGGTGGCTACTTTGAAGAACCTAGAATATTACATATTTTCAGTTGTTTCACACTTGTTTGTTATGTATATAATTCCACATGTGTTAATTTATAGTTTTGATGCCTTCAGTGTGAATCTACAATTTTCATAGTCATGAAAATAAAGAAAACTCTTTGAATGAGAAGGTGTGTCCAAACTTTTGGTCTGTACTGTAGCTGTATGGGGGCTTATTTTTTGCAGGACAAGTTGTACTTTCTAATGCCACTAATAATTATGGCATAAAATGTGGTCGGAAGCGGTAGAAAATATTCTAAATTGGGTGGAATTGGAAAAAAATGTGTTTCGTTTGCTGCAAAACTGACCCATGCCTGTCATTCTCTAGGTCAGCACGATTACGTAGGATACCCCATATGTATAGGTTTTTTATGTCTAAATAGTGTAAAAATAAATTGAAACTTTGACTTTTTTATACTTATGTCTGTTTGTCTGTTTAGGGGCTTATTTTTGTAGGACAATCCATAGTTTTTATTGATACCATTTTAGAGTGTGCATCACTTTTTGATCACATTTTATTACATTTTTTTGGATAAGATAAGCAATGGATAAATGTCAGATTGGCCATTTTGACCCCTTTTTCCGTTACGCCATTCGCCATATTGGAATTTTTTTTTTTTTTTTTTTTAATAGTATGGGCTTTTCGGTTGTGGTGATACCCTAAGGTGTTTATATTTATTGTTATTTAGGTATTTATTTTTTAGTTATACGAAAAGGGGGTGATTTAACCCCTTAGGGACCCATGACGTACCGGTACAACATGGATCCCGAGTCCTTAAGGACCCATGACGTACCGGTACGTCATGTATAGTTCCGATCACCGCCGCCCGGCGGGCAGTGATAGGAACCTGGTGCCTGCTCAAATCATTGAGCAGGCACCAAGGCTAAATGCGCGGGGGGGTCCCGTAACTCCCCTGTGTCGTCAATTCAGACCTGCAGTTTGCAGCTTTTTATTGTGCTAAATAAACCATTTACTGTGCTAAATAAACCATTTTTTGTCACCTTACATCACAAAAAGTGTAATAGCAAGCGATCAAAAAGTCATATGCACCCCATAGTGCCAAGTTAATAGTGACAATCAAACCGTCATCTCATCCCGCAAAAAATGAGACCCTTACTAAATTAATCGCCCAAAAACTGTAAAAACTATGGCTCTCAGAATATGGAGACACTAAAACATGATTTTTTTTTTGTTTCAAAAATGATATTATTGTGTAAAACTTACATAAATAAAAAAAAAGTATACATATTAGGTATCACCGCGTCCGTATCGACCGGCTCTATAAAAACATCACATGACCTAACCCCTCAGATGAACACTGTAAAAAACTTTAAATAAAAACTGTGCTAAATAAATCATTTTTTGTCACCTTACATCACAAAAAGTGTAATAGCAAGCGATCAAAAAGTCACACGCACCCCAAAATAGTGCCAATAAAACCGTCATCTAATTCCACAAAAATCATACCCTACCCAAGGTAATCGCCCAAAAACTGAAAAAATTATGGCTCTCAGACTATGGAAACACTAAAACATGATTTTTTTTGCTTCAAAAAAGAAATCATTGTTTAAAACTTACATAAATAAAAAAAAGTATACATATTAGGTATCGCCGCATCCGTGACAACCTGGTCTATAAAAATATCACATGCTCTAACCTGTCAGATGAATGTTGTAAATAACAAAAAATAAAAACGGTGCCAAAACAGCTATTTCTTGTTATCTTGCCTCACAAAAAGTGTAATATAGAGCAATCAAAAATCATATGTACCCTAAACTAGTACCAACAATACTACCACCCTATCCCGTAGTTTCTAAAATGGGGCCATTTTTTGGAGTTTCTACTCTAGGGGTGCATCAGGGGGGCTTCAAATGGGACATGGTGTCAAAAAAACAGTCCAGCAAAATCTGCCTTCCAAAAACCGTATGGCATTCCTTTCCTACTGCACCCTGCCGTGTGCCCGTACAGCTGTTTAAGACCACATATGGGGTGTTTATGTAAACTACAGAATCAGGGCCATAAATATTGAGTTTTGTTTGGCTGTTAACCCTTGCTTTGTTACTGGGAAAAATGGATTAAAATGGAAAATTTGCCCAAAAATTGAAATTCAGAAATTTCATCTCCATTTACCAATAACTCTTATGGAACACCTAATGGGTTAACGACGTTTGTAAAATCTGTTTTGAATACCTTGAGGGGTGTAGTTTCTTAGATGGGGTCACTTTCATGGAGTTTCTACTCTAGGGTTGCATCAGTTGGGGCTTCAAATGGGACATGGTGTCAAAAAAACCAGTCCAGCAAAATCTGCCTTCCAAAAACCGTATGGCATTCCTTTCCTTCTGCTCCCTGCCGTGTGCCCGTATAGTAGTTTACGACCACATATGGGGTGTTTCTGTAAACTACAGAATCAGGGCCATAAATATTGAGTTTGGTTTGGCAGTTAACCCTTGCTTTGTAACTGGAAAAAAAATATTAAAATTGAAAATCTGCCAAAAAAGTGAAATTTAGAAATTGTATTTCTATTTTCCATTAATTCTTGTGGAACACCTAAAGGGTTAACAAAGTTAGTAAAATCAGTTTTGAATACCTTGAGCGGGGTAGTTTATAGAATGGGGTCATTTTTGGGTGGTTTCCAGGCTCGGACTGGCCCACAGGGGTACAGGGGAATCCCCCGGTGGGCCCCTGAGCAAGGTGGGCCCCTAGTCTCCCACCCCCTGCACAAGTGGCACATAACACATTAGATTTACTGCACTACATATATATATATATATATATATATATATATTCAATTTACTGCACCTCAACCAGCCTATGTTCATATAAAAAACTTGTTAGATTATTTATTATATTGTCATGTATCCGTACAGTTGGCCCCCAAAATACATTTTACTGGTGGGCCCTAGGTACCCCAGTCCGACACTGGTGGTTTCTATTATGTAAGCCTTGCAAAGTGACTTCAGACCTGAACTGGTCCCTAAAAATTGGGTTTTTGAAAATTTCTGAAAAATTCCAAGATTTGCTTCTAAACTTCTAAGCCTTGTAACATCCCCAAAAAATAAAATATCATTCCCAAAATGATCCAAACATGAAGTAGACATATGGGGAATATAAAGTAATAATTATTTTTGGAGGTATTACTATGTTTTATAGAAGTAGAGAAATTGAAACTTGGAAATTTGCAATTTTTTAAAATTTTTTGGTAAATTTGGTATTTTTTTATAAATAAAAATGAATTTTTTTTACTTCATTTTACCAGTGTCATGAAGTACAATATGTGACGAAAAAACAATCTCAGAATGGCCTGGATAAGTCAAAGCGTTTTAAAGTTATCAGCACTTAAAGTGACACTGGTCAGATTTGTAAAAAATGGCCAAGTCCGTAAGGTGAAATAGGGGTCCTTAAGGGGTTAAACTTTTTTATATATTTTTAACATTTTTTTAATTTTTTGTGATTTTGAAGCTCATATATGAGCCTATAATTAATGTTTTTTAACTTTTCATTATGTTCTATCAGGGATTTTAAAAATGGGGTTTGGATTGAAAATTGCTAATTTCTTATCCTGGCCTGCCATCTGGTGGCCAAAATAAGAATTGCAGCATGAACACTATACTGCCGATGCCCCCATTGGCTGCACACGGCATCGGTAGTAAGGTTTTTGCGCATTTGTATGCCGTGATCTCACTTGATCACGGCATCTAAAGCCTTTAATTACCACAATCTGCATTTTTCGCACATCGCGAAAGGCTTAATATCATTTTAATCTTATGCCTGTTTTTTTGTTGATAAATCTCTACAGCATTAATATTCAGAAATCTACCCAATGCTGATACCGAATGTTGTATTTTAGTTTACCCTGCACTTCACACCCTTTGGTATTTTGTTTGCAAATGTACTCAGCTTTCTTTGTGTTATATCATTAATTTAAAGCTTTTTACATAAGAATACTTATAATGCAAAATGTAGTCCAAGTGATCAGAAACTACCAAATTTTTGCCCCATAAGACACACTTTTTTCCCCCAAAATGTGGGTAAAATTCCAGTGGGTCTTATGGGGTGAATGCTAATTAGTGCTTCCATTAAGCCCTCATTCGTACCACAGTACCAGGAAGTGGTGAATGCAGCGCTCCCTGGGCTCTGTACTCACCACTTCCTGGTCCTCTGCTACGTCACACACTGAGCTGTTTCAAACAGATCAGCTCAGTCAGGTGAATCGACTCCTCCAGTTCAGTGAAAGGAATCGATTCAAAAGAACGATTCATGAATAGTGATGAGCGGCAGGGGTCATATTCGAATTTGCAATATTTCGCGAATATTTTGTAGAATATTTGTTGAATATTCGCTAATTCGAATATTCGTTAGTTTTCGAATTCGAATTTTTGTAATGAGAATCAATGAGATCGTGAAAACTCAGATCCGATGGTATATTCTAACCCCCAGGCGTTCCCATGGTGACGGGGATGCTTGTCGGGGAGGAGTATGCCAAAGTGGAACAACTGTACAGATTTAAAAAAAAAAAAGATTAATATTCTAGAAAACTAATATATTCATTTTTTAGAATATTCGGAATATTAAAAAACAAGAATATATAGCAATATAGCGAATATTCGAGAAAAAAAAACACAAATATAGAGCAACTTAGCTATTATAGTGCTATAATCTTTGTCTAATAGTTGTAATTTTTTTCTCATCTGAAGTTCAGATTGGAAAAAAATTACAACTATTAAAAAAAAAGATTATAGCACTATATTAGCTAAATTGTTCTAAATTCGTTTTTTGTTTTCGAATATTTACTATATTGCTATATATTCTTGTTTTAGAATATTACGTATATTCGAAAAAAACTAATACATAGCACTATAACGAATATATTAGTTTTTTAGAATATTCGTCTTTTTTCCATCTGAAGTCATGATTCAGGGATTTCTGACATAGCTGAGCTGAGAGAGCTACAAAAAGGATACAGCAGAGAGGAGTTTGTTGCAGAGAGAGGTATTCGCCTGCCATTTGCCTGCTGAAACCTATTGGTGACCAAGATAAAGTCTGGAAACTGTATGGAATGCTTTGAGCTTCCGCTGCTTAACAGCATCTGGGGTCACGTTTACTTGCTCTATAAGAGGGACATATTTCGTAGAAACCTCCTAAGGGGCAAGGGAATACCCCAGGTGTGGCCTAGTGGGCCGTTGCACTTCAATAATTATTAGCACACAGTGCCCTAAAAATAACTGTACCCAGCAAATAGTGTCCCTGTGTAAACATAATGTCCCCCAAAAATAATTGTGCTAAGCTGATACTGTACCAGGGTGCCCCCCCCCCCACACACACACACAGTATTAGTGCTCCTCAAAGTCCCACCAATAGAAATAATTATCTGCCAGAGTGCATAGTGTTAACAGTGCCCCCAATAGTAATAATACCCCCATTGTTTCCATACTAGTAATCATGTTCCCTGTAGTTCCCCAGTAGTAATAATTCTAGTTATGTTTTCCAGCAAAAAAAACAAAAAACCCTATGCCCTAATAGGCTCCAGTAAAAAAATTACCCTCTTATAATGTGCACCATTATAAAAATATCCTCTTACAATGTGTGCCAGTACAAAAAATACCCCCTTACAATGTGCATCAGTACAAAAAAATAACACCTTATAATGTATGCCAATAAGAAAAAATGCCCCCTTATCTTTCAGATCAGACCCCTATCAGATCCTTAAGTCAGACCTTCATATGACTGAATAAAGCCTCTGACAAAAAAAAGGGTTTTCCATCTGAATCCCGGTATTTTCATCAGAGAGAATTTTCATTGCCAGGGGCATAATAGGCATGAGCAGAAAAAGAGAGATCCCCCTGCAAAGTGGCAGTCCTCTAGGGGAAGGGCTTTTTCTATAATCCCCAAAACTCAACCAAAAGGCCACAATGATGCCATAGGATTGGTTGGGGGAAGACTCAGGGATTTCCACCAGGCATGGGTATCTATAAACACCCTGGGTTTTAAGTGTAATTCAATCTAGATGTTGCAAAGGATTTCAAAACCCCCCTCCTCAAATATATATGGTAAACAGGCATCTCCCCAAAAACACAGACAGTCATCTTTACAGGCAGAGGTTTCAGGTCTCAGGTCTCCTGAAAAAACAGGCCATTATTCAGATTCATCCAGACCAGTTCAACAGGGCTTCTATTCCATTTTGTTCCTTATAAAAAAAAATTAAAAAAAAGAAGCGGGTCCTTCAGAGTCATAATAAATCTAAGAACTCTGATTTCATCATGTACAAAAGATTCAAAATGGAGACCAAGTCAACTGTGAATCCTTTGGATTAAGATTGTTTCATGGCAACAATCAACCTTACGGATATCTGCTATCACATACTCATCCACAGGGATTACCAGAAATCCCTCAGATTCGCTCTATACATAGAAGAACTATGCCACTTCCAGTTTCAGGCTCTCCCATTCAGGCTATCTAGAGCACAGGGATGGACTGGGACAATAAAGTGGCCCTGGACTTCAGCCAGACCGGCCCACTTTATTTTTCCCAAACACACTAAAAAAAAAACATAAGTAAAAACATTCCACTGTAAGTATAAGTATGTTTCCATCTCCTCTGTCATCTACTATCTCATGCGTTATGTCTTCTCCTCTCTCTAATCCTCTGTCTTTTTTCAGAACTTCTCTCTCTTGTCTACACTCATGTTCCTGCTCATCTCCTCTATCGTCTTCACATTCATCGCCTGCCTCATGCTCCCTCTCCTCTCCACTCTCCTCTATTGTGGACCCAGCCTGAGAATAGACATATAGTAAGTCACAACTGTAGGCTAAATATGTTCCATAAAGTCCACAAATCTGTATGTGGTTTAAGAAGGAATAAATAATAATGTCTGACTTACCATAGCAGTCAGGCCCGCACTGCTCTCAGCTTTTGCGGACGTTCCAGCAAATAATGCATCTAATTTTACACATTTAGTGGCATCTGCCTCAAGTGCTTGCCTTTTTTTGTCTCTTAACTTCTCGGCTCCTCCCTTACGTTTAGTCTTGTGTTTTAACATGTTTGTTGTTGCAAGTCACACCTAATGGCAATAGGTAACACTTGTTGTTAAACTTACTTGCTGACGCTGTGGTGGTGGCACTGAATTATCGCTGTACTCGTACACTTTCTCGTTCCTCCTCGTTCCTCCTCGGCGGCGCTGGCTCCGCCTCCTCTTGTTGCTTGAACGGGCTCGGCTCCTCCCATACTCCTCCTCTCCTCCCGCATACGGCCGTGAGCGTGACCCCTGAGATACCTCACGTCGCTGGGAGGTGATCAGGGCCGCTCTAAACATAGGAGGAGGCGGAGCCGGAGGGAAGTGGCAGGCCAGCGCAGCTTGATGGACGCCGGTCATTGGCTGACGGCGCCGCCGACGCCAGGTAAATGAATCAAAATCACACAGAAAATGACAGTGATTGACAGCCGGCCCATAATTCGATCGGCCCACCGGGATTCTCCCGGTACTCCCGATGGCCAGTCCATCGCTGCTAGAGCACCATGTATCTTCACAAAGATCATGCCAGACGTGACGGGATATCTACATCTACAAATGATCCTAGATGATCTGTTAATAGCTGCAGGCTTGGCTCAGAATCTCTCTCTACAGCTCCAGAAAGTAATGAAGAACATTTCTTCTGTGGGATCGATAGTCAACTTGGAAAAATTCAATCTATATCCCAGTTAACGGAGGATCTTTCTAGCGGTCCTTCTGGACTACCATTTGTTAACATCCTTTCTTCCTCATGAAAAACAGAACTCTCTAATACAGGTGTCCATCTCTCAAGATTGAAAGATGGTTTCTATTAGAGACTTCATGAAATTGCTAGGTCTGTTGACATCAACAATCCCTTTGATGCTGGGCCCAAACTCATACCAGAGTAGTATAAATATGCGGCACACGGATATTCTTTGCAATTCCCCTAGGGAGGAAATCTTGCATTCTATTCCTCTTATAAAATCTGCCACGGCGTTGCTGGCAGATGCCTTTGCGGAATCTTTTAGATTTGCGGCCAAAGATGCAGCCCTTTCAAATTCAGCTAGGCGAGCGCTATGGATGAAATCCTGGGGGGATGACAGAACCTCCAAATCCAAATTATGCTCCATTGCTTTTTCAGGAGAATATGTGTTTGGGCCTATACTAGATAAAATCCTAGAAAAGGCAGCCGATAAAAAGAAAGGAAGTAAAAAGGAAGTTTTTTCGTCCTACAACCAGCAATCCAGACCCTACAGGGGAAAAGGAAAAACTGGGCACTGGAGTTATCAGAAGGGGGCAAAGGTAGAGGCTTCCTCCTCAACCCCCAAAACAAATAGAATGAAAAACAATGACGCCAGAGTAGGGAGGAGGTTGAGGAAGTTTCTGACCCAGTGGGAATCTGTCACATCAAACCCCTGGGCAATAGATATTGTAAAAAAGGGCTACAAAATAGAATTTGCCTCAAACTCTCCAAGAAGATTTCGAATCACTTCTCACAGTCCCATCTCTCTGTCAAAGATATGGCAGGGAATTCAGGATTTAAAAAAGTCAGGAGTAGTAACTAGTAAGAGAGGTTCCTGAATCAGAAAGAAGACAAGGTTTTTACTCAAGACTTTTTCTTGTCCAAAAGCCAGATGGTTCCTTTTAAACCATCATAAACGTAAAAGATCTAAACAAATCAATAACATACAGAAAGTTCAAGATGGAATCAATCTCATCCATTGTTCCCCTAATCAAAAAAGGGGCCTACATGACATCTGTCGATCTCTACTACCATATTCCCATCCATCAAAACTCACAAAAGTATCTTTGATTTGCACTAGAGGGCCCAGGACACACATTGCACCACTTTCGATTCTGCGCCCTTCCATTTGGGATTTCCTCAGCACAAAGGGTCTTCACAAAACTGGTAATGGAAATTATATCTCCCCTCAGACAAAAAGGTCTGATAATCTACCCATACTTGGATGATTTTCTCATAGTAGTAAATTCAGAGGCAGAAGCAGTCACACAAACAGATTATTTTTTTCAAAAAAATATCGCATTTGGGTTGGTTGATAAATACAAAAAAAATCTTACCTAATCCAGTCACCCAACAGGAGGTTTCTGGGGGTAACGTTAGACTCAGTCTCACTAACATAATCTCTGCCACGAAAGAAAATAGAAGCCATCATGGAAAGAATTTAAAAATTCCAATCTCGAGACCGGTGCTCGATCAGGAATGCCATGAGCATTCTAGGCTTTATGACCTCCTGCATAACAGCAGTAGCCTGGTGCCAAGCCCACACCAGAGCTATGCAAACCTGGATCTTAGGTAGCTGGAACAAAGAACGTTCTTCCTTAGACAAAGAAATAATGTTTCCATACCCAGTAAAATCAGATTTAGAAGCAAATCTATCCAGGGGCGTCTTCTGACTAAAAGAACCAGAAATACAGATAGTGACGGACGCAACTCTGTGGGTTGGGGAGCAAAAGTAGCTTCCTCAAACTGGCAAGGAAGGTGGCCAGAAGAAATAAGGAACAAATCGTCAAATTACAGAGAGCTATGGGCCGTCTGGGAAACTCTAAAACAAAATCAGAGTCTGTTAAGCAAAAAGCATCTAAAGATATTTTCAGACAACACAACAGTGGTCGCTTATCTAAAACATCAAGAGGGTACAAGGTCCCCAAGTTTGAAATCCCTCGCAAGAGAAATGTTTTTCTGGGCAGAAGAAAATGTCCTATCTATTACAGCAGTTCATCTAAAAGTATCAGAAAACTTAGAGGCAGATTTCCTGGGCAGAAAGACCCTGGACCCAGGGGAGTGGTCCTTAAATCCAGAGATCTTTCAAAAAATATCAACCAGATGGGGCCAGACGCAAATAGACCTATTTGCCTCAAAAAGAAATGCAAAGGTCAAACGCTTTTGTTCCTTAAATCCCAGGGAAAAGCCATGGGCAGTAGACGCCTTCTCAATAAAATGGATATGGAATCTAGCATATGTGTTCCCTCCTTGGGCATTAATTCCTTGTGTTCTGCAGAAGATTCTAACAGACCCTGTAACAGTAATTAATAACCCCCTATTGGCCCAAGAGAAGCTGGTTCTCCTTTCTAAAGAAAATAGCGCTGGAGGATCCCTGATAAGGGGGCTAGACTTAGGTCTTAGGCCAAGTACTTTAAAAGTACAGATATCCGCACTAGGGGAGTGCTACGATACCAATCTAGCCGATCACAGATGGGTTAGAAGATTCATAAGAGCAGTATCCAGACTTCGGCCATCATTAAATAATAAGGTTCCTCAGTGGGACTTAAATTTAGTCCTAAATGGGTTGACAAAATCACTGTTTGCTTCCATGGTGGATATTTCCATAAACACCTTTCCTTTAGGCTAGGTCTACACGACGACATTTGTCGCGCGACATTTTGTTGCACCAATGTCGCGCGACAATTTTTATAATGGCAGTCTATGGTGTCGCACTGCAACATGCAACATGCTGCGACTGCGACGCAACAGTCGCAGAAAATCCATTCGAGATGGATTTTTCTGCGACTGTTGCGTCACAGTCGCAGCATGTCGCATGTTGCAGTGCGACACCATAGACTGCCATTATAAAAATTGTCGCGCGACATTGGTGCAACAAAATGTTGCGCAACAAATGTTGCACCCTGTCGCGCGACTTATTGTCGCGCGACAAATGTCGTCGTGTAGACCTAGCCTTAATGCGGCCTTCTTAAGGGCTCGTTCACACGACTGTATGTCTTTCTCATTGTTTTGCGGGCCGTTTTTCTCGGATCAGTTCTTCAGCTTTTTTTTTTTGTAGTGTTTCCGGTTCCGTTCCGTTTTTCCGTAAGGCATATACAGTATACAGTTATTACATAGAAAAAATTGGTCTGGACATAAAATTTTCAATAGATGATTCTGCAAAAACGGAACGGATACGGGAGACATATGGAGTACATTCCGTTTGTGTTCAGTTTTTTTTGCGGACCCATTGACTTGAATGGAGCCATGGAACGTGATTTGCGGGCAATAATAGGACATGTTCTATCTTTCAACGGAACCGAAAAACAGAAATACAGAAACAGAATGCATACAGAGTACATTCCGTTTTTTTGCGGAACCATTGAAAAAAATGCCTCCATATACGGAACGCAAACAACTGCCCGTATAGCCATAACTTCTGCTAGGCACCTGGGAGAGATTCAGGCTCTCTCATGTAGAGAACCTTATCTTTCCATCTTTTCTGACAGGATTGTGTTAAAATTATACCCTGGCTTCCTTACTAAAGTAGTTTCAAACTTCCATAGAGACCAGGAAATTGTTTTGCCATCCTTCTGTAGTGCCCCACAGAACCTGTTACATTACTAAAATAGCCCTATTTCAGGAATATACCAATACATGCCACTAGGTGTCAGCATTGTATTCGTTTAGTGCATGCATGCTCAACCTGCGGCCCTCCAGCTGTTGCAAAACTACAACTCCCAGCATGCCCGAACAGCCTACAGCTTTCAGCCTACAGTAGGGCATTGTGGGAGTTGTAGTTTTACAACAGCTGGAGGGCCGCAGGTTGAGCATGCCTGGTTTAGTGCAAATGAAGTGTTCAATGATGTCTATATAGCCATCAATGAACACAATGGGCAATCTAATGATTGCCAGTTATTGTCACCCACGGTGACTTAAAAAAAAGTAAAAACAAAAAGTAAAAAAAAGTTTTTACAAATATAAAAAAAATAAAAAAACCTAAAAGTTCAAATCACCCCCCTTTCCTTAACCACCTGCCGTCCGCCCATAGGATATAAACGACCTCTATTTCTGAAAGCACGTTTTAAAACGTCTTTTCAGAAACAGCAGCTGCACGCTAATCGTGCAGCTGCTGATCGGGTTGCCCGCTGTCAGTGACAGCAGGGCAACCCAGAGAGGAGGCAGGGACAGTGCCCAGGTGTCCCTGCCTTCTGGATCGCTGCAGACACAGCGCTCACCGAGCGCTGTGTGTGCAGAGCAGGAAGCGCTATGCGCTTCCTGTTCCGGCCCGGCGGTCATGTGACCGCCGGGACCGGATAGTGCAGGAGCTGTGTGAGGTCTCTCAGAGACCTCGATCAGCCCTGCTCTGAGGCTGTACAGCGCTGGATTGCTGCTGTACAGCCTCTCTAGGGGTGCATTTCTTCTGTAACTGGGGCTAATATGTCAGCCCCAGTTACAGGAGAAATCAACAGTGAAAAAAAAAAGAAAAAGTGAAGCAAATGTCCCCCAGAGGTCTTGTATGACCTTATGGGTGACGAAAAGTGTAAAATAAAATATAAAAAAATAAAGGGTTGAAAAAATAAAAAATAAAAAAGTTTCACATGTAAAAAAAAAAAAAAGTTCCCAAGTAAGGAATAAATATTTTTTTTTAAAATAGAAAAAATAAAATAAAATAGACATATTTGGTATTGCCGCGTCCGTAAAAACCAGCTCTATAAAAATATCACATGACCTAACCCCTCGGGTGAACACCGTAAAAAAAAAAAAAAAACTGTGTCAAAACAAGCAATTTTTGTCACCTTGCATCACAAAAGGTGCAACACCAAGTGATCAAAAACGCGTATGTCCCACAAAATGGTACCAATAGAACCATCACCTCATCCCGCAAAAAATGAGCCCCTACATAAGAAAATCTCTCAAAAAATAAAAAAACTATAGCTCTCAGAACATGGACACATTAAAACATAATTTTTTGGTTTCAAAAATGCTATTATTGTGTAAAACTTTAATAAATGAGAAAAAGTATACATATTGGGTATCGCCGCGTCCGTAACAATCTGCTCTATAAAAATGTCACTTGACTGAACCCCTCAGGTGAATGCTTTAAAAATAAATAAATAGAAACTGTGCTAAAACAACCAATTTTTTGGTCACCTTGCCCCATAAAGTGTTATAATGAATGATCAAAAAATCATATGTACCCAAAAATAGTACTAATAAAACTGGCACCTTATCCCCTAGTTTCCAAAATGGGGTCACTTCTTGGGAGTTTCTACTGTAAGGGTGCATCAGGGGGCTTCAAATGGGACATGGCATCTAAAAACCATGTGGAGTTCCTTTTCTTCTGCGCCCTGCCATGTGCCCATACAGCAGTTTATGACCACATGTGGGGTGTTTCTGTAAACCGCAGAATCTGGGTAATAAATATTGAGTTTTGTTTGGCTGTTAACCATCGATGTGTTAAAGAAAAAATTGGATTAAAATGGAAAATCTGCCAAAAAAGTGAAATTTAAAAATTTGATCTCCATTTTTCTTTCATTCTTGTGGAACGCATAAAGGGTTAACAAAGTTTGTAAAATCGGTTTTGAATACCTTGAGGGGTGTAGTTTCTACAATGGGTTCATTTATGGGGGTATCCACTATGTAGGCCCCACAAAGTGACTTCAGACCTGAACTGGTCCTTATAAAGTGGGTTTTGGCAATTTTCTTAAAAATTTGAAGAATTGCTTCTAAACTTCTAAGCCTTCTAACATCCTAAAAAAATAAAATGACATTTCCAAAATGATGACAACATAAAGTAGACATATGGGGAATGTTAAGTAATAAATATTTTATGAGGTATCCCTTTCTGTTTTAAAAGCAGAGAAATTGAAATTTAGAAAATTGCGAATTTTTTAAATTTTTGGGTAAATTTGGGATTTTTTCATAAATAAAGGTGAAATATTTTGACTCAAATTTAGGACTATCATGAAGTACAATGTGTCACGAGAAAATAATCTCTGAATGACTTGGATAAATAAAGGCGTTCCAAAGTTATTACCACATAAAGTGAGATATGTCAGTTTTGCAAAATTAGGCCTGGTCAGGAAGGGGGCAAATGGCCCAGATGGGAAGTGGTTAAAATAAAAATACTTAACCAATAAAAAAAATAAACATCATGGTCATCGCCACGTGCGAAAATGCCCATACGATTAAAATATAACTATTAATGGCATACAGCAAATGGCGTAACAAGAAAAAAAAAATGCCAATTTGCCATTTTTTGTCACTTCAACTACCCAATAATTTTTTTAGAAAAAATTATTACAAAGTTGCACACACTTAAAATTGGTATCACTGAAAATAACAGATTGTCACACAAAAAATTAGCCCTTACACAGCCCTGTACACATAACTACAAAAAAGTTATAGGGGTCAGAATATGGTTCTAAAAAAAAAAAATTTCCTCAAAGATTTAAAAAACAATTCAGTATTAAAACGCAAGAAAAATTATACAAGTGTGGTATCGTTGTAACCGTACTGACCTGGAGAATAAAGATAACAGGGGTTAAGGGGTTTAAAAAAAAAATAAATAAAAAATATATATATATATAATCAATGAAAAAGACCGGCACTCGCTGTTGATAATTCTTTCTTTGTATTTATTCAGTCACATGTACAGGCAATAAGTGACGCGTGCGTTTCGGTGCTGCCGCACCTTCCTCAGACTTATCATCATACAAAGAACATTTCATGTTTAAATAGAGCGCCCAAACACAGAGAAATGACATCACACAGAAAACCACACCCACCTATCAGTGTTAAAACGAAAACATATGAGTTCCTTTAAATTCACTTTAGTTTGTTCCTTACTTCTTTCTTCCTTCATTATGTTCGCTGTAAATAATATATAGAAAAAAATCCATTTATTTTCTTACAAAGGATATTTTTGTCAAAAAATTATTATTTTCATTATTTTGTTTTTTATTTTTTATTTTTATTTTTAAAGTTTTTTATTTGTTTTTAATTGCACTATTGCAATACTCAAAAATATAACATTATAGAAAAATTATTATCCTGAGAAAAATATTATTATACCAAGGTGATCTATCAGAGGAAGCTTTGTACATTATACTCCCGGTTGAGTCCGTGGGGCTCAATCGTTCGTAATCGATGTATCCAATAAGCCTCCCTCTGCAGCAATAACTTGTTCCTATCTCCACCCCGACGTGGAAGGGGTACACTGTCTATAATCTGGTAACGCAACTGTGCCACTGTGTGTCTATGTGCATGGAAGTGGAATGGTACAGGAAATAATAAATTTTGCTTGCGGATGGTGGACTTGTGGTTACTAAGTCTGTCTTTCATCCTAGTGGAAGTCTCTCCCACGTACAATAGACCACAGGGGCACTTTAAAATATATATAACAAAACGACTGTCACAGGTGAAATTTTTTTTTTATTTTTTTTTATAGGTATGCGTTCGCCAGATTGTGGATGTGTAAAGTGTGTACCCTTAATCACACTAGAGCAGTGTACGCAATTTAAGCAGGGAAAAGTTCCCATTTTAGGAGTAGCCAGTACTCTCTGTATATGTCACGGCCATGGCTATGACCGTGACTCCTGAACAGCGGTTTTCTTTGGTGTTCAATCACAGGTGAGGGCTGTGGTATTTGCCTCACCTGTGGTTGCCGCTGGCAACAGTATGTATGTGGCAGCGTAGCAGTCTGAGCTGTGCCATTGCAGCTTGCTATGTTGTGCATGCGGTTTTGTGTGTATGTGTGCACTTGCTTTTTATGTTATTGTGTGCACGTCTCCTATTAGTGGTGTTTTCCCTTCCCTGGTGTTGGAAGGGTTAATCTCCTTCCTAGTGTGTGTGCACTGGGTGTGTCCGTTTGTGGGTGTGGCTGCCTGGGCTATAAAGCCTCAGTTTAGACAGACTTCTGAGGGGTACTCCAGCCTTGTAAGCTGGAGGAACTCTCCTGGTCTTTTCCATCTGCCAGTGTGGGCCACCCTTGTGATCATAAATTGTTATACACTATGTTATGTTATGATCAGTTGATTTGTTCCTGTTGTATATTTGTGGAGCTATGGATCTGGGTTCCTGTGTGTGGTTGTGTGTTTGCTGGGTTCATTGAATCTTGTCTGGACTTCAGCTTGCCTGCACAGGGATCCAGTCAGCAAGGCTGTGGCAGGTAAGTGGAACTAGTTCACATTACCTGCCATATCCATAGGACTGTTTGTGTTCCCCCATTTTCCCAACAGCTTGGCCGTTGAGACTCCTGCTCCTCCGTGCCTAGGAGGAGTGGGGCGTCTTACTCTGACTCCTAGCGCAGGGTCCGGACGGAGGGTGAGTTAGGGATCCGAGGTTCCTGCGCATGGGTCCTCCTACCTTTAAGGTCGGCCCATGCAGTTAGGAGTTAGGGTCAGGGTAGGGACGCTGTTAGGAGGTGACCTGCTCCCTATCCTGTTCTCCTGGCCGAGTAGGCCATAACATGACCAGGCTATACACGGCTGTGGATTTCCCCCATCCTCAGCTGTGACAGTATAGGTGCAGTTTTACTACTTCCAATGTCAGCCCGTACTATCTTATCACGTATATTTGTGGCTCTTTTGAAGCACATCATAGGTGGTAGTTTAAACTCCACTACTTGTGGGTATGACTGACACTACATTCCAATGTTTATTTATTATCCCTCTCAATCTCTGAGACCATGGATGATACTGAATTACAAGTGGAATCCGTGGTTCTTTTAGGGGCTTATCCTGTTGTTTTATCTCAACTCGGTTCCTTTGTTCTTTTAATAAGTGATCGGGATAACCTCTCTCCTTAAATTTCTGGCTCATTTCGTCTAATCTTTCCTTACATAATTCAGCTGTGCCCACTATGCGCTTAACCCTTTGAAATTGGGAAAAGGGGAGGGATTTTTTTGTGGCTGCTGGGTGGTTGCTAGTATACATGAGTAAGCTATTTCGATCTGTATTTTTTGTAAATAGATCAGTGTATAACCCACCTGTGTCTCCCTTAATTACCCACGTGTCTAGGAAAGAAATTTTTTGTACATCAAAATGCAGAGTGAATTTCAACTCAGGCCAGACAGAATTGAGGTGAAGAGTAAATTGTTGAAGGGATCGAACGTTGCCGCGCCATACGCAAATAATGTCATCGATAAAACAACGCCAGAATTTGCAGTGTTTTCTATAGAAATCATTAGTATAGACGAAATCCGTCTCAAATTGTGCCATATAACAATTTGCGTACGGCGGTGCGACGTTCGATCCCATCGCGGTCCCACACCGCTGCTGATAAAAAGAATCCTGAAATAAAAAGTAATTTTGTTCTAGAACAATCCTCAATAATGTCAAGAAAAATTCACATTCTGCATTGTTGTAATGACTTGGTTGTAACAATGTATCAATTGCTTTCAGACCTTTCTCATGTGATATTGATGTGTAAAAATTACATATATCAAAGGTAACAAGTAAATCATCTTTCTGAATGCAGAGTTTTAATTTCCTGCAAAAAATGCTCAGTATCACGCAAGTATGATGGAGACAATTTAGTAAATGGCGTAAAGATTTTTTCTAGAAAAATTGCCAAAGGTGAGAGGATTGAGTCAGTAGATGCCACAATGGGACGGCCAGGCGGTTTAACAATGGACTTATGTACTTTTGGTAACGTATAAAAAACGGGAGTAATTGGATGTTGGTTAACCAAAAATCCGCCCAATGTGGCATCAATGACCCCCTCCTCTATGGCAGCATTCACAACAATTTGTATCATTTCTTTGATGCTAAATACAGGATCATTCTGTAAAATCTGATATGTATCTGTATCATTTAGTTGCGACAAAATTTCTGAAACATAATATGCTTTATCAAGGACCACCAGAGCACCCCCTTTATCCGCTAGTTTGAATACCAGAGACTTATCCTCCAACAATTGATCAAGTGCACGTTTTTCCTCCAAAGGTAAATTGGATTGTAAATGCATATTGCCAGTCTTGCATTGTTGCAACAATGTCTCAACATCACGTTGCACTAGGTTTATAAAAGTTTAAATAGGATGGTGTAGACGCGGAGGTGAAAATGTGCTCCTGATCTTCAGATTAAACATTTTAGCTGTTAGGGAACCAGTACCAGTCTCAGAATGAACGGATTGAGGGACCATGTGTTCCGAAGAAAAATGGGCCTTTAAACGTATATTACGGTAAAACCGTTGTAAGTCAGTATCAAGGTTGAAAGTATCAAGGCTTCCAGTGGGGCTAAATGATAAACCCTTTTGTAATAAGTTCATGTCGGCCACACTCAGATTTTTAGAGGACAGATTGAATACTAAGTTTTTGTCCTTACCTGGGACCTCGTGATCCGTGGAGCGTCTGCCTCGCCTATGATGGCGCCCGGCTCGCCTTGTCTTGGCTTGTGTGGTCGTCGGCCTAAAAAAGGCGCCCGATATCCAGTAGAGACGTCGCTTCCAGAGCCGGAAGAAGCCGAACCCACTCGCCGGTCTCTCATACGAGAGAATGGAACCGCGACACCTTTTACGTCCTGCCACCTGTATACTCGGTGGTGCAGATAATCCTCTGTATCCCGAAGAAACTTGGATCGCTTTGTAGCTTCAATCCTGGAGCGAAGCTCGCTGCATTGTTTGTCAAGTTTGTCCTGTAGTGCGGTGAATTCTTCCGGCTTCAAGCAGTTATTCAGCTGTTGCTTAATGTTGTCAATGCTCTTTTGGCGTTCGTCAATGGCAACGGTCAGATGCTCAAGAGTAAGTACAATCAAATCCAAAGAGCATTTATTAAGTATTTGGGCAAAACGGGTGCAATAGTCCAAGTTATCGCCAAACAGAGTCGGCCGCAGTTTAACTCGGAGTCCT
Source organism: Bufo bufo (assembly GCF_905171765.1). NCBI lineage: Eukaryota > Metazoa > Chordata > Amphibia > Anura > Bufonidae > Bufo > Bufo bufo. Next base: position 363,556,721 of record NC_053393.1, read on the forward strand.
CGAGGTATTTTTTCAGTGCGGTGATATTCCGCCAATGTTGCGGCATGCAATTCTAATGAAATAAGGTGTTTCGCTTCCTTCTTAAGATCCCGACTTTTCAATTCACTTGAAGGAATTTTCAAAAAATCAGATGGGGCGGTGATCTGTGCCACAATGTCTTTCGCCGCATCATCCGTATAAGCAAAGGTATTCATTTGATAATGGAAATTTAGCGTGCTCGTACCTGAAAGCCTTAGATAATATAATAATCACAGGTCGGCACTGCTGTATATGGTCACGGTGCACGAGTCTACGGCTTTCAGGTACGAGCACGCTAAATTTCCATTATCAAATGAATACCTTTGCTTATACGGATGATGCGGCGAAAGACATTGTGGCACAGATCACCGCCCCATCTGATTTTTTGAAAATTCCTTCAAGTGAATTGAAAAGTCGATCTTGAGAAGGAAGCGAAACACCTTATTTCATTAGAATTGCATGCCGCAACATTGGCGGAATATCACCGCACTGAAAAAATACCTCGAGGACTCCGAGTTAAACTGCGGCCGACTCTGTTTGGCGATAACTTGGACTATTGCACCCGTTTTGCCCAAATACTTAATAAATGCTCTTTGGATTTGATTGTACTTACTCTTGAGCATCTGACCGTTGCCATTGACGAACGCCAAAAGAGCATTGACAACATTAAGCAACAGCTGAATAACTGCTTGAAGCCGGAAGAATTCACCGCACTACAGGACAAACTTGACAAACAATGCAGCGAGCTTCGCTCCAGGATCGAAGCTACAAAGCGATCCAAGTTTCTTCGGGATACAGAGGATTATCTGCACCACCGAGTATACAGGTGGCAGGACGCAAAAGGTGTCGCGGTTCTATTCTCTCGTATGAGAGACCGGCGAGTGGGTTCGGCTTCTTCCGGCTCTGGAAGCGACGTCTCTACTGGATATCGGGCGCCTTTTTTAGGCCGACGACCACGCAAGCCAAGACAAGGCGAGCCGGGCGCATCATAGGCGAGGCAGACGCTCCACGGATCACGAGGTCCCAGGTAAGGACAAAAACTTAGTATTCAATCTGTCCTCTAAAAATCTGTGTGTGGCCGACATGAACTTATTACAAAAGGGTTTATCATTTAGCCCCACTGGAAGCCTTGATACTTTCAACCTTGATACTGACTTACAACGGTTTTACCGTAATATACGTTTAAAGGCCCATTTTTCTTCGGAACACATGGTCCCTCAATCCGTTCATTCTGAGTCTGGTACTGGTTCCCTAACAGCTAAAATGTTTAATCTGAAGATCAGGAGCACATTTTCACCTCCGCGTCTACACCATCCTATTTAAACTTTTATAAACCTAGTGCAACGTGATGTTGAGACATTGTTGCAACAATGCAAGACTGGCAATATGCATTTACAATCCAATTTACCTTTGGAGGAAAAACGTGCACTTGATCAATTGTTGGAGGATAAGTCTCTGGTATTCAAACTAGCGGATAAAGGGGGTGCTCTGGTGGTCCTTGATAAAGCATATTATGTTTCAGAAATTTTGTCGCAACTAAATGATACAGATACATATCAGATTTTACAGAATGATCCTGTTTTTAGCATCAAAGAAATGATACAAATTGTTGTGAATGCTGCCATAGAGGAGAGGGTCATTGATGCCACATTGGGCGGATTTTTGGTTAACCAACATCCAATTACTCCCGTTTTTTATACGTTACCAAAAGTACATAAGTCCATTGTTAAACCGCCTGGCCGTCCCATTGTGGCATCTACTGACTCAATCCTCTCACCTTTGGCAATTTTTCTAGAAAAAATCTTTACGCCATTTACTAAATTGTCTCCATCATACTTGCGTGATACTGAGCATTTTTTGCAGGAAATTAAAACTCTGCATTCAGAAAAAGATGATTTACTTGTTACCTTTGATGTATGTAATTTATACACATCAATATCACATGAGAAAGGTCTGAAAGCAATTGATACATTGTTACAACCAAGTCATTACAACAATGCAGAATGTGAATTTTTCTTGACATTATTGAGGATTGTTCTAGAACAAAATTACTTTTTATTTCAGGATTCTTTTTATCAGCAGCGGCGTGGGACCGCGATGGGATCGAACGTCGCACCGCCATACGCAAATTGTTATATGGCACAATTTGAGACGGATTTAGTCTATACTAATGATTTCTATAGAAAACACTGCAAATTCTGGCGTCGTTTTATCGATGACATTATTTGCGTATGGCGCAGCGACGTTCGATCCCTTCAACAATTTACTCTTCACCTCAATTCTGTCTGGCCTGAGTTGAAATTCACTCTGCATTTTGATGTACAAAAAATTTCTTTCCTAGACACGTGGGTAATTAAGGGAGACACAGGTGGGTTATACACTGATCTATTTACAAAAAATACAGATCGAAATAGCTTACTCATGTATACTAGCAACCACCCAGCAGCCACAAAAAAATCCCTCCCCTTTTCCCAATTTCAAAGGGTTAAGCGCATAGTGGGCACAGCTGAATTATGTAAGGAAAGATTAGACGAAATGAGCCAGAAATTTAAGGAGAGAGGTTATCCCGATCACTTATTAAAAGAACAAAGGAACCGAGTTAAGATAAAACAACAGGATAAGCCCCTAAAAGAACCACGGATTCCACTTGTAATTCAGTATCATCCATGGTCTCAGAGATTGAGAGGGATAATAAATAAACATTGGAATGTAGTGTCAAAGTCATACCCACAAGTAGTGGAGTTTAAACTACCACCTATGATGTGCTTCAAAAGAGCCACAAATATACGTGATAAGATAGTACGGGCTGACATTGGAAGTAGTAAAACTGCACCTATACAGAGAGTACTGGCTACTCCTAAAATGGGAACTTTTCCCTGCTTAAATTGCGTACACTGCTCTAGTGTGATTAAGGGTACACACTTTACACATCCACAATCTGGCGAACGCATAACTATAAAAAAAAAAAAAATTTCACCTGTGACAGTCGTTTTGTTATATATATTTTAAAGTGCCCCTGTGGTCTATTGTACGTGGGAGAGACTTCCACTAGGATGAAAGACAGACTTAGTAACCACAAGTCCACCATCCGCAAGCAAAATTTATTATTTCCTGTACCATTCCACTTCCATGCACATAGACACACAGTGGCACAGTTGCGTTACCAGATTATAGACAGTGTACCCCTTCCACGTCGGGGTGGAGATAGGAACAAGTTATTGCTGCAGAGGGAGGCTTATTGGATACATCGATTACGAACGATTGAGCCCCACGGACTCAACCGGGAGTATAATGTACAAAGCTTCCTCTGATAGATCACCTTGGTATAATAATATTTTTCTCAGGATAATAATTTTTCTATAATGTTATTTTTTTGAGTATTGCAATAGTGCAATTAAAAACAAATAAAAAACTTTAAAAATAAAAATAAAAAATAAAAAGCAAAATAATGAAAATAATAATTTTTTGACAAATATCCTTTGTAAGAAAATAAATGGATTTTTTTCTATATATTATTTACAGCGAACATAATGAAGGAAGAAAGAAGTAAGGAACAAACTAAAGTGAATTTAAAGGAACTCATATGTTTTCGTTTTAACACTGATTGGTGGGTGTGGTTTTCTGTGTGATGTCATTTCTCTGTGTTTGGGCGCTCTATTTAAACATGAAATGTTCTTTGTATGATGATAAGTCTGAGGAAGGTGCGGCAGCACCGAAACGCACGCGTCACTTATTGCCTGTACATGTGACTGAATAAATACAAAGAAAGAATTATCAACAGCGAGTGCCGGTCTTTTTCATTGATTCTAGGGACGCCATCCCATAGACTCGTGCACCGTGACCATATACAGCAGTGCCGACCTGTGATTATTATATATATATATATCTTTTTCTTTAGTGTACATATTAGTATACTTGATAACACCCACTTTGGTAATTGATAAACACTGAAGGGTGAGAGTGGGTGGGGGCTTTTATTTTTTATATTTTAATTTTTTATTAGTAAATTATAAAAAAAGAAAAAATAGCAATACATTTTACACTTACATAATAAAAACATCAAGCATCAGCCAGAGAGGGGTGAGAGTAATTAAAACAAGTACATAAATAGGGGTGGTAGGGCATCCATTCCCCTCCCACCTAAATACCCTCTACATGGAAATACTTGACCTATCCAGTACATTACAATAAGTATCACATTGCTTATCTTACCTTTAACCCTTTATTCCTTCTTTGACCAGATTAATACATTAAATAATTTCTCTGTCATGAAAAACCGAGTTCCCCAAATAAATGGGACTGTTTCTAATGACATAGAGCAACTGGGGCAACAATATCATTTTGATTAAACCAATTATATCTGCTTTATTTATTGGCAATCTATTCCAAACTTTAATCCTCTCCTTCATCCTATCAAGTAATGGTTTAATGTTTAATGCTATAAACTTATTAGGGTCCTTGGATATTTCCAGACCTAAATATTTAAAACTGTCCTAAGAAGTAAGAATATTTAATTTTGCTTCTGAAATCACATTCTTATCACTCAGAGGGAGCAAAATTTTGTCCTCTCTCCCCTTCAGTCCGAAGCCCCGCAAATCCACATCCTGTCTGACTTTTATAGCCAGGATTTTTATTGTCAGGGCAAAAACCAAGGGGGAGAGAGGACAACCCTGTCTCACCCCTCGTTCTATATGAAAGCTATCAGAAAGTATACCATTAACTGATATTCTAGCTTTGGACTCTTTATATATAATCTTCACCCAGTCTATAAATCCTGGACCAATACCAAATTTTGTCATAGCTTCCCATACAAAGTCCCAATTCACAGTCAAATGCTTTATGCGCATCTAATGACAAAATAGAACATTGATATTTTATTATTCTTTGTGAACTGGATATTTGCAAAGACCCTAAACAAGCCCAGTGTTGTAGACCTATCCGGAATGAATCAATTTCTGTCCTTATTAGAGTTGAGCGGACACCTGGATGTTCGGGTTCGACGGGTTCGGCCGAACTTTGGAAAAAAGTTAGAGTTCGGGACACGAACTTGACCCCGAACCCCATTGAAGTCAATGGGGACCCAAACTTTTGAGCACTAAAATGGCAGTAAAAATGTAATGGAAAGGGCTAGAGGGCTGCAAATGTCGTCAAAATGTGGTTAAGAGCATGGCAAGTGCTCTGCAAACAAATGTGGATAGGGAAATTACTTTAAATAACATAAAATACGTAAAAATAAAAAATAATAATAATCTTGATCTAGGAGGACCAGGTCAATATAGAGTAGGAGGTTGAGGAGGCGGTGGCCTACACTGCTTTTTGTTTTAAAAATGTATATTTTTTTAAATTAGGGTACACTCCAAAACATTGGGAAATATAACCCTCCAGTCATGCTAAACACACGTTCAGACAATACACCGGCTGTAAGGCAGGCCAGCACCTCCAAGGCTCAGGCCATGTGCCCAGTTCGGAGACCCAGAAGTTGAAGGGGCTGACCCCTGTTCGTGTAGGCGTGTGCATACTTACTGCCCCACCATGTCGCACATCTCTGTGATGTTCACGATCCAATTTGATATCTGCTCTATCAACATTCGATGTTCTTTTATGCGCCTACCATGTTGATTACGGGTGGCGGGGAATCAGGGTTCCAGGCCGGAGAGGGAGCGTGAGAAAAAGAGACCAAATTTAAGGGAGATAAATTTATTTTAAAAAATTTGGGATCGAGAAGAAATGTGGGAAAAGCTATTGAGGCGCAAATGTGGGACAAATTACAGAAGCCCAAATGTAGGCCAAAAGAGTCAAGCGGAATTGTGGGAAAAGCTATTGAGGCGCAAATGTTGACCAAAAGAGTATAGCTGAAATGTGGGACAAAGTATTGAAGCTTAAATGTGGTACAACTTGTTTAAGTTTAAACATTGAATCAAAAGAGGTGGCGCGCATCAATTAAAGAAGCACTTAGGGGTTCTTTAAGGGGATGCAGAGTAGGGGTTTATTCACGTCTAAAATTGTATAATGTCAACCCAAGAATGTAACAGAAAAATTACAGAAATTAATTAACCTGTCTACTTGGTAGAGCAGCGGTCTATGACAGAAAACAATTGTTTATTGTCACCCTAAAATGTAAAATAAAAATTTATTGAAATTTATTAAGCTGTCAACAAGATAGAGGAGGGGTATATTACACCCAAAAATTTGTGAATTTGACCATAAAATGTAACTGACAAATGTTTTTTTTTTTTTTTACCAGTCTAATAGGTATAGCAGTGGTTCTTCACACAAAAAAATTGCTGAATTTCACCAGAAAATGTAACTGACAAATTATTATTTTTTGTTAACCTGCCTACTAGGTATAGCAGTGGTACATCACACCCAAAAATTAGTGAATTTCACCATAAAATGTAACAGAATTTTTTTTTTATTGTTTAACCTGTCTACTAGGTATAGCAGTGGTACTTCACACCCGAAAATTGGTTAATTTCACCAGAAAAAGTTAATGACAATTTTTTATTAGTTTTTTTAACCGGCCTAATAGGTATAACAGTGGTACTATACACCCAAAAATTTGTGAATTTCACCAGAAAATGTAAATGACAAAGTAGTGAAATGATATAAAATAAAACACGTACAAAAAAAAAAAAATGGATTTATGAGGTGGAGTTCCATATGGAGTAGGAGTTTGAGGAGGCGGTGGACGTAGCGGAGTAGGTGGAAGCGGCGGTGGAGGAGGACGAGATAGCCAACACAGGTTTTTGGTTTTAATTTAATTTTGTAAAATTAAGGTACACTCCAAAAGAGTGTGAAATATCCAAAATACAAACATGAGCAATTGCGCTGCAGTATAACAATGGCTGCTTAGTGCCGGTATACATGTCTACTCTGCACAAGGTACGGACAAGTCCTGTGGGATCCATGCCTGGTTCATTTTAATGAACGTGAGCTTGGCCACATTGGCTGTGGACAGGCGGCTGCGCTTATCTGTGATGACACCCCCTGCCGTGCTAAACACACGTTCAGATAATGCACTGGCTGCAGGGCAGGCCAGCACCTCCAAGGCGTAAAGGGCAAGCTCAGGCCATGTGCCCAATTTGGAGACCCAGAAGTTGAAAGGGGCAGACCTGTCATTCAGTACGTGTAGGCGTGTGCACACATACTGCTCGACCATGTTGGTGAAATGCTGCCTCCTGCTAAGACGTTCCATATCAGCTGGTGGTGCTGGTTGTTGTGGCGTGCTGACAAAGCTTTTCCACATTTCGACCGTGCTAAACCTGCCTTCTGAGGTGCTTGCGGTGCCCCAGCTGCGTTGGCAACCACTTCCTCGTCCTCTGCCTTTGCCTTGTGCTTCCACTGTGCTCCCGCTGTCAGGTGGGAATACCACCAGCAGCGCGTCTACCAGCATGCGCTTGTACTCGCGCATCTTACAATCGCGCTCCAGTGATGGAATTAAGGACGGTACGTTGTCCTTGTAACGGCGATCCAGCAGTGTGGCCACCCAGTAATCAGCACAAGTTAGAATGTGGGCAACTCGGGGGTCGTTGCGGAGACACTGCAGCATGTAATCGCTCACGTGTGCCAGGCTGCCCAGAGGCAACGAAAAGCTGTCCTCTGTGGGAGGTGTATCGTCTGTGTCCTCTGTATCCCCCCATCCACGCACCAGTGATGGCCATGAGCTGGTCTGGGTGCCACCCTTCTGTGAACATGGTTCCTCCTCCTCCATCTCCTCCTCCTCCATTTCCTCCTCCTCATCGTCCACCTCCTCATCCTCCAGAACTGTGCCCTGGCTGGACAATTGTGTACCTTGGGTTTGTAGGTGCAGGAACCCACCCTCGGAGCCACTTGGGAATGACTGGCCGGAAACCCTACGAAATGATCCCTCTTCCTCCTCCTCCTTCTGTGCCATATCCTCCTCCATCATCGCCAGGAGCGTTTTTTCAAGGAGGCATAGAAGTGGGATAGTAACGCTGAGAACGGCGTTATCGGCACTGGCCATGTTGGTGGAGTACTCGAAACAGCGCAACAAGGAACACAGGTCTTGCATGGAGGCCCAGTTATTGGTGGTGAAGTGGTGCTGTTCCGCCGAGCGACTCACCCGTGCATGCTGCAGCTGAAACTCCACAATCGCCTGCTGCTGCTCGCACAGTCTGGCCAGCATGTGCAAGGTGGAGTTCCACCTTGTGGGCACGTCGCATATGAGGCGGTAAGCGGGAAGGCCGAAGTTACGCTGCAGCGCTGACAGGCGAGCAGCAGCAGGGTGAGAACGCCGAAAGCGCGCACAGACGGTCCGCACTTTATGCAGCAGCTCTGACATATCTGGGTAAGTTTTAAGGAATCTCTGCACCACCAAATTCAGCACATGCGCCAGGCAAGGGATGTGTGTCAAACCGGCTAGTCCCAGAGCTGCTATGAGATTTTGCCCATTATCGTACACATCCAGACCGAGCTTGAGGCTGACTGGCACAAACCACTCATCGGTCTGTTGTTCAAGGCCCGTCCACAGCTCCTGCGCGGTGTGGGGTTTGTCCCCCAAACAGATAAGTTTTAAAATTGCCTGCTGTCGTTTACCCCTGGCTGTGCTGAAGTTGGTGGTGAAGGTGTTACGCTGACCGGATGAGGAGCTGGTAGAGGAGGAGGAAGCGGAGTAGGAGGAGGAAGCAACAGGAGGCAAACTGAAGCGCCCTGCAATCCTCGTGGTGGAAGGACATGCGCCAAACTGCTATCCGCCTCAGGCCCAGCCGCCACTGCATTTACCCAGTGTGCTGTTTTGTTGATATAACGGCCCTGACCGTGCTTACTGGAACACATATCCGTAGTCAGGTGCACCTTACCACAGATGGCGTTGAGCAGTGCACACCTGATTTTGTCCCCTACTTGGTTGTGCAGGGAAGGTACGGCTCACCTTGAAAAGTAGTGGTGGCTGGGCACGACGTACTGTGGGACAGCCACCGCCATAAGGCCTTTAAAACTATCCGTCTCCACCAGACAGAATGACAGCATTTCAAAGGCCAATAATTTAGAAATGCTAGCATTCAGGGCTAGGGATCGCGGGTGGGTAGGGGGGTACTTCCTCTTCCTCTACAGCGTTTGGGATATGGAGAGCTGAACGCTTCCGTGGGACATTGTGGAGATGCTTGGTGACCCAGGTGTTGGTGTTGCTGGCAGATCCTGTGTTTGAGGGGTCCCAGGTGGCACTGTCACTCCAGAGGTGGATGAAGAGGCCGCGACTGCAGCAGAAGAGGAAGCAGGAGGAGCCAGAGAGGAAGCAGGAGGTTTTTGAGGTGTCTACTCCACTGCCGCTCGTGCTTTGCACTTAAATGCCTGGTCATGCAGGTTGTGCTCAGGTTGAGAACATTTATGCCTCGCTTCAGGCTCTGATTGCACAGCGTGCAAACCACTCGTGTCTTGTCGTCAGCACATTGTCTGAAGAACTGCCACGCCAGGGAACTCCTTGGAGCTGGCTTTGGTGTGCTCGGTGGGCAGTAGAAGGCGTACTGTCTAGAGGAAAGCCGCTCCGCTTTTGCACCCTGCTCCCTCTTCTGCTGTGCTGGTGGCTCTGTGCGACCACCGCCTCTTCCTCCGAACTACATAGGTCACTCGCATGACATGGATTCCATGTGGGGTCGAGGACCTCATCGTCCTCCACATCATCTTCCACCCAGTCTTCACCCCTGACTACCTTGTCGGTCTGCACACTTTCGAAAGCCCCAGCAGTTGGCACCTGGGTTTCGTCATCATCCGAGACATGCTGCGATGGTCATCCCATGTACTCATCTTGAAAAATAAGTGGTTGGGCATCGGTCCACTCAATCTTTTCCACTTCTGGGGCAGGGCTAGGTGGATGGCCCTGGGAAACCCTGCTAACAGTCATCAAAAAGCAGAAGAGACTGCTGCATGACTTGGGGCTCAGACTGCTTGGCTGTTTTGCAAGGGGGTGAGGTGAAAGACTGATGGACATCGGCTGCAGATCCCAACTGTGGTCTTTCAGCAGGAGACTTGGTGGGAGACAATGTGAAGGAACTGGATCCACTGTCAGCAACCCAATCTACTATCGCCTGTACTTGTTCAGGCCTCACTATTCGTAGAGCCGCATTTGGCCCGACCAAATACCGCTGCAGGTTTTGTCGCCTACTCGCACCTGAGGAATGGGGTTTGACTTGTGCGTGTAGCTGACACAGATCGACCACGTCCTCTCCCTGCAACAGGAGCTCCACCAGCAGCACCACGACCTGGGCCACGTCCCTTATTTGACGCTCTCCTCATATTTTTCAAATTTAGGATCTTGCCCTAAATAGGTGTTTAATTAATAGTAGAATAGAACGACAGTATGTAGAGGGGTATCTCACAGGGCCTGAACCAGTGTAGGCTTGAAGTAAATATTTCTTTGCCCAAAATGGCTGTATTTCAAATGGCTGTACTTCAAATCCCTGAATCAAGCCCCTGTATGTAGAGGGAGTATCTCACAGGGCCTGAACCAGTGTAGGCCTGAAGCAAATATTTATTCGCCCAAAATGGCTTTATTTCAAATGGCTGTATTTCAAATCCCTGAATCAAACCCCTGTATGTAGAGGGAGTATCTCACAGGGCCTGAACCAGTGTAGGCCTGAAGTAAATATTTATTTGCCCAAAATGGCTGTATTTCCAATGGCTGTATTTCAAATCCCTGAATCAAACCCCTGTATGTAGAGGGAGTATCTCACACGGTCTGAACCAGTGTAGCCCTAAATTAAATATTTATTTGCACAAAATGGCTGTATTTCAAATGGCTGTATTTCAAATGGCTGTATTTCAAATCCCTGAATCAAACCCCTGTATGTAGTGGAGGTATCCAACACTCTCTGAACCAGTGTAGGCCTAAATTAAATATCTCTTTGCCCAAAATGGCTGTATTTCAAATGGCTGTATTTCAAATCCCTGAATCAAACCTCTGTATGTAGAGGGTGTATCTCACACGGCCTGAACCAGTGGAGGCCTGAATTCAATATTGGTGCACCAAATGGTGGTATTTAAAATCTCTGTATTCAACCCAAATGTATTAAGGGTGTATCTCACAATGACATCTGCATCAAAGGCTGCCAACTAAATTTTTTGTGCCCAAACGAGTGTTTATTTAACAACTGAATTTGACAGCAGTATATAAGCCTGTAATTTCACACGTGCTGATGCTGCAAGGCCTGAAAATAGTGTTTTTTGTCAAAAAAGTGTGTTTTTCAACCCCCAGAAAATGATGGGTGTATTTCTAGCTTAATTTGCACACTGACTAATCAAGATGTTGGAAAAAGGAATGAAATCAGCACACACGGTCTCATCGGGTCACCAGAATGCATCAGCCGCCAGAAAACCACGGATCCACAGCGGTCATGCCAGAATGTTGAAGTAGAAGAGTCACAGCAGCATCTCTGTTTTTTTTCTTTTTTATTGCAAAAGCTTCACAACATGTATACAAATAAAGTGCGACGTTTCGGCTGTAATCAGCCTTTATCAAGCATAATCAAACTGTGACATATACCAACATTAAATAGGATAACCACTACCCTCCTCAAATGACATCAGCCAATCATATGCGTTCACCTGCCACACAAAACCAATCGTGATTGGTCACAATAGTAATCCCTCTTTTGCATAAATCAACTGTCTCACCTGGGTAGATTACGTCCTAAAAACACTTACTCCCATCCGACAATTGCGTCCCCGCCTCTGTACTGCGCAGACTCGCGCTACTCACTGTTTACATGTCACCATGGCAAACGCGACGCAGATCTCGCAGAAGTCCCGCGTGAGCACGGCACGCCGCATAATTATACAAGCTGCAGCGCCGGCACCAGGATAAACAGTCGCGCGCAAATGTGACATCACACTGCATCACCGTTGCCAAGGTAACATATAAGGCTTTGCGGACATGGCGAAAACTGAGCGCCGGGAGCAAGGGTCCATCTATCCAATAGTACATAACATATAAATTACCACCTCCAACGAATTGGGGCAGAAGATACACTGCTCAAAATAATAAAGGGAACACAAAAATAACACATCCTAGATCTGAGTTAATTAAATATTTTTCTGAAATACTTTGTTCTTTACATAGTTGAATGTGCTGACAACAAAATCACACAAAAAAAAAATGGAAATCAAATTTTTCAACCCATGGAGGTCTGGATTTGGAGTCACACTCAAAATTAAAGTGGAAAAACACACTACAGGCTGATCCAACTTTGATGTAATGTCCTTAAAACAAGTCAAAATGAGGCTCAGTAGTGTGTGGCCTCCACGTGCCTGTATGACCTCCCTACAACGCCTGTGCATGCTCCTGATGAGGTGGCGGACGGTCTCCTGAGGGATCTCCTCCCAGACCTGGACTAAAGCATATGCCAACTCCTGGACAGTCTGTGGTGCAACGTGACGTTGGTGGATAGAGCGAGACATGATGTCCCAGATGTGCTCAATTGGATTCAGGTCTGGGGAACGGGCGGGCCAGTCCATAGCATCAATGCCTTCGTCTTGCAGGAACTGCTGACACACTCCAGCCACATGAAGTCTAGCATTGTCTTGCATTAGGAGGAACCCAGGGCCAACCGCACCAGCATATGGTCTCACAAGGGGTCTGAGGATCTCATCTCGGTACCTAATGGCAGTCAGGCTACCTCTGGCGAGCACATGGAGGGCTGTGCGGCCCTCCAAAGAAATGCCACCCCACACCATTACTGACCCAATGCCAAACCGGTCATGCTGGAGGATGTTGCAGGCAGCAGAACGTTCTCCACGGCGTCTCCAGACTCTGTCACGTCTGTCACGTGCTCAGTGTGAACCTGCTTTCATCTGTGAAGAGCACAGGGCGCCAGTGGCGAATTTGCCAATCTTGGTGTTCTCTGGCAAATGCCAAACATCATGCACGGTGTTGGGCTGTAAGCACAACCCCCACCTGTGGACGTCGGGCCCTCATCTCACCCTCATGGAGTCTGTTTCTGACCGTTTGAGCAGACACATTCACATTTGTGGCCGGCTGGAGGTCATTTTGCAGGACTCTGGCAGTGCTCCTCCTGTTCCTCCTTGCACAAAGGCGGAGGTAGCGGTCCTGCTGCTGGGTTGTTGCCCTCCTACGGCCTCCTCCACGTCTCCTGATGTACTGGCCTGTCTCCTGGTAGCGCCTCCATGCTCTGTAAACTATGCTGACAGACACAGCAAACCTTCTTGCCACAGCTCGCATTGATGTGCCATCCTGGATAAGCTGCACTACCTGAGCCACTTGTGTGGGTTGTAGACTCCGTCTCATGCTACCACTAGAGTGAAAGCACCGCCAGCATTTAAAAGTGACCAAAACATCAGCCAGGAAGCATAGGAACTGAGAAGTGATCTGTGGTCACCACCTGCAGAACCACTCCTTTATTGGGGGTGTCTTGCTAATTGCCTATAATTTCCACCTGTCGTCTATGCCATTTGCACAACAGCATGTGAAATTGATTGTCACTCAGTGTTGCTTCCTAAGTGGACAGTTTGATTTCACAGAAGTGTGATTGACTTGGAGTTACATTGTGTTGTTTAAGTGTTCCCTTTATTTTTTTGAGCAGTGTATATATGACAGTGATAACATGCATCTGATTTGGGAATTGGCCATATATCTAGAACAAGCTAATCACACATATCATTATAGAGGATATAACAAACATATTTAAAATATTTAAAAAATCACTAGGATTATACAGAATACGGAGGATGACCTCAATAGAGTGCTTATATATCTCCTAACTGGGGGATCATCTTAATCGATCCCTGCCACACTGAAATCCAAATTAAGACCATGTGGTTGTAGGGATCGCAGGGTATACACTCACCTAAAGAATTATTAGGAACACCTGTTCTATTTCTCATTAATGCAATTATCTAGTCAACCAATCACATGGCAGTTGCTTCAATGCATTTAGGGGGGTGGTCCTGGTCAAGACAATCTCCTGAACTCCAAACTGAATGTCAGAATGGGAAAGAAAGGTGATTTAAGCAATTTTGAGCGTGGCATGGTTGTTGGTGCCAGACGGGCCGGTCTGAGTATTTCACAATCTGCTCAGTTACTGGGATTTTCACGCACAACCATTTCTAGGGTTTACAAAGAATGGTGTGAAAAGGGAAAAACATCCAGTATGCGGCAGTCCTGTGGGCAAAAATGCCTTGTGGATGCTAGAAGTCAGAGGATAATCGGCCGACTGATTCAAGCTGATAGAAGAGCAACGTTGACTGAAATAACCACTCGTTACAACCGAGGTATGCAGCAAAGCATTTGTGAAGCCACAACACGCACAACCTTGAGGCGGATGGGCTACAACAGCAGAAGACCCCACCGGGTACCACTCATCTCCACTACAAATAGGAAAAAGAGGCTACAATTTGCACGAGCTCACCAAAATTGGACTGTTGAAGACTGGAAAAATGTTGCCTGGTCTGATGAGTCTCGATTTCTGTTGAGACATTCAAATGGTAGAGTCCGAATTTGGCGTAAACAGAATGAGAACATGTATCCATCCTCTGATGGCTACTTCCAGCAGGATAATGCACCATGTCACAAAGCTCGAATCATTTCAAATTGGTTTCTTGAACATGACAATGAGTTCACTGTACTAAAATGGCCCCCACAGTCACCAGATCTCAACCCAATAGAGCATCTTTGGGATGTGGTGGAACGGGAGCTTCGTGCCCTGGATGTGCATCCCTCAAATCTCCATCAACTGCAAGATGCTATCCTATCAATATGGGCCAACATTTCTAAAGAATGCTATCAGCACCTTGTTGAATCAATGCCACGTAGAATTAAGGCAGTTCTGAAGGCAAAAGGGGGTCCAACACCGTATTAGTATGATGTTCCTAATAATTCTTTAGGTGAGTGTATATCCACTTCAGTTCTTTTTTACTTAAGATTTTTTCTCTATCTCCACCCCTTCTAAGGTAACCCACTGCATCGATGACTCTAAACCGCAGCTGATTGATAGAATGTCCACGCTAAATGAAATGTCTGGCAACCTGTTTATCCAACGCACCTTTCCTTATTGTGCTCTTATGTTTGTTGATCCTTTCTCTCACCTCCATTGTAGTCTCACCCACATAGATGAGACTACAAGGGCACTGTATCATATAGATGACATCTTTTGATCGACAGGTAAAGAAACTATTAATTTTAAACGTCTTTCCACTATAGGGGTGTGTAAATGTATCACCCTTCATTAAATTGCTACAATTGCAACATGACAGGCACGGGAAATTGCCATTCTTTTTAGGGGCCAGATATAATTGTTGATCCACCTTTGGACCACCCACATCACATTTCGCCAGCTTATCCCGTAGATTGGCATTCCTTCTGTAGGCCATAATTGAAGGGACAGAGAATTCCTTAATTTTGGGTAACCCCCGTTGTAGAATGTGCCAATCCTTTCTCTGGATATTTGCAATCACACCACTGTCCTGTCAAAAAATGGAAACAAAAGGGATCCTTTCCATAGTCCTGTCACCAGATGTCTCAATGAGCGTGGACTCTCTATCAATTCCCATGATCTTTTTATTTGTTTTCAATAGCAATTGTCTAGGGTAACCTCGATCAACAAACTTATTGCACATTTCATCAACTCTCCTAGAGAAGTTCCCTTCTTGTGAGACAATCCTTCTAACTCTCAATAGCTGACTCCATGGCAGAGAGTCAACCATGCGTCGCGGATGATAACTATCATAAGCCAACAAGTTGTTTCTGTCTGTCGGCTTTTGGTAGATATCTGTATGTTTGACTCCGTCAGTGATGTGTACCATAACATCAAGGAATTGTAATTCATTTTCTGATGCCGTAACTGTAAATTGTAATCCCGGCACCCCATTATTAAGGTAAGTATGAAACTGCTGCAATTCCTCCCTAGAACCACCCCATATCATGAAAATGTCGTCGATGTAGCGTAGCCAGCACAGGACCCTCCCAAAGAATGCAGATTGATATACCAGCCTGTCCTCCACCTCCGCCATGAACATGTTGGCGTAAGTTAAGGCCACATTGGACCCCATGGCCACGCCACGCTTCTGTTGGTAAAAGGTGTCCTCAAAGAGAAAATAATTTCTCCTCAGGACAACCTCCAAGAGGCAGAGGACAAGCCGGCAAGCATCCAGGGAGAGTCCGGTGCTGGCCAAGGCCACATCGACGACACTTAACCCATAAGTATGGTCAATTGATGTGTACAGCAAGACAACATCAAATCTGACAAGCACAAAGAGGTGAATAATATCAAGCGGATACTTAATAATCTTGATACACAGATTTAGAACCTGATTGGTGCATATGACTTCACTACTCATAAGGATAAAGTGGCACAATATATATCACGCCACAGGAATGAGGTTGAGAGAACAAAATGCGACAAGTGGCGTAGAGATCTAGAGGACTATCAATTGGGTAAAGTATACAATTGGCAGAGCTCAGTGGAACATAGATCTCGGAGGAACATAGATCTCGGAGTAGAAAGGGTCGGAAGTTTGAACAAGGACATTTTGGTTTCACTACGTGTGATTCTGAATCTACTGATGAATGTAGCACATCTGCTTTTTTAGGAGTTCCAAAAAAGGCAGGAGGCGGAGATGTAGGAGGGACGGGAGGAGACATCATCGGCTCCGGAAGAAGTCTACCACCTCCGCATTTGGGTCCCAACAAGGAGATGAGGAGACCCACGCGGCGCAATCTAAGGAAATGACACAACTGGTGGTCAATATTTCTTCAGTATCCCTTAGTCCTGAACAGGTTCAAATATTGAGCCGAGGTCTAACATTTTCTCCCACAGGTGTACGGGACTGGTTTAATCTGGAACTGGACTTGCAGCGTTTCTTTAGGAGGTTGAGACTTAAAAGTATCTTTGCCTCCGATAAGGAAACCAGTACCCATTCTCAAGGGACTAAACAGGGTGTTGAATTGCCTTTTAAAAAATTTGAGTTGAAACGTGTTAGCAATTTCTCCCCACCGCGCAATAATCATGTGGTTGAATCATATATTGAAATTGTACATAAACAGATAGAGAGGATGAGAGCTGATACCGACAATCATGTCAGGACCAATCTGTCTATACAAGAGAGACAAGCTATTGAGGCACTTGTGAATGACAAATCCATTACTATTAAGCCACCTGATAAGGGGGGTGCCGTGGTTGTGATGGATACCCCAAGTATGTCAAGGAGATCATGAGACAACTGAATGAGGTTGAGGTATATGAAATATTGGGGAGTGATCCCAAGTGGGATATCATGCGGGAGATTGGTGGAATTTTGGATAAGGCCCTACTTAAAGCTGTCATAGATGATGACTTAAACAGTTATCTAAGGGTTGCCCATCCAATCACCCCCATGATATATACACTCCCTAAGATACATAAAGGCTTGGAAGATCCGCCCGGCAGACCGATTGTGTCTGGCAGGGGATCCATCTTAAACACAATCTCGATCTTTCTTGACAGGTTGTTGCGGGTCCACGCAACTTCGGCACCCTCCTATGTCAAAGACACGGGATTTTTTCTGGCCAAACTAAGGCAGATCCAATTGCCTTTGCAATTTTTGCTTGTCCGCTTTGATGTTGTCTCGCTGTACACATCAATTGACCATACTTATGGGTTAAGTGTCGTCGATGTGGCCTTGGCCAGCACCGGACTCTCCCTGGATGCTTGCCAGCTTGTCTTCCCCCTCTTGGAGGTTGTCCTGAGGAGAAATTATTTTCTCTTTGAGGACACCTTTTACCAACAGAAGCGTGGCGTGGCCATGGGGTCCAATGTGGCCCCAACTTACGCCAACATGTTCATGGCGGAGGTGGAGGACAGGCTGGTATATCAATCTGCATTCTTTGGGAGGGTCCTGTGCTGGCTACGCTACATCGACGACATTTTCATGATATGGGGTGGTTCTAGGGAGGAATTGCAGCAGTTTCATACTCACCTTAATAATGGGGTGCCGGGATTGCAATTTACGGTTACGGCATCAGAAAATGAATTACAATTCCTTGATGTTATGGTACACATCACTGACGGAGTCATGCATACAGATATCTACCAAAAGCCGACAGACAGAAACAACTTGTTGGCTTAGGATAGTTATCATCTGCGACGCATGGTTGACTCCCTGCCATGGAGTCAGCTATTGAGAGTTAGAAGGATTGTCTCACAAGAAGGGAACTTCTCTAGGAGAGTTGATGAAATGTGCAATAAGTTTGTTGATCGAGGTTACCCTAGACAATTGCTATTGAAAACAAAGAAAAAGATCATGGGAATTGATAGAGAGTCCACGCTCATTGAGACATCTGGTGACAGGACTATGGAAAGGATCCCTTTTGTTTCCATTTTTGGACAGGACAGTGGTGTGATTGCCAATATCCTGAGAAAGGATTGGCACATTCTACAACGGGGGTTACCCGAAATTAAGGAATTCTCTGTCCCTCCAATTATGGCCTACAGAAGGAATGCCTATCTACGGGATAAGCTGGTGAAATGTGATGTGGGTGGTCCAAAGGTGGATCGACAATTATATCTGGCCCCTAAAAAGAATGGCAATTTCCCGTGCCTGTCATGTTGCAATTGTAGCAATTTAATGAAGGGTGATACATTTGCACACCCCTATAGTGGGAAGACGTTTGAAATTAATAGTTACCTGTCAATCAAAAGATGTCATCTATATGATACAGTGCCCTTGTAGTCTCATCTATGTGGGTGAGACTACAATGGAGGTGAGAGAAAGGATCAACAAACATAAGAGCACAATAAGGAAAGGTGGGCTGGATAAACCAGTTGCCAGACATTTCATTGAGCGTGGACATTCTATCAATCAGCTGCTGTTTAGAGTCATCGATGCAGTGGGTTCCCTTAGAAGGGGTGGAGATAGAGAAAAAATCTTAAGGAAAAAAGAACTAAAGTGGATATATACCCTGCGATCCCTACAACCACATGGTCTTAATTTTCTAGTGATTTTTTTAAATATTTTAAATATGTTTGTTATATCCTCTATAATGATATGTGTGATCAGCTTGTTCTAGATATATGCCCAATTCACAAATCAGATGCATGTTATCACTGTCATATATATAAATGAGCGAGCACTCATACACTTGGCAACCAAATTGACATGTGCAGAAAATATTTATTAAATCCCCATAATATACAAGTAATAAAATTTATAAGAACAATGTAGCAATAATATACAACATTACAATCACATATATTGTGGTAGATATAATCGATACTATATTTGATATAAATATATTCGATAGAAGTATTCAATAAATTGAATGGTAGAAAATTTAATGTTGAAATATTCAATAGAATATTCGATACCACTCAATAGTGTCGATAAATTCAATAATATATATCACACCAAAAAACTTCAAGCATATGCTGTTATTTGGGAAAGAGGGGGAAACTGAATGTCACTGAAAATGTCCACTGAGGAAAGGAGAGTGAATCTACCCGAAACGCGTATGGTGAAACAAGTGATTTACCTGCATTGAAAAGCCTCCGATAATACTGTATGGCCATACAGAAGAAAATTTCTACAGTAAAGGATTAACTATTCTTATCGTCGAAAGCTGCACCGAAGGAAATTGCGGAACAGAGTGGCAACTCCTGCGATCTTTGGAACTCCCGCAAAATTTAAACCAGCTTGCAGTATGGAGCGACTGAATAAGCCGGCAAATATTTAAAGCTCCATTGAAGCAATAGGGAGATAACAGACGCTAGACGGTAAGCCAAACATCGATTTAAAGTTTTCTTCGATTCAAAGCTCATATCGACCTTAAAAGGATATGCTATAAGAGACTTTTCACATTATCAGGATTCCTGTGGACACTTTATGAACATATTGCGCTCCCAGTGAATACACCTAAAACATTTTCAGTGACATTCAGTTTCCCAAATTGGGATAGAGCGCTAGAAGATAATACCCCCTCTTTCCCAAATAACAGCATATACTTAAAGTTTTTTGGTGTGATATATATTATTGAATTTATCGACACTATTGAGTGGTATCGAATATTCTATTGAATATTTCAACATAGAATTTTCTACCATTCAATTTATTGAATACTTCTATCGAATATATTTATATCGAATATAGTATCGATTATATCTACCACAATATATGTGATTGTAAGGCTACTTTCACACTAGCGTTCAGAGCGGATCCGTCTGATGTTTCATCAGACGGATCCGCTCCTATAATGCAGACGTTTGTATCCGTTCAGAACGGATCCGTCTGCATTATAACTTAGAAAAATTTCTAAGTGTGAAAGTAGCCTGAGCGGATCCGTTCAGACTTTACATTGAAAGTCAATGGGGGACGGATCCGCTTGAAGATTGAGCCATATGGTGTCATCTTCAAGCGGATCCGCCCCATTGACTTCCATTGTAAGTCTGGACGGATCCGCTCGCCTCCGCACGGCCAGGCGGACACCCGAACGCTGCAAGCAGCGTTCAGGTGTCCGCTCACTGAGCGGAGCGGAGGCTGAACGCCGCCAGACGGATGCATTCTCAGTGGATCCGCCTCCACTGAGAATGCATTAGGGCTGGACGGCTGCGTTCGGGGCCGCTTGTGAGCCCCTTCAAACGGAGCTCACGAGCGGACACCTGAACGCAGATGTGAAAGTAGCCTAATGTTGTATATTATTGCTACATTGTTCTTATACATTTTATTACTTGTATTTTATGGGGATTTAATAAATATTTTCTGCACATGTCAATTTGGTTGCCAAGTGTATGAGTGCTCGCTCATTTTCCTATTACTACATTTGCCTTTAAGAAAGGGTGTGGTGATTCCCTCTATATGAGCTTGCAGCACCATACCTTAACTACTTGCTAGTGAGCCACCACAACCTACCACTATTTACTGTCATATATATGTTCTGCCCCAATTCGTTGGAGGTGGTAATTTATATGTTATGTACTATTGGATAGATGGACCCTTGCTCCCGGCGCTCAGTTTTCGCCACGTCCGCAAAGCCTTATATGTTACCTTGGCAACGGTGACGCAGTGTGATGTCACATTTGCGCGCAACTGTTTATCCTGGTGCCGGCGCTGCAGCTTGTATAGTTACGCAGCGTGCCGTGCTCACGCGGGACTTCTGCGAGATCTGCGTTGCGTTTGCCGTGGTGACATGTAAACAGTGAGTACAGAGGCGGGGACGCGATTGTCGGGTGGGAGTAAGTGTTTCTAGGATGCAATCTACCCAGGTGAGACAGTTGATTTATGCAAAAGAGGGATTACTATTGTGACCAATCACGATTGGTTTTGTGTGGCAGGTGAACGCATATGATTGGCTGATGTCATTTGAGGAGGGTGGTGGTTATCCTATTTAATGTTGGTATATGTCACAATTTGATTATGCTTGATAAAGGCTGGTTACAGCCGAAACGTCGCACTTTATTTGTATACATGTTGTGAAGCTTTTGCAATAAAAAAGAAAAAAAACAGAGATGCTGCTGTGATTCTTCTACTTCAATAATCAAGATGTTGTAGATTGGCAAAAAAGTGTTTTTTTGGTAACAGAATATGAAAGCTGTATATATTAAACTTGAATTTAACACTTGTAGATCTGGAAAATACTGTTTTTTGAAGAAAAAAATGTGTTTTTCAAACCCCAGAAAATGATGTGTGTGTTTCTAGCTTAAATTGCACACTGACTAATCAAGATGTTGTAGATTGCCAAAAAAGTCTTTTTTTGGTAACAGAATATGAAAGCTGTATATATTAAACTTGAATTTAACACTTGCAGATCAGGAAATTACTGGTTTTTGGCAAAAAAATGTGTTTTTAAAACACCAGAAAATGATGGGTGTATTTCTACCTTAATTTGCACACTGACTAATCCAGATGTTGTAGTTATTCCCAAAAAAATTGGTGATTTGCAATGTCCCAAAAGCTCAGATGCAGTGCTGGTGCACTGAGCTTGCATAAAATGGCCGCCGCTGCCGCCACCGACCTAACTAACAGAATTATAAAGTTATTTTTTTGGGGTCAATGGCCTCAGGGCAGGGTGAAACGATTGTGCCCTGCACCCACACAACTATTTCTAGGTAGATCGCTGAGTTAGATTCTCTCCTATTCTCTCCCTGAAATCACAAGTCCAGCAGCATCCTCTCCCTACACTGAGCACAGCAGAGTGACGTGCAGCGCTACGTGACTCAAGCTTATATAGAGCCTGGGTCACATGCTGCTCTGGCCAATCACAGCCATGCCATTAGTAGGCATGGCTGTGATGGCTTCTAAGGTCAGACAGTTTATTTATTTAGCTTGTTTATTGGCTGCTGTGCATCTTTTCAAAAAGCGCCAAGAAAGCGCTGAACACCGAACCCGAACTTTTACGGAAATGTTCGGGTTCGGGTCCGGGGTCCAAAAATCCTAAAGTTTGGTACGAACCCGAACTTTACAGTTCGGGTTCGCTCAACCCTAGTCCTTATGAATCAAGTCATTATTGGGCGATACAAGGTGGGGTCCGATCGATCCTTATCTTTTTGGGGGGATTAAAATAATTGTCGCGTCTCCCATAGACTCTGGTAGACATCCTGTACATTTTGAATATTCGAATACTTCCATTAGTCAATTTGCCCAAAATTCTTTATCTTTTTTATATAATTCGGGTGGGGGCTTTTAAACTCTCTATCTCTGTGTATTCCTGCCCCTACAGAGGTCAAGGGGTCAATCTCATCCATAGCCATCCATTGAAGGAAACAGAATTACTGGTAAGTCTAATTAAAAAAAATTCTGATTAACCCCTTAACTACATGTACGGTACTCCTGCCCGCTGCAGGCGCCATAGCCGCAGGTGGCCATCTGCTTCTTTTAGCAGACACCCGCGGCTCATGTACACGATCGGCAGTAATGCCGATCGCTGACATTTAACCCCTAAGATGCCGTAGTCAATCCTGACCACGGCATCTGAGCGTGCTGAAACCGAAAGTGCGCACTTCGGTTCGGTTCCCCCGTGTGACGATCGGAGGAGCTGGAGAGTGTATACAGCAGTCCCTGTCCTTATGAATGACAGGAGGCTGCTGCATAGTATTTCCTATGGAGCCCTTGCCTGTAATAGGGCTCCATAGGAAACTAGTAAAATCATCATAGATTCCAATGCAAGTGCATTGGAATCTATGATAATAGCAATCATATGATTGATTGTTATAGTTCCCTATGAAAACTATAAAAAAGTGTAAAGAAAAAAGTTTAAAAAATAAATAAATAAAAATTCAAATCACCGCCCTTTTCCCAAAATAAAAATAAAAGAACTAAAAAAATACACATCATGGGTGTCGCGATGTGCAAAAACGCCAACAGTATAAAAATATAGAAATATATTCCCCATACAGCAAACAGCAAAACGGAAAAAAGCGTCCAAATGGCCGATTCTCCGTTTTTAGTCGCTTCATTTTCTACAAACAATTAAATAAAAAGTGATCAAAAAGTCATATACACCCAGAATGGTATCAATGAAAAGTTCAGATCGCCCCCGCAAAAAATGAGCCCCTAGACAGCTCCGTACACATAATTACAAAAAGATTATAGGGGTCAAAATATGGCGACAAAAAAATAAAACTGATTTTTTTCCACTTTTTAATTTTTTTATCACTATCAAAACGACAGAAAAACTATACATATAAGGTATCGCTGAATTTATACTGACCTTTAGAATAAAAGTAACCAGTCAGTTTTATGTGAACAGACAAATAAAAAAGTTATGGCTCTGAGAAGGCAGGGAGCGCAAAATGAAAACGCAAAAAAAATAAAAATAAAACGTTAATAAAATCCCCCCCCCACAAAAAAGTAATATGTATATGACATATTATTATTATTAACAATCACAATTCACCGCAAAACGGCTAATGGACATACGTATCTTTCCTATTAATACACTCCGTAAATCGCTGTAGTACAATATAACTTCACCGCCGAATGGCACTTAAGACATATATTTTTTTTTCTTTTCCCCTATTAATACAGAAAAAGTAAAACAATGTAAAATCAACACAGAACGGCTAATAGGACGTACGTATCTTTCCTATTAATACATTCCATAAATGGCTGTATCACACAGAACTTGCACCCCAATCACAAGCAAGGTTTGCTGGAATTAGCAATGTATCATACAGTATAGTGCAAACAACCTAAAAGCAGCAGTATAACACCAATTTGGATCCCCAAGTGCAGCACCCAGGCTGTACACTCTCCTATTGCACCCTGTTATTCTTTTATAGTGTAGATCAGGCATGTTCAACCTGCGGCCCTCCAGCTGTTGTAAAACTACAACTCCCACAATGCCCTGCTGTAGACTGGTAGCTGTAGGCTGTTCGGGCATGCTGGGAGTTGTACTTTTGCAACAGCTGGAGGGCCGCAGGTTGAGCATGCCTGGTGTGAATGATGCCTCCCTATCTTTTCCTTACACCTTGACTAATCTTTCCCTCAGCTTCAAAATAATTTTTTCAGCACAATAAAGTCTTTCCTAGCACTGTCCCTAGCGTACGGCTGACGTCTCTCCCTACACTAAGCACACTGGAAAATGACAGAATCCAAAATGGCTGAGGCTATTTAGTTTCAAAAGTTGGTTTTTTTAAAGAATAACAAAAGGTACGGTTACAAAACCAAAAGCAATATTGCAGAATTGCACCTCACGCACGAGGTGGTTAATGATAAGTGTATAGTTTTATACATGTAGTATGAAGCAACCAGGGATTTGTGAACAAGAAAACAACAACAACAAAAAAAAAAATAATAACAATAAAATCAATAAATTCACATACAACAGGTAACAAAAACATGGTATCCTAGTAAAAGTAAGGCTTTTTGGAATTCTTAGCCACATGGATGGGTAGTGGCGTCGCTAGGGGGGCGAGGGGGGCAATCGCCCCCCCTATGTTGTTCTTTGCCCCCCCCCTGGTTGCCCCTCCGCTGATTCCCCCAGGTGAATACTAATGAGCGCTTCCATTATGGAAGCGCTCATTAGAACCGAGGGACCAGGAAGTGGTGAACGCTCTGTACTTACCACTTCCTGGTCCTCGGCTGTCGACTGTGCAGGACTGCGCACAGCGTGAGGGCGCTCTGTGACCTCACGCTGTGCGTGCCAGTTCAGAGCACAGTCGACTGAGGAGAGGCAGGCGGCGTCCAGGAGCAGGAGAGGTAAGTGTTTTTTTATTTTATAAAAAATGTGGCTGCTGGGGGCATAAGGGGGCTAATGATGAGAGGCATATGAGGGCTAATGATGAGAGGCATAAGGGGGCTAATGATGAGAGGCATATGGGGGCTAATGATGAGAGGCATATGGGGGCTAATGATGAGAGGCATGTGGGGGCTAATGATGAGAGGCATGTGGGGGCTAATGATGAGAGGCATATGGGGGCTAATGATGAGAGGCATGTGGGGGCTAATGATGAGAGGCATATGGGGGCTAATGATGAGAGGCATATGGGGGCTAATGATGAGAGGCATAAGGGGGCTAATGATGAGAGGCATATGGGGGCTAATGATGAGAGGCATATGGGGCTAATGATGAGAGGCAGCATATGGGGGCTAATGATGAGAGGCAGCATATGGGGGCTAATGATGAGAGGCAGCATATGGGGGCTAATGATGAGAGGCAGCATATGGGGGCTAATGATGAGAGGCAGCATATGGGGGCTAATGATGAGAGGCAGCATATGGGGGCTAATGATGAGAGGCAGCATATGGGAGCTAATGATGAGAGGCAGCATATGGGGGCTAATGATGAGAGGCAGCATATGGGGGCTAATGATGAGAGGCAGCATATGGGGGCTAATGATGAGAGGCAGCATATGGGAGCTAATGATGAGAGGCAGCATATGGGGGCTAATGAGAGGCAAAATAAGTGTCATCCACAGATACCCCCATAACAGTGTGTCTTCACAGATCCACCATAACAGTACGCCTGCGCACTGACGAGAGACAGAAAGAAGGGGAAAGAATCCGCGGAAGCAAGCAGAGGACAGCACAGCAGACGACTGAATAGCTTCTTTTGTAAGTAAATTGTTTTATTATAAATGTATCCCTGCATACCGCAATTCTCTCGTATTTTGTAATCTTATTTATATATACTTATTTTGTTTTTGCCCCCCCCCATTTTTGACTGTGGTATCTTTGTGCCCCCCCCTATATATTGTTCCAAGAGCCGCCACTGTGGAGGGGGCAGGTGTTGCAGACAGAGTGTTCCCCAGGGATCTGGGAGCATACATTATGGGGGGTCAAGAACCTCTAACAAACTTTATAATGACAAGTAGGGTATCCTATGAGAAGTGTGGGAGGAGACCAGCCACGGCTGCCAGAGTTTCTAGTATGATTCCATCGTATCCCCCATAGTGGCTGCAATTTTTTCATATATGGTCATTCTATCCATCCGCTGCACAATCTCAGAAAGACAGAGGGCGTTGGATCGCCATTTGGCCACTATGTGAATGTGCGCCGCGAGCAGAAAGTGTTGGGCCAACTTAAATGGGGTGTATTTTAAGCTTACAGGCTTATCTCCAAGGAGACAAACTGATGGGGTCTAATGGAAATTGGTGCCTAAAACGTCTGACAAGACTGCGCAAACTCCTGACCAAAACGAGCTTGCTACAGGGCATGCCCACCATATATGGTACATTGATCCAGTAGTGCTGCAGCCTCGGAAACAAAGAAGTGAGACCGATGGATATATACGATGTAACCTTTCGTTTACTAAATAGGCCCTGTGGAGGACCTTAAGAGAAGTTTCCACCAGGGATATTTGCCAGCTGCCCCTAGTGATAGTTTCACAGCACGTGTGCCATTTAGCTAAAGACATTGAGCATAGGATGTCCTCTTCCCACTTTAACATATAGGGCAGCTTGATGTCACTGGATGGAGTATTTAACCAACAATAGAGGAGAGATATCAGTCCTACTCTATTAAAAGAATAAAACAATGTAAATGAGAGCAGGAAATAGATGAGATAGTCCCCACAGTGGACCGCCAAAACGACAAAATGTGGATTAGTCTATAGCTTTCAGATGTTGGGATAGAATATTTAGACCTTAACTGATCTGCAGATGGTAATTTACCAGCAATAAGGAAGCCATGCAGCTTTGTCAAGCGATTGGCGGACCAGCATGAGAAACCACTCTAGTCCATCCCAGGTGGGAAGGCTGGGTTAGTCAGTAGAGGAGTGAGGGGAGCGGGCCTGGATTGGAGGGTAGCCTTAAAACGGACTGATTGCCATAGTTAGATAGCGTAAAAAGGCAATAGGGCCTTGGATTTAAGGTCAGTAGGGATAGATTTGTATCCCAAAACAATGCAGGCCAGGAAAATGGACCAAAAGAAGCTGTGCTAGGCGAGCTACTTTGTAATATTTGATGAAATTGGGGACTGAAAGGCCTCTCAATCGCTTGTGAAGAAACATGACTTCCAGTTTAATCCTCGGCCGTCGACGCGCCCAGATGAAAGAGGAGAGGTCTCTATGTAGTCGGTGTAGATCCGCTAGGGGAACCGGGATGGGTAAGATTCTGAATAGATACAATAGACGCGACAATATTACAATCTTAATGGAATGGATTCTACATAAACAAGACAATAAAGGCGAGTCCCATTTATCCAGGTCAGACCTAATCTCTCTGAGGAGGGGAATGTAGTTCACTTTGTACATATTGGACAGTTGTGAGGTGAGGAATATTCCCAGATATGACAGCTTGTTAGGGCAGGTGTGGAAACGAAATTCCCTTTCTATCAGGGTGACAGTATTGGTAGGGGTGTTACAATGAAGGACCTCAGACTTAGAAGGGTTAATTTTCAGACCAGAAGCCCTAGAGAACTCATGTAGGAGGACGTTGAGGTTGGGAATGGAGACAGCTGGGATGGTGATTGTAAGGAGCAAATAAATTCACTTTTAGTTCCTGGGTCCCAATTGTAATGCCAGTGATATTAGGATCTTGCTGTATAAGGACAGCTAACGGCTCAATCTCTAGGGCAAAGAGGGCTGGGGACAAGGGACATCCTTGTCTCGTGCCTCTTCCAATATTAACAGGAGAGGGGGGGTAGAGGGTAATTTTAGGAAGGCTGTGGGGTGTGCGTAGAGAGTCGCTAGCGCTTGGACAAAGGGGCCATGGAAACCCATAATTTTAAGGACTGATAGCATATTTTCCCAAGAGACACAATCAAAGGCTTTCTCTAGGTCCAATGAAAGTAAGGTTAGAGGACATTGATGCTGATGTAACCAAGAGATTACATTGAGAATTTTGCGAACGTTATCAGGGGCTTCTCTTTGAGGGATAAATCCAACTTGATTGGGATGAATCAAGAGTGGAAGTAGAAGGTTTAATCTGCTAGCTAGAATTGATGTGAAGATCTTTGCATCAAGGTTTAATAAAGAGATCGATCTATAATTAGCTGGGGACAAAGGGTTCTTGTTAGGCTTGGGGATAACAGTTGTAAGAGTGTCCAGGAATTCATTCGGCATTGCATTACTCTGGAGGAGATGGTTACAGTAGATTCTTATGTGCGGAATGAGGATTGGGGAGAATTTCTTAAAGTAAAGGGCAGTCAGACCATCTGGCCCAGGGGCCTTTCCTAATTTCAGGTTTTTAAGGGTCATCTCAACTTCTTCAGCTAATACCTCCCTATTGAGCTGTAGAAGAGTGTCAGAGGTAAGTTTAGGGAGGTTGGCTTTGGAAAGGAAAGCATCAGTTAGTGCAGGAATTTGAGGGTTTTGTTGTTTATAACGGGCTTGATAAAAATCATGGAAGGTCTTATATATGGTTAGGGTTACTAGTGACTTGGCCTTCTTTTGTTTGAATCGGCAGGACTTGGTTAATGCGTTGCTGGGATTTGAGCTTTCTAGCCAATAAATTATCAGGTTTATTGGCCCATTTATAGTACTTAGCTTTGGTTCAGCGTAGGGCTTTTTCAGTCCTATGTGACAAGATGGAGTCTAGTTGCAACTTTGTGATTTTGATGGCCTGTTGGAGGTATAAGGATGGGTGTTGTTGGTGAGCGTGGACTAGTCTAGCTAGCTAGCTAGACTCTAATTGGGACTGTGCCTGTCCTCTATCTTTTTTCCTTTTCGACCCAATAGCTATCAATTTACCTCTGATAAAAGCCTTATGGGCTAACCATACCCAGTGCGGAGAGAAGTCAGGCGTTGTGTTCTCGGTGAAGAAATTGTTCAAGTCAGTGGCAATCTGATCCACCAAAAGAGAGGTAAGAAAATCAGCGGCACTCACCAGCTGCAGGATGTCATTATTTCATTCTTTATTGCGATTGCAAAAATTGCATACAAAGCATCGTAGGGCTCAGGCGGACAAGCCTTCACAAAAAGCCGCCTGAGCGGCAGCAACGGCCGTTTCGCACAAATGTGCTTCTTCCGGCTACCTTTATGATGCAGGCAGGTGTGCCGACCTATTTAAGGAGGAGCGTGAGATTAACCCCATGAATGGGTATAGCTCTCAACCGCAAAGGGCACCACCTGTGTGCGTGTTACAAAACAATCATCCGTAGCAATCAAATTACATCTCAGACAAATACACTAAGATCATTGCGATCATTAAGACCTAAGGGCCCCATGGCATCTGTGCAGATTATCCACCGCGCTTCTTTTTGCAATAAGAGGCGATGCCTATCACCTCCTTGTGTCAAAACTGGAATCACCTCAATTCCAGCAAAACCCAGGCATTTTTTATCTCCCCCGTGTTTCTGCCAAACATGATCTATAAGACGGGGGCAGCCTTTCCTTGTTCTGATGGAATTGAGGTGCTCACGGAATCTCTCTAACATGGGCCTAATGGTTTTGCCTATATAGAATGCTCCGCACTCACATTTAACCACATACATAACGTACGTGGTTTTACACGTGCAGAACTGTCTCATTCTGTGTGATACACCTCCTAGAACAAGTGGCAATCTGAGTCTGGACTGCAAGGTCTGAAAGCAGGGCTTCATTGAAGTGCCAAGAAAAAGGAAGCGACCTTCTAGGTGTGAAGTCCAAAACAGAAAAAACAACATCATGGTCAGACCAAGCTGAGACAATGTGTCTACTGTATAGGAAAAGAGGGAGTGCATTAGCTGAGGAAAGAATTAAGTCAATTCGAGTATGGGAATTGTGAGCTGAGGAGTAGAAAGCGTATCCCCTAGCTGATCCATTATGCTCTCTCCAAGTGTCTGAGAGAGAGAGTTGGTGCATAGTGTCGCTAAGGATCTGTTTTTGCTCACGTGTGAGGTGTGAGTCCGACCTGTGTGACCTGTCCAGAGTGGTGTTAAGTACAAAGTTGAAATCTCCACACCATACAAGATATTGGTATTCTAGAGGTTCAATTATTTCAGCTAAATTCTTGAAAAAACAAATGGGGTGCTCATTAGGGGAGTAAGAGTTCACGACACAAATGGATGTATCATGAAGGGTGCCTATAATAATCAGGTATCTACCATCAGAGTCTAAATAGGTCTGTTTAACCTGAAAGGGAAAGTTTTTCTTGAAGAGAGTAACCACACCCTTTGTCTTGGATGTAGACGAAGCAGTATAGAAGGTAGAGTACTGAGAATGAATATAAGAGGGGGACGAGGTGGTGGAGAAGTGAGACTCCTGCAGACAAACGATATCAGGGGAGTGTTTTAGATAGTCAATAAATGCTTTTTTACGCTTGTGGGGTGAATGAAACCCCCTAGCATTATGTGAGATTATGTAACACATGGTAAAAAACAGGTAATCGCAGGAGAAGAGCAAATATGGGAGTACTCACTCTCACAACACTCCCTCCCACCCCCACTGCCATCTCTCCCCCGAATCCACTTAATCAAATCCTCATGTAGCATAATAGAGAGCACCAAAAGGATACCATACAAAAACACTGTTATGACTAGAACAAAGCAGAGAACAAAAAAAATGAGGAACCAAAACAACTCAGTAGGTCTGGAGTGGGGGTACCAAGGCCTTTGTCCCCTAGACCAGGAAACATAAGGCAACATGATAATCCTGCCACTACATGGCTACCTAATTTTTCTAACAATATTGACCAGAGGGTTTATCGAGGAGAGTGACTAAAACATAGATTCACTACCTCGAGAGGCCTGTCCCTGAACCTTCTCAGGGCGTAGGAGGAATGTTAGGAGGGGTTGAGCGAACCCGAACTGTAAAATTCTGGTTTATACCGAACTTTAGGATTTTTGGACCCCCGGACCCAAACCCAAACATTTTAGTAAAAGTTTGGTGTTCAGCGCTTTCTTTGGCGTTTACCTCTGTGCCCTTAGAAGACATCACAGCCATGCCTACTAATGGCATGGCTGTGATTGGCCAGTGCAGCATGTGACCCAGCCTCTATATAAGCTGGAGTCACGTAGCGCTGCACGTCACTCTGCTGTTACTAGTGTAGGAAAAGGATGCTGCTGGTGATTTCAGGAATAGAATAGGAGAGAATCTTTGTTCAGAACTGGAATCTAACTCAGCGATCTACATACATTTAGTTGTGTGGGTGCAGGACACAATCTTTTTACCCTGCCCTGAGCCAAGTGACAGAAAAAAATAACTTTTACCTGTTAGTTAGGTGGGCGGTGGCGGCTGCCATTTTATGCAAGCTCAGTGCACCAGCACTGCATCTGAGCTTTTGTGACATTGAAATCTAAGCTTGAAAAAATGCACTAATAATCTGGTTTTAAAAAATCACCTTTTTTTGGCAATATACAACATCTGGTGCATTTGCAGGATTAGTCAGTGTGCAATTTAAGCTAGAAATACAGCCATAATTTTCTGGGTTTTTAAAAACACACTTTTTTGCCAAAATACCCAATTTTACAGCCCTTGCAGCATCAGCAGACTTTTTGCCAATATACAACATCTGGATTAGTCAGTGTGCAATTTAAGCTAGAAATACAGCCATAATTTTCTGGGTTTTTAAAAACACCCTTTATTGGCAAAATCCACTATTTTACAGCCCTTGCAGCATCAGCACGTGTGAAATTTAAGCGTTATATACAGCTTTCATATTCAGTTAGTAAAAAAACAATTTTTTTTTGCAATATCCAACATCTGGATTAGTCAGTGTGCAATTTAAACTAGAAATACAGCCATAATTTTCTGGGTTTTTAAAAACACACTTTTTTGGCAAAATACACAATTTTACAGCCCTTGCTGCATCTGTCAGTGTGAAATTCAAGGTTTATATACTGCTGTCATATTCTGTTATTAAACAAACACCCATCTTTGGCAGAAAAGTTTATTTTGCAGCCTTTTCTGCATATGTCATTGTGAGATACAGCCTTTACATAGTGTGGTTCTATTCAGTTATTTGAAATACAGCCATTTTGGGCACAAATCTTTAATTGCGGCCTAGTATGGATCAGGGCGTGTGAGATACCCCCTTTATATACTGTGGTTATATTCTTCTATTAATAAAACACCCTTTTTTGGGCAAAATACACAATTTTTCTGGCCTTGCAGCCACAGCACGTGTGAAATTCAAGGGTTATATACTGCTGTCATATTCAGTTATTAAACAAACACCCGTTTTGTGCAAAAAAGTTTATTTTGCAGCCTTTGCTGCATATGTCATTGTGAGATACAGCCTTTACATAGTGTGGTTCTATTCAGTTATTAAACAAACACCCATTTTGGGCACAAATCTTTAATTGCGGCCTAGTCTGGATAAGGGCGTGTGAGATACAGCCTTTACATACTGTGGTTCTATTCAGTTATTTGAAATACAGCCATTTTGGACACAAATCTTTAATTGTGGCCTAGTGTGGATCAGGGCGTGTGAGATACACCCTTTACATACTGTGGTTCTATTCTGATATTAATTAAACACCCATTTAGGGCAAAATCCTATATTTGAGAAATATGAGGAGAGCGTCAAATAAGCAACGTGGCCCAGGTCGTGGTACTACTGGTAGAGCTCCTGTTGCAGGGAGAGGACGTGGTCGATCTGTGCCAGCTACATGCACAGGTGCGAGTAGGCGACAGAGCCTGCAGCGGTATTTGGTCAGGCCTAATGCGGCTCTATGAATGGTGAGGCCTGAACAAGTACAGGCGATAGTAGATTGGGTTGTTTACAGGTCCTCCAGTTCCTTCAAATTGTCTCCCACCCAGTCTCCTGCTGAAAGATAAGAGTTGGCAGCTGCAGGTAATGTCCATCAGTCTTTCACCTCACCCCCTTGCAAATCAGCCAAGCAGTCTGAGCCACAAGTCATGCAGCAGTCTCTTCTGCTTTTTGATGACTCTGCTAGCAGGGTTTCCCAGGGCCATCCACCTATTTCTGCCCCAGAAGTGGAAGAGATTGAGTGCACCGATGCCCAACCACTTATGTTTCAAGATAAGTACATGGGAGGACTATCGCAGCACGTCTCGGATGATGACGAAACACAGGTGCCAACTGCTGAGGCTTTCGAAAAGTGTGCAGACCCACAAGGAGGGCAGGGGTGAAGACTGGGTGGAAGATGATGTGGCGGATGATGAGGTCCTCGACCCCACATGGAATCAAGGTCATGCGAGTGACCTATGTAGTTCGGAGGAAGAGGCGGTGGTCGCACAGAGCCACCAGCACAGCAGAAGAGGGAGCAGGGTGCAAAAGCGGAGCGGCCGTCCTCTAGACATTACGCCTGCTACTGCCCACCGCAGCTAGGGACCGAGCACACCAAAGCCAGCTGCAAGGAGTTCCCTGGTGTGGCAGTTCTTCAGACAATGCGCTGACGACAAGACACGAGTGGTTTGCACGCTGTGCAATCAGTGCCTGAAGCGAGGCATAAGCGTTCTCAACCTGAGCACAACCTGCATGACCAGGCATTTAAGTGCTAAGCACGAGCTGCAGTGGAGTAGACACCTCAAAAACCAAGAAAGGTCTCTGACTCCTCCTGCTTCCTCTTCTGCTGCAGTCTCCGCCTCTTCATCCACCTCTGGAGTGACAGTGCCACCTGCCACTCCGCAAACAGAGGATCTGCCAGCAACACAAACACCTGGGTCACCAAGCATCTCCACAATGTCCCACGGAAGCGTTCAGCTCTCCTTCTCCCAAACACTGGAGATGAAGAGGAAGTACTCCCCTACCCACTCGTGATCCCTAGCCTTGAATGCCAGCATTTCAAAATTACTGGCCTTTGAAAGGCTGTCATTCCGTCTGGTGGAGACGGATAGTTTTAAAGGCCTTATGGCTGTGGCTGTCCCACAGTACGTCGTGCCCAGCTGCCACTACTTCAGTTTGCCTCCTGTTGTTTCATCCTCCTACTCCGCTTCCTAATCCTCTACCGGCTCCTCATCCGGTCAGCGTAACACCTTCACCACCAACTTCAGCACAGCCAGGGGTAAATGACAGCAGGCAGTTTTAAAGAGGACTTTTCACTAGAATAGAAAATGTAAACTAAGTATACAGACATGGATAGCGGCGCCCAGGGATCCCCTTGCACTTACTATTATCCCTGGGCGCCGCTCCGTTCTCCCCTGTAAAAAAAACTCTCAGGCTATGAGCTGAGCGCTGCGATTGGCCAGCACTACAGCATGGGAGAAGGAGACGCTGGCAGGCTCAACTGGGTGGAGCCGACCATATGAAGATACCGGAGCCTATACCAGGAGAACGGAGCGGCGCTCAGGGATAATAGTAAGTGCAGGGAGATCCCTGGGCGCCGCTCTCCATGTCTGTATATTTAGTTTAGATTTTTTATTCGAGTGAAAGGTCTTTTTTAAAACGTATCTGTTTGGGGGACAAACCCCACACCGCGCAGGAGCTGTGGACGGGCCTTGAACAACAGACCGATGAGTGGTTGGTGCCAGTCAGCCTCAAGCCCGGCCTGGTGGAGTGCGATAATGGGCGAAATCTCGTAGCAGCTCTGGGACTAGCCGGTTTGACGCACATCCCTTGCCTGGCGCATGTGCTGAATTTGGTGGTGCAGAGATTCCTTAAAAATTACACGGATTCTTCATTAATTGATGCACGCCACATCCTTTCATTCAATGCTTAAACTTTAAAAAGTTGTCCCACATTTACGCTTTAATACTTTGTCCCATATTTCCGCTCTATCATTTTTAATTTGAAACAATTAATCCTCCCTTGGATGTGGTCTCTCTGTCTCACGCTCCCTCTCCGGCGTGGAACCCTGATTCGCCGATAACCGTGATCAACATGGTAGGCTCAGAAAAGAACATCAAAAGTTGATAGAGAAGATATCCAAATGGATGGTGGACGTCAAAGGGACGTGCAATCAGGCAGAAGTTAGCTAGAGTCAACAAAGCGGCTAACTATACAAATCAAAAATACCCCAGTGACATTCCCTATAATTTTGTATTAATCATTCCAATAACAGGGCATCTTAAGAGTCCTGTATTGTTATTTATCGTCACTACCTCCCCGAGTCGGGAGTGGGTAATTGCCGAGCGCCCCCTCCTTAACTTGGAAGCTTATGCTTCAATACTTTGTTCCACATTTCTGCTCGATTACATTTAATTTCATCCATTGACCTCCCTTGCATGTGGTATCCTTTTCTCAGGCTCCCTCTCCGGCCTGGAACCCTGATTCCCCGCCACCCGTGATCACCATGGTAGGCGCATAAAAGAACATTGAAAGTTGATAGAGCAGATATCAAATTGGATCGTAAGCATCACGGGGACGTGCGACCTGCTGGGGCAGTAAGTGTGCACACGACTACATGAACTGACTGACAGGGGTCAGCCCCTGCAACTTCTGGGTCTCAAAATTGGGCACATGGCCTGAGCTTGCCCTTTACCCCTTGGAGGTGCTGGCCAGTATATTGTCTGAACGTGTGTTTAGCACGACTGGAGAGTGCTATCACAGGTTATATTTCCCAATGTTTTGGGGTGTACCCTAATAAAAAAAAAATGTAAAACCAAAAAGCAGTGTAGGCTACCCCCTCCTCCTCTACCGCCGCTTCCACATCCAGCGCCACATCCACCGCCTCCTCAACCTCCTACTTCATATGGACCTCGTCCTCCTAGATCAAGATTATTCTTTTTTATTTTTACATATTTTATGTTATTTAAAGTCATTTTCCTCCACAGCTATTTGAAGAGCACTTGCCATGCTCTTAACCACATTTTGAGGCCATTTGCAGCCCTCTATCCCTTTCCATTACATTTTTACATCCATTTTAGTGCTCAAAAGTTCGGGTCCCCATTGACTTCAATGGGGTTCGGGGTCAAGTTCAGGTCCCGAACTCAAACTTTTTTGTGAAGTTCGGCCGAACCCGTCAAACCCGAACATCCAGGTGTCCGCTCAACTCTAGTTAGGAGCTATCCGCTCAGATCCTACCCATCAGATAAGTGCAGTCCCAGGAGAAGTGGGAGATGTAGTATGATCAGTTCTGGGGTCCCACTCTGGATCCCATCGATGGGCGTGCTTTGTTGGTACCAAGATCTCGTTGGTCACGCTGTCCTCGGAGGTGAGAGCCGCTTGCATCTCCATAGGGATTCCCACTTTGGATAGGGCTCCTTTACCTTCCTCCAGAGAATGGACCGAATAGGTCCTGGAGCTGTGGGAAAAAGTCAGAGAGAAAGGAAAGCCCCATCGGTAGCGTATTTGGGCTTGTTGGAGAGCCAATGTGATAGGCTTCATATTTCTGCGGCGACCTAGAGTTGAGGGTGCCAAATAAGAAAACAGCTTTGCTGTGGGAGGAAGGCCCGGTAGTGATGATAGATTGCGTGCCGCTAGAAGAATCTTGTTGCGGGCTTCCGGATAGTGGAGTTTCAGCACAATGTCCCTGGGGATGTCCGGATTCTTCGGAGTGCCCAGAGCCCTGCGTATTCTGTTGATATGGAACACTGAAATGTCCTGTTGGGGCAGCAGGGTCTTAAAGAGCTCTGATGCTGTTTGATGCAATGAGGTGAGAGTCTCAGGTACCCCTTGGATACGATGGTTCGCCCTTCTGGAGCGGTTTTCTAGATCTTCCAATTTGAGCTCCAAGGCCTCAATTTGCGCTGCGTGGGCATCAATATCATGCCAGTCGACCATGCTTTCGGCTTTTGCTTAAACATTAG
Organism: Bufo bufo; assembly: GCF_905171765.1. Classification (NCBI taxonomy): domain Eukaryota; kingdom Metazoa; phylum Chordata; class Amphibia; order Anura; family Bufonidae; genus Bufo; species Bufo bufo. The sequence continues at coordinate 363,593,685 of NC_053393.1, forward strand.
CGACACGTTGGTCTAGGTCGTGAATTTGGCGGGAGAACTCAGTTACTGCTTGGGCTAGTTCATCCCGGAACATTTGTCTGATGTTTTGAAAGAGGTCTCTCGGTGGAGTTGCAGGGGGTGAGGCTGGGGCCAGTGATTGGGATCCCGGTATTCCCTGCTTAGAGTCCTCATTGGCGTCCGGGGTTGGCGGGGCTGCTATTTTGGAAGCGGCCTGAGAGGCGAAGATGGCTGGGATAGACTGGGATAGAGGCTGGGAAGTTGGCTGGGCACCCGATTTCTTGGTTTTAGTCATCGTCTTGGTAGGCTAGAAGCTCTTGTCAATGCTCATGGAGCTGCTAGGCAGCGCTACACAGCCCTTCAGCAGTGGCGGGCACGGAGTTCACTCAGCGCACATCTTCCCCCGTGAACTTCATGTATGCCCCCCAGGGTAATGCTATTTTTGAGGGTATACATGAAACAGATTATCTTTCCCTCCAGATTGGTGTGGTGTTATACATCCATTCCTTAGCTTTCCAGAAGGTGTTTCAGAAAAATTTAAGGCTGTGCCTTTTATCAGGTATATGGTGATCCTGTGTGGCCCTCTTCTCAGGAGAGGGTACTGTAAAAAATGAAGGCTGTGCCTTTAAGGAAATGTAGCAGTGCTGCTGCTGTACTGATTTATGCAAAGTCTGCTGTGATCGGCAGAAGTTTTTAAGGGGCTGAAGCACTATGATATATTGGCTGGCCGGGGATGTGGAGTGGGGTCCAGCCCAGGGCACTTAGCTGGGGGCTCTCACTGTGGATCACTCACTCCTAACATGGTTCCAGTAGACAGCGGGCACAGAGAACTTCTGCTCCCTCGTGGGAGGATGCTGGGGAAGGAGAGTGCCGTCTCCAAGATGGTGCCACCGCTATAGCGATTTTCCTCGTCTGACCTGGCTGAGGCAATTTATAGGCTGTGACATCACAGGGGCTGGCTGCTGATTGGCTGCATGCATGGCATTGTGGGTATTCCCTCGTTCCCAGAGTTCTTATCTCCATGTCCTAACACATGCAGCAGCCATTTAAAAATGCGATTCATTACCACGAAGCGTGAGGAAATTCGAATTCAGTGCAAATAGAATTTTTCCTGAAATTCTGATTGAATTCCACTTTGTCAACCTTGATTTGCTCATCTCTAATTATCATATATCATATTATTCAGGCTTAATAAAAGAGCCAAACCAGAAATTCAATAGGTCTGTCTTGTTTTGGTGGTAAAGTCTGGCTTTTCCCTTCTTTAGCTACTTCCCGACCGCCCATTGACTATAAACATCCTGGGCAGTCGGGTTCATCTCTGAATGGAAGTTCTGGAACGTCCTTTCAGAGATGGCAGCTGCACTCTGAGCGCTGTGTATACAGCTGAGGAAGTGATCTGCCTCTTCCTGCCCTGGCCCAGTGATCATGTGACCACCGGGGCAGGGAGAGTGCAGGAGCTGTCGGGTCTTCCATAGAACATGATCAGCCCTGCACTGAGGCTGTACAGCACAGTATATGGCTATACAGCCTCTCTGGGGGGTGTATTTCCCCTGTAATTGGGGCTACTTTGTCAGCCCCAGTTACATGAGAAATCAATAGTTGAAAAAAAAGTTAAATGGCCCCCAGAGGTCTTGTATGAACTTATGGGGGACGCAAAGGGTAAAATAAAAAATAAAAAAGTGCTTAGAAAAAAAAAAGTTTCCCGTTTAAAAAAACAAAATTCCCCCAAATCCATTATTTAAAAATTTTTAAAAACAGAAGAAAAAAAAAGAAGAGACATATTTGGTATCACTACGTCCACAACGACCGGCTCAAAAATAATATCATATAATCTACCACATCAAATGAACGGCGTAAAAAAATTAAAAAAAATAAACATTGCGCCAAAACAGATTTTTTTGTGAGCTCACCTCCCAAAAAACATAATGTTAATCAATCAAAAAGTCATATGTACCCCAAAATGGTAGCAATGCAAACTTTACCTCATTCTGCAAAAAATGAGTAAATATGGCTCTATGAAATTGCAACACAAAAACATTTTTTTTAAATGCTCTTATTGTGTAAAATGTAAAAAAAATTATAAAAATAGACATATTTGGTATTGCGACGTCTGTAACAATTGGCTCTACAAAAATATCACATGATCTACCCCATCAAGTGAACAGTGTAAAAAACAAACTAAAATTACACCAAAACAGCCTTTTTTATTCACCTCATCTCACGAAAAACATATCAATGAATCAAAGAGTCGTATGTAAAATTACAAGTTTCTCATTATTAGCTAGAAAGTCCCAAAAGTCTCTGTGTTCATTAACCCTTTCCACAACGCTAATACAGTGCACACAGTGCAAATGAACAGGATATATATCACAACATAAATACAAAAGTTGCACAGTATTAAACAGTAGTGATGAACGAACATTGGCCGGGACGTTTTGCGAACGCGATCAAATGTTTGCGAACCGCAAGTTCGCGGCGGGCCCCATTCAATTCAATGGCAGGTGAATCGGAAAAACCTTCAGCTCATATTTGCAGCCACCAAATACTTAGTAGTAGTGTACAAATAGTCCCACAACATGGACAGTGACATACTAGAGGGGAATCAATGACAAAAATTCCAACAAAAAATATGTATCTTAATCAGGGGACATTTTTATGCGTCTTAAAGGGAAATTCTCTGAAATCTGCCCTGTTGGAGCCTAGAAAAGTTTTATTTTAGGCCACAGGAGTACGGGCCTTAAAAATTAGGCATTCATCTGACATAAAAGAAATTCTGATTATGTGGCTCAAGGTACATTATGCGGTCAATGGATAAAAATTTTACTGTAGGCCACTGGACTACAGGCCCCAAACATTAGGCATTAACATGACAGAAAAGATCAAGTGATTATGTGGCCAGAGGTATATTACACGGTCAATGGATATCAATTTTACTGCAGGCCAGTACAAATACAGTTCAAATACATATGTTTAAAAGAACTAAAAATATAGAATTGAGTTAAAAACATGTCTAACAAAATCACCCCTCATGAAAAAAAGCCTAATGATAATAGTTAAATTTCGATAACACCTGGTCGTCACTGGTGTTGAATTCCTCCGAGGCCGCAACAATTATTTATTCAGCGTACATAAAAGAACAAGTAAGTATGTGGCTGGAGGTAGATTACATGGTCATTGGATATCAATTTTTCAGCAGGCCAGTGTACTACAGGCCCCAAAAATTATGCATTTAGCGTACATAAAAGAACAAGTAATTAAGTGGCCAAAGCTAGATTACATGGTCATTGGATATCAATTTTCCAGCAGGCCAGTGTGCTACAGGCCCCCAAAATTATGCATTAAGCATACATAAAAGAACAAGTAAGTAAGTGGCTGAAGGTAGATTACACGGTCATTGGATATGAATTTTCCTGCAGGCCAGTGTGCTACAGGCCCCCAAAATGATGCATTCAGTATACATAAAAGAACAAGTAAGTAAGTAGCTGAAGGTAGATTACACGGTCATTGGATATCAATTTTCCTGCAGGCCAGTGTACTACAGGCCCCAAAAATTATGCATTCAGCGTACATAAAAGAGCAAGTAAGTAAGTGGCTGAAGGTAGATTACACGGTCATTGGATATCAATTTTCCAGCAGGCCAGTGTACTACAGGCACCAAAAATTATGTATTCAGCGAACAAGTAAGTATGTGGCTGAAGGTCTATTAGACGGTCAATGTATATCAATTTTACTGAAGGCCAGTACAAATACAGGTCAAATACATATGTTTAAAAGAACAAAAAATAAAAAATTGGATTAAAAACATGGCTAGCAAAATCTCCCCTCTTGAAAAAAACCCTAAGGATAATAGTTGAAACACGTGGTCGTCACAGGTGTTCAATTCCTCCGAGGCCCAAAACATTAGGCATTCAACGAATAGAAAAGGCATTTTATGCCGCTGTATTTACCTAAGACAGGGACCAATATTTGTTCTGAGTGGTGGTGGATATTTGAGGGCTGGCATGAGGAAATTCAATTGAACGTGGTTGTCACAGGTGTTGAATTCCTCCGAGATCCATGCCTCATTCATTTTTAGAAATTTGAGGTAGTCCACACTGTCGTGAGCTAGGCGAGTGCGCTTATCAGTCATGATCCCCCCTGCTGCGCTGAACATCCTTTCGGACAGGACACTGGACGAGGGGTAGGCCAAGAGTTCCATGGCAAATTGTGCCAGCTCTGGCCACAGGTCAAGCCTGCACACCCAGTAGTCCAGGGGTTCCTTGCTTCTCAGAGCATCCACATCGGCCGTTAACCGGATGTAGTCGGACACCAGTCGGTCTGAGGCTGGATCCAGAGGACGGCTGTCGATGGGTTGGATGCAAGAATGATCTCATATCCAAAAGTGACCAACACATCTTCAAACCGCCTTCTTTTTGCATGCGCTGTTGGATTGGTGCCCCTAACTGTTTCTCTGTGAGTGGAAATTCCTCTGCCAGCACCCGCAAATGCAGCATTTCTTGAAGCAAGGCCTGGAAGTGCTGCATTCTGACAGCCCTCTGAGATGGTGGTAACATGTTCACCATTTTGTGTTTGTACCGGGGGTCTAAGTACGTTGCCAACCAGTACTGGTCCTTGGCCTTTATGCTTTTTATACGGGGGTCCCTCTTCAAACACTGGAACATGAAGGCCCCATTTGCACTAAACTGGAAGCGGTGGAATGGCCTGGCTCCTGCTCATCGCCCAGGATAGTGTCATCCTCGGTCTCCTCCCCCCAGCCACGGACAACACCAGGGATCCCAGAAACGTTTAAAGCATGCTCTTCTTGCTCCTCCTCCGCCCTGGCACCATTCTCCTCTGACTTCTCTTCAGACTCCTGTTGACTTGTCTCAGATGGAGTAGCCCCCCCTGGGAATTCATCCAGCATTGCGACTTCCTCATCTTCCTACTCCTCGACGGCTTGATCAATGACACAACGCAATGCACGTTCTAGAAAGAAGGTGTAAGGTACGATGTCACTGATGGTGCTATGGCTGCGACTGACCAGTTTGGTGATCTCATCAAATGGTCGAAGAAGTCTGCATGCGTCGCGCATGAGCAGCCACTGGCGCGGTGAAAAAAAAACCTGGCTCCCCAGAACCTGTCCTGCCATAGAGTTCGTACAGGTAGTCGTTAACTGCACATTTCTGCTGGAGAAGCCTATCAAGCTTATACAAGGTGGAGTTTCAGCGTGTCGGGCAGTCACAAATCAGACGTCTGACCGGCAGGTGGTGTCGCCGCTGAACGTCAGCAAGGCGAGCGATGGCCGTGTAAGATCTTCTAAAATGGCCAGAGAGTTTCCTGGCCTGCCGGAAGATGTCCTGGACCCCGGGGTATTTGGCAACGAATCGCTGCCCGACTAAGTTCAGGACGTGTGCCATGCACGGCACGTGTGTCATTTTGCCCTGTTTCAGCGCGCTCAGCAGATTGGCACCGTTGTCGCACACCACTTTACCAACTGTAAAATTGAGCGGGGTTAGCCACTGATCGGTCTGTGACCGCAAAGCTGAAAGGAGTGCAGGACCAGTGTGGCTCTTGGATTCCAGGCACAACAGCCGCAGCACAGCATGGCAACATCTTACCTGGCACGTCGAATAGGTTCTGGGGAGCTTGGGTGGTGCAGCGGAAGAGGCGGAGGATGGAGTAGGAGGAGGAGAAGAAGAGGCAGGCCTGCATGCATTCCGTGGCCCATGTTTGCTAGACCACGTGTCTGTGGTCAGATGTATCTTGGCACCAACACTGTGTGCCAGAAATACATTCACTTGCCGCTGAACGTGGCCATATAGCTCCGGGATGCCCTTCTGAGAGAAATATTTCCTTCCGGGTACCTTCCATTGCGGTGTGCCAATGGCCACAAATTTTCTAAAGGCCTCCGAGTCCACCAATTTATATGGCAGTAGTTGGCGGGCTAGCAGTTCCGACAAGCCGGTTGTCAGCCGTTGGGCAAGAGGGTTATCCGGCGTCATCATCTTTTTTCGCTCTAACATTTGGGCCACGGAAGCCTGCTGTCACGCCCTGCCCTGTGAGAGGCCTGAGAAGATCTGACAGACTTGCTGCACGTATGTCTGTCTGACAGATTGTTCTTTTTCTCTTTGTTGGGGTTTTGGGCAGGTTCTGCTCATTAGCTATTTAGTGATGCTATTTATACCCACCTCTCACTATAGCCCTTGCGGTTTATATTTGCTTCTGGAGTTCTCTGCTGGTGTTTGGTGGATCTCCTGCTCCCCGTCTGTCTTAAGCTAAGTCCTACTCCTTCTCTTTAGTTGTGTGTTCTGTAATATCATGCTTGTTTGAACTACTGTATATAATACCATGCACATAGTATAAATGACTACAGCTTTTATTCTCTCCAATGGTTTACTGCTTTCTTCATTAGGTAGACAATGCAGCCTTGTTGATTAAGTCAACAGTGTTCAAGCGCTCTCGTTCACTTATCAATTGTATGGTTCTCACCCTTAAACTGAGACAGAACATTGGGGTAGATTACTGTTACAGCAAACATTTTCCTACCCATAGATATTTTAAGTCAATGAGGAACATGGAGAGATGAAAGGAATGCTCTCTAGGCAAATGTTATTTTTTACATTTTGGTTTATTAGTAATATTATTGTTAATATGAATTAATTTAGTTATTTGCTTATTTATTTTTACCATTTGAATTGCAATATAATCCAAGCCAAGATGAACATGGGTGGAGAATATTGTAGTCAATGTAAATATTTTATATATTGCGTCATTTAAAAATGGAAAAAAAACTGGTTATTTTTTATGTAGATGGCGTAAGGCAGTGACAGGTCTCATATGTAAAGGAAGGTAAGTGTCTCTTAGAATGGTGCGGGAAACCTATTAGAGGAGATGCATATCATGGTTTGCTGTGGTTCACCTGAGATGTGCCACCAAGGTGCCCGGCCTTGGTGGAGTGAAAGCCAGTATCTAGTGTGTCCACTAGGATAGATAGTGGACGCTTTTGGTACCTAGTATAGCTGGTATCAGCTAATTGAGGCCTGGCTTTCATTGGGAATAAGCAAAGAGCTGGGTGGGTGCTTATTCTCCACGATCCACTCCGGGTTTCACAGGTGGTCCATGTCCACAGTTGGGATTTATAAAGTCAGCAGCATGAAGCAGGGTGGGTCTGTATGAGTGAGAGGCTTACAGATCACAGAGAGCAAGGTGTGTGAAGCAACACTGGCCTGAGGATGGTTCTAAGTGAGACCCAAGCCTGTATCACTCTATTCATGTGTTATGGACTGACTACCTGACCCAGCTGCACTGAACTGTAAGTTGGCTGGAACTATCAATAAACCGTATTGAAGTGTCCCTGCTAGTGTTGGGTGAGCGAATCAGTGTATTTAAATCTAATTTAGCCTCTGTTTCTGAAACGTTTCTGGCAGGATTCAAACTCACAACCGTCTTTATTACAGCCCAGAATGTTTACACAATAGAGCTGCATGGCCAGTTATTAAAAAAATAATAATAATAATAATAATTAAAAAAAATATATATATATATATACACTGCTCAAAAAAATAAAGGGAACAGAAAAATAATACATCCTAGATCTGAATTAATTAAATATTCTTCTGAAATACTTTGTTCTTTACATAGTTGAATGTGCTGACAACAAAATCACACAAAAATAAAAAAATGGAAATCAAATTTTTTAACCCATGGAGGTCTGGATTTGGAGTCCCACTCAAAATTAAAGTGGAAAAACACACTACAGGCTGATCCAACTTTGATGTAATGTCCTTAAAACAAGTCAAAATGAGGCTCAGTAGTGTGTGTGGCCTCCACGTGCCTGTATGACCTCCCTACAACGCCTGTGCATGCTCCTGATGAGGTGGTGGACGGTCTCCTGAGGGATCTCCTCCCAGACCTGGACTAAAGCATCTGCCAACTCCTGGACAGTCTGTGGTGCAACGTGACGTTGGTGGATAGAGCGAGACATGATGTCCCAGATGTGCTCAATTGGATTCAGGTCTGGGGAACGGGCGGGCCAGTCCATAGCATCAATGCCTTCGTCTTGCAGGAACTGCTGACACACTCCAGCCACATGAGGTCTAGCATTGTCTTGCATTAGGAGGAACCCAGGGCCAACCGCACCAGCATATGGTCTTACAAGGGGTCTGAGGATCTCATCTCGGTACCTAATGGCAGTCAGGCTACCTCTGGCGAGCACATGGAGGGCTGTGCGGCCCTCCAAAGAAATGTCACCCCACACCATTACTGACCCAATGCCAAATCGGTCATACTGGAGGATGTTGCAGGCAGCAGAACGTTCTCCACGGCGTCTCCAGACTCTGTCACATGTGCTCAGTGTCAACCTGCTTTCATCTGTGAAGAGCACAGGGCGCCAGTGGCGAATTTGCCAATCTTGGTGTTCTCTGGCAAATGCCAAACGTCCTGCACGGTGTTGGGCTGTAAGCACAACCCCCACCTGTGGACGTCGGGCCCTCATATCACCCTCATGGAGTCTGTTTCTGACCGTTTGAGCAGACACATGCACATTTGTGGCCTGCTGGAGGTCATTTTGCAGGGCTCTGGCAGTGCTCCTCCTGTTCCTCCTTGCACAAAGGCGGAGGTAGCGGTCCTGCTGCTGGGTTGTTGCCCTCCTACGGCCTCCTCCACGTCTCCTGATGTACTGGCCTGTCTCCTGGTAGCGCCTCCATGCTCTGGACACTACGCTGACAGACACAGCAAACCTTCTTGCCACAGCTCGCATTGATGTGCCATCCTGGATAAGCTGCACTACCTGAGCCACTTGTGTGGGTTGTAGACTCCGTCTCATGCTACCACTAGAGTGAAAGCACCGCCAGCATTCAAAAGTGACCAAAACATCAGCCAGGAAGCATAGGAACTGAGAAGTGGTCTGTGGTTACCACCTGCAGAACCACTCCTTTATTGGGGGTGTCTTGCTAATTGCCTATAATTTCCACCTGTTGTCTATCCCATTTGCACAACAGCATGTGAAATTGATTGTCACTCAGTGTTGCTTCCTAAGTGGACAGTTTGATTTCACAGAAGTGTGATTGACTTGGAGTTACATTGTGTTGTTTAAGTGTTCCCTTTATTTTTTTGAGCAGTGTATATACACTCACCTAAAGAATTATTAGGAACACCATACTAATACGGTGTTGCACCCCCTTTTGCCTTCAGAACTGCCTTAATTCTACGTGGCATTGATTCAACAAGGTGCTGATAGCATTATTTAGAAATGTTGGCCCATATTGATAGGATAGCATCTTGCAGTTGATGGAGATTTGAGGGATGCACATCCAGGGCACGAAGCTCCCCTTCCACCACATCCCAAAGATGCTCTATTGGGTTGAGATCTGGTGACTGTGGGGGCCATTTTAGTACAGTGAACTCATTGTCATGTTCAAGAAACCAATTTGAAATGATTCGAGCTTTGTGACATGGTGCATTATCCTGCTGGAAGTAGCCATCAGAGGATGGATACATGTTCTCATTCTGTTTTACGCCAAATTCAGACTCTACCATTTGAATGTCTCAACAGAAATCGAGACTCATCAGACCAGGCAACATTTTTCCAGTCTTCAACAGTCCAATTTTGGTGAGCTCGTGCAAATTGTAGCCTCTTTTTCCTATTTGTAGTGGAGATGAGTGGTACCCGGTGGGGTCTTCTGCTGTTGTAGCCCATCCGCCTTAAGGTTGTGCATGTTGTGGCTTCACAAATGCTTTTCTGCATACCTCGGTTGTAACGAGTGGTTATTTCAGTCAACGTTGCTCTTCTATCAGCTTGAATCAGTCGGCCCATTCTCCTCTGACCTCTAGCATCCACAAGGCATTTTTGCCCACAGGACTGCCACATACTGGATGTTTTTCCCTTTTCACACCATTCTTTGTAAACCCTAGAAATGGTTGTGCGTGAAAATCCCAGTAACTGAGCAGATTGTGAAATACTCAGACCAGCCAGTCTGGCACCAACAACCATGCCACGCTCAAAATTGCTTAAATCACCTTTCTTTCCCATTCTGACATTCAGTTTGGAGTTCAGGAGATTGTCTTGACCAGGAGCACACCCCTAAATGCATTGAAGCAACTGCCATGTGATTGGTTGACTAGATAATTGCATTAATGAGAAATAGAACAGGTGTTCCTAATAATTCTTTAGGTGAGTGTATATATATATATATATATAAATACTTACCGTATTTTTCACTTTATAAGACGCACCTGATGATAAGACGCACCTAGGTTTTTGAGGAGGAAAATAATAAAAAAATATTTTGAACCAAAAGATGTGCTTTTGGTAGCTTTTGAACTAAAGGTGGTCTGTGCATGACGCACTGTTATGGGGATCTGGGGATGACGCACTGTTATGGGGATCTGTGGATGACACTGTTATGGGGGATCTGTGGATGACGCACTGTTATGGGGGGATCTGTGGATGACACTGTTATGGGGGATCTGTGGATGACACTGTTATGGGGGATCTGTGGATGACGCACTGTTATGGGGGGATCTGTGGATGACGCACTGTTATGGGGGGATCTGTGGATGACGCACTGTTATGGGGGGATCTGTGGATGACACTGATGGGGGATCTGTGGATGACACTGATGGGGGATCTGTGGATGACACTGATGGGGGATCTGTGGATGACACTGAGGGGGGATCTGTGCATGACACTGATGGGGGATCTGTGGATAACACTTATGGGGCTCTGTGGATGACACTTATGTCATCCACAGATCCCCATAAGTGTCATCTACAGATCCCCCATCAGATGCATCAGTGTGGAGGGAGTAGGCGGAGACACTCATGGCGGGGCCCGGTGCAGTGACTCTACTCTAATACACCGGGCCCCGCAACTGTTAAACATTCAACCTGATCTATATCTAATAGTATATGCTCTGTACGGCTCTTACTGTAGTACTGTAAGTATAGAGCAGACCGGCATCTCCATCGGTCATGCGCCGCTTCCCGCACCTCCTTCCTCATGCGCCATCTGCTCCACTCCCTCTGTCATGCGCCGCCTGCCCCAGCTCCCTCCTCATGCGCCGCCTGCCTGCTTATCTCACTTTATGAATGAACGGGCAGGCGGCGCATGACAGAGGGAGCTGGGGCAGGCGGCGCATGACAGAGGGAGCTGGAGCAGACGGCGCATGAGGAAGGAGGTGCGGCAAGCGGCGCATGACCGAGGGAGATGCCGGTCTGCGCTATACTTACAGTACTACAGTAAGAGCCGTACAGAGCATATACTATTAGATATAGATCAGATTGAATGTTTAACAGTTGTGGGGCCCGGTGTATTAGAGCAGAGTCACTGCACCGGGCCCCGCCTCCTCCCTCCACACTGTCACTGATACTTCGCTGGCCGCGCTGTGCAGCATAGCGGCCAGCGAAGTATTCGCTTTATAAGACGCACGGCCATTTTCCCCCCACTTTTGGGGGGGAAAAAGTGCGTCTTATAAAGCGAAAAATACGGTATATACAGCAAAAGTCATAGTAACATAGTAACATAGTACATAAGGCCGAAAAAAGACATTTGTCCATTCAGTTCGGCGAGTCATCCTGCAAGTCTCATATTTATTTTATTTTTTAAGTAACTGGCCATGCAGCTATATAGTGTAGTGGTTAATATTCTGGGCTGTAATGTAGAGGGTTGTGAGTCTGAATCCCGTCTGAAACTTTTCAGAAATAGAGGCTAAATTTAATTTAATCAACTCACAGGAGAAAAAAAAATGATATATATATATATAAAAGTAAAAAATAAAATTGAACAAAGTCTCAAACCACAATTCCTTTTGGAGCGCAGCAAGTCTATGGTGAGATACAGATATAGCATCGCTAGTAGAGTTGAGCGAACACCGGGATGTTCGGGTTTGAGAAGTTCGGCCGAACTTCCCGGAAATGTTCGGTTCGGGATCCGAACCCGACCCGAACTTCGTCCCGAACTCCATTGAAGTCAATGGGGACCCGAACTTTTCGGCACTAAAAAGGCTGTAAAACAGCCCATGAAAGGGCTAGAGGGCTGCAAAAGGCAGCACAATGTAGTTAAATCCCCTGCAAACAAATGTGGATAGGGAAATGAATAAAAATAAAAATAAAATAAATAAAAATTAACCAATATCAATTGGAGAGAGGTCCCATAGCAGAGAATCTGGCTTCATGTCAGCAGAGAATCAGTCTTCATGTCATAGCAGAGAATCAGGCTTCACGTCACCCAACACTGGAACAGTCCATTGTCAGATATTTAGGCCCCGGCACCCAGACAGAGGAGAGAGGTCCCATAACAGAGATTCAGGCTTCATGTCAGCAGAGAATCAGTCTTCATGTCATAGCAGAGAATCAGGCTTCACGTCACCCAACACTGGAACAGTCCATTGTCAGATATTTAGGCCCCGGCACCCAGGCAGAGGAGAGAGGTCCCATAACAGAGATTCAGGCTTCATGTCAGCAGAGAATCAGTCTTCATGTCATAGCAGAGAATCAGGCTTCACGTCACACAAAACTGGAACAGTCCATTGTCAGATATTTAGGCCCCGGCACCCAGGCAGAGGAGAGAGGTCCCATAACAGAGATTCAGGCTTCATGTCAGCAGAGAATCAGTCTTCATGTCATAGCAGAGAATCATGCTTCACGTCACCCAACACTGGAACAGTCCATTGTCATATATTTAGGCCCCGGCACCCAGGCAGAGGAGAGAGGTCCCATAACAGAGATTCAGGCTTCATGTCAGCAGAGAATCAGTCTTCATGTCATAGCAGAGAATCAGGCTTCACGTCACCCAACACTGGAACAGTCCATTGTCAGATATTTAGGCCCCGGCACCCAGGCAGAGGAGAGAGGTCCCATAACAGAGATTCAGGCTTCATGTCAGCAGAGAATCAGTCTTCATGTCATAGCAGAGAATCAGGCTTCATATCAGCCAAAACTGGAACAGTCCATTGTCAGATATTTAGGCCCCGGCACCCAGACAGAGGAGAGAGGTCCCATAGCAGAGATTCAGGCTTCATGTCATAGCAGAGAATCATGTTTCACGTCACCCAACACTGGAACAGGCCACTGTCAGATATTTTTAGGTCCCGGCACCCAGACAGAGGAGAGGTTCATTCAACTTTGGGTTGCCCCGCAATATAATGGTAAAATGAAAATAAAAATAGGATTGAATGAGGAAGTGCCCTGGAGTACAATAATATATGGTTAAGGGGAGGTAGTTAATGTCTAATCTGCACAAGGGATGGACAGGTCCTGTGGGATCCATGCCTGGTTCATTTTTATGAACGTCAGCTTGTCCACATTGGCTGTAGACAGGCGGCTGCGTTTGTCTGTTATGACGCCCCCTGCCGTGCTGAATACACGTTCAGACAAAACGCTGGCCGCCGGGCAGGCCAGCACTTCCAAGGCATAAAAGGCTAGCTCTGGCCACGTGGACAATTTGGAGACCCAGAAGTTGAATGGGGCCGAACCATCAGTCAGTACGTGGAGGGGTGTGCACACGTACTGTTCTACCATGTTAGTGAAATGTTGCCTCCTGCTAACACGTTCCGTATCAGGTGGTGGTGCAGTTAGCTGTGGCGTGTTGACAAAACTTTTCCACATCTCTGCCATGCTAACCCTGCCCTCAGAGGAGCTGGCCGTGACACAGCTGCGTTGGCGACCTCTTGCTCCTCCTCTGCCTTCGCCTTGGGCTTCCACTTGTTCCCCTCAGTAGTGCGTCTACCAATGTGCGCTTGTACTTGCGCATCTTCCTATCACGCTCCAGTGCAGGAAGGAAGGTGGGCACATTGTTTTTGTACCGTGGATCCAGCAGGGTGGCAACCCAGTAGTCCGCACACGTTAAAATGTGGGCAACTCTGCTGTCGTTGCGCAGGCACTGCAGCATGTAGTCGCTCATGTGTGCCAGGCTGCCCAGAGGTAAGGACAAGCTGTCCTCTGTGGGAGGCGTATCGTCATCGTCCTGCGTTTCCCCCCAGCCACGCACCAGTGATGGGCCCGAGCTGCGTTGGGTGCCACCCCGCTGTGAACATGCTTCATCCTCATCCTCCTCCTCCTCGTCCTCCAGTAGTGGGCCCTGGCTGGCCACATTTGTACCTGGCCTCTGCTGTTGCAAAAAACCTCCCTCTGAGTCACTTCGAAGAGACTGGCCTGAAAGTGCTAAAAATGACCCCTCTTCCTCCTCCTCCTGGGCCACCTCCTCTTCCATCATCGCCCTAAGTGTTTTCTCAAGGAGACATAGAAGTGGTATTGTAACGCTGATAACGGCGTCATCGCCACTGGCCATGTTGGTGGAGTACTCGATACAGCGCAACAGGGCACACAGGTCTCGCATGGAGGCCCAGTCATTGGTGGTGAAGTGGTGCTGTTCCGCAGTGCGACTGACCCGTGCGTGCTGCAGCTGAAACTCCACTATGGCCTGCTGCTGCTCGCTCAGTCTGTCCAGCATGTGCAAGGTGGAGTTCCACCTGGTGGGCACGTCGCATATGAGGCGGTGAGCGGGAAGGCCGAAGTTACGCTGTAGCGCAGACAGGCGAGCGGCAGCAGGGTGTGAACGCCGGAAGCGCGCACAGACGGCCCGCACTTTTTTGCAGCAGCTCTGACATGTGGGGGTAGTTGCGAATGAACTTCTGCACCACCAAATTCAGCACATGCGCCAGGCAAGGGATGTGCGTCAAACCGGCTAGTCCCAGAGCTGCAACGAGATTTCGCCCATTATCGCACACCACCAGGCCGGGCTTGAGGCTCACCGGCAGCAACCACTCGTCGGTCTGTTGTTCTATACCCCGCCACAACTCCTGCGCGGTGTGGTGCAGGTGGGAGAAGAGGAGGAGGAAGCCGAGTAGGAGGAGGAGGCACCAGGAGGCAAAGAATGTTGCCCTGCGATCCTTGGCGGCGGAAGGATGTGCGCCAAACAGCTCTTCGCCTGGGGCCCAGCCGCCACTACATTTACCCAGTGTGCAGTTAGGGAGATATAGCGTCCCTGGCCGTGCTTACTGGTCCACGTATCTGTGGTTAGGTGGACCTTGCCACAGATGGTGTTGTGCAGTGCACACTTGATTTTATCGGATACTTGGTTGTGCAGGGAAGGCACGGCTCTCTTGGAGAAGTAGTGGCGGCTGGGAACAGCATACTGTGGGACAGCAAGCGACATGAGCTGTTTGAAGCTGTCTGTGTCCACCAGCCTGAATGACAGCATTTCATAGGCCAGTAGTTTAGAAATGCTAGCATTCAGGGCCAGGGATCGAGGGTGGCTAGGTGGGAATTTACGCTTTCTCTCAAATGTTTGTGAGATGGAGAGCTGAACGCTGCCGTGTGACATGGTTGAGATGCTTGGTGACGGAGGTGGTGGTGGTGTTGGTGGTACATCCTCTGTTTGCTGGGCGGCAGGTGCCAACGTTCCTCCAGAGGCGGAGGAAGAGGCCGAGGCGGCAGCAGCAGAAGAGGTAGCAGGGGGAGCCTGAGTGACTTCCTTGTTTTTAAGGTGTTTACTCCACTGCAGTTCATGCTTTGCATGCAGGTGCCTGGTCATGCAGGTTGTGCTAAGGTTCAGAACGTTAATGCCTCGCTTCAGGCTCTGATGGCACAGCGTGCAAACCACTCGGGTCTTGTCGTCAGCACATTGTTTGAAGAACTGCCACGCCAGGGAACTCCTTGAAGCTGCCTTTGGGGTGCTGGGTCCCAGATGGCGGTGGCCAGTAGCAGACGGACTCTCTTGGCAGCGGGTGTTCTGCTTTTGCCCACTGCTCCCTCTTTTGCTACGCTGTTGGCTCGGTCTCACCACTGCCTCTTCCTCCGAATTTTGAAAGTCAGTGGCACGACCTTCATTCCATGTGGGGTCTAGGACCTCATCGTCCCCTGCATCGTCTTCCACCCAGTCTTCCTCCCTGACCTCCTGTTCAGTCTGCACACTGCAGAAAGACGCAGCAGTTGGCACCTGTGTTTCGTCATCATCAGAGACGTGCTGAGGTGGTATTCCCATGTCCTCATCATCAGGAAACATAAGTGGTTGTGCATTAGTGCATTCTATCTCTTCCTCCCCTGGGGAAGGATCCACAGGATTTACTTTATGCTTTTAAAAACAAAGCAGGGCGCACCATAGGGTAATACTGTTGGTAGACAGATAAAATAAATGGTTCCAGTACAGGGCTTACCTTTTGTGGTTGTGCTATCTGTAGGCACAACTCTAGTAAAAGCTTGTCAATACATGTAATGGAGTCACGATTCGCTGGTGGATCTGCAGCCGCGGAGGGATGACTTCTTGTCGGAGATCCCTGAAGTCTCCAAGAAGTGATAGGATACAGAGGTAAAGAGATAAAATATCCCAGGGCGCAAGAATCCAATCCAGATAGTGGTAGTAAATAGAAAACGTATTTATTGCAGAAGTACAACGCGTTTCGGGGAGTAGTTCCCCTTCATCAGGTACATAACACTGCATATGAAATTACACAAACATACAGCATTTAAATACACTCAAAAAAACCGCCAAAATGAAAAGTAGGCGGGGCTACGAAAAGGGGGAGTGGTTAGTGGGGATGGGTCCCCAGCAGATGTGCATAGGTTTGGTGTTCAATAAATAATGATAAAGTGACAATGCAGAGGTACCATCATTGGTGGTGTAGTGGAGCCAGAGACGTAGGAATGTTTGTGCTCTGATCAGTTTATATGCCTCTGATCAAGGAGCGCTCGTACTGAAGGGGGAGGTCACGTGATCGGACCCGGTCACGTGATCGCGGCTTGCCGGCAGTAGATAGTAACCTGGTTGCTGGGTAACCAGGACGCTTAGTGGCCGCACTGATGTAATGCGGACACGAGCGCAACGAGGATGGCAGGGGAGGGAGGTGGAGTGGGTGTTACAGGGAGTCCTTTTTGTATAAACCTCTTACGGATGATCTCACTCTGGGTCATGAAGTCTTTGTCTAGGGAGCAGTTCCTTCTAATTCGTTTAAACTGGCCGAATGGAATATTGGTTTTCCATTTTTTGTGGTGTGAACTGGTGAAGTCCAGGTAGCTGTTGCAGTCCACCTTTTTGAAATACGTGCGTGTTTCTAATTTATTATTGATGACGTTTAGTTCCAGGTCCAGGTACCAGTAATTTATTATTGATGACGTTTAGTTCCAGGTCCAGGTACCAGAGGTTTATACAAAAAGGTTATCCTCTCCCAATCATAGAAGCGGCCTTCAACAAAGCAAAAACCCTCACACAAGAAAACTGCCTACCCACTAATAAAAACGATAATACAGATGATATCACTAAAAATATTTAAAAAAAACAAGAAATCTGAAAACAAGTGGAGTACTAACTTTATCACGACATACAGCAATAACCATAAGGATATTAGGAGCATACTGTCCAAACACTGGCATATCCTAAGAAGCGATCCATTTCTATCCAAATCACTACCCAGCCATCCTCCCTTGACGTTCAGGAGAGCTAAAACTCTAAAAAATCTATTAGCTCCAAGCAAACTGCGTGCCGACAGATTCGACCACAAACCTTCCCCCACGAGAACCCAACACTCCGAACAACCTGGCAGCTTCAGATGCAACCAACCCAAATGTCTCTGCTGTACCGCTATACGGATATCAACTTCTTTCCAAAGTAGATCTAATGGGGGAACCTTCTCCATCAGACAACATTTACACTGTGGATCAAAAAATGTTATCTACCTACTGGAATGCCCCTGCGGTCTACAGTATGTGGGGCGGACAATCCAAACCTTGCGCAACAGGCTTAACAAACACCGGTCAAATATCAAAAAGGGTTTCCTACAGCACAGCGTGTCTCGACACGCAACCATTCGTCATGAGGGCCTCGCCACTGGCTTTTCCATCACGCCCATTGAACAAATCGGCTCTGATTGCCACAATGTCATGCAGACGATCAAAAGGCGCGAGATGTTTTGGATATACAAACTAAACTGCCTTAACCCATTTGGTCTTAACGAAGCCTTCGAGATAAACCTCTGAAATACCCCGAGTTCAGCTATGTTTCAATCGTGGCGTTCCCTATTTCAAACAGCCTAGGTCCCCCAAGGTTGTGTAATATAGTCTTTTACAAGTATATTCCACCGCCACCTGATTTCCTGTACATACGTAAGCATGACGCTCCATATATTTAGCCTACATTTTTATTTATTTCATATTTTGTATCATTTATCTTCATTTCATTTTCATCATTATTTTTCATATTTTATAATTTTTATTATTTATTTTTCATTATTATTATTTTTATATTTATTTATTTATATATATATATATATATATAAAAAGTAGAAACACGGACAGCACTCCAAGTAGAAAAGTGGTATTAAAAGTGGTCATTATTTTTCATATTTTATAATTTTTATTATTTATTTTTCATTATTATTATTTTTATATTTATTTATTTATATATATATATATATATAAAAAGTAGAAACACGGACAGCACTCCAAGTAGAAAAGTGGTATTTAATCACCCATGCAGATGGCAACGTTTCAGCTCAAACAAGAGCCTTTTTCAAGCAATGAACACAGTGTACGCTGGGGGATATATAGTCCAACCCCCATTACATCATCATAAAATCAATCAACAGTACAATTTACAGAATTAAAGTGCATAAGTGCATATACAGTATCACAATATCAATACATATGTGTCATAACAATAAGCGAAGAGATCGCTGCAGTGATATATCAAAAATATAATACTCGGTGTATATATTATGACCTCCAAAGAGGTAATTGGTGATTAGGGACAGGTGTACACAAAAGGTGGGAGGGATAAGAAATGATAATGCTGCACAAAACGAGGGAAAGCGGTGACCTACCCAGCGCTGTTCATCGTGTCCAACATGTCACATGCCGCTGGATCTGGCGTCCGGATACACACAATGCGCAGACGCTAGAGAGCGTCCAATCGCGGCATGACGTCACCGGTAGAAACGGAGACATTCGCACTGACATGCGCACTACTGTTAAGAGTCTTGGTCGGCCATTTTGCTAAAGGTAATAACACTGTGAATGCGCATGTCCATGTAAAAATAGACAGGGCAGCGCAACACGGAAAAATAAGCCGTGCTATATGATATGAGTACATGGGGGCAAAACGAGCTGCTGTAGCTCAAATTGGAAACATCATCAATGGGCGACAGGTGCAATGGAGATCGCAACAGAGTATGCCGCGGTCCTCACACATATCGCTCATAGATCCCCCATGAACCCATCATGAATCTATATCCTGCAGTGTGGACTGACACTGAATGCCACACAGATACCACAATGGGCTAACCGAACCAGAACCGTGTAGAGTACAAAAACCACTCATATAAATAGGTGGAGACATGTAGACACAATGTGTATGCACCGGGTACGTCCCACTTCTCATTCAGCAGCAACATTCTTATCTGTGAATATAAAAAAGAGAAACCAGAATTAAGAAGAATGGCTTAATAGTGTTCAAAATACACTATGTAACACAAGAAAAAGAGGCGCATATCACATATAAAACCATCAGGGGCAAACCGCTCATCTAAACATAAATCCCCGGATTGTAATCCACATTGAGCCCATTGGGTCTCAAACTTTTAAGAGTGTAGATCCAAAAAAGCTCTCTCTTTTTAAGGATCAGCACCCTATTACCCCCACGTCTAGGCATGGGTACGTGATCAATAGCCCAACATTTAAGATCTTTTTCGGAGTGTTTAAATTCCGTAAAATGTTTGGCAACAGGGAGGTCTTTTCTTTTTTTGCGTATAGATAATCGATGATTATTGAGCCGCGTCTTAAGATCGGTTGACGTTTCACCCACATATAATAACTTACACGGACAAATCAAGACATAGATCACGTAATTAGAACTACATGTCAGGTGAAAGCGGATGGGATGTGAAACTCCAGTGACAGGATGGATAAACGCACTGCCCCTGCCCATGTACTTGCAATCAGTGCAGCATAGGCAAGGGAAACTGCCCTTACCATGCGAGGTGAGAGCGGTTTGTATAGACCTGGATCTGGGGCCAATATCTGCTCTGACAAGCTGATCTCGTAGGCTTCTAGACCTGCAATATGAGAATAAGGGGGGAGATCTAAATTCCTGGATCTCGCTATGGCAACCCCCCAAGATACCCCAATGCCGCTTGATGATGCGGTTGATCTCTTCACTCTGTTCCGTGAATTTGGAAATAAAGGGAATCCGAGTCAAGGACCCCTCAGATGACTTCCTTTTCAGGAGGCTGTTTCTATCCAGATCCCGGACCTTATTGATATGGGAATCTAGTAATTGGGTGGGGTACCCCCTTTTTTTAAATTTGCTGGCCATATTGTCTAGAGAAGAGTCTAGCTTGTCAGGTTCAGAGACAATTCGTTTGACCCTAAGAAATTGTGAAAAGGGTAAGTACTTCAGTGTATTGCGTGGATGGCCACTATTGTAACAGAGAAGGGTATTTTTGTCGGTTGGCTTGGTGTAAAGCTGGGTATGTAGTTTACCCTCATTAAATGTGACAGTGGTGTCCAGAAACTGCAATTCAGTGTCCGAATGGACCAAAGTAAATTGCAGATCCCTGTTTACACTGTTTAAAAATTGGTGGAACTCAAACAACTGAGCAACACTACCAGTCCATATGAGGAAGATGTCGTCGATGTATCTCCACCACCGCAGCAAATGGCTGCGGTGGTGTGACACATGGACGACATCTTCCTCAAAGCACCTCATGAAGATATTGGCGTAGGTGGGTGCTACGTTAGACCCCATTGCCACGCCTCTTTTTTGTTGGAAAAACGTATCCTGGAACAGGAAGTAGTTATGTCGTAAGATAATCTGTAATAAATCAATGATAAATAGCCTAGCAGCGAGTGTGTAGGGTGAAGAATCAAGCATGCGAGAAATGGCGTCAACACCTAAATCATGGTTGATGGAGGTATAAAGCGAAGTGACGTCAAAGGATGCCAGATGGACCTCATGGACACCGGTAAAGTCAATCTCATTTAATTTGCATAGGAAGTCAGTCGTATCTTGTACATACGACTCAGCCCCTATTGCAAATTGATGTAAAACCTTATCCAGAAAAATGGCAATGCAACTAAAGATGGAGTCCGAGCCGGAGACAATAGGTCGTCCGGGAGGATCAATGAGGGACTTGTGCACCTTCGGTAGTATATATAGAACCGGAGTCACCGGATGGTCTACAGTGAGAAAGGTGCACAAGTCCTCATCAATGGTACCCGCCAACATGGCGTCTGCCAAACATTTCCGGATAAGTCTAGCGATCTCAAATTTAGGATCAATCTGTAAAACAGAATAAACATTAGTGTCATCCAACTGACGCTGGATCTCAGCCACATATTTACCGGTGTCCATGATGACCACTGCGCCACCCTTGTCTGCAGGCTTGATTGTTAATGAAGAATCTTTTCTTAGTTGATCTAATGCTTCAATTTCAAACCTAGATAGGTTTGGATGTTTAAAAGCAACATTATTACATCTCAATCTGTAAGCAGAAACATCAGATTTAACAGCCGTGATAAATGCATCAATAGAAGCCTCATTAGTGCATGGGGTAAAGTTACTCTTCAGAGACAGATCGAGGCGTCTCAGGGAGAA
This sequence comes from Bufo bufo, assembly GCF_905171765.1. Lineage (NCBI taxonomy): Eukaryota > Metazoa > Chordata > Amphibia > Anura > Bufonidae > Bufo > Bufo bufo. The sequence continues at coordinate 363,615,244 of NC_053393.1, forward strand.
CTCGCTAGCCTGAGGCGCCGCGATCTGTGTCCTGGAGTTGAACCACACTTTTAATTTAATTCCGGTAGAAACGGAGACATTCGCACTGACATGCGCACTACTGTTAAGAGTCTTGGTCGGCCATTTTGCTAAAGGTAATAACACTGTGAATGCGCATGTCCATGTAAAAATAGACAGGGCAGCGCAACACGGAAAAATAAGCCGTGCTATATGATATGAGTACATGGGGGCAAAACGAGCTGCTGTAGCTCAAATTGGAAACATCATCAATGGGCGACAGGTGCAATGGAGATCGCAACAGAGTATGCCGCGGTCCTCACACATATCGCTCATAGATCCCCCATGAACCCATCATGAATCTATATCCTGCAGTGTGGACTGACACTGAATGCCACACAGATACCACAATGGGCTAACCGAACCAGAACCGTGTAGAGTACAAAAACCACTCATATAAATAGGTGGAGACATGTAGACACAATGTGTATGCACCGGGTACGTCCCACTTCTCATTCAGCAGCAACATTCTTATCTGTGAATATAAAAAAGAGAAACCAGAATTAAGAAGAATGGCTTAATAGTGTTCAAAATACACTATGTAACACAAGAAAAAGAGGCGCATATCACATATAAAACCATCAGGGGCAAACCGCTCATCTAAACATAAATCCCCGGATTGTAATCCACATTGAGCCCATTGGGTCTCAAACTTTTAAGAGTGTAGATCCAAAAAAGCTCTCTCTTTTTAAGGATCAGCACCCTATTACCCCCACGTCTAGGCATGGGTACGTGATCAATAGCCCAACATTTAAGATCTTTTTCGGAGTGTTTAAATTCCGTAAAATGTTTAAACCAGAGCACAGACCAGCAAGTCACTGACCAACAAGAGGAAGTGACGGTGATCAACTTGTCATCTAGGACGCTCACTTCGGCTCAAGTGAGTGTCCTAAACAAAGGACTTTCGTTTTGTCCTATGTCTGTTCCCAACTGGTTTGAATTGGATGCTGACCTTTATGCTTTTTTTCGCAGAATTAAATTAAAAGTGTGGTTCAACTCCAGGACACAGATCGCGGCGCCTCAGGCTAGCGAGTTCTCCCTGAGACGCCTCGATCTGTCTCTGAAGAGTAACTTTACCCCATGCACTAATGAGGCTTCTATTGATGCATTTATCACGGCTGTTAAATCTGATGTTTCTGCTTACAGATTGAGATGTAATAATGTTGCTTTTAAACATCCAAACCTATCTAGGTTTGAAATTGAAGCATTAGATCAACTAAGAAAAGATTCTTCATTAACAATCAAGCCTGCAGACAAGGGTGGCGCAGTGGTCATCATGGACACCGGTAAATATGTGGCTGAGATCCAGCGTCAGTTGGATGACACTAATGTTTATTCTGTTTTACAGATTGATCCTAAATTTGAGATCGCTAGACTTATCCGGAAATGTTTGGCAGACGCCATGTTGGCGGGTACCATTGATGAGGACTTGTGCACCTTTCTCACTGTAGACCATCCGGTGACTCCGGTTCTATATATACTACCGAAGGTGCACAAGTCCCTCATTGATCCTCCCGGACGACCTATTGTCTCCGGCTCGGACTCCATCTTTAGTTGCATTGCCATTTTTCTGGATAAGGTTTTACATCAATTTGCAATAGGGGCTGAGTCGTATGTACAAGATACGACTGACTTCCTATGCAAATTAAATGAGATTGACTTTACCGGTGTCCATGAGGTCCATCTGGCATCCTTTGACGTCACTTCGCTTTATACCTCCATCAACCATGATTTAGGTGTTGACGCCATTTCTCGCATGCTTGATTCTTCACCCTACACACTCGCTGCTAGGCTATTTATCATTGATTTATTACAGATTATCTTACGACATAACTACTTCCTGTTCCAGGATACGTTTTTCCAACAAAAAAGAGGCGTGGCAATGGGGTCTAACGTAGCACCCACCTACGCCAATATCTTCATGAGGTGCTTTGAGGAAGATGTCGTCCATGTATCTCCACCACCGCAGCCATTTGCTGCGGTGGTGGAGATACATCGACGACATCTTCCTCATATGGACTGGTAGTGTTGCTCAGTTGTTTGAGTTCCACCAATTTTTAAACAGTGTAAACAGGGATCTGCAATTTACTTTGGTCCATTCGGACACTGAATTGCAGTTTCTGGACACCACTGTCACATTTAATGAGGGTAAACTACATACCCAGCTTTACACCAAGCCAACCGACAAAAATACCCTTCTCTGTTACAATAGTGGCCATCCACGCAATACACTGAAGTACTTACCCTTTTCACAATTTCTTAGGGTCAAACGAATTGTCTCTGAACCTGACAAGCTAGACTCTTCTCTAGACAATATGGCCAGCAAATTTAAAAAAAGGGGGTACCCCACCCAATTACTAGATTCCCATATCAATAAGGTCCGGGATCTGGATAGAAACAGCCTCCTGAAAAGGAAGTCATCTGAGGGGTCCTTGACTCGGATTCCCTTTATTTCCAAATTCACGGAACAGAGTGAAGAGATCAACCGCATCATCAAGCGGCATTGGGGTATCTTGGGGGGTTGCCATAGCGAGATCCAGGAATTTAGATCTCCCCCCTTATTCTCATATTGCAGGTCTAGAAGCCTATGAGATCAGCTTGTCAGAGCAGATATTGGCCCCAGATCCAGGTCTATACAAACCGCTCTCACCTCGCATGGTAAGGGCAGTTTCCCTTGCCTATGCTGCACTGATTGCAAGTACATGGGCAGGGGCAGTGCGTTTATCCATCCTGTCACTGGAGTTTCACATCCCATCCGCTTTCACCTGACATGTAGTTCTAATTACGTGATCTATGTCTTGATTTGTCCGTGTAAGTTATTATATGTGGGTGAAACGTCAACCGATCTTAAGACGCGGCTCAATAATCATCGATTATCTATACGCAAAAAAAGAAAAGACCTCCCTGTTGCCAAACATTTTACGGAATTTAAACACTCCGAAAAAGATCTTAAATGTTGGGCTATTGATCACGTACCCATGCCTAGACGTGGGGGTAATAGGGTGCTGATCCTTAAAAAGAGAGAGCTTTTTTGGATCTACACTCTTAAAAGTTTGAGACCCAATGGGCTCAATGTGGATTACAATCCGGGGATTTATGTTTAGATGAGCGGTTTGCCCCTGATGGTTTTATATGTGATATGCGCCTCTTTTTCTTGTGTTACATAGTGTATTTTGAACACTATTAAGCCATTCTTCTTAATTCTGGTTTCTCTTTTTTATATTCACAGATAAGAATGTTGCTGCTGAATGAGAAGTGGGACGTACCCGGTGCATACACATTGTGTCTACATGTCTCCACCTATTTATATGAGTGGTTTTTGTACTCTACACGGTTCTGGTTCGGTTAGCCCATTGTGGTATCTGTGTGGCATTCAGTGTCAGTCCACACTGCAGGATATAGATTCATGATGGGTTCATGGGGGATCTATGAGCGATATGTGTGAGGACCGCGGCATACTCTGTTGCGATCTCCATTGCACCTGTCGCCCATTGATGATGTTTCCAATTTGAGCTACAGCAGCTCGTTTTGCCCCCATGTACTCATATCATATAGCACGGCTTATTTTTCCGTGTTGCGCTGCCCTGTCTATTTTTACATGGACATGCGCATTCACAGTGTTATTACCTTTAGCAAAATGGCCGACCAAGACTCTTAACAGTAGTGCGCATGTCAGTGCGAATGTCTCCGTTTCTACCGGTGACGTCATGCCGCGATTGGACGCTCTCTAGCGTCTGCGCATTGTGTGTATCCGGACGCCAGATCCAGCGGCATGTGACATGTTGGACACGATGAACAGCGCTGGGTAGGTCACCGCTTTCCCTCGTTTTGTGCAGCATTATCATTTCTTATCCCTCCCACCTTTTGTGTACACCTGTCCCTAATCACCAATTACCTCTTTGGAGGTCATAATATATACACCTAGTATTATATTTTTGATATATCACTGCAGCGATCTCTTCGCTTATTGTTATGACACATATGTATTGATATTGTGATACTGTATATGCACTTATGCACTTTAATTCTGTAAATTGTACTGTTGATTGATTTTATGATGATGTAATGGGGGTTGGACTATATATCCCCCAGCGTACACTGTGTTCATTGCTTGAAAAAGGCTCTTGTTTGAGCTGAAACGTTGCCATCTGCATGGGTGATTAAATACCACTTTTCTACTTGGAGTGCTGTCCGTGTTTCTACTTTGTCTATTTGGGGTAAGCAGCTATATCCCTGGACGTAGCACCCACACTACCTGTTTCCAGTGCCGCCATTATTTTTTCTTTTTTTTATATATATATATATATATTTTTTTTTTCTTTGTTATCTCCATCATTGTTATTTTGTCCTTATCAATATTATTTTTTGTCATTATCAATATTATCAATCAATTATTTATTATTCATTTATTAATCTATTATTCGTCATTCATTATCCATATATATTTTTGATACATTATTATTATACCCATTATTTTTCATTAATTGTTTAATGAACAATATGCACATGCATCACCATGGATCAATACCTTCTAATGAATTTATTACCCCCCTCCTCATTATCTTTTCATTCTCCTATCAAATCATTAGTCCTGATTAATCATTGGATGATAATTACTCCATTTGTCTACTCATCTATTATCAATTATGTATCACTAATCTATCAATCATTAATGGATGATAATCAATTGTTATGATATTACACCATTATCAGAAGTGATTGATCAAATCGGTTTAGCACCAATTACCATCATTTTATCTGTCATGAATGTCTCTTCCTCCTACCCCCTCCAGCCCCTCACCCAGACACAACGGCAGAGTCCTCCCCCTTGCTATTAACATATTTTACATCACAGGTCCGCCCTCCCTGTAACACCCACTCCACCTCCCTCCCCTGCCATCCTCGTTGCGCTCGTGTCCGCATTACATCAGTGCGGCCACTAAGCGTCCTGGTTACCCAGCAACCAGGTTACTATCTACTGCCGGCAAGCCGCGATCACGTGACCGGGTCCGATCACGTGACCTCCCCCTTCAGTACGAGCGCTCCTTGATCAGAGGCATATAAACTGATCGGAGCACAAACATTCCTACGTCTCTGGCTCCACTACACCACCAATGATGGTACCTCTGCATTGTCACTTTATCATTATTTATTGAACACCAAACCTATGCACATCCCCACTAACCACTCCCCCTTTTCGTAGCCCCGCCTACTTTTCATTTTGGCGTTTTTTTTTTGTGTATTTAAATGCTGTATGTTTTTGTAATTTCATATGCAGTGTTATGTACCTGATGAAGGGGAACTACTCCCCGAAACGCGCTGTACTTCTGCAATAAATAAGTTTTCCTATTTACTACCACTATCTGGATTGGATTCTTGAGCCCTGGGATATTTTATCTCTTTACCTCTGTACCCCTGGGGAAGGGCTAGGTGGATGCCCTTGGGAAACCCTGCCAGCAGAGTCTTCAAACACATTAAGAGACTGCTGCATAACTTGAGGCTCAGACAGTTTCCCTGATATGCATGGGGGTGATGTGACAGACTGATGGGCTTGGTTTTCATGCGCCATCTGTGCGCTTTCTGCAGAAGACTGGGTGGGAGATAATGTGAACGTGGTGGATCCACTGTTGGCCACGCAATTGACAAATGCCTGTACCTGCTCAGGCCTTACCATCCTTAGAACAGCATTGGGCCCCACCAAATATCGCTGTAAATTCTGCTGGCTACTGGGACCTGAGGTAGTTGGTTTACTAGGACGTGTGGCTGTGGCAGAACGGCCACGTCCTCTCCCAGCACCAGAGGATCCACTAACACCACCACGACCATGTCCGCGTCCGCGTCCCTTACTAGATGTTTTCCTCATTGTTACCGTTCACCACAATAATAAAAAAATTATTTAGCCTAATGTATTGAATTCAAATTCAGGCCTTTTTTTACAGACACCCAACACTGTCTGGCTATCTATTTAGGTACCGTATTACACTAATACAGGCACAACAGTAACGACAGATTGAGCTGAATATAAATTGTAGGCCTAGTATTTAGGCGCTGGGTGACAGGTATACGTTTAAGGACAGAATTAAACTTGGAAATGCATGGTAGCGTGTGAAGTTATTGAGGATGACACTATCCGCACCTTCAATCTAATATACCCTTTTATGGATAGATTTAACCTTGGCCTGATAGTAATTCCCTAAATTTGTGGTTTCTGCTCTAAGTTGGGAATTGTATTTCAACCCAGAACAAAAACTGTGCTTTGGCAGACACTAAATAGATTGACCAGCCACAGCAGTAACAACAGATTTAGCTGAATATAAATTGTAGGCCTAGTATTTAGGCGCTGGATGACCGGTATACGTTTACGGACAGAATTAGACTTGGAGATGCACGGTAGCGTGTGAAGTTATTGAGGTTTACCTAGCCTAAAAAAAACATATCTTATGCAGCACCGAAGCTGAAAGACTAACCTTGAGCGTCACCAAAGGTGAAAGACTTACCCTTGTGTCGCACCAAAGGTGAAAGACTTATCTTTCTTCAGCTCTAAAGCTGCAAGACCTCATATTGAGCAGCACTGAAGCTGAAAAACATACAGCTTCATAGGTGTATGACTTAGTGTGACTGCAGCACCCATAGGAATCAATTGGATCTGACCCCAAAGAGTCTGTGGGGGGGTCCTTTTAGACCCTGCGGTCTTCCTAAGATATGGGGTGCAGGGGAACCCCATTTTTTTAAAAATTGCTTTTACTTTCCAGATTTTGCAGCAGATATATCATTGGTTGATTTTAAAATACTGGGAGGGTCCCTGGGAGTCTGGCTCTCTATGTGATTCTATACGACTTTGGAATTTTATAGCTTGTGGCTCCTGGTAGTCATATGTTGTTGTTTTTTGGCTCTTTGTGTATGTAAGGTTGGCCACCCCTGCTTTATGTGATTCTATACGACTTTGGAAGTCATAGCTGATACAGTGCTACTTCTGGAAGTCTACCACACACATGCCAGAGGGTGGGTTGGTTTGGGGTGTAGGGGTACCCCAACATTTTTAAAGTACTCTGGGTGTCCAGACCTTGCCTCAGGGTTGTAATTTGGGGTGATTTTAATATTGTGGGTGTCCTTAGGTGTCCCCCAGTTTTGAGGGGCAAGGGGTACCCCACTATTCTGGAAGTGTTCAGCATGCTAAAAACTGCTCAGGTTATGTCTGTGGGGGCTCAATTGTGTTTTTTTCTCATGGTCTCTGCATGTTTGAGTGTAAGGTAGATTTTAGCTCTCAAACTCTGATGCAGCACAGGTGTGTTTCAATGTATGTCAATGGAAGGTTTAACCCTGGATGCTTCTATGGTAGCTCTATGTGAGTCTATACGACTTTGGAAGTCATAGCTGATACAGTGCTACTTCTGGAAGTCTACCACACGCATGCCATATGGTAGGTTGGTTTGGGGTGTAGGGGTACCCAAAAATTTTAAAGTACTCTGGGTGTCCAGACCTTGCCTCAGGGTTGTGATTTGGGGTGATTTTAAGATTGTGGGGCGTCCTTAGGTGTCCCCCAGTTTTGGGGGCAAGGGGTACCCCACTATTCTGGAAGTGTTCAGCATGCTAAAAACTGCTCAGGTTATGTCTGTGGGGGCTCAATGGTGGTTGTTCTCATGGTCTCTGCATGTTTGAGTGTAAGGTAGATTTTAGCTCTCAAACTCTGATGCAGCAAAGGTGTGTTTCAATGTATGTCAATGGAAGGTTTAACCCTGGATGCCTCTATGGTAGCTCTATGTGATTCTATACGACTTTGGAAGTCATAGCTGATACAGTGCTACTTCTGGAAGTCTACCACACACATGCCAGAGGGTGGGTTGGTTTGGGGTGTAGGGGTACCCAAAATTTTTTAAAGTACTCTGGGTGTCCAGACCTTGCCTCAGGGTTGTAATTTGGGGTGATTTTAATATTGTGGGTGTCCTTAGGTGTCCCCCAGTTTTGAGGGGCAAGGGGTACCCCACTATTCTGGAAGTGTTCAGCATGCTAAAAACTGCTCAGGTTATGTCTGTGGGGGCTTAATGGTGGTTGTTCTCATGGTCTCTGCATGTTTGAGTGTAAGGTAGATTTTAGCTCTCAAACTCTGATGCAGCAAAGGTGTGTTTCAATGTATGTCAATGGAAGGTTTAACCCTGGATGCTTCTATGGTAGCTCTATGTGATTCTATACGACTTTGGAAGTCATAGCTGATACAGTGCTACTTCTGTAAGTCTACCACACACATGCCAGATGGTGGGTTGGTTTGGGGTGTAGGGGTACCCCACAAATTTTAAAGTACTCTGGGTGTCCAGACCTTGCCTCAGGGTTGTGATTTGGGGTGATTTTAAGATTGTGGGGGTCCTCAGGTGTCCCCCAGTTTTGAGGGGCAAGGGGTACCCCACTATTCTGGAAGTGTTCAGCATGCTAAAAACTGCTCAGGTTATGTCTGTGGGGGCTCAATGGTGTTTTTTCTCAAGGTCTCTGCATGTTTGAGTGTAAGTGAAGGTATATGTTAGCTCTCAACCTTTGATGCAAAAGAGGTGGGGTTCAATGCATTTCAATAGAAGGTTTAACCCTGGATGCTTCTATGGCGATTCTATGTGTTACTATACGACTTTGGAAGTCATATCTGATACTGTGCTGTTTCTGGAAGTCTACCACACACATGCCAGAGGGATTGTAGGCGTACCTCCAATATATAGGTTTGATTAATTGCAAGTGAATGGGAGTTGTTGTTTTTTTAGGTATAAAGGAAACCATACAGTTGCATGTTAATGTAAATTAGATGTTATTTATCTACCAGATTAAAAAAAAGTTGTCTGTAGTGCAATCTTAAATTTGTCCACTGGGTGTCACTATTGGCCTTTTAATGGCAGTTGAATGGCAGTTGTTGTTTTTTTAGGTATAAAAGAAACCATACAGTTGCATGTTAATGTAAATTAGATGTTATTTAGCTAGCAGATTTAAAAAGTTGGTTGGCTGTAGTGCAATCTTAAATTTGTCCACTGGGTGTCACTATTGGCCTTTTAAGGATTTAGCTCACTGGGGGATGGGGGATCTGTGTCTATTCTTTGTTAGATCAACTTTAATAGAACAATAGACATGGTAATGTCTGCCCAGAAATTGCTCTGAAACTTTCCTAGCCAGGTGAGGGATGGCTGCATACACACAGAGTCCATTACACAAACTGTGAAATATAAAGTGTTTGTGTGTGCATATATATATATATATATATATATATATATATACTGCATTTTACTGGATTGGCTTATATCCACACTGGGCTTTTTGCACCCTTCATCCATTTTTTCATCTGTGACGGTGCTGCCATTTTTTTCCTTTTTTTTAATATATATATATATATATATATTTATAAAAATTAGATCTAAAACATATATGGTCTTAGCCTTTGTTATGAAAGCCATCTTGGCATAGGCAGCTACATTAACTTTTTCAAAGAGCATTATCAACTGTGTGCACATAAACCAGTATAGTATGGGTACCCCAACATTTTTAAAGTACTCTGGGTGTCCAGATCTTGCCTCAGGGTTGTGATTTGGGGTGATTTTAAGATTGTGGGCGTCCTTAGGTGTCCCCCAGTTTTGGGGGGCTTGGTTGGGGTCTCTCCTAGAAGTTATGACCCAACTCTGCAATCCCTGAAAGTCTGGAGTCGGTACCCCTAAAGGAACCTTAGGAAATGTCCACCGAATGTGTGACTTTAGGAAGGGCACTTAGGAAAAAATCTGCCACTGGGGAAAATGATTCTGTGTCACCTAATATGCCCCACTGCCATGCTGGGAGGGAGGGTGACTCCGGCTTGGTTAGGGTCTCCTCTAGAAGCCATAACCCCTCTCTGCTACCCCTGAAAGTTTGGGGTCAGTAGCTCCAATGGGGGCAACTCGGCGGGACTTCCAAGGAGGACTCCTCAAGGAGATTTTCTAATCGGGAATGTCACGCACCTAGTCCGTGGCCACCTTTTAATTTTTTTTTTAACATTGTCGTCTATAGGAAATGAGGCTAAACTCTCACTCCAATATCTAAAGGTAAAGCTAGAGATATCAGCTCAATATTCTAACCCAAAGTAGACCTCCCCTAGACCTCTGCCTGCAGGGGAGATTTATAGAATTTGTACCTTTTGAGTGGGGAGATATGAGTTCTTAAGTGGGGCCTAGTTTATTTGCTTTTCTCATTATTGTCAATGGGAAAATAGCTTCAGTTCTGAACCAAATATCTCACAGCACAAAGGCAACCCAGTAAAACCCTTTACACGGCCCTCTAAAACCAGCAAGTTTCAGATTCATATATGGGGGGGGGGCTTAATGGTCGTTTTTTTATAATATTTTTCTAATAGTCTCTGCATGTTTGTGTCAGTGAAGGGACACTTTGGCTCATCAAACTCTGATGTAGCACAGGTGGGGTTCAATGCATGTCAACGGCAGGTTTAACCCTGGATGCTTCTATGGTGTTTCTATGTTTTACTATACGACTTTGGAAGTCATAGCTGGTACAGTGCTGTTTCTGGAAGTCTCCCAAAAACATGCCAGAGGGTGGGTTGGTTTGGGGTGTAGGGGTACCCTAAAATCTTTAAAGTACTCTGGGCATCCAGACCTTGACTCAGGGTTGTGATTTTAAGATTGTGGGCGTGCTTAGGTGTCCCCCAGTTTTGGGGGGCTAGGGGAACCCCACTGTTCTGGAAGTGTTCAGCATGCTAAAAACTTCTCAGGTTATGTCTGTGGGGGCTTAATGGTGTTTTTTTCTCATGGTCTCTGCATGTTTGAGTGTAAGTGAAGGTAGATTTTAGCTCTCAAACTCTGATGCAGCAGAGGTGGAGTTCAATACAAGTGAATTGAATTTTTAACACAGGATATTTCTATGGAGTGTACATATGTTCCTGTATGACAGGGTTGCCCAAAAGTAGATCTCCGTCTGTTGCAAAACTACAAGTCCCAGCATTCCTTGCAAATAAGATTGTAAAAATCCTAAGACTGACCTTATATGCTCAGTCTAGCAGAGGACGCCGGGAATTGTTGTGTTGCAACAGCTGGACTTCTACTATTTGTGCACCCCTGCTGTATGACTTAAAATTATTACAAGCTTTTATTGAGTAGTCTCAGGTGTGTAACCCAGAAAAGAGAGAGACTATTAGGATCAGAGTGGCTGTGTCTTACTGCATTAGAAAGGCATGCAACACTGGGCCACTAGCTGCAATTTTATGAGGAAGATAAAATAATTTTTAGAGGCCCACATAATGTTTACAGGGGGATCTGTGTCAGTTCTCAAGGCTTTTCTTTTCCAATGGCCTGTGGAATGTTTGTCAGTTACATAGAACAATAGGCCCTGCTGAGCAAGGTGTGAAACTTTTCTTAGCTTACCTAGAACAATAGGCCGTGCTGAGCGAGGTGTGAAACTTTGCTTAGCAGACTTGCCAGGTGGGGGCTGCTGTCTGAGCCCAACACACAAACTGCAGGGTAGCAAACTTTGACCCGTTGCCATTCCCGGAGGGAAGGAGGCCCAGGCTTGGTTGGGGTCTCTCCTAGAAGTTATGACCCCACTCTGCAATCCCTGAAAGTCTGGAGTCGGTACCCCTAAAGGAACCTTAGGAAATGTCCACCGAATGTGTGACTTTAGGAAGGGCACTTAGGAAAAAATCTGCCACTGGGGAAAATGATTCTGTGTCACCTAATATGCCCCACTGCCATGCTGGGAGGGAGGGTGAATCAATATTCACTTCGCTGGGCGGCGCTTACTGTCCCCGACTTCACAAGATCCGGCGCATGCGCAGGGCACTGTTAAGCGCAGCGCTTCAGAGCGGGGACCGCAGAAGCCGCCCAGCAAACTGAATATTCATGAGCTGGGCGGCGCTACAAAGCAGCAGTTGGGGGGAGGCTGGCTGGGCGGCTGGGCGCAAGAGAGGTGAAACGTCGCCCCTTGGGCAGATTAAAGACCGTTGGAGCAGGTTATAAAACTTAAGTTTACTGTATGTATAATGTGGACAGGGGAGATACTTAGATGATTGTAATACCCATTATAAGACCTGTACTGCCATATATATACCTCAATATGCTTATTGGCCCTGTCAGTGTCCCTTTAAACTTGGAAATGCACGGTAGCGTGTGAAGTTATTGAGGATGACACTATCCGCATCATCAATCTAATATACCCTTTTATGGATCAATTTAAACTTGGCCTGATACAGCAGAAAAAATATATTTAGGGGATTGCTAAGTTGGGAATTGTATTAAACCCAGAACAAAAACTCTGCTTTGGCGGACACTAAATAAATTGACCAGCCTCAGCAATAAACATAGATTTAGCTGAATATAAATTTTAGGCCTATTATTTAGGCGCTAGGTGACAGGTATACGTTTACGGACAGAATTATTTAAACTTGGAAATGCACGGTAGCGTGTGAAGTTATTGAGGATGACACTATCCGCACCTTCAATCTAATATACCCTTTTATGGATCAATTTAAACTTGGCCTGATACAGCAGAAAAAAAATATTTAGGGGATTGCTAAATTGGGAATTGTATTCAACCCAGAACAAAAACTGTGCTTTGACGGACACTAAATAAATTGACCAGCCTCAGCAATAAACATAGATTTAGCTGAATATAAATTTTAGGCCTATTATTTAGGCGCTGGGTGACAGGTATACGTTTACGGACAGAATTATTTAAACTTGGAAATGCACGGTAGCGTGTGAAGTTATTGAGGATGACACTATCCGCACCTTCAATCTAATATACCCTTTTATGGATAGATTTAACCTTGGCCTGATAGTAATTCCCTAAATTTGTGGTTTCTGCTCTAAGTTGGGAATTGTATTTCAACCCAGAACAAAAACTGTGCTTTGGCAGACACTAAATAGATTGACCAGCCACAGCAGTATCAACAAATTTAGCTGAATATAAATTGTAGGCCTAGTATTTAGGCGCTGGATGACCGGTATACGTTTACGGACAGAATTAGACTTGGAGATGCACAGTAGCGTGTGAAGTTATTGAGGATGATCCTATCCGCACCTTCAATCTAATATACCCTTTTAGGGATAAATTTAAACTTGGCCTGATACAGCAGAAAAAAAATATTTAGGGGATTGCTAAGTTGGGAATTGTATTCAACCCAGAACAAAAACTGTGCTTTGGCGGACACTAAATAAATTGACCAGCCTCAGCAATAAACATAGATTTAGCTGAATATAAATTTTAGGCCTATTATTTAGGCGCTGGGTGACAGGTATACGTTTACGGACAGAATTATTTAAACTTGGAAATGCACGGTAGCGTGTGAAGTTATTGAGGATGACACTATCCGCACCTTCAATCTAATATACCCTTTTATGGATCAATTTAAACTTGGCCTGATACAGCAGAAAAAAAATATTTAGGGGATTGCTAAGTTGGGAATTGTATTCAACCCAGAACAAAAACTGTGCTTTGACGGACACTAAATAAATTGACCAGCCTCAGCAATAAACATAGATTTAGCTGAATATAAATTTTAGGCCTATTATTTAGGCGCTGGGTGACAGGTATACGTTTACGGACAGAATTATTTAAACTTGGAAATGCACGGTAGCGTGTGAAGTTATTGAGGATGACACTATCCGCACCTTCAATCTAATATACCCTTTTATGGATAGATTTAACCTTGGCCTGATAGTAATTCCCTAAATTTGTGGTTTCTGCTCTAAGTTGGGAATTGTATTTCAACCCAGAACAAAAACTGTGCTTTGGCAGACACTAAATAGATTGACCAGCCACAGCAGTATCAACAGATTTAGCTGAATATAAATTGTAGGCCTAGTATTTAGGCGCTGGATGACCGGTATACGTTTACGGACAGAATTAGACTTGGAGATGCACAGTAGCGTGTGAAGTTATTGAGGATGATCCTATCCGCACCTTCAATCTAATATACCCTTTTAGGGATAAATTTAAACTTGGCCTGATACAGCAGAAAAAAAATATTTAGGGGATTGCTAAGTTGGGAATTGTATTCAACCCAGAACAAAAACTGTGCTTTGGCGGACACTAAATAAATTGACCAGCCTCAGCAATAAACATAGATTTAGCTGAATATAAATTTTAGGCCTATTATTTAGGCGCTGGGTGACAGGTATACGTTTACGGACAGAATTATTTAAACTTGGAAATGCACGGTAGCGTGTGAAGTTATTGAGGATGACACTATCCGCACCTTCAATCTAATATACCCTTTTATGGATAGATTTAACCTTGGCCTGATAGTAATTCCCTAAATTTGTGGTTTCTGCTCTAAGTTGGGAATTGTATTTCAACCCAGAACAAAAACTGTGCTTTGGCAGACACTAAATAGATTGACCAGCCACAGCAGTATCAACAGATTTAGCTGAATATAAATTGTAGGCCTAGTATTTAGGCGCTGGATGACCGGTATACGTTTACGGACAGAATTAGACTTGGAGATGCACAGTAGCGTGTGAAGTTATTGAGGATGATCCTATCCGCACCTTCAATCTAATATACCCTTTTAGGGATAAATTTAAACTTGGCCTGATACAGCAGAAAAAAAATATTTAGGGGATTGCTAAGTTGGGAATTGTATTCAACCCAGAACAAAAACTGTGCTTTGGCGGACACTAAATAAATTGACCAGCCTCAGCAATAAACATAGATTTAGCTGAATATAAATTTTAGGCCTATTATTTAGGCGCTGGGTGACAGGTATACGTTTACGGACAGAATTATTTAAACTTGGAAATGCACGGTAGCGTGTAAAGTTATTGAGGATGACACTATCCGCACCATCAATCTAATATACCCTTTTATGGATCAATTTAAACTTGGCCTGATACAGCAGAAAAAAAATATTTAGGGGATTGCTAAGTTGGGAATTGTATTCAACCCAGAACAAAAACTGTGCTTTGACGGACACTAAATAAATTGACCAGCCTCAGCAATAAACATAGATTTAGCTGAATATAAATTTTAGGCCTATTATTTAGGCGCTGGGTGACAGGTATACGTTTACGGACAGAATTAGTTAAACTTGGAAATGCACAGTAGCGTGTAAAGTTATTGAGGATGACACTATCCGCACCTTCAATCTAATATACCCTTTTATGGATCAATTTAAACTTGGCCTGATACAGCAGAAAAAAAATATTTAGGGGATTGCTAAGTTGGGAATTGTTTTCAACCCAGAACAAAAACTGTGCTTTGGCGGACACTAAATAAATTGACCAGCCTCAGCAATAAACATAGATTTAGCTGAATATAAATTTTAGGCCTATTATTTAGGCGCTGGGTGACAGGTGTACGTTTACGGACAGAATTATTTAAACTTGGAAATGCACGGTAGCGTGTGAAGTTATTGAGGATGACACTATCCGCACCTTCAATCTAATATACCCTTTTATGGATCAATTTAAACTTGGCCTGATACAGCAGAAAAAAAATATTTAGGGGATTGCTAAGTTGGGAATTGTATTCAACCCAGAACAAAAACTGTGCTTCGGCAGACAGCAGACAGTATTACAATTGGCTAGCCACAGCTGAAACACCAGATTTAGGGTACTGCTATTTTGGCCAATTGTATTTTACCCCTCAATAAAATAGCAAGCACAGCCAAGCCCCTGATGTAGGATATAGCAAAAAAATAACCACACTATTGATGGTTAAATGGACTTGGTGGCAGCTTGTGCTGGTGCACCACAAGACACAAAATGGCCGCCGATCACCCAAGAAAAAAGTGACATAAAAACGCTCTGGGCAGCCTAAAAACAGTGAGCAATTAAATAGCAGCAGTTCAATGATCCACAGCTGTAGATCGATCACTGAATTAAGTGTTTTTGCTGAGTAAATCCCTGCCTAATCTTTCCCTAACAGCAGCTGCAACCTCTCCCTACACTGATCATAGCAGAGTGACGTGCGGCGCTACGTGACTCAAGCTTAAATAGAGGCTGGGTCACATGATGCACTGGCCAATCACAGCCATGCCAATAGTAGGCATGGCTGTGATGGCCTCTTGGGGCAAGTAGTATGACGTTTGTTGATTGGCTGCTTTGCAGCCTTTCAAAAAGCGCCAAGAAAGCGCCGAACACCGAACCCAAACCCGGACTTTTACGAAAATGTTCGGGTTCGGGTCCGTGTCACGGACACCCCAAAATTCGGTACGAACCCGAACTATACAGTTCGGGTTCGCTCATCCCTAATCGCTAGCGCTCCCTTCAGAATCGCGGCAGCGCAAAGCGATTTCCAATTCAATTAGCAAACCCGAATCGCGTAAGTAGCCATTGAGAAAATTCAGGGTGCAATGTTGGTTTGTGAACACCAGATGGCGCATGGAACTACAGTCAGTTAGTTAGTTCCCGTGCGCTATACAGTAAATATCAAAGTTTCACTGTGGAGATAGGAGTACTGTAGGTGGCAAGGCTTATTCCATTATAGAAGTCCCGCATAAAGTACTGTAAACTGATTGCCAGTCCAAATTTGCCCCATTTTCAGGATTAATTTATGAATAATTAAAACAACCAGAAGCGCTGAATGGAACCATACAAAGGGGAGTACAGCTGTCACATCTCATGGACATTTGGATGCGCTGCAAACATCAGAGCAATGGGAGCACATAGCATCTCTGTACACACTGATGCCATGCGCTCCAGGGCACCAGCAGTGAAAGGGTCTCCAGCAGGAATCCTGTGCCCTGGAGAGCTGGCAGAGCCATGACCTGTGACCACCAGCCTCACACACTGCACATCATAAGGAGGACTAATGACAGCACATCCTAAGGCTGGCAGACACACACTACACACGGGGAAAGTCGGTGCAGCGCTGGTAGATCACTGCAAACACAATCCTCGTATTTTTATGAATAAAAATGAATAATTTGATTTTTAATTATGAATAATTAAAAAAACAGAACTGAACCATACAAAGTACCATAAAGAACTATAAATAACCGATCTCACCACTTTATCCCCTGAGAAAATAATTGAATGCTAGTAGAAAGGGGATTAAAAGGTTAATCGACAGCAGGCCAGTGGGGCGCTGCTCAACACCTAATGTCATTGTATTTAATTAATATAAAAAAAAATGGCAGCATCTCTGTATCCTAATAACAGTAATCTGCCATTTTCTTCACTGCCAGGTCTTTTTATAGCTCTGGATCGCTCAATACAGAATATTTAGCCAATCACATAGTTTCCACGGTCCTGGGAACCAATCACCGGCTGGTTCTCTGGCAATCCAGCTTAATTGGTGATGACAGCTTGTCAAAACAATTACCGTATATACTCGAGTATAAACCGAGGCCCCTAATTTTACCCCCAAAAAATGGGAAAAATTATTGACTCGAGTATAAGACTAGGGTGGGAAATGCAGCTATAATGCAGAGTGTATGTGTATATAATGCACACACTCTACATTATATACACACATCTGCAAGAGGGTGACTCCCTGTATTTAATGCAGAGTGTGTGCATTATATACACACACACTCTGCATTAATACAGGGAGCCATCCACAGATCTCCCCCCTAAACAGTGCCATCCACAGATCTCCCCCCTAAACAGTGCCATCCACAGATCTCCCCCCTAAACAGTGCCATCCACAGATTCCCCCCCTAAACAGTGCCATCCACAGATGGCACTGTTTAGGGCCATCCTAAAAGGACGTTCGTTTTATGCCAATGTCACCGGCAAGTGTCACCAAATTAGACATTTCATCAATTGTCGCACCAAGGGAGTGATTTATAGGGCCAACTGTATATGCGGTCTTGAATATGTTGGGAAAACCACCCGTGAGTTGCGACGTCGGGTAGGTGAACATTTGGGTGACATTAGGAACGACAGAGACACACCGATTGCCAAACACATTAACATGACACATGGTGGTGATGCATCGGAGTTGAGATTCATGGGTATTGAAGTAGTCGCGAGACCAAAAAGGGGAGGGGATTGGGACCGGAAAATATTGCAGAGAGAGACTTGGTGGATATTCCATCTTCAAACTGTAGCCCCTAAAGGTTTAAATGAGCAATTGTCATTTGGCTGCTATATTGAACCGTAATGTATCACTCTGCATTCTAGCGATACTATCCGGTCGCCCCCTCAGCTACCCCTAAAAAATGTTGGCAGGATTGTAATAACAATTTTAAAAAAAATTACAAAATAAAAAATAACTCTGTTGGAGTGATATACTAAACTAGATCACTATACCCCCTATGGGGATCTGAGTAAAGGAGGCATTTTAAAATGATGTTGTGTTGAAGCAATTAATTAGCAATGACAGTTATTAGAGGAATCACCTTAAAAACTCCAATATTCCATTAGGTTAACCGCAGACCAGGCGGACCAATGGAAAACACCTTTTATCTTGGTGGGAGCAGAGGTTGAACTTACTTGCCCTTTGATTTCATCTCTGCACCTTACTAAAACACCCACCTCAAGCATGCGCAGTGGAGGCTACATGCCGTCGGAAACCTAACAGGGGAAGGCGGCACTTCGGCGCTTCGGCAGGCTACCTGAAAATGTACGGACCTTGATCCTATCTTCAAAGCGGAGCGTCGTTTTGGTTGCCTGGCAGCAGGAATCTGCCTCCACGCCAGGCGTCATAGTAAGGAGAATCACGTGACTATAGGCGGAACAGTCGACGTATCACGTGACTATGACGCTATCTGACAATGAGGGGGCGTTGGATGGAGGCGGGGCTTCTCGGCTTTTTAAATGACCCGCGAACATGGCTTCATTGCCACTGCTACACGTGGGACGCCAGGGAACACCCTCCATCCATCCCTATCTGAGAACAGTTATCATCACGACTGGACAGATAAGCCGCTGATTTCTTTATGCTTGTATATCAGATTGTTATAGGCATCAGATAAGCAACGTTGTACTGATCTTTAAATGTCTGCTAGTGACATCACTAGGGGGAGATCGGCTACAATGTATACTAAGTAGACACTATCAATTGACACGATGCATTTACTATTGGAGGTATACTGAATAGATACTTCTAGTTATCGTGATGAATTCATAAATATACTACCATTGGTTTACTAGGCTTGGATTGTAGTCTTATTGACAAGTATAATCTGGTTTATGTTAAGACTGGTGACCTCTGGTTATTCCTGGTTTATTTTCCAGGCTTAGACACTCAAACCTGGATACTGGTGTGTATCGAACATTGAACACACTACGTTTCTACCAGGAATCACCACAGGCCAGGTGAAATAGAGGGTGATTTAGTCTTTATTACTATAACGGTTGGCTGATTGGAGGTCACATAATAACCTACCTATACATTTTATCTGCTGCACAGTTGTCCACTACCAGGGAAACTGTATAGGCTTACTGGGTATGGTATACTAGTGTGTCCTCTGTGATCCCTCTACTTTTGCTGGATAATTGAGCCCAGTTGAGGGGCTCTTTAGATACAATCTTGTACCCTGACGAATCAGGTAACACTGAGGAAACGCGTCGGGACGCTACTACCATTTGAATATGCACATTCTTGGTACATCATGATCTTTTTGATTATATATTTTTTCATGTATGAATCTGTTCAGGCACTACAGGTGACTTTACATTATCTGTGAATTTACCTGTTCCTGCTTCAGCACATTTACTTTTGCCAGCTTTCCCTGCATTTTTTCCCCCCTACTGTTAGGGATACCATCTATAGGACCACATTCTGGCTATCGGGCAAAGCTGGGCAGTCCACAATTAGGAAGGGTATTAATAGGGATACTGTAGTAGGTAGGAGGGAGGATATAGAGACAGGGCTACGTAGGGATTTTGACCCAGCGCTGTGTCTTTCTGCCTTGGTATCTGGCTACCCTTCACCCTATCTCCTTACATATTACTATCCCTTTTTGGTCCCTTCCTATCTCCGCCCATTTTTTACAGGAGAATAGTGTAACTAGTGGCAACTATTAAGTATCGTCAAGTATAGTAGGGCCCATTATTTTATCTACATATACAAATAAATGTTATGTTTTAAATTTAATAAGCTACCCATTCTTTGTGAATCCTATTGTTTATTCAGGGGTCTAGCCTCATTAATTAATTATAGTTTGACCGACTAGAATTGGTTGTGTTACAATAGCCATCCACAGATCCCCCCTAAACAGTGCCATCCACAGATCCCCCCTCCCCTAAACAGTGCCATGATGGCACTGTTTAGGGGAGGGGGGATCTGTGGATGGCACTGTAGGGGGATCTGTGGATGGCACTGCCATCCACAGATCCCCCTACAGTGCCATCCACAGATCCCCCTACAGTGCCATCCACAGATCCCCCTCCCCGACGCTCACAGCAGTATATTTAAACTAATCAGTAACCTTTAACTTTGGATATCTTACTTTGTCTTTGCTCCGGTAATAGCAGGCAGTGCGGGGAGCGGCGCTCACTCACTGACGTCACGCGCCTGCTCCCACTAGGCGGCGCAGGCGCGTGACGTCAGTGAGTGAGTGCCGCCCCCCGCACTGCCTGCTATTACCGGAGCTAAGACCTAGACTCGAGTATAAGACGAGAGGGCTTTTTGAGCACAAAAATATGTGCCAAAAAACTCGTCTTATACTCGAGTATATACGGTATGTCATATTGGTTAACAAGGTATTTAACCTTAATTTCCGTGAGAACCGGCCTGTAATTGGTTCTCATGACCGTGGGAACTAGAATGTGATTGGCTAAATATTCTGTATTGAGCGCTCCAGCTATAAAAAGACCTGGCAGTGAAGAAAATGGCAGATTACTGTTATTAGGATACAGAGATGCTGCCATTTTTTTTTATATTAATTAAATACAATGATATTAGGTGTTGAGCAGCGCCCCACTGGCCTGCTGTCGATTAACCTTTTAATCCCCTTTCTACTAGCATTTTTCAGTAGTAAAATTTAATATATATATGTGTATATACATGTGTGCATATATGTGTATATATGTGTGTGTGTCTGTGTATAAATGCATGTATGTACAGGGAGTGCAGAATTATTAGGCAAGTTGTATTTTTGAGGATTAATTTTATTATTGAACAACAACCATGTTCTCAATGAACCCAAAAAACTCATTAATATCAAAGCTGAATATTTTTGGAAGTAGTTTTTAGTTTGTTTTTAGTTTTAGCTATTTTAGGGGGATATCTGTGTGTGCAGGTGACTATTACTGTGCATAATTATTAGGCAACTTAACAAAAAACAAATATATACCCATTTCAATTATTTATTTTTTCCAGTGAAACCAATATAACATCTCAACATTCACAAATATACATTTCTGACATTCAAAAACAAAACAAAAACAAATCAGTGACCAATATAGCCACCTTTCTTTGCAAGGACACTCAAAAGCCTGCCATCCATGGATTCTGTCAGTGTTTTGATCTGTTCACCATCAACATTGCGTGCAGCAGCAACCACAGCCTCCCAGACACTGTTCAGAGAGGTGTACTGTTTTCCCTCCTTGTAAATCTCACATTTGATGATGGACCACAGGTTCTCAATGGGGTTCAGATCAGGTGAACAAGGAGGCCATGTCATTAGATTTTCTTCTTTTATACCCTTTCTTGCCAGCCACGCTGTGGAGTACTTGGACGCGTGTGATGGAGCATTGTCCTGCATGAAAATCATGTTTTTCTTGAAGGATGCAGACTTCTTCCTGTACCACTGCTTGAAGAAGGTGTCTTCCAGAAACTGGCAGTAGGACTGGGAGTTGAGCTTGACTCCATCCTCAACCCGAAAAGGCCCCACAAGCTCATCTTTGATGATACCAGCCCAAACCAGTACTCCACCTCCACCTTGCTGGCGTCTGAGTCGGACTGGAGCTCTCTGCCCTTTCCCAATCCAGCCATGGGCCCATCCATCTGGCCCATCAAGACTCACTCTCATTTCATCAGTCCATAAAACCTTAGAAAAATCAGTCTTGAGATATTTCTTGGCCCAGTCTTGACGTTTCAGCTTGTGTGTCTTGTTCAGTGGTGGTCGTCTTTCAGCCTTTCTTACCTTGGCCATGTCTCTGAGTATTGCACACCTTGTGCTTTTGGGCACTCCAGTGATGTTGCAGCTCTGAAATATGGCCAAACTGGTGGCAAGTGGCATCTTGGCAGCTGCACGCTTGACTTTTCTCAGTTCATGGGCAGTTATTTTGCGCCTTGGTTTTTCCACACGCTTCTTGCGACCCTGTCGACTATTTTGAATGAAACGCTTGATTGTTCGATGATCACGCTTCAGAAGCTTTGCAATTTTAAGAGTGCTGCATCCCTCTGCAAGATATCTCACTATTTTTGACTTTTCTGAGCCTGTCAAGTCCTTCTTTTGACCCATTTTGCCAAAGGAAAGGAAGTTGCCTAATAATTATGCACACCTGATATAGGGTGTTGATGTCATTAGACCACACCCCTTCTCATTACAGAGATGCACATCACCTAATATGCTTAATTGGTAGTAGGCTTTCGAGCCTATACAGCTTGGAGTAAGACAACATGCATAAAGAGGATGATGTGGTCAAAATACTAATTTGCCTAATAATTCTGTACATAGTGTATATATATGTTTGTGCGTGTATATAAATATATCTATATATATATTTATTTATATATATATATTATAATTATATTATTATTATTCATATTTTAATATAACTTGTAATATATTTTTATATTTGTAAAAAATGCATTGCTAGTTATCAATAATATCAGTTTTTACATTTCTATGAAGTCATGCATTGAGATTGGTAGTGGAACTATGTATATACACAATATACTGCTGCACTGGATATAAATATAACATAAAACACTTCTTAAGACTTAAGCTTATATTAGCAAATCGAATTTTAGTCAGTTCCTGTAAAGAGCCTTTGTTCTGCTAAAGAAAGTACTGTATGCACTACTCCCTTTTTTTTCTTGGAGAGCAATAGATACCTGAATATATACATGTAATTACAAACATATAATATATATATATACAGTTGCAAGAAAAAGTATGTGAACCCTTTGGAATTATATGGATTTCTGCAAAAATTGGTCATAAAATGTGATCTGATCTTCATCTAAGTCACAACAATAGACAATCACAGTCTGCTTAAACTAATAACACACAAAGAATTAAATGTTAGCATGTTTTTATTGAACACACCATGTAAACATTCACAGTGCAGGTGGAAAAAGTATGTGAACCCATAGACTAATGACATCTCCAAGAGCTAATTGGAGTGAGGTGTCAGCCAACTGGAGTCCAATCAATGAGATGAGATTGGAGGTGTTGGTTACAGCTGCCCTGCCCTATAAAAAAAACACACACACACCAGTTCTGGGTTTGCTTTTCAGAAGAATCATTGCCTGATGTAAATGATGCCTTGCACAAAAGAGCTCTCAGAAGACCTATGATTAAGAATTGTTGACTTGCATAAAGCTGGAAAGGGTAATAAAAGTATCTCCAAAAGCCTTGCTGTTCATCAGTCCACGGTAAGACAAATTGTCTATAAATGTAGAAAGTTCAGCACTGCTGCTACTCTCCCTAGTAGTGGCCGTCCTGTAAAGATGACTGCAAGAGCACAGAGCAGACTGATCAATGAGGTGAAAAAGAATCCTAGAGTGTCAGCTAAAGACTTACAAAAGTATCTGGCATATGCTAACATCCCTGTTAGCAAATCTATGATATGTAAAACACTAAACAAGAATGGATTTCATGGGAGGATACCACAGAGGAAGCCACTGCTGTGCAAAAAAAACATTGCTGCACGTTTACAGTTTGCACAAGAGCACCTGGATGTTCCACAGCAGTACTGGCAAAATATTCTGTGGACAGATGAAACCAAAGTTGAGTTGTTTGGAAGAAACACACAACACTATGTGTGGAGAAAAAGTGGCACAGCCCACCAACATCAAAACCTCATCCCAACTGTGAAGTATGGTGGTGGGGGCATCATGGTTTGGGGCTGCTTTGCTGTGTCAGGGCCTGGATGGATTGAAATCTTCAAAGGAAAAATGAATTCCCAAGTTAATCAAGACATTTTGCAGGAGAACTTAAGGCCATCTGTCAACCAGCTGAAGCTCAACAGAAGATAGGTGTTGCAACAGGACAACGACCCAAAGCATAGAAGTAAATCAACAACAGAATGGCTTAAACAGAAGAAAATATGCCTTCTGGAGTGGCCCAGTCAGAGTCCTGACATCAACCCGATTGAGATGCTGTGGCATGACCTCAAGAAAGCGATTTACACCAGACATCCCCAGAATATTGCTGAACTGAAACAGTTCTGTAAAGAGGAATGGTCAAGAATTACCGTACTCCTGACCGTTTTGCACGTCTGATCTGCAACTACAGGAAATGTTTGGTTGAAGTTATTGCTGCCAAAGGAGGTTCAACCAGTTATTAAATCCAAGGGTTCACATACTTTTTCCACCTGCACTGTGAATGTTTACTTGGTGTGTTCAATAAAAACATGGTAACATTTAATTCTTTGTGTGTTATTAGTTTAAGCAGACTGTGATTGTCTATTGTTGTGACTTAGATGAAGATCCGATCACATTTTATGACCAATTTGTGCAGAAATCCATATAATTCCAAAGGGTTCACATACTTTTTCTTGCAACTGTGTATATAAATATATATATATATATATATATATATATATATATATATATACACTGCTCAAAAAAATAAAGGGAACACAAAAATAACACATCCTAGATCTGAATTAATTAAATATTCTTCTGAAATACTTTACATAGTTGAATGTGCTGACAACAAAATCACACAAAAATAAAAAAAATGGAAATCAAATTTTTCAACCCATGGAGGTCTGGATTTGGAGTCACCCTCAAAATAAAAATGGAAAAACACACTACAGGCTGATCCAACTTTGATGTAATGTCCTTAAAACAAGTAAAAATGAGGCTCAGTAGTGTGTGTGGCCTCCACGTGCCTGTATGACCTCCCTACAACGCCTGTGCATGCTCCTGATGAGGTGGCGGACGGTCTCCTGAGGGATCTCTTCCCAGACCTGGACTAAAGCATCTGCAAACTCCTGGACAGTCTGTGGTGGATAGAGCGAGACATGATGTCCCAGATGTGCTCAATTGGATTCAGGTCTGGGCAACGGGCGGGTCAGTCCATAGCATCAATGCCTTCGTCTTGCAGGAACTGCTGACACACTCCAGCCACATGAAGTCTAGCATTGTCTTGCATTAGGAGGAACCCAGGGCCAACCGCACCAGCATATGGTCTCACAAGGGGTCTGAGGATCTCATCCCGGGACCTAATGGCAGCCAGGCTACCTCTGGCGAGCACATGGAGGGCTGTGTGGCCCTCCAAAGAAATGCCACCCCACACCATTACTGACCCAATGCCAAACCGGTCATGCTGGAGGATGTTGCAGGCAGCAGAACGTTCTCCACGGCGTCTCAAGACTCTGTCACGTCTGTCACATGTGCTCAGTGTGAACCTGCTTTCATCTGTGAAGAGCACAGGGCGCCAGTGGCGAATTTGCCAATATTGGTGTTCTCTGGAAAATGCCAAACGTCCTGCACGGTGTTGGGCTGTAAGCACAACCCCCACCTGTGGACGTCGGGCCCTCATGTCACCCTCATGGAGTCTTTTTCTGACCGTTTGAGCAGACACATGCACATCTGTGGCCTGTCATGTTGCAGGGCTCTGGCAGTGCTCCTCCTGTTCCTCCTTGCACAAAGGCGGAGGTAGCGGTCCTGCTGCTGGGTTGTTGCCCTCCTACGGCCTCCTCCACGTCTCCTGATGTATTGGCTTGTCTCCTGCTAGCGCCTCCATGCTCTGGACACTACGCTGACAGACACAGCAAACCTTCTTGCCACAGCTCACATTGATGTGCCATCCTGGATAAGCTGCACTACCTGAGCCACTTGTGTGGGTTGTAGACTCCGTCTCATGCTACCACTAGAGTGAAAGCACCGCCAGCATTCAAAAGTGACCAAAACATCAGCCAGGAAGCATAGGAACTGAGAAGTGATCTGTGGTCACCACCTGCAAAACCACTTCTTTATTGGGGGTGTCTTGCTAATTGCCTATAATTTCCCCCTTTTGTCTATCCCATTTGCACAACAGCATGTGAAATTGATTGTCACTCAGTGTTGCTTCCTAAGTGGACAGTTTGATTTCACAGAAGTGTAATTGACTTGGAGTTACATTGTGTTGTTTAAGTGTTCCCTTTATTTTTTTGAGCAGTGTATATACACACAGACACACACATATATACACATATATGCATACATGTACATTACAGACCAAAAGTTTGGACACACCTTCTCATTCAAAGAGTTTTCTTTATTTTCATGACTATGAAGGTATCAAAACTATGAATTAACACATGTGGAATTATATACATAGCAAACAAGTGTGAAACAACTGAAAATATGTCATATTCTAGGTTCTTCAAAGTAGCCACCTTTTGCTTTGATTACTGCTTTGCACACTCTTGGCATTCTCTTGATGAGCTTCAAGAGGTAGTCCCCTGAAATGGTCTTCCAACAGTCTTGAAGGAGTTCCCAGAGATGCTTAGCACTTGTTGACCCTTTTGCCTTCACTCTGCGGTCCAGCTCACCCCAAACCATCTCGATTGGGTTCAGGTCCGGTGACTGTGGAGGCCAGATCATCTGGCGCAGCACCCCATCACTCTCCTTCATGGTGAAATAGCCCTTACTTTCAAAGTTTTCCCAATTTTTCGGCTGACTGACTGACCTTCATTTCTTAAAGTAATGATGGCCACTCGTTTTTCTTTACTTAGCTGATTTTTTCTTGCCATAATACAAATGCTAACAGTCTATTCAGTAGGATTATCAGCTGTGTATCCACCTGACTTCTCCTCAACGCCACTGATGGTCCCAACCCCATTTATAAGGCAAGAAATCCCACTTATTAAACCTGACAGGGCACACCTGTGAAGTGAAAACCATTTCAGGGGACTACCTCTTGAAGCTCATCAAAAGAATGCCAAGAGTGTGCAAAGCAGTAATCAAAGCAAAAGGTGGCTACTTTGAAGAACCTAGAATATGACATATTTTCAGTTGTTTCACACTTGTTTGTTATGTATATAATTCCACATGTGTTAATTCATAGTTTTGATGCCTTCAGTGTGAATCTACAATTTTCATAGTCATGAAAATAAAGAAAACTCTTTGAATGAGAAGGTGTGTCCAAACTTTTGGTCTGTACTGTATATACATGGAAAACGCCCACCAACCGCATAAATGTAATAAAATGCCGCAATGAAAGATGGAGTAACCCCTTTTTTTAAAAAGGGTACTCCATATACAGGTTTTGCTATGGACATGAGATATGGCCCGATCCAGCCCACATTTTTCTGATTTTGAAAAAACAAAAATAGGGGTGGGGAGGAGGTATAGGAAAGGCGCCAAACCGAGCAAAAAATGCACAAAATTTTTTTTATCATGGTGCTAGAGTGCTAGCATATTATATATATAGGTCAAAGGATTCTACATAAAAACCTTTCATATAGAAAACAACAAAATAATAAAATAAAAAAAATAATAATAAAATAATAATAATAATTATTATTATTAACAATTGATAAAAAAAAAAAAAAAAAAAATGATTAATAAAAAAAAAAAAAAATTATCATTGGAATAAAATAGTTGAAATAAATGCGGTCCCTGCTGTGGTGAACACAGAGGGTTAAAGGTGGAGGTTAAAAACCAAGGTTAAAAGAAAGGAATAAAATGGATGAGTAAACATCCAGTGAGGCACTTACTTCACTGGGGGGTCGTCAGCAGGATAAGCATAAAACACCTGTGACGATTCCCCCCTGGCCAGGATCGTGTGTAGAGTCTTAGTGAATGATGGCAGCAAGGCAGTGTGCTTCTGATCAAATCACCTTTATTAGCAGATAAGTGGCTCAACGCGTTTCGGGGATCAATGTTTCCCCTTCATCAGGAGCAAGTGGCTAGCCAAACACTTTTTTATTGTACTTACAAAATTTAAAACAAATAGATGCATATAAAATAAAAGGATGCTTCTTTTTTCATATGCATCGACCCGGGTTTCGCTCCTTGCTTCGTCAGGGGCAGCATTTATTTAAACATATATAGTTTTGAGCCATAATATATTTACATCAATATATTATGGCTAAAACATCAGTAGTTGTTTCCCACATATTATGCATTCATATATATCAGAAGTATGATTCTATCTATCTATATATATTTTTTTTATTTCTTCTAGTAATTACTAGGGTTGAGCGAACCCGCACTTTAGGATTTTTGGACCATGGACCCGAACCCGAACATTTCAGTAAAAGTTCGGTGTTCGGCGATTTTTTGCCGCTTTTTGAAAGGCTGCACAGCAGCCAATCAACAAGCGTTTAACGTTGTGCCCTTAGAAGCCATCACAGCCATGCCTACTAATGGCATGGCTGTGATTGGCCAGTGCAGCATGTGACCCAGCCTCTATATAAGCTGGAGTCACGTAGCGCTGCACGTCACTCTGCTGTTACTAGTGTAGGGAGAGGATGCTGCTGCTGTGAGGGAGAGAATAGGAAAGAAACTTTAATCAGAACTGCAATTGAACTCAGCGATCTAGATAGATTTTGTTGTGTGGGTGCAGTGCACAATCTTTTTATCCTGCCCTGAGCCAGCTCCAAGGAGTTCCCTGGCGTGGCAGTTCTTCAGACAATGTGCTGACGACAAATCATGAGTGGTTTGCACGCTGTGCAATCAGAGCCTGAAGCGAGGCATAAACGTTCTCAACCTGAGCACAATATGCATGACCAGGCATCTAAGTGCAAAGCATGAGCTGCAGTGGAGTAGACACCTCAAAAACCAAGAAAGGTCTCTGGCTCCTCCTGCTTCCTCTTCTGCTGCAGTCTCGGCCTCTTCATCCACCTCTGAAATGACAGTGCCACCTGCCACCCAGCAAACAGAGGATCTGCCAGCAACACCACCACCTGGGTCAGAGGCAGCTCTAAACTTTGTGAGGCCTTAGGCAAAATTTGAACATGAGGCCCCCACGAAGATTATTGGGATGCTCGTGATCTCCCGTACGGCGCCCCGGCTCAGTCCTCAGGAAATAAGCTGTGTCAACCACCGCACGGAACGGTGGTGTGGTCAACCCCTGACCCTCCATGTATCTCTATGGAAGACTCAGAGATACACAAGTGGCTCTCCCATAGATACATGGAGGGGGAGTGTTGACCACTGCTCCGGGCACAAGGAGATCCGGAGTACCATATAGGAGATCGTGGGGGATCCCAATGGCCAGACCCCCCCCCCCCCCCGATCAGAAACTTAGGGGATTTATTTTCCTATCCCGGAGTACCCCTTTAATATGCAGTGACATCACAGTAAAGGGTTAATATGCACAGTGACAACACAGTACAGGGCTTATATTCACAGTGCATATTAACACTTTGCATTAACCCTGGCCCAGTTCTCTAAATCGACCCTCCCCCCACACACCGCATTTTGCTGCATTTGCCATACAGCAGCACATACCTCTCACATCCAGGGCGTCCAGGTGATGTCTCCTCGGATGTAGATCTTCTCTCTCATCGTCTTCTCCATTCAGTCCGGAGACTTCTCTTAGCCGTCTCGTCTCTGCAGAGTGTGACACACAGACATCTTAGCTTCCTCACTTTTCTATCATCATCCCCCAACCTGGAGTCCCCACAGTGTTATCCTGCTGCTTGCTGTGCTCCCCAATACCCCCAAATACTATCCTGAAGAAATATTAGTGCCCCCATAGTAATAGTACTCCTCATAGTCCCACCAATAGTAATTCCCTTCTAGAATGCTCTCATTAGTAATACTGCCTCCCATACTGCTCCAAATTAAGTAATTTGCCCCCACACATCCCCCCATTAAGTAATTTGTCCGCCACACTGCCCCAATTAAGTAATTTGCCCTCCACACTGCCCCCATTAAGTAATTTGCCCCCACACTGCCCCCATTAAGTAATTTGTCCGCCATACTGCCCCCATTAAGTAATTTGTCCGCCACACTGCCCCCATTAAGTAATTTGTCCGCCACACCGCCCCCATTAAGTATTTGTCCGCCACACTGCCCCCATTAAGTAATTTGGGCCCCCACACTGCCCTAATTAAGCAATTTGCCCGCCACACTGCCTCAAAAATTTGCCCACACACTGCTTCATATTATGAAATTTCCCCCCAACCTTGTACTTGTCCGCTGATCTGCGCAGGCATGAGTTCAACTTCAGTCACTTGAGAATGCAACCCCATCCTGCGGAGCATAATCCTGCGAGACCCGTGACCTCCCGCGGGTCTCGCGGGATTACGCACCGCACGACTGGGTTGCGCTCTCAAGTGACTGAATTCATGACCGCGCGGCGAAGCAGCCTAGCAGATTAGTGGACAGACAAGTACAAGGGGGGTGGGGAATAGCATTCGGGGCCTGGAATGTTTTGACCTAAGGACACTCCCACCCGACACCGCTGCAAGTACTTAGCCGGCGGCCTAAGAGGCCTAATGGAAGAGCCGCCTCTGACCTGGGTCACCAAGCATCTCCACAATGTCCCATGGAAGCGTTCAGCTCTCTATCTACAAAACACTGGATCGGAGGGAGGAAGTACCCCCCTACCCACCTGCGATCCCTGGCCCTGAATGCCAGCATTTCAAAATGACTGGCCTTTGAAATTCTGTCATTCCGTCTGGTGGAGACGGATAGCTTTAAAAGCCTTATGGCGGTGGCTGTCCCACAGTATGTCGTGCCCAGCTGCCACAACTTTTCCAGGCGTGCCATCCCTTCCCTGCACAACCAAGTGGGGGACAAAATCAGGTGTGCACTGCGCAATGCCATCTGTGGCAAGGTGCACCTCACTACGGATACGTGGACCAGTAAGCACGGTCAGGGACGTTATATCTCCCTAACAGCACATTGGTTAAATGCAGTGGCGGCTGGGCCTGAGGCGGATAGCAGTTTGGCGCATGTCCTTCCACCACCGAGGATTGCAGGTCACTTCAGTTTGCCTCCTGTTGCTTCCTCCTCCTACTCCGCTTCCTCATCCTCTACCGGATTCTCATCCGGTCAGTGTAACACCTTCACCACCAACTTCAGCACAGCCAGGGATAAACGACAGCAGGCAGTTTTAAAACGTAACCCCACACCGCGCAGGAGCTGTGGACGGGCCTTTAACAACAGACCGATGAGTGGTTGGTGCCTCAAGCCCGGCCTGGTGATGTGCGATAATGGGCGAAATCTTGTAGCAGCTCTGGGACTAGCTGGTTTGACGCGCATTCCTTGACTGGCGCATGTGCTAAATTTGGTGGTGCAGAGATTCCTTGAAAATTACCCCGATATGTCAGAGCTGCTGCATAAAGTGCGGGCCATCTGTGCGTGCTTACGTCGTTCTCACCCTGCTGCTGCTCGCCTGTCAGCGCTGCAGCGTAACTTTGGCCTTCCCGCTCACCGCGTCATATGCGACGTGCCCACAAGGTGGAACTCCACCTTGCACATGCTGGCCAGACTGTGCGAGCAGCACCACTTCACCACCAATGACTGGGCCTCTATGCGAGACCTGTGTTCCTTGTTGTGCTGTTTCAAGTACTCCACCAACATGGCCAGTGCCGATAACGCCGTTCTCAGCGTTACTATCCCACTTCTATGCCTCCTTGAAAAAACGCTGCTGGAGATGATGGAAGAGGATGTGGCACAGGAGGGGGAGGAGGAAGAGGGATCATTTTATAGGGTTTCCGGCCAGTCATTCACAAATGGCTCCAAGGGTGGGTTCCTGCACCCTTAAACGCCAGGTACACAATTGTCCAGCTAGGGCACAGTTCTAGAGGATGACAAGGTGGAGGATATGGAGGAGCAGGAACCATGTTCACAGCAGGGTGGCACCCAGACCAGCTCATGGCCATTACTAATGACACAGACGATACACCTCCCACAGAGGACAGCTTTTTGTTGCCTCTGGGCAGCCTGGCACACATGAGCGAATACATGCTGCAGTGTCTCCGCAATGACAGCGGAGTTGCCCACATTCTAACTTGTGCTGATTACTGGGTGGCCACACTGCTGGATCCCCGTTACAAGGACAATGTACCTTCCTTAATTCCCTCACTGGAGCGTGATCGTAAGATGTGCGAGTACAAGCACACGCTGGTAGACGCGCTCCTGGTGGCATTCCTACCTGACAGCGGGGGCACAGTGGAAGCACAAGGTGAAGGCAGAGGAGGAAGAAGAGGTAACCAATGCAGGTGGGGCACCGCCAGCACCTCAGAAGGCAGGGTTAGCATGGCCAAAATGTGGAAAAGCTTTGTCAGCACGCCACAACAACCAGCACCACTAGCTGATATGGAATGTCTTAGCAGGAGGCAGCATTTCAGCAACATGGTGGAGCAGTATGTGTGCAGACGCCTACACGTACTGAATGACAGGTTTGCCCCCTTCAAATTCTGGGTCTCCAAATTGGGCACATGGCCTGAGCTTGCCCTTTACGCCTTGGAGGTGCTGGCCTGCCCTGCAGCCAGTGCATTATCTGAACGTGTGTTTAGCATGGCAGGGGGCGTTATCACAGACAAGCGCAGCCGCCTGTCCACAGCCAATGTGGACAGGCTCACATTCATTAAAATGTACCAGGCATGGATCCCACAGGACTTGTCCGTACCTTGTGCAGAATAGACATGTATACCGGCACTAACCAGCCATTGTTATACTGCAGCGCAATTGGTCATTCTTGTATTTTGGATATTTCACACTCTTTTGGAGTGTACCCTACAAAAAAAAAAATTACTAATTAAAACCAAAAACCACTGTTGGCGACCTCGTCCTCCTCCACCGCTGCTTCCATCTACACCGCTATGTCCACCGCCTCCTCAAACTATTACTCCATATGGACCTCCACTCATAAATCAAGTTAAATTTTTTTTTTATTTGTACATATTGTATTTTATTTTATGTCATTTTACTAATTTGTCTGTTACATTTTCGGGTGAAATTCACCACTTTTTGGGTGTGATATACCACTGCTATACCTAGTAGACATGTAAAAAAAAAAATTACTAATTTGTCTGTTACATTTTCGGAGGAAATTCGCCAACCTTTCGGTGTGATATACCACTGCTCTATCTAGTAGACAGGTAAAAAAAATTATGATTACACTTGCCGGTTATCGGATTTTCCAGACCCCACGACAGCACCACAAAGAGAGGGATCCACCCCCAGGGACAGGAAACGTACAGAATAAAATGGTGGAGCCTCTCTACCCCTTCAGTGGATTTCAGAGCAAGAGAGGGACTCCTACACAATTAATCATTCTGAACCAGCATATAGACAATATAACCAACATACAGTATATATATTTATATATATTTTATTTTATTTTTATTTTTTTGCTACTCCATGTGAAAACACAGAACCCATCACCAAAATAAGGAATTAGGAAGGGTGCTGTCGTGGGGTCTGGAAAATCCGATTACCGGTAAGTGTAATCATCATTTTTCCCCTCCCCCACGACAGCACCACAGGGAGAATTACAGAGGAATAGAATCCTTCCTAGGGAGGGACCACCGCTTGTAAAACTTTTCTACCTAAAGATAGATCAGAGGAAGAGTGCAGATCCAAATGGTAGTGACGGAAAAAGATACAAGGTGAAGACCATGTGGCCGCCTTACAAATTTGCTCAATTAAAGCCCCTGACCTTTCAGCCCAAGAAGTGGAAACAGAGCGAGTAGAGTGAGCCTTCACCAAGACTGCAGGAGATACACCTTCCTCCAAGTAGGATTGTATAATACCCTATCTAAGCCACCTAGACAAGGTACTCTTGGTAACCTTCTTCCCTTTATTCGATCCCGAAAAGAGAATGAACAAAGTAGAAGACTTTCTGCATACTGTAACAAGCATCTCCGGACATCTAGAGTATGAAATGCTATATCCCCAGAATTTTTTGGATGGTCCCAAAAGGAAGGAAGAATTATTTCTTGGGACGTATGAAATTTAGAGGACACTTTGGGTAAAAAGGCCGGATCAGGTTGAATAATGACTCTGTCATCCAGAACCCTAGTGAAGGGAGGAATAATGGAAATATCCTGCAACTTGCTTATTCTTCTAGCAGTGGTGAGGGCTACTAATAAAACTATTTTGTAAGTAAGATGTTTTATGCTAGAAGAATCAATGGGTTCAAAGAGTGCCTTGGTTAAGGAATTAAGCACAGAATTAAGATCCCACGGTGGGACCCTGGGGGACAAGACTGGCGTTATCAACTGCTTAAAAAAATCTAATGATCCATGGATTTGAGGCAAAGTTTTGTTTAAATAGTACCGACAGGGCAGAGACCTGTACTTTAAGAGTACTTTTTGCCAGTCCAAATGAAAGACTGTTCTGTAAAAATTCCAGGACCTGGGAAATAGGGACAGATAAGGGTAAATTTTTTGGGTTAAGTTTACCAAAATCTATAAACTTGTTCTAGGTTCTAGCATAGATTGAAATAGTCACAGGCTTTCTGTTTTTAAGCAAAGTCGCAATGAGTTCCTGAGAGAACCCCTTCCTGATCAATAAGTTCCGCTCAAATTCCAAGCAGTCAGATGGAGAGTAAACCATGCCCTCTTGGGCCAGAAGGGGGCAGTGAGGATAACCGTTGCCTTGTCCTTCCTGATCTTTTTCAGGACTGCTGGGATCAACTGGAAGGGGGGAAAGGCATAGGCTAGGGGGAAGTTCCACTTCAGAAGAAAGGCGTCCACCCCACAGGGGAACTCCCTGGGATTTAGCGAGCAAAAAAGGTCTACTTTCTTGTTCTGGCTTGAACCAAACAGATCTATCACCGGAATGCCCCAAGACTTTGTGATCATGGTAAATATTGAATTGTTCAGGGACCACTCCCCTTGCTTCAAGGGGTACCTGCTTAGGAAGTCTGCATGAACATTCTCCTTCCCTTTTATATGGAGAGCTGATACATGACTAACTTGTTATCGATCTTGTTCCCCCCTGGTGATTCACATATGCCAAGGTCACCTGATTGTCTGAGAGAATCCTCATGTGACCAGAGCCTAGAAGGGACTGAGAAGCTTTCACGGCCAGTCTTACAGCCACTAATTCTTTCCGATTGGAAGAAAACAATCTCTGACTTGGGGACCATAGACCCTGAAAACTGTACCCTTGAATATGGGCTCCTCACCCCCAAGGGCTTGCATCCATGGTCAGAACAATAGGATCTGGTTAAGACCAAGGGATTCCCTGAACTAGATTGTCCTTGTCCAGCCACAAGGATAGACTCCTTACTGTCGTGTTTGAAATTTTTATTCTGACATCCAATGCCCCCTTGTATAAAATCTGACTGCAACTGGCGGGAGTGAAATTGTGCCCACTGCACTGCAGGGATGCAAGAAACTAGAGACTCCAGAACCGACATTGCCTTCCGAAGAGTCAGAGAGGTGGAGGAAAGAAAATTGATTATACCTTCTTTGTTTCTGAATTCAAAACCAGGCCCAGAAACCTCTGTTTTTTTTACCGGTTTTAATTTGGATTTTTTGCAGTTTATTATCCACCCCAGTTCTTAAAGTCTGCACGACCATCTGAACATTCTTCTTGCACTTGAGCCGGGAATCTGCTATGATCAAAAAATCGTCCAGGTATGGAACTATCAACACGTTCTTGATCCTTATAAATAAAACCATCTCTGCTACTACCTCTGTGAATATTCTTTGGGCCATGGACAGGCCAAAGGGCAATGCCTGGAACTGATATTGTTGAATGTGACCCTCCACATTCGGAATCGCCACCCTGAGGTATTTCTGAAATTCCTGGTGTATAGGAATATGAAAATAGGCATCTTTTAAATCTATTACTGCCATGAAACAATGAGGGAAAAGAAGCTGGACCGTATTCCTCATTGTCTCCATTTTGAACTTTTTGTACACCAGAAATTTGTTCAAATCCCTCAGATTGATGATTGTCCTGTGAGAACTGTCTGGCTTTGGAACTAGAAAAAGATGGGAGAAATAGCCTTCGGAATGCTCTTCTAGGGGAACAGGAATCAGGACATCTTTCTTTATAAGGTCTAATACTTCCATTATTATGGGAAAAAAGCCTTTTACACAAATGTTTTTTGTAATAACGAATCTTTACGGAGGCAAGGAAAGGAATTCTGGTTTTAGACCCAAGGCCCCGCAATCTTTTCCCAGGCTGACTGGAAGAATTTTAGCCTTCCTCACAGTTTTTGACCTGGCGTCATTGTTGAGGTTGTTTCTTATTTGTAGAGGAAGGCTGGGGTCACACTTGAGCGTTTTACAGCGCGTTCAAACGCGCTGTAAAACGCTCAACACATGAAAACCAATGCTTCCCTATGGCCCTGGTTCTCACCTGAGCGTTTTACAGCGCGTTTGAACGCGCTGTAAAACGCCTGACGCATAAACAAGTTCTTGAGCTTCTCTGGGGCGTTTTGACGCGCGTTTGTGGCCATAGGACACTGCAGTCAATCACACAAAAGCGCGTCAAACGCGCGTTTACTATTTCAAAAAACGCGCATAAAAACGCGCGACAAAAACGCACATTAAACGCGCATATCAAATACGCTCAGGTCTGAACCCAGCCGAAGAGTTTCCAAATGGAAATCCTCTCCCCCCCAAATTCTTGGATCTGAATCTCTGGTCTTTATCTCTGACTGGTCTTTTACCCGTGTTATTCCTATAGGGACAAAAAGACTGCCTATTCGTAGAACCAAATACCCCAGAAGGGTTAGGGACGGGAAACCTTCTTTTCCTATCAGCTGCTTTCTCTAATAGGTCAATAAAATAGGTCTAATAGGTTAACAAAAATTCTCCCTGGCAGGGGATGCCACATAACCTTTCTTTAGAGGATATATCCCCCCCACTCCAACTCTTAAGCCAAAGAGCCCTCCGAGCGGAGTTGGTAAGGGATTCCGACTGAGCACTGAGCTTTATAGAATCGACAGAAGCATCTGTCAAGAAGTTAGCCGCTTTTTGTAATGTAGGTAAGGAAGATAAAATCTGTTCCCTAGGGGAATCTTTCTTTTAATTGCACTTCCAGTTGCTGCAACCAAAGAGCTAATGTTCTAGCCGTAACATTAGCGGCTATAGCAGGGCAAAAGGATAACGTGGAGGCCTCCCAAGCTCCCCAAAGGAAAGACTCAGCTTTTTTATCTAAGGGTTCTTTAAGCACACCAGTATCCTCAAAGGGAAGGGAAGATTTTTCGATACCTTAGAAATGGCGATGTCAATTTTAGGGGCTTTTTCCCAAGAGGAGGAATTTACTTTCACAAAAGGATACTTGCACTTAAAAGATCTAGTGGCAAAGACTTTCCTGTCTGGCTTTCTCCACTCCCTCTGAATTAAGGACATGATACTATTATGTACAGGAAAACAACGACCTTTCCTTTCCTGTAACCCTTCAAAGAGTCTGCTACTGATTTATCTTCTTTAACATCCTCAATGTTCATGATAGATCTTATAACCTTTAATAATTTATCCGTGTCTTCCGGAGGAAAAAAGGAATTTGCCATAATTTTACCATCTGAAGAAGAGACAGAAGAAAACGACTGTGTAGAGTCACTGTCGTCAGACAAGTAATTCTGCAATAAACTAAATCTAGAACTTTTCTCCTTCACTGATGTTCTAGCCCTTTTGCTTGGCTTCAAGGAATTTTTAACTTACGTTTTAATGAGGGATCTTATATTCTCTAAAAACGAAGGCGACTCGTCGATGCATGCTTGGCATAATTTCTTCCCATAAGAAGAAGATAGCATTGTCCTACATAGCGCACACAATACAAAGGGCCAAAATTGAGATGGAGTATCATAAATGAGCCACTTACCCAAAGGAAGATTTATCAACTACCAGGATGGTATTCACCATTTCTCCCTCTGCAGATTCTTGTCTTCTTTCTTCCTCCATGGCAGAAAAGAGGAAGTAGGGAGCCTATTCACTGAGAAAAAAATAAATAGTTAACCCTGAATCCGCATATTACTAATGGCTGAGGGAAATCGATTAGAGGAAAGGTAGATCTTCATAAATTAGTCAAGCGCAGACCGTCCTGTAATAGCTCAGGGAACTGGTCTGGCTTGTTCTCTTACATACTGCCACATGCAGCGTCCCCCTCAGAAAGTGCGCCATCACGTGCACCGCTCCTGGCGTATCCAGAAGCGCATCATCGCACGCACCACCTCCCGGAAGTTGCCGCCCACGTGACCTGAATCGACGTGCCAGAAATGCGTCATCACGTGCCCCGCCTTTTCGGAAGTGTCACGTGAAATGTCACGTAGCCGGAAGCATCCCACACCGGCACGCAATCTCCACAAAAATAGTGCGGCAGAGCCTTGCCTCAAGGAAGTGGGGATGGAGCTCCCGGATGGAGCTTTCATGGGGCAGAGCTCTCCCTGAGAAGTAACACACATGCCTGCCGCAAGATACAGAGGGCCCCTGGAGCACCTCCATATCCTAGGGTCCTGTGAGCCTGCCCAGCAGCGCGATGGACCCCGGCAGCTACCGGCAGCGCTCTAGGGCCCCCTAGGAATCATAGACCGACGGTAAGAAAAACCTAAAAGGAAAAAACTGTAGGTCTCCCACTCCAGGGACAGGAAACCACTGAAGGGGTAGATAAGCTCCACCTTTTTATTCTGTAGGTTTCCTGTCCCTGGGGGTGAATCCCTCTCTCTGTGGTGCTGTCGTGGGGGAGGGGAAAAATTCACTAATTTGTCTGTTACATTTTCAGGTGAAATTCACCAATTTTTGGGTGTGATATACCACTGCTATACTTAGTAAATTAACTAATTTGTCTGTTTCATTTTCGGGTGAAATTAACCAATTTTTGGCTGTGATATACCTCTGCTCTACCTAGTTGACAGCTTAATAAATTTCACTAATTTTTCTGTTACATTTTCGGGTGACATTCAACAATTTTTGGCTGTGATAGACACCTGCTCTACCTAGTAGACAGGTTAATAAATTTCACAAATTTTTCTGTTACATTCTTGGGTTGACATTTTACAATTTTTGCCGTGAATAAACCCCTGCTCTGCATAAGTCACAGGGACCGAAATTTTGAAAAATAATCTGTTACATTGGTGGGTGACATTAACCCATTTCTGGCGATGAAAATTTCCTGCTCTGCATAGGTGACAGGGTCTTAAATTTCTAGAATTTGTCTTTAATTGGCCGTTTTATTTGATCCTTCTGCTTTAATAACTTGTCCCACATTTCTGCTTCATCCCATTGCAGCCATTGACCTCCCTTGGATGAGGTCTTC
Source organism: Bufo bufo (assembly GCF_905171765.1). Taxonomy (NCBI): domain Eukaryota; kingdom Metazoa; phylum Chordata; class Amphibia; order Anura; family Bufonidae; genus Bufo; species Bufo bufo. Next base: position 363,654,484 of record NC_053393.1, read on the forward strand.
CTTTCTCACGCTCCCTCTCGGGTGTGAAACCCTGATTCGCCGATAACCATGATCAACATGGTAGGCTCAGAAAAGAACATCAAAAGTTGATAGAGAAGATACCCAAATGGATTGTGGACGTCACAGGGACGTGCGATCAGGCAGAAGTTATCTAGAGTCAACAAAGCGGCAGCAGGGCCTCTCCTGGCTAACGTTTCCAAATCCAAAATACTCCAGTGACATTCACTATATTTTTTTATTAATCATTCCAATAACAGGGCATCTTAAGAGTTTATCGTCACTACTTCCTCTAGTCGGGAGTGTGTAATTGCCGCGCACCCTCTCCTTAACTTGGAAGCTTATGCTTCAATACTTTGTCCCACATTTCCGCTCGATTACATTTAATTTCATCCATTGACCTCCCATGGATGTGGTATCCCTTTCTCAGGCTCCCTCTCCGCCCTGGAACCCTGATTCCCCACCACCCGTGATCACCATCGTAGGTGCATAAAAGAACATCAAAAGTTTATAGAGAAGATATCTAATTGGATCATGGACATCACCGGGACGTGCGACATGGTGGAGCAGTATGTGTGCACACGCCTACTGAATGATGGGTCTGCCCCCTGCAACTTCTGGGTCTCCAAATTGGGCATATCGCCTGAGCTTGCCCTTTACGCTTTGGAGGTGCTGGCCTGCCCTGCAGCCAGTGTATTGTCTGAACGTGTGTTTAGCACGACTGGAGGGGGTTATCACAGGTTATATTTCCCAATTTTTTGGGGTGTACCCTATTTTAAAAAAATATAAATACATTTTAAATAAAAAAGCAGTGTAGGCTTCCTCCTCCTCCACTGCCGCTTCCACCTACACCGCCACATCCACCGCCTCCTCATCCTCCTACTCCATATGGACCTCGTTCTAGATCAAGATTTGTATATTTTGGGGATTTGCTTGAGAAAGGCTCTATGGATGAGCCGAAACGTTGCTGCTGCTGATTTATGCTACATGGGTGAATACATTTTTCTATTTTTGATAATTTTGGAGTGCTGTCCATTCTTCCTTTTATATTCTTGGGCTATTAGCCTATGCCCTAGGACATAGCACCCACTTGAATTTTTATATTTTTTTGGTGCTGCCAATTTTTTCTTTTGTGTATATATATTTACACTCACCTAAAGAATTATTAGGAACACCATACTAATACGGTGTTGGACCCCCTTTTGCCTTCAGAACTGCCTTAATTCTACGTGGCAGTTGATGGAGATTTGAGGGATGCACATCCAGGGCACGAAGCTCCCGTTCTACCACATCCCAAAGATGCTCTATTGGGTTGAGATCTGGTGACTGTGGTGGCCATTTTAGTACAGTGAACTCATTGTCATGTTAAAGAAACCAATTTGAAATGATTCGAGCTTTGTGACATGGTGCATTATCCTGCTGGAAGTAGCCATCAGAGGATGGATACATGTTCTCATACATGTTCTCATTCTGTTTACGCTAAATTCGGACTCTACCATTTGAATGTCTCAACAGAAATCGAGACTCAAAATTGCTTAAATCACCTTTCTTTCCCATTCTGACATTCAGTTTGGAGTTCAGGAGATTGTCTTGACCAGGACCACACCCCTAAATGCATTGAAGCAACTGCCATGTGATTGGTTGACTAGATAATTACATTAATGAGAAATAGAACAGGTGTTCCTAATAATTCTTTAGGTGAGTATATATATATATATATATATATATATACAGTACAGACCAAAAGTTTGGACACACCTTCTCATTCAAAGAGTTTTCTTTATTTTCATGACTATGAAGGCATCAAAACTATGAATTAACACATGTGGAATTATATACATAACAAACAAGTGTGAAACAACTGAAAATATGTCATATTCTAGGTTCTTTAAAGTAGCCACCTTTTGCTTTGATTACTGCTTTGCACACTCTTGGCATTCTCTTGATGAGCTTCAAGAGGTAGTCCCCTGAAATGGTCTTCCAACAGTCTTGAAGGAGTTCCCAGAGATGCTTAGCACTTGTTGGCCCTTTTGCCTTCACTCTGCGGTCCAGCTCACCCCAAACCATCTCGATTGGGTTCAGGTCCGGTGACTGTGGAGGCCAGGTCATCTGGCGCAGCACCCCATCACTCTCCTTCATGGTCAAATAGCCCTTACTTTCAAAGTTTTCCCAATTTTTCGGCTGACTGACTGACCTTCATTTCTTAAAGTAATGATGGCCACTCGTTTTTCTTTACTTAGCTGCTTTTTTCTTGCTATAATACAAATTCTAACAGTCTATTCAGTAGGACTATCAGCTGTGTATCCACCTGACTTCTCCTCAACGCCACTGATGGTCCCAGCCCCATTTATAAGGCAAGAAATCCCACTTATTAAACCTGACAGGGCACACCTGTGAAGTGAAAACCATTTCAGGGGACTACCTCTTGAAGATCATCAAGAGAATGCCAAGAGTGTGCAAAGCAGTAATCAAAGCAAAAAGTGGCTACTTTGAAGAACCTAGAATATGACATATATTCAGTTGTTTCACACTTGTTTGTTATGTATATAATTCCACATGTGTTAATTCACAGTTTTGATGCCTTCAGTGTGAATCTACAATTTTCATAGTCATGAAAATAAAGAAAACTCTTTAAATGAGAAGGTGTGTCCAAACTTTTGGTCTGTACTGTATATATATATATATATATTGTGACAGGACCAGGGGGAAAGTGGTAGAAGGAGTCTACATTTCACCTAGGTTCCTGTCCTATACGTTCTAAAAAGCAGCCAGGGAATTGACAGCAAGGAAAACTAGGTTTTCTCTTTGCAAGGGTTTTGTTAAAAACCTGGTTAGAAGGGCCTGGCTGCTTGGAGCAGGGAGAGTTGGGTGGGTCCCTGCTCCAATTAGCCACTCCAGGTATTCAGGGTAACTGTGGCTAATCACCTTGCAACCTGAGTGTGCTATAAAAGGGCAAACAGCTCACTAGCTGAGCTCTCTGCTCCTGGGAAGAACCCTGCTGGGTGAGTGAAAAACAACTGTGTGTTTTGTTGATGGAGCTGGGCACAAGGCTCAGTTTCATGTAGTTAGGGACTACTGCCTGTTTAGAAGTAGTGGCCAGACGGCCAGGTATTTCATTTGTTTTGAACTGTTTTGTTTAATTCTTTTTCTGCAAAAATCAATAAAACTGGCTGAGGCCAGTTGCACCGTACTTGCTTGGACTGGACTGTGTTTTATGTGCCTATAGCGCCCGTCTATCCCAGGAGACGGCGGTCCTGTGAGCTAATCCCGCTACAATATATATATATATAAAATGTTAAAACGGGCAGCACTCCAGCGGATAAAAATAAAAATAACTTTATTTACCCATAAGGATCATGCAACGTTTCGGCTCTACACAGGAGCCTTCCTCAAGCAGTGTGTACAAACCAAATACTGAACATATATAGTGCTGTATCGAATCATAACAATTTACATGTCAGGTGAACACCATTCATTACAATTAATAAATAATCAAGATAAAAAGTGCATTACAAGTATATAGAAAAATTTGACCCAAACAATCAATGTTGCATAATCGTGACACACATGATTTTACAAAAAATACATCCATAATTATAAAATATAGCAAAATATATACACAAACACATAATTAATATTATTATTAGTGCCAGCTGTGGTCAGTTGAATAAAGTGTCAAGTGCTTACTGTGTAGGTGATGCAAACGGAAAGTGAAGGAGGGAGGCCGGCTGTCATCCATGTTGACATGTGCGGTCCGGCGTGCCTGAATCGCCATTGCGCATGTCCATGTGACGTGTAATTCATGCTTCTGATTTGCGTTAACCTCGTCATATGGCGCATGCGCTTTCAAGCCATACCATCAAGTTGGCCATCTTAAATAAGGGTGAACTCAACCCGTTGTTCTGCGCAGGCGCACACAATAACAGCCAAGTCCGGTATATTGCAGGATCATGGTGGTAGTGGCATATAGACATGCCCTATAATTACAAAGGTGGCTAAGTGGGCTCGGGTGAAGGTCACCACAACAGCATCGAAGTGGAACCGCCAGCCGTGACCAAGGAGCGACTACGCATCTGCATGTACGTGCAGGGTCGCACCGCTACAGCGATCAAAACCCACCCATCACCACCATAACAAGAGGGTTCTCATAACCACCCGCCATGCATGTAACAGACCATAATGGAAAAACACAAGAATTAAAAAGTATTTTGCTGAACCAATAGTTTCAGTGCATCGTAATCGCACAACCCACATGAATGCGATGCCACTTCTCCTCTCCTCAGACTCCGTAACATACCATCTACAAGAAAATAATATAATAAATTTAGAAAGAGAACAATTTATATAAAAACTTGCAAAATAGACAAGAATCTATGTTTTATACACACAAATCACATAATAAACACAGGGACAGTCGACATTAAGGTGCATGAGTACAGGGCAAACCACATAACTAGCCAACCCCAACCTTGTAGTCCACATTCAGACCATGCGGTTTGAGGGAATCTAATGTATAGATCCATTTTAACTCCCTCTTTTTTAAGAGGCCAATCCTGTTGCCACCTCTCCTAGGCATTGGTACATAATCAATAATACAACACTTTAGGTCTTTCTCTGTGTGTTTAAAGTTGACAAAATGTTTTGACACTGGTAAATCCAGTCTTTTTTCCTAATGCTAAGTCGGTGGTTGTTGAACCGTGTCTTGAAATCAGTGGTTGTCTCACCGATATACACCAGATTGCACGGACACACAATTACATAAATAACGTAACTGGAGTCACAAGTCAGATAGTGCTGTATCTGATGTATAACCCCAGTCTGAGGGTGTGTGAAGGTCCTACCCTTGAGGATATATTTGCAATTCACGCAAGACAAACAAGGAAAACAGCCGACACTGCTGCCTGTCAGTGTCAGCTGCCTTGTTATTTTTAAAGTCCCCACATCGGCCCTCACCAGTTGGTCTTTGAGGCTCCTGGACCTGCGGTAGGACATGATAGGAGGAGAGTGAAATTCCTTGACTGCACTATGGCAACCGCCCAGTATATTCCAGTGGCGTCGAATAATATTGCCTATATCTGTACTTTGTTCACAATGAGTAGAGATAAAGGGGATCCTGGTCATTTGTGTTTGTTGTGTTTTTCTTTTTAGGATACTATCCCTATTAAGTTGACTGACCAATTCTTTTTTCTCTTGTAGTAGTTTAATTGGATAACCCCGTTTCTCAAATTTGTGCATCAATGTGTCTAACGTACTATCAGCTACCACAGGGTCTGAAACAATGGGTTTGGCCCTCAAGAACTGAGAGTACGGGAGAGATCTCACCATAGATCTAGGATGGTTACTGCTATATGTCAGTAGCGTGTTCCTGTCGGTTGGCTTAGTAAACAGTTCTGTCTGCAACTTGCCACCCGACAGGATCACGCGGGTGTCCAGAAACTGCATTTCTACATAAGAGTGCACCAAGGTAAATTGCAGTGCATTATCGATTCCATTAAGGAATCTATGGAAATCAAAAAGTTGTTCAATGTCCAGATGAGGAAGACTGGGCCAAGAAATATCTCAAGACTGATTTTTCTAAGGTTTTATGGACTGATGAAATGAGAGTGAGTCTTGATGGGCCAGATGGATGGGCCCGTGGCTGGATTGGTAAAGGGAAGAGAGCTCCAGTCCGACTCAGACGCCAGCAAGGTGGAGGTGGAGTACTGGTTTGGGCTGGTATCATCAAAGATGAGCTTGTGGGGCCTTTTCGGGTTGAGGATGGAGTCAAGCTCAACTCCCAGTCCTACTGCCAGTTTCTGGAAGACACCTTCTTCAAGTAGTGGTACAGGAAGAAGTCTGCATCCTTCAAGAAAAACATGATTTTCATGCAGGACAATGCTCCATCACACGCGTCCAAGTACTCCACAGCGTGGCTGGCAAGAAAGGGTATAAAAGAAGAAAATCTAATGACATGGCCTCCTTGTTCACCTGATCTGAACCCCATTGAGAACCTGTGGTCCATCATCAAATGTGAGATTTACAAGGAGGGAAAACAGTACACCTCTCTGAACAGTGTCTGGGAGGCTGTGGTTGCTGCTGCACGCAATGTTGATGGTGAACAGATCAAAACACTGACAGAATCCATGGATGGCAGGCTTTTGAGTGTCCTTGCAAAGAAAGGTGGCTATATTGGTCACTGATTTGTTTTTGTTTTGTTTTTGAATGTCAGAAATGTATATTTGTGAATGTTGAGATGTTATATTGGTTTCACTGGTAAAAATAAATAATTGAAATGGGTATATATTTGTTTTTTGTTAAGTTGCCTAATAATTATGCACAGTAATAGTCACCTGCACACACAGATATCCCCCTAAAATAGCTAAAACTAAAAACAAACTAAAAACTACTAATATCAGCTTTGATATTAATGAGTTTTTTGGGTTCATTGAGAACATGGTTGTTGTTCAATAATAAAATTAATCCTCAAAAATACAACTTGCCTAATAATTCTGCACTCCCTGTATACTTGTAATGCACTTTTTATCTTGATTAATTGTAATGAATGGTGTTCATCTGACATGTAAATTGTTATGATTCGATACAGCACTATATATGTTCAGTATTTGGTTTGTACAAACTGCTTGAGGAAAGCTCCTGTGTAGAGCCGAAACGTCGCATGATCCTTATGGGTAAATAAAGTTATTTTTATTTTTATCCGCTGGAGTGCTGCCCGTTTTTACATTTTGTATTCACCTGGATTGGCTTATATCCACATTGGGCTTGTGCACCCTTCATCTATTTTTTCATTTAGGACGGTGCTGCCATTTTTTTCTTTCTTTTTTTATATATATATATATATATATATATATATATATATATAGAGAGAGAGATAAAATAATACTTCTGATATACAGTATATGAATGCATAATTTGTGGGAAACTACTACTGATGTTTATTCTAAATATATAAACAATATGTTATGTTACGTAAATATATTATGGCTAAAAACTTTGTTTTCAATTAAATTTAGCCTCTATTTCTGATGGGATTTCAACTCACAACCTTCTACATTACAGCCCAGAATGTTAACCACTACACTATAGAGCTGCATGGCCAGTTACTTAAAAAAAAAATATTATGAGACTTCTGCTGTGTAGGAATACTTATACAGCAAGTATTCCTATACAGCAGAAGTCTCATATTTTTTTATTTTTTGGCCATGCAGCGCTATAGTGTAGTAGTTTAGATTATTGGCTGTAATGTAGAAGGTTGTGAGTTCAAATCCTGCCAGAAACTTTTTAGAAATAGAGGCTAAATTAGATTTAAATACAGTGGGTGTCCCCGAGCACTGACTCCCTATATGGACATAGCTATATATGGAGTCAGAGCAGGGACTCCTAAGCCGAACTAGAGTCCAGATACCCTCCCCTCTTCAGAGCAGGGGGTGCCTGGTTTAATGCTCAGGTTCTCCCATTGACTTCCTTTGTGCTCGTCCCTGCCTTTCTTCAACACTGGTCGTATTAGCTGACGGCTCTACAATGGCTATGTACTGTATAAATCTGGTTGTCGTAAGTTTTTGTCACCTGTATGCTGCCTGTTGGACATTTACAATACTTAGATTTTTATTTTTAACAAAATTAACACTTATGGCTCATGCTTGTAGCTCTCCATTTTGTACAGAGTCTGAATAGGACTTCCCTGTGTATGCCTTTGATTTCATAGAGACAAAAAGGGTTTTGAATTAGTTCGGAATGAGACAATATTTAGAAATCAGTTCTCAGCAATCTATTTCCTTATCATTACTCATTATTGTCAAATTGTTTATATTTCAGATTCAACAAAATATATCATATGAGCAGCTTAATGACTGGACCAACCCAGAGAATATGAACAGAACATTCACAGAGGTTTACCTCCCTCACTTTAAGATAGACAGTAGCTATTCAATGAAAGATTTCCTGCATCATATGGGAATGACTGATGTTTTTATTGATACCAGATCAAATCTGACTGAAATATCCCAAGAAAGTTTGTATGTGTCAGACATCATTAATCTAGTAACCATGGAGGCAGATGAAGATGGGACTAAAGAATCAACTGATATTGATGATCATTTGGGATTTTTGTCCTTAAAGCTTCCACAAATGACCTTCAAAGCAGATCATCCATTCATCTTTATTATACGGGATATGCTGAGCAAATGTTTTATATTTTATGGAGCATTTCAAAAGCCATGATTAATGTTGAGCAAATCGAAACATCCGAAGCAGAATTTGATCCAAATCATTTTTTTTATCAAAAGAAAAAAAAATTGATTTGCCCCAAAGCTGAATTTTTTTGCGCTTCATGGTAGCAAATCAATTTTTCCTAAAATGGTAGCTGAAAATAAAAAAAAATTATACTCACCTCATCCACTTAATCACGGGAAGGTCTTGATTGAAGAAAACCCAACAAAGGACCTGCTGCGAGCTTGAAGAAGTCACCACATGATCACGCTGGCCGCATGTGGCGTGACCTCAGCCATGATGATGTCACTGTGTCCAGCCAACGTGATCACGTGGTGACGTCATCATGTTAGCCAGAGGTTCTTTGGCGGGTTTTCTTCAATCAAGATGAAAGCTCACGGCCATTTTACAAATAAGTGGATGAGGTGAGTATATATTTTTTTATTTTTAACCCTGGATTAACTCCTTGAGCACCTAAATGTTAGCCTCAGATGCCGCGATCAGCATTGAACGTGGCATCTGAGGGGTTAAATGATGGGGGGGGGGTCACCTTTCCCTGTCATTGCGCCCTCTCCATACATTGGAAAAGGATTTATGACTAAGTAATTCGTAACAAATTGACGGATCGAATTTTTCAAAACTTCGCTCATCACTAGTCACCATAAAGTGGCGTGGAAAAACCGTGCCACTCACTTAGTGTTACATTACAAATAGGTTACACAAAACATAGACATACACATAAACAGTAATTAAATATACTATGTTAAATAGATCCGGAAAGAGTAAGTAAAAACCCACTCAGTGTACATGAATACACCAACCAACAAGAATAAACTGAGATAAACGGGTATATCATCAAAAATAAATGCTTTATTGAATAAAAGACACATAAATGAGACATGAGACAACAGATAAAAAATGGCTACATCTGAGGAAGCATGTTAACACAAATGAGACATGGGTAGGGGGGGGTGGAGTATGCAATATAAAAAAGGAGGTAAAAAAAAGAGTACAGTACCTCACTGATTTCTGTATGTGTAACTGCAACCACAGATATTCAATGTAGGGCAAAAAACCCTTTGAAGATGCTAAAGTGCAAATGCTGAGTGGCGAAACGCCATATCAATAAGTGGTTGCAGATTACACCGCGACACGTGGCTCTCCTTGTGAATGCGCTTCTTATAAAGAGCCCTACACACCTTTATCACATATTGAGTAAATCTAAGAACGCCCCATTGTAATCAGGACTGTGGGAGTTGAGGGCGGGCGAAGCAGCGCAGCCGGCCAATGGCCAGTTGGCCGGCATCACCCCTCGCCCCACCCATATTGCGCATCCGTCAACGCCCAAAAGAAGGCAGGGAGGTAGGCGCGGCCCCCTGATGGCCAGTCACGAGGCCGCACACCTCTCTCCGCCTACATGATGTGTCTGGCAAGTGACGGCCAATCACGTGCTCCGTCACAGATGGTAAGCCACTCCCCCAGGAAGGTCCTTCAGACAAAGTGGATCATTAATTATAGCACTTAGCTGGTAAGGCAAATACGTCCATTAACATGGAAATCCTTCACAATCAAAGTACTCAGCAGCATGTATATATTCAATGTATACTATTGTTACACTGGGAAGACAAATAATTACTATATATAGAAAAATATATATAGAGTGAAAAATTATAAAAGTGTGACATAATACGTAATATATGATGTATAACACATTCTGTCATACATGATTAGATATAAGTGAGCATTCAATATATAATATATTCTGTTATACATGATTAAATAAGTGAACAAACAATCAAGACCTGAGTCAAACATGATCAAAATGTGTTGAAAAAAAATAAGTCCATTCATTTCAGGGTCAGATTGTCAGTAAGCCACGTCCAAAGACGGACAGCATCCCCCCCAAGAGAAACTAATGGGATGGGAGCTAGCCGCGATCGAGCACAGCGAACAGACAAGTGAGTGAGTATGTGACTGCTATAAATTATAATACGCAGACGAAATATAGTTACATGTGTGCTATGTATGTGACAGTGAACATCGTGCACAAATACATAAAGTATATATAGTGAGAAAATATACAGTAATTTCTCCATATCGACAAACGTCCAAAGGGATCTTATCCCCCCAATATATCCTATATGCAATGCAGAGTTGAGTGACCGAAATTTCCATGTCGATGGATGTCCAAAAGGAATTTTCTCATCCCAATATATACTACAAGCTCCATATGGTAAGGGGCGCAGGTGAGTAGAGAACCAGATATACTAAAGAATATAAAAACACATATATAAGTAATCACGAAATAAATTGACACGCAAAAAACAAGGATACCAACGCTTAAAAATTATATATTAAGAACAAGAGTGTGTGGCACTCAAAGAAAAGGAGCGAAACCCAGGACCTCATTGAGGCCCTTGGGTTGCATGGTGTCCAGGGACCAGATCCACCTGGCCTCACGTTGAGCCAGGGGTTTTACTGTATTGCCACCCCGCATCCCCAAATCCACATGATCAATGCCACGTACCTTTGTTTTCATAGCGTTTTTTTTTTTTTTTCAACACATTTTGATCATGTTTGACTCAGGTCTTGATTGTTTGTTCACTTATTTAATCATGTATAACAGAATATATTATATTGGTTGCTCACTTATATCTAATCATGTATGACAGAATGTGTTATACATCATATATTACGTATTATGTCACACTTTTATAATTTTTCAATCTGTTAGGATTTTTCTATATACTGTATAGTAATTATTTGTCTTCCCGGTGTAACAATAGTATACATTGAATATATACATGCTGCTGAGTACTTTGATTGTGAAAGATTTCCATGTTAATGGACGCATTTGCCTTAGGCTACTTTCACACTAGCGTCGGGGCTCCGCTTGTGAGCTCCGTTTGAAGGGTCTCATAAGCGGCCCCGAACGCATTCGTCCAGCCCCAATGCATTCTGAGTGGATGCAGAGCCGCTCAGAATGTATCAGTCTGGCAGCTTTCAGCCTCCGCTCTGCCCAGCAGGCGGACACCCGAACGCTGCTTGGCCGTGAGGAGGCAAACGGATCTGTACAGACTTACAATGTAAGTCAAGGGGGACGGATCCGTTTGAAGTTGACACAATATGGCTCAATTTTCAAACGGATCCGTCCCCCATTGACTTTCAATGTAAAGTCTGGACGGATCCGTCTGAACAACTTTCAGACTTAGAATTTTTTCTAAACTATAATGCAGACGGATCCATTCTGAACAGATCCAAACGTCTGCATTATAGGAGAGGATCCGTCTGTGCAGACACCAGACAGATCCTCTCTGAACACTAGTGAGAAAGTAGCCTTACCAGCTAAGTGCTATAATTATTGATCCACTTTGTCTGAAGGACCTTCCTGGGGGAGTGGCTTACCATCTGTGATGCGACGGAGCACGTGATTGGCCGTCACGTGCCAGACGCATCATGTGGGCGGAGAGAGGTGTGCGGCCTCGTGACTCGCCATCAGGGGGCCGCGGCTACCTCCCTGCCTTCTTTTGGGCGTTAACAGATGTGCGATTGGCCATCGCGTCTCCGACGCATCATATGGGTGGGGCGAGAGGTGCGGCCAGCCAACTGGCCATTGGCCGGCTGCCCAGCTTTGCCCACCCTCAACTTTTCCTCCTCCCACAGTCCTGATTACAATGGGGCGTTCTTAGATTTACTCGATATGTGATACAGGTGTGTAGGGCTCTTTATAAGAAGCGCATTCACAAGGAGAGCCTCACCCCCAGAGGAAGGCATCCGCCGAAACGTGCGTCGGGGTTACGTGGCTCTCCTGAGGTATATATCTCCATATCATGGGTATGTAGATATGCTATATTGTTGTGGACTTTGAGGGATGTGTTTATCGGCTCTAGGTGCTCAGCTATACCCACTTGGGTTATCCACAGGTGGATGTTTACTGTGCACCTGAGCCAGATTTGTATGTATTTGGAGGTTTAAGCTGTCACCACAGCCACAATTGTGGTATTTGACCATTGATATGGTGACTTCTCATGCACTTTAACCTTCTGCTGGCTGTTATATGGTCCCACATCTTGGAACCATTATACATCCACGTGTCGCGGTGTAATCTGCAACCACTTGTTGATATGGCGTTTCGCCACTCAGCATTTGCACTTTAGCATCTTCAAAGGTTTTTTTGCCCCTACATTGAATATCTGTGGTTGCAGTTACACATACAGAAATCAGTGAGGTACTGTACTCTTTTTTTTAACCTCCTTTTTTATATTGCATACTCCACCACCCCCCCCCCCCCCTCCCCATGTCTCATTTGTGTTAACATGCTTCCTCAGATGTAGCCATTTTTTATCTGTTGTCTCATGTCTCGTTTATGTGTCTTTTATTCAATAAAGCATTTATTTTTGATGAAGGGGCAGGCATGAGAGGCAGGCATATGGCAGACATGAGGGGCAGGCATATGGCTGACATGTGGGGCAGGCATGAGGGGCAGACATGAGGGGCAGACTTATGGCTGACATGAGGGGCAGGCATGAGGGGCAGACATATGGCTGACATAGGGGGGGCCTATGGCTGACATAGGGGGGGCTTATGGCTGACATTGTGGGGGCTTATGGCTGACATTGGGTGCTGATGGATGGCTAAAGGTTTGGGGGTTGATCTGAGCCATTGGGGGTCTGATCTGAGGTCTGATTAACATTGGGGGTCTGATTGCTGGTCTGACCTGAGGTGTAATGAAAAATATTTTTTTCTTATTATTCTCCTCTAAAACCTAGGTGCATCTTATAGGGCGAAAAATACGGTACAGTGCAGCAGAGACCAGTGCAGCAGAGACCATAGTCAGTTTATATAGTCGTTATATAGTGTTATATATTTTAATATGCACCTTGTGTTTTGTTATGCGCGTGAATCAGTCAGCCCCGCCCACCCCCTAAGCCCCCCCCCAGAACACATGGTCAGTATGTATTGGAACAAAGAGATGTGAGGCGGCACTGCCACAAACCTCATCCAGGTGAGGGATGGTACACTGTAAAAACCAGTCCAGTTAAAGGAAAATGAGAAGGTGCTCTGCTATTGAGTAGTATAAAGTCCAAGCAAATAAAGGTATGATCCAGAGATAATAAATAAAGGTATGATCAGTATTTGATTCATATTTGTGCCTCAAAAGCATGTGGAACACAGTGGAGGGGAATTATTATTTTTTTTTGCTGTTCTAGCTCCCTCTTAAATATGGTGAGGAGGTTGGTGCTCTGCAATCCGACTGTTGGCGGATGCAAAGGAGCTATTTGCTTCCTGCCTTGCTGTTCACTGTGTAGGATTATTTTAACCAGCAGCCTACATAGCCTTCATGTTCTATATTGGTACAGTTTTATTTATGGCGCATAGGGTGGGAGGGGGCACTATCTGTTTTTACTGTAGGGGGACTTTAAAATCTATATGGTACAATTTGTATGGTGCTGTTTTAGTGTGTTGCACTTTGATGGCACTTATGTGTATGGTACTATTTACTGTGCTGCATTGTCTATATTGCTGTCTGTCTGTTCGTCTGTCCTCTATAGGCATCCAAACGACTGAACTATTGGACACCAAATTTGGCAGAAAGGGGTACATTGGGTGTCCGCAAAGGTTTTCATAAAGGTCTCGGTTCTCTAGGATGTACCGTTCTTCAAATATTCCCCAAAAATGCAAATATCACACCATCACATGACCCGTATTAGCCAATAAAAGCCTGCAGCTCCTTCACTCATATCTTATTAGTCAATAAAAGCTTGCAGGCCCTTCATATCTTCGCCCCACTCACATGCGCATAGTTTTACACCAGGTTGCCATAACAACTCAGCCATTTTTCTTTCCTGTTATAGGTCACTGTTAAGGGTGCAGGGTGCTGTGGAAGTCACTGTTAAGGTTGGTGGGGCACTCTGGGGATCAATATTAAGGGAGTAGGGTGCTGTGGAGTTCACTGTTAAGGGATGGGGTACTGTGGAGCTCACTGTTAAGGGACGGGGCACTGTGGAGGTAATTTTTAATGGAGTGGGGAGCTGTGGAGGTCATTGTTAAGGGGGTGATTGCTTGGGAGGTCACTATTAAGGGGGCAGAGCGCTGTGGAGGTCACAGTTAAGGAAATGCCTTGGAGGTCACTGTTAAGAGGGTGGAGTGCTATGGAGGTCATTTTTAAGGGAGGAGGCGCTGTGGATGTCACTGTTATGGGGGACAGTTAAAAATAAAATAAACAACGGCGGGGAAATCACTAGTAACCCTATATATAGGGTAACTAGCAATTTCCCTGTCAAAAAGAGGTCATGGATTTGCGTCCTGGGCACGCTTGTAACAATTCAGATCAACACACAACAGGAAACCCAGCACTTCATACTCAGACAGCATTGTATACTTTTTCTAATAGTACATATTGTGGTATGGTAAAGTGGTGGAACGTGTCAGCTGGGTGAGATAGGTGAAATCCAGAAAGCTGCACTTATTTCGGCAAAGCATAGTTTGCTGTAGCTGTTTTATTTAGATTTCATGGGCTGGATTTTATTTGAACTGAGAGGTAGGATTGGCAGAGGGACCTCCCAGTCCACACTTTTTCACTACAGCTATTCCCCCTCGCCTGAAGGATCCCAGGTGTAGAGTGTCATTAGTGGGGAATAAAAGAAAACTCAGACTGTAAGTCTGGGGGGAATGAAGCCTGGAGAGCTGAACTATATGGTCAGAGCCTGGATACTGACCTCCCCTGATGTGAACACGACATTGTAGGTGAGAAAGGAATCATCTGCTATACTAGTTAGAGCCTAAAAGGGCAGGTTTTGTTTTATGTTATGCTGGTGCTGTAACTCCACCTCACCAAGTGACGCTATAACTGTCTCTGTGAAAAGCTGTCATTGCCGACCCCACTGCGAGTACAGATCCGGACAATATTTATTGGATGACTGGTAACATCAGGCACACTTTAGAGAGCAGCCAAAGTATTGATAGCAGGAAAAGTATTTAAGAGAGCAGCGGGATGGAGAATATGCTTTGCTATTGAGGGTGGGAATGTATTTGGAAGGTAAATATTTGGTCATTGTATGGTGAAAAATTCTGTATAATATGTGAGGTGATATTATTCAGTCATGATGGGGTAATATTATTTAGTAACTGTTTAAGAATATTCTATTAAAAACATTTATCTCTAAAGTGCAACACTTTTTTTTCCCTGTCACTCTCATTAGAGCGCATGCCGGACCTATAGTTTATTCAACCTTTAAAGGGTTTTCTGACATTTTCATACTGATGACCTGTCCTCTAGACAGGTGATCATTGGGGTCCAGCAACCGAGACCCCTGCCGTTCAGCTGTTTTGAGAAGTCTTCAGTGTTCACAGGAGGACTGGTGCCTTCTCAAACAGCTGATCGTGGGGGTCCCGGGTGTTGGACCCCCACGGATCACATACTGATGACTTAGGCCTCATGCACACGACCGTAGTTCTGGTCTGCATCCGAGACGCAGTTTTTGCGGCTCAGGTGCGGACCCATTCACTTCAAAAAATCTTGGGAAAACCCCTTTATGCTTGCAGCAGTCAGAATTGGTGATGAGTGAAATTAAACAGATTTGACCCAAATTTTAGGTGGATCTCAATCAGAATTTTTGGTCATTTGATCTGGGCAAATTTGGAATGAGAGAAAGTGAATTGATGCCTATGATGTAATATTTTAGTTTTTTTCGGGAAAAGGGGGATGATTTGAATTTTTATATATTTTTTAATAATTTTAGACGCTGGTCTAAATAAAGGTCCTATGTTGGCTCAGGCCTCTCCATAACTGCGGCGCATCTAGTGCCAGTTATAAATGTAAGACAGCTTCCCAGTTGGCTTACATTTAGACCATTTACTATGCCTAAAACAGACGTAGAAAATGATGAATGAGACGGGCCTGCCGGCCCATCCCCTTTCCCACCCATGCCACGCCCATCATTTTCGACCTGGTTTGAGGGGGGCGAAGTCGCAGATAGTGGAAAAATTAACCATTGCGCCGCCATCTGAACATCAAATACGCCTAATTTAGGCATATTTCAGTATAGTAAATGACCCCCTTTTTTTATTTTTTTTATTACACTTTGTACTAGTTCCTCTAGGGAACTATAACAAGCAATCACTGACTCCAATGCATTAGCATTGGAGTTTATTAGAATTACACTATATTCCTATGGAGCCCTGCCGCAGGGGCTTCATAGAAACTAATGTACAGCAGCCCTATACCACTCCTGAGGAATGAGGCTGCCACACACTACATCCAGCTCCCCCAATCCTCGCTACGGTGGAGCCGTTAAACGGCCGAGAGCGCAAGCTCCCTGTCTTTAACCCCTTAGGGACCCAAAGTGTCATGGTTCCCGAGTCCTTAAGGACCCATTATGTACCGGTACGTCATCTATAGTTCCGATCACCGCCACCCGGCGGATGGTGATCGGAGCAAGGCGCCTGCTCAAATCATTGAGCAGGCACCACGGCTAAATGCGCAAGGGGGTCCCGTGACCCCCCCGTGACGGCGATCGCCGCAAACCGCAGGTCAATTCAGACCTGCGGTTTGCGGCTTTTACGCGGTGGTCGGCGGTGCCATCGGGTCCCCATGGGGCTGTGGGGGGGACCTGATGGCACGGAAGGCAGTGCAATGCCTTGCTGAGGCATCACGCTGACTTCCGGTGAAGAGCCTGTGAGATCAAGCCCCCTAGATCTCACAGGTCGGAAGCTGTATGAGTAATACACACAGTATTACTCATACAGCCAATGCATTCACAGTATTGGAATGCATTGTAAAGGATTAGACCCCCAAAAGTTCAAATCCCAAAGTGGGACAAAAAAAAGTAAAAAAAAAAAGTTGAAAAAATAAAGTTTTCCCCCCCAAAAATGTAAAGTTTCAAGTAAAAATGAATAAAAACGTAATTTTCCCCAAATAAAGTAAAAAAAAATTGGTAAAAAATAGGGGGAAAAAAAAGTATACATATTAGGTATCACCGCGTCCGTATCGACCGGCTCTATCAACATATCACATGACCTAACCCCTCAAATGAACACCGTAAAAAATGTAAAATAAAAACTGTGCTAAATAAACCATTTTTTGTCACCTTACATCACAATAAGCGTAATAGCAAGCGATCAAAAAGTCACACGCACCCCAAAATAGTGCCAATAAAACTGTGATCTCATCCCGCAAAAATCATACCGTACCCAAGGTAATTGCCCAAAAACTGAAAAAATTATGGCTCTCAGACTATGGAAACACAAAAATATGAAATATGAAATTTTTTGCTTAAAAAAATAAATCATTGTGTAAAACTTACATAAGTAAGAAAAGTATACATATCAGGTATCGCCACATCAGTGACAACCTGGTATATAAAAATATCACATGATCTAACCTGTCAGATGAATGTTGTAAATTACAAAAAATAAAAACGGTGCCGAAACAGCTATTTCTTGTTATCTTGCCTCACAAAAAGTGTAATATAGAGCAACCAAAAATCATATGTACCCTAAACTAGTACCAACAATATTGCCACCCTACCCCGTAGTTTCTAAAATGGGGCCACTTTTTTGGAGTTTCTAATCTAGGGGTGCATCAGGGGAGCTTCAAATGGGACATGGTGTCAAAAAAAACAGTCCAGCAAAATCTGACCTTCCAAAAACTGTATGGCATTCCTTTCCTTCTGCGCCCTGCAGTGTGACGGTACAGCTGTTTACGACCACATATGGGGTGTTTCTGTAAACTACAGAATCAGGGCCATAAATATTGAGTTTGGTTTGGCTGTTAACCCTTGCTTTGTTACTGGTAAAAATGGATTAAAATGGAAAATTTGCCCAAAAATTTAAATTCTGAAATTTCATCTCCATTTGCCAATAACACTTGCTAGTGATAGGGACCCATCTGCGGAAGCCACCTTGATGCCGGGTAGATGGGCCCGACACATATGTGCGCTAAGAGCTTCCAATATTCATTTATAGTCGGTATTGTACCACTTTTATCTAGAATGACCCCCATTTCTTAGCTCTATTATTTGTATATATAACGGTGTGCAGCCATTTTGTTTTTTGTAATTATGTTCGCTTCATGGATATGCACCTGTGATTCTGAAGGTTCTAGTCTAAATTTTCTTGGAATATATTGAGTGTAGCACCTCTTTTAGACTGAACACGCCCATCTACCTGGGACTTCTGAGCAGAGTACGTTTGTAGCTGGTTCCTACACTGCCCTGAATATTGTAGGCTTAAGTAAGTCCAAAGTGAGGCAGTATATTTAGTGATAGGGACCCATCTGCTCTATTGTTTGTATATATAACGGTGTGCAGCAATTTTTTTTTTTGTAATTATGAACCCAGTTTTGCCGTGAATAAACCCCTGCTCTGCATAGTTGACAGGGACCGAAATTTTGAAAAATTGTCTGTTCAATTGGTGGGTGACATTAACCCATTTTTGCCAATGAAAAACCCCTGCTCTGCATAGGTGACAGGGACTTAAATTTCTAAAATTCATCTTTAATTGACGCGCACCCCCTCCTTTCATTCGACCCTTCCGCTTTAACAACTTGTCCCACATTTCCGCTCAATCACATTTCAGCTATTGACCTCTCTTGATGTGGTATCCCTTTCTCACGCTACCTCTCCGGCATGGAACCCTGATTCCCTGTTACCCGTGATCACCATGGTAGACGCATAAAAGAACATCGAAGGTTTATAGAGAAGATATACAATTGGATCGTGGATGTCACAGAGATGTGCGATCAGGCAGAAGTTATCTAGAGTCAACAAAGTGGCAGCAGGGCCCCTGCTGTCTAACGTTTCCAAATCCAAAATACCCCAGTGACATTCCATGTAATCTTTTATTAATCATTACAATAACAGGGCATCTTAAGAGTCCTGTATTGTAATTTATCGTCACTACCTCCCCGAGTCAGGAGTGGGTAATTGCTGCGTGCCCCCTCCTTTACTTTGATGCTTCTGCTTAAATAATTTGTCCCACATTTCCGCTCGATCACATTTCATTTCATCCATTGACCTCCCTTGGATGTGGTATCCCTTTCTCAGGCTCCCTCTCTGGCATGAAACCCTGATTCCCTGTTACCTGTGATGACCATTGTAAGCGCATTAAAAGAACATTGAAAGTTGATAGGGAAGATATCCAATTGGATCAAGGCCGTCACGGGGACGTGCAGCATGGTTTAGCAGTATGTGTGCACACGCCTACATGTGCTGACTGATTGGTCTGCCCCCTTCAACTTCTGGGTCTCCAAATTGGGCACATTGCCTGAGCTTGCCCTTTACACCTCGGAGGTGGCCTGCCCTGGAGCCAGTGTATTGTCTGAACGTTTGTTTAGCACGGCAGGAGAGGGTTATCAAAGAGAAGCACAGCCGCCTGTCCACAGCCAATGTGGACAAGATCACGTTCACTTAAATGAACCAGGCATGGATCCCACAGGACTTGTCTGTACCTTGTGCAGAATAGACATGTATACTGGCCTCACCCACCCAACCTTCTCTTTGTTTTATTTTTTATATTTCTCAATGTTTTGGGGTCTACCCAAATTTGAACAAAAAAAATAAAATAAAAAACAAAAACCAGTATAAGCTACCTCCTCCTCCTCCACCGCCGCTTCCACCTACACCGCCACATCCACTGCCTCCTCAACCTCCTACTCCATATGGACCTCCTCCTCCTAGATCAAGATGATTATTTTTTATTTTTACGTATTTTATGTTATTTTAACCCCTTAAGGACACAGCCTTTTTACACCTTAGGACCAGGCCATTTTTTGCAAATCTGACCAGAGTCCCTTTAAGTGCTGATAACTTTAAAACGCTTTGACTTATCCAGGCCGTTCTGAGATTGTTTTTTCGTCACATATTTTACTTCATGACACTGGTAAAATGAAGTAAAAAATTTTTTTTGCACCAAAAAATACCTAATTTAACAAAAATTTTGAAAAATTTGCAAATTTCAAAGTTTCAGTTTCTCTACTTCTGTAATACATAGTAAAACCCCCAAAAATTGTGATGACTTTACATTCCCCATATGTCTACTTCATGTTTGAATTGTTTTGGGAATGATATTTTATTTTTTGGAGATGTTATAAGGCTTAGAAGTTTAGAAGCAAATCTTGAAATTTTTCAGAAATTTACAAAAACTCAATTTTTAGGGACCAGTTCAGGTCTCAAGTCACTTTGCGAGGCTTACATAATAGAAACCACCCAAAAATGACCCCATCTAAGAAACTACACCCCTCAAGGTATTCAAAACTGATTTTACAAACTTCGTTAACCCTTTAGGTGTTGCACAAGAGTTATTGGCAAATGGGGATGAAATTTGAGAATTTCATTTTTTTGCCTAATTTTCCAATTTAACCAATTTTTTCCACTAACAAAGCAAGGGTTAACAGCCAAACAAGACTGTATCTTTATTGCCCTGACTCTGCCGTTTACATAAACACCCAATATGTGGCCGTAAACTACTGTACGGCCACACAGCGGGGCGTAGAGTGAAAGGTGCGCCATTTGGTTTTTGGAAGACAGATTTTGCTGGACTGGTTTATTTACACCATGTCCCATTTGAAGCCCCCCTGATGCACCCCTAGAGTAGAAACTCCATAAAAGTGACCCCATCTAAGAAACTACACCCCTCAAGGTATTCAAAACTGATTTTACAAACTTTTTTTTAACCCTTTAGGTGTTGCACAAGATTTAATGGAAAATAGAAATACAATTTCAATATTTCACTTTTTTGGCAGATTTTCCATTTTAATATTTTTTTTCCAGTTACAAAGCAAGGGTTAACAGCCAAACAAAACTCATTATTATGGCCCTGATTCTGTAGTTTACAGAAACACCCCATATGTGGCCGTAAACTACTGTACGGGCACACGGCAGGGCGCAGAAGGAAAGGAATGCCATACGGTTTTTGGAAGGCAGATTTTGCTGGACTGTTTTTTTTGACACCATGTCCCATTTGAAGCCCCCCTGATGCACCCCTAGAGAAGAAACTCCATAAAAGTGACCCCATCTAAGAAACTACACCCCTCAAGGTATTCAAAACTGATTTTACAAACGTTGTTTACCCTTTAGGTGTTGCACAAGATTTAATGGAAAATAGAGATACAATTTAAAAATTTCACTTTTTTGGCAGATTTTCCATTTTAATATTTTTTTTCCAGTTACAAAGCAAGGGTTAACAGCCAAACAAAACTCATTATTTATGGCCCTGATTCTGTAGTTTAAAGAAACACCCCATATGTGGTCGTAAACTGCTGTACGGGCACACGTTAGGGCGCAGAAGGAAAGTAATGCCATACGGTTTTTGGAAGGCAGATTTTGCTGGACTGTTTTTTTTGACACAATGTCCCATTTGAAGCCCCCCTGATGCACCCCTAGAGTAGAAACTCCAAAAAAGTGACCCCATTGTAGAAACTACGGGATAGGGTGGCAGTGTTGTTGGTACTAGTTTAGGGTACATATGATTTTTGGTTGCTCTATATTACACTTTTTGTGAGGCAAGGTAACAAAAAATAGCTTTTTTGGCACTGTTTTTTTTTTTTGTTATTTACAATATTCATCTGACAGGTTAGATCATGTGGTAATTTCATAGAGCAGGTTGTCACGGACGCAGCGATACCTAATATGTATGTTTTTTGTTTTTTTTAATGTAAGTTTTACACAATGATTTCATTTTGAAAACAAAGAAAATGTTTTAGTGTCTCCATAGTCTAAGAGCCATAGTTTTTTCAGTTTTTGGGCGATTATCTTAAGTAGGGTCTCATTTTTTGCGGGATGAGATGACGGTTTGATTGGCACTATTTTGGGGTGCATATGACTTTTTGTTCGCTTGCTATTACACTTTTTGTGACGTAAGATGACAAAAAATGGCTTTTTTTACACCGTTTTTATTTTTAATTTTTTACGGTGGTCATCTGAGGGGTTAGATCATGTGATATTTTTATAGAGCCGGTCGATATGGACGCGGCGATACCTAATATGTATACTTTTTTTAATTTATGTAAGTTTTACACAAGGATTTCATTTTTGAAACAAAAAAAAACATGTTTTAGTGTTTCCCTAGTCTAAGAGCCATAGTTTTTTCAGTTTTGGGGCGATTATCTTGGGTAGGGTATGATTTTTGTGGGATGAGATGACTGCTTGATTGTTACAATTTTGGCGTACATGCAACTTTTTTGATCACTTTTATTACCTTTTTTTGGGAAGTAAGGTGGGCAAAATTTCAATTTCATCATAGTTTTTTATTTTTTATTTTTATGGCGTTCACCGTTTGGGTAAAGTAACATGACCGTTTTATAGATCAGGTCGTTACGGACGCGGCGATACCAAACATGTGTAGGGAATTTTATTTTTTTCATTTTTAATCAGTGATAAATGTGTTTTTTGATTTTTACTTTTTTTTCACTTTTTTTCACTTTTTTTTTTACCCAGACCCACTTGGTTCTTGAAGATCCAGTGGGTCTGATGTCTGTATAATACAATACAGTACAATATATTGTACTGTACTGTATTTTACTTACACTGAACAGATCTATGCTTTTAGCACAGATCTGTTCAGCACCATGGACAGCAGGACGCCTGAGACGGCGTCCTGTTGCCATGGGAACCTTCCCCGTCTGCTCAGAACTTCACAGACGGGGAAGGGTAAGGAGGGGATCTGTCGGGGGGCTGTCTGGGAGCTCTCTTCCTCTCCATCGGGGGGCTGCAAAGGCACAGCAGCCCCCCGATGGGAGAGGGAGGGAGCTCCCTGAGCTGTTAACCTTTTCCATACAGCGGTCCGTACGGACCGCTGTATGGAAAGGGTTAAACGGCTGACATCGCATTGCAGATGTCAGCCGTTTATACCAGGGTGCCAGCAATGTGCTGGCACCCTGGTATACCCACTAGAAGCCAAAGATTATACAAGGGGAGGCGGGCGGGGGATCGCGATCCCGCCTGCCGCACCGCCCGCCTCCCGCACTGCCCGCACCGCCCGCAACCCTCCCCCTGCACCTCCCACGGGGCTAAAATCACTCAGGGGTGCAGGGGGGGGGGGGGATACAGATATAATTTGGACATTATAAAGTTTCTGATCCTCACGGTCAGGGACCGCGGGGATCAGAAACTGCAAAAAGCGCATCAAACCGCAGGTCTGAATTGACCTGCGGTTTGTTGCGATCGCCGACATGGGGGGGTCACGGGACCCCCCCGCGCATTTAGCCTAGGTGCCTGCTCAATGATTTGAGCAGGCACCTTGTTCCGATCACTGCCGGCCGGGCGGCAGTGATCGGAACAATACATGACGTACCGGTACGTCATGTGTCCTTAAGTACCAGGACATCATGACGTACCGGTACGTCATGTGTCCTTAAGAGGTTAAGTCATTTCCCTATCCACATTTGTTTGCAGAGCACTTGCCATGCTTTTAACCACATTTTGCTGCCTTTTGCAGCCCTCTAGCCTTTTCCATGACTTTATTAGAGGCATTTTAGTGCTCAAAAGTTCGGGTCCCCATTGACTTCAATGGGGTTTGGGTTCGGGGTCATGTTCGGGTCAAGTTCTTCCCCTGTGTTGCGTGCTGGCCAATCCCCTGTCCAAGACGCAGACCCGGATGCCTTCCGACCTGCACCTGGACCTTTGCAAGCACCATCAGCGACCACATCCACTTCCCTGTGCCAGCGCAGCGTCCAAATGTCATTACCCCAGGCATTTGAAAACAAGCGCAAATACCTAGCCACCCACCCACAGGCCATAGCACTAAATGCGCAGCTTTCCAAATTACTGGCCCTGGAAATGTTGCCATTTAGGCTTGTGGACACTGAGCCCTTCCACAGCCTGATGTCGGTGGTAGGGATGAGCGAACCCAAACTGTATAGTTCGGGTTCGTACCGAATTTTGGGGTGTCCGTGAGACGGACCCGAACATTTTCGTAAAAGTCCAGGTTCGGGTTCGGTGTTCGGCGCTTTCTTGGCGCTTTTTGAAAGGCTGCAAAGCAGCCAATCAACAAGCATCATACTACTTGCCCCAAGAGGCCATCACAGCCATGCCTACTATTGGCATGGCTGTGATTGGCCAGTGCAGCATGTGACCTAGCCTCTATATAAGCTTGGGTCATGTAGCGCTGCACGTCACTCTGCTGATACAAGCCTAGGGAGAGGTTGCAGCTGCGACGTTAGGGCGAGATTAGGCAGATTAACTCCTCCAAAAGACTTCATTCAGTGATCAATCTACAGCTGTGGATCATTGAACTGCTGCTATTCAATTGCTCAGTGTTTTTAGGCTGCCCAGAGCGTTTTTCAGTCACTTTTTTCTGGGGTGATCGGCGGCCATTTTGTGGCTTGTGGTGCGCCAGCACAAGCTACCACCAAGTGCATTTAACCATCAATAGTGTGGTTATTTTTTGCTATATCCTACATCAGGGGCAAGCTGTCATCAAGTGCATTTAACCATCAATAGTGTGGTTATTTTTTGGCCATATACTACATCAGGTGCAGGCTGAGCCTGTGTCACCCAAGTGCATTTAACCATCAATAGTGTGGTTATTTTTTGGCCATATACTACATCAGGGGCAAGTTGAGCCTGTCACCCAGCGCCTAAAAAATAGGCCTGACATTTATATTCATCCAAATCTGTACTGTTTTAGCTGGTCAAGTTATTTTTAGTGACCGTCAAAGCACAGTTTTTGTTCTGGGTTGAAAAACAATTCCCAAATTTACAATTCTCAAAATTAGTGGTTTCTGCTGTATCAGGCCTACTTTAAATCTATCCCTAAAAGGGTATATTAGATTCAAGGTGCTGATAGGGTCATTCTCAAAAACTTAACACACACGCTACAGTGCAGATCCAAGTCTAATTCTGTGATTAAACGTATACCTGTCACCCAGCGCCTAAAAAATAGGCCTCACATTTATATTCAGCTAAATCTGTCATTACTGGTGTGCCTGTATTAGTGTAATACGGTACCTAAATAGATAGCCAGATAGTGTTAGGTGTCTGTAAAAAAGGCCTGAATTTAAATTTAATACATTGGCCCGAATAATATTTTTCTTATTGTGGTGAACGGTAACAATGAGGAAAACATCTAGTAAGGGACGCGGACGTGGACATGGTCGTGGTGGTGTTAGTGGACCCTCTGGTGCTGGGAGCGGACGTGGCCGTTCTGCCACAGCCACACGTCCTAGTGTACCAACTACCTCAGGTCCCAGTAGCCGCCAGAATTTACAGCCATATTTGGTGGGGCCCAATGCCGTTCTAAGGATGGTAAGGCCTGAGCAGGTACAGGCATTAGTCAATTGGGTGGCCGACAGTGCATCCAGCACGTTCACATTATCTCCCACCCAGTCTTCTGCAGAAAGCGCACAGATGGCGCATGAAAACCAAGCCCATCAGTCTGTCACATCACCCCCATGCATATCAGGGAAACTGTCTGAGCCTCAAGTTATGCAGCAGTCTCTTATGCTGTTTGAAGACTCTGCTGCCAGGGTTTCCCAAGGGCATCCACCTAGCCCTTGGAAGAGATAGAATGCACTAACGCACAACCACTTATGTTTCCTGATGATGAGGACATGGGAATACCTCCTCAGCACGTCTCTGATGATGACGAAACACAGGTGCCAACTGCTGCGTCTTTCTGCAGTGTGCAGACTGAACAGGAGGTCAGGGATCAAGACTGGGTGGAAGACGATGCAGGGGACGATGAGGTCCTAGACCCCACATGGAATGAAGGTCGTGCCACTGACTTTCACAGTTCAGAGGAAGAGGCAGTGGTGAGACCGAGCCAACAGCGTAGCAAAAGAGGGAGCAGTGGGCAAAAGCAGAACACCCGC
The DNA here is from genome assembly GCF_905171765.1 of Bufo bufo. NCBI lineage: Eukaryota > Metazoa > Chordata > Amphibia > Anura > Bufonidae > Bufo > Bufo bufo. The sequence continues at coordinate 363,680,495 of NC_053393.1, forward strand.
CGCCAAGAGACTCCGCCTGCTACTGACCGCCGCCATCTGGGACCGAGCACCCCAAAGGCAGCTTCAAGGAGTTCCCTGGCATGGCACTTCTTCAAACAATGTGCTGACGACAAGACCCGAGTGGTTTGCACGCTGTGCCATCAGAGCCTGAAGCGAGGCATTAACGTTCTGAACCTTAGCACAACCTGCATGACCAGGCACCTGCATGCAAAGCATGAACTGCAGTGGAGTAAACACCTTAAAAACAAGGAAGTCACTCAGGCTCCCCCTGCTACCTCTTCTGCTGCTGCCGCCTTGGCCTCTTCTGCTGCTGCCACCACCTCGGCCTCTTCCTCCGCCTCTGGAGGAACGTTGGCACTTGCCGCCCAGTAAACATGGGATGTACCACCAACACCACCACCTGCGTCACCAAGCATCTCAACCATGTCACACGGCAGCGTTCAGCTCTCCATCTCACAAACATTTGAGAGAAAGCGTAAATTCCCACCTAGCCACCCTCGATCCCTGGCCCTGAATGCCAGCATTTCTAAACTACCGGCCTATGAAATGCTGTCATTTAGGCTGGTGGACACACACAGCTTCAAACAGCTCATGTCGCTTGCTGTCCCACAGTATGCTGTTCCCAGCCGGCACTACTTCTCCAAGAGAGCCGTGCCTTCCCTGCACAACCAAGTATCCGATAAAATCAAGTGTGCACTGCGCAACGCCATCTGTGGCAAGGTCAACCTAACCACAGATACGTGGACCAGTAAGCACGGCCAGGGACGCTATATCTCCCTAACTGCACACTGGGTAAATGTAGTGGCGGCTGGGCCCCAGGCGGAGAGCTGTTTGGCGCACGTCCTTCCGCCGCCAAGGATCGCAGGGCAACATTCTTTGCCTCCTGTCTCCTCCTCCTCCTACTCAGCTTCCTCCTCCTCTTCTTCCACCTGCTCATCCAGTCAGCCACACACCTTCACCACCAACTTCAGCACAGCCCGGGGTAAACGTCAGCAGGCCGTTCTGAAACTCATATGTTTGGGGGACAGGCCCCACACCGCACAGGAGTTGTGGCGGGGTATAGAACAACAGACCGACGAGTGGTTGCTGCCGGTGAGCCTCAAGCCTGGCCTGGTGGTGTGCGATAATGGGCGAAATCTCGTTGCAGCTCTGGGACTAGCCGGTTTGACGCACATCCCTTGCCTGGCGCATGTGCTGAATTTGGTGGTGCAGAAGTTCATTCACAACTACCCCGACATGTCAGAGCTGCTGCATAAAGTGCGGGCCGTCTGTTCGCGCTTTACGGCGTTCACACCCTGCCGCTGCTCGCCTGTCTGCGCTACAGCGTAACTTCGGCCTTCCCGCTCACCGCCTCATATGCGACGTGCCCACCAGGTGGAACTCCAACTTGCACATGCTGGACAGTCTGTGCGAGCAGCAGCAGGCCATAGTGGAGTTTCAGCTGCAGCACGCACGGGTCAGTCGCACTGCGGATCAGCCCCACTTCACCACCAATGACTGGGCCTCCATGCGAGACCTGTGTGCCCTGTTGCGCTGTTTGGAGTACTCCACCAACATGGCCAGTGGCGATGACGCCGTTATCAGCGTTACAATACCACTTCTATGTCTCCTTGAGAAAACACTTAGGGCGATGATGGAAGAGGAGGTGGCCCAGGAGGAAGAGGAGGAAGAGGGGTCATTTTTAGCACTTTCAGGCCAGTCTCTTCGAAGTGACTCAGAGAGAGGTTTTTTGCAACAGCAGAGGCCAGGTACAAATGTGGCCAGACAGGGCCCACTACTGGAGGACGAGGAGGACGAGGAGGAGGTGGAGGAGGATGAGGATGAAGCAGGTTCACAGCGGGCTGGCACCCAACGCAGTTCGGGCCCATCACTGGTGCGTGGCTCGGGGGAAACACAGGACGATGACGATACGCCTCCCACAGAGGACAGCTTGTCCTTACCTCTGGGCAGCCTGGCACACATGAGCGACTACATGCTGCAGTGCCTGCGCAACGACAGCAGAGTTGCCCACATTTTAACGTGTGCGGAGTACTGGGTTGCCACCCTGCTGGATCCCCGGTACAAAGACAATGTGCCCACCTTACTTCCTACACTGGAGCGTGATAGGAAGATGCGCGAGTACAAGCGCACATTGGTAGACGCGCTACTGAGAGCATTCCCAAATGTCACAGGGGAACAAGTGGAAGCCCAAGGCGAAGGCAGAGGAGGAGCAAGAGGTCGCCAACGCAGCTGTGTCATGGCCAGCTCCTCTGAGGGCAGGGTTAGCATGGCAGAGATGTGGCAAAGTTTTGTCACCACGCCACAGCTAACTGCACCACCACCTGATACGGAACGTGTTAGCAGGAGGCAACATTTCAATAACATGGTGGAACAGTACCTGTGCACACCCCTCCACGTACTGACTGATGGTTCGGCCCCATTCAACTTCTGGGTCTCCAAATTGTCCACGTGGCCAGAGCTAGCCTTTTATGCCTTGGAGGTGCTGGCCTGCCCGGCGGCCAGTGTTTTGTCTGAACGTGTATTCAGCACGGCAGGGAGCGTCATTACAGACAAACGCAGCCGCCTGTCTACAGCCAATGTGGACAAGCTGACGTTCATAAAAATGAACCAGGCATGGATCCCACAGGACCTGTCCATCCCTTGTGCAGATTAGACATTAACTACCTCCCCTTAACAATATATTATTGTACTCCAGGGCACTTCCTCATTCAATCCTATTTTTATTTTCATTTTACCATTATATTGCGGGGCAACCCAAAGTTGAATGAACCTCTCCTCTGTCTGGGTGCCGGGGCCTAAAAATATCTGACAGTGGCCTGTTCCAGTGGTGGGTGACGTGAAGCCTGATTCTCTGCTATGACATGAAGACTGATTCTCTGTTACGGGACCTCTCTCCTCTGCCTGGGTGCCTGGGCCTAAATATCTGACAATGGACTGTTCCAGTGTTGGGTGACGTAAAGCATGATTCTCTGCTAGGACATGCAGACTGATTCTCTGCTGACATGAAGCCAGATTCTCTGTTACGGGACCTCTCTCCTCTGCCTGGGCCTAAATATGTGACATTGGCCTGTTCCAGTGGTGGGTGACGTGAAGCCTGATTCTCTGCTATGACATGAAGACTGATTCTCTGCTGACATGAAGCCTGAATCTCTGTTATGGGACCTCTCTCCTCTGCCTGGGTGCCTGGGCCTAAATATGTGACAGTGGCCTGTTCCAGTGGTGGGTGACGAGAAGCCTGATTCTCTGCTATGACATGAAGACTGATTCTCTGCTGACATGAAGCCTGAATCTCTGTTATGGGACCTCTCTCCTCTGCCTGGGTGCCTGGGCCTAAATATGTGACAGTGGCCTGTTCCAGTGGTGGGTGACGTGAAGCCTGATTCTCTGCTATGACATGAAGACTGATTCCCTGCTGACATGAAGCCACATTCTCTGTTACGGGACCTCTCTCCTCTGCCTGGGTGCCTGGGCCTAAATATCTGACAATGGACTGTTCCAGTGTTGGGTGACGTAAAGCATGATTCTCTGCTAGGACATGAAGACTGATTGTCTGCTGACATGAAGCCAGATTCTCTGTTACGGGACCTCTCTCCTCTGCCTGGGTGCCTGGGCCTAAATATCTGACAATGGACTGTTCCAGTGTTGGGTGACGTAAAGCATGATTCTCTGCTAGGACATGCAGACTGATTCTCTGCTGACATGAAGCCAGATTCTCTGTTACGGGACCTCTCTCCTCTGCCTGGGTGCCTGGGCCTAAATATCTGACAATGGACTGTTCCAATGTTGGGTGACGTAAAGCATGATTCTCTCCTAGGACATGCAGACTGATTCTCTGCTGACATGAAGCCAGATTCTCTGTTACGGGACCTCTCTCCTCTGCCTGGGTGCCTGGGCCTAAATATCTGACAATGGACTGTTCCAGTGTTGGGTGACGTAAAGCATGATTCTCTGCTAGGACATGCAGACTGATTCTCTGCTGACATGAAGCCAGATTCTCTGTTACGGGACCTCTCTCCTCTGCCTGGGTGCCTGGGCCTAAATATCTGACAATGGACTGTTCCAGTGTTGGGTGACGTAAAGCATGATTCTCTGCTAGGACATGCAGACTGATTCTCTGCTGACATGAAGCCAGATTCTCTGTTATGGGACCTCTCTCCTCTGCCTCGGTGCCGGGGCCTAAATATATGACAATAGACTGTTACAGTGGTGGGTGACGTGAAGCCAGATTCTCTGCTATGACATGAAGACTGATTCTCTGCTGACGTGAAGCCAGATTCTCTGATATGGGACCTCTCTCCAATTGATATTGGCTAATTTTTTTATATTTTTTTTTTTATTTTAATTCATTTCCCTATCCACATTTGTTTGCAGGGGATTTACCTACATGTTGCTGCCTTTTGCAGCCCTCTAGCTCTTTCCTGGGCTTTTTAGTGCCCAAAAGTTCGGGTCCCCATTGACTTCAATTGGTTTGGGTTCGGGACGAAGTTCGGGTCGGGTTCGGATCCCGAACCTGAACATTTCCGGGAAGTTCAGCCGAACTTCTCGAACCCGAACATCCAGGTGTTCGCTCAACTCTAGTCGGTGGCTGTCCCTCGTTACACAGTCCCCAGCCGCCACTATTTTTCAAGGTGTGCTGTGCCAGCCTTACACCAACATGTGTCCCTTAACATCACACGTGCCCTGACCACCGCTGCCACTGGCAAGGTCCACTTAACCACAGACACATGGACAAGTGCTTTCGGCCAGGGACGCTACATTTCCCTGACGGCACATTGGGTGAATGTTGTAGAGGTCGGGAGTGACTCATACCTTGGGATGGCACAGGTGCTACCGACGCTAAGGATTGCGGGGCCTACTTCCATCAGGGTTTCCGCCAGCACCTACATAAATGGCTCCAACCCCCACTTCTCCTCCTCCGCAGTGGGAAAGCTGATCTGCCTAGGTGACAAACAGCTCACTGCCGCAGAGCTGTGGCAGGGGATTAGAGACCAGACTGAGCTGTGGCTCTCGCCACTCAACCTAGAACCAGGCATGGTTGTGTCTGACAATGGCAGTAACTTGGTGGTGGCTTTGGAGCTGAGCAATCTTAGAAACATCCTATGCCTTGCCCACGTATTCAACCTTGTGGTTGAGCGGTTTCTAAAAACATACCCCAATTTGCCTGAGCTACTGCTGAAGGTGCGCAGCTTGTGTGCACATTTCCGCAAGTCACCGACAGCTTCAGCCGGTCTGTCAATGCTGCAGCAACTCTTGAAATTGCCGGCTCACTGGCTGTTCTGCGACATGAGCACGCGCTGGAACTCCGCGTTCCACATGTTAGCCAGGCTTTGTGAGCAGCAGAGGGCAGTAGTGGAATACCAGCTGCAACATGGTCGTCGCCTTTCCAGTCAGCTTCCGCTATTCACAAGGGAGGAGTGGGCATGGATGTCTGACCTCAGGGAGGTTTTACGCAACTTTGAGGAATCAACACAGATGGTGAGCGGCGATAACGCTATTATCAGCGTCACCATCCCATTTCTGTTTCTTCTCAAACGCTCGCTGCTCACAATTAAGGACAACACTTTTAATGTGGAAGAGGTGGAAATGGTGGAAGACATTACACAGGTTGATGATAGCCAGACCACCCTCAGTTCGTCTTCTCAGCGCGAATTGGAGGCTGAAGAGGAGAAGCAGGAAACGGTTGCCTCTGCGACAGAGGGTAGTACCCATGGAGGTTTAATTCCAACTGTTCTGCGTGGGTGGGCAGAAGAGGAGAAAGAGGATAAGGAGATTGGGATTGATCCTCCTGATGACGACAGCGAAGTCTTGCCTGTTGGTACTCTGGCACACATGGCTGACTTCATGTTAGGCTGCCTTTCCTGCGACCCGCGCGTTATACGCATTTTAAATAACACAGTTTACTGTTTTTTCACCCTTCTCAACACCGCTACAATGAGAACTTCTCATCTCTGATTCCTCTGGTGGAGAGGATGAGCAAAATGGTGCAATACTAGAAGATCCTTGTTGGAAAATTGCTCCAAAATTTTCCATCTGACAACGCTGGCGGTAGAGTCCATACTTCCTTGGGCAACCAAGGAGGGGAGACAAGGGGAACACACAGCAGTTCCAACAGAGGCAGGGCAACACTCTCCAAAGCCTGGGACAGTTTCATGACACCCCGCCAGTACCCTCACCCTGATGTGCGGCCTACTGCCACAAGGAGAGAAAAATTTTGGAAGATGGTGAAGGAGTACTTAGCAGACCGTGTCAGCGTCCTCAATGATCCCTTAGTGCCTTACAACTACTGAGTGTCCAAGCTGCACACGTGGCACGAACTTGTGCTCTACGCTTTGGAGGTGCTGGCCTTCCCTGCCGCCAGCGTTTTGTCTGAGCGTGTATTTAGTGGTGCTGGTGGCATTATAACAGATAAGCGTATCCGCCTGTCAACTGAAAATGCTGACTAGCTAACGCATAAAAACATGAAGAAGGCCTGGATTGACCATGACTTCTCGACTCCACCAGAGGAATGCTGATGAACATAAAGACACTTTACATGTGTTGTTTTTAATGTAGTTAATAGACTGTATTCCCATGCACCCCTTCCACCACAAACAAGGGTATATGGTTAAATCTTCCTTTTCCCATCCTCCTCCTCCTCTTCCGTCATATCAACATGCAATGCTTACTCGTCACATATAATGCCCTCGCATATATGACCATCGAAAATAATTTTATAGAGGGTCCCCTCACCAGCAGGCCCTCACATCAAATTTTTTACAGGGTCCGCTCACCAGCAGGCCCTTACATATAATTTTTTAGAGGGTCCACTCACCAGCAGGCCCTCACATATACATTTTTAGAGGGTCCGATCACCAGCAGGCCCTCACATCTAATTTTTTACAGGGTCCGCTCATCAGCAGGCGCTCACATATATTTTTTTAGAGGATCCGATCACCAGCAGACCCTCACATCTAATTTTTTACGGGGTCCACTCACCAGCAGGCCCTCACATATACATTTTTAGAGGGTCCGATCACCAGCAGGCCCTCACATCTAATTTTTTACAGGGTCCGCTCATCAGCAGGCGCTCACATATATTTTTTTTAGAGGATCCGATCACCAGCAGACCCTCACATCTAATTTTTTACGGGGTCTGCTCACCAGCAGGCCCTCACATATAATTTTTTAGAGGGTCTGCTCACCAGCAGGCACTCACATATAATTTTTCTAGAGGGTCCGCTCACTATCAGGCCCTGACATCTAATTTTTTACAGGGTCTGCTCACCAGCAGGCCCTCACATCAGATTTTTTTACAGGGTCCGCTCACCAGCAGGACCTAACATCTAATTTTCACAGGGTCCGCTCACCAGCAGGCCCCCAATTCAAATCTTTTACAGTGTCAGCTCACCTGCAGGACTGCAACTCAATGTGAATGAGGCCCTCCTTTATGTGATATACAGGTTGTATTAGAGTGCCTTTTCCTTGTAATTTTTAGCAGCACTTGCACTTTATATACAATTAAATGTACAGGAAAGAATGTTTTCAATCAATTTTTCCTATAAAATCGATTTTTTACTTTGGTTTTGTGCGTAAAACCTTAATTAGATTGTGGGCATGGTGATCACTTTAAGGCCTTTTAAGCAGCTTCAGCAGCAGCATGGTGATAAAAAATGAGTGGCAAGGTGACATGGTGTGGAGATGGCAGCATGAGGAGGCCACATAGTGGCATAATGACTACAGGGAGTGCAGAATTATTAGGCAAGTTGTATTTTTGAGGATTAATTTTATTATTGAATAACAACCATGTTCTCAATGAACCCAAAAAACTCATTAATATCAAAGCTGAATATTTTTGGAAGTAGTTTTTAGTTTTAGCTATTTTAGGGGGGATATCTGTGTGTGCAGGTGACTATTACTGTGCATAATTATTAGGCAACTTAACAAAAAACAAATATATACCCATTTCAATTATTTATTTTTACCAGTGAAACCAATATAACATCTCAACATTCACAAATATACATTTCTGACATTCAAAAACAAAACAAAAACAAATCAGTGACCAATATAGCCACCTTTCTTTGCAAGGACACTCAAAAGCCTGCCATCCATTGATTCTGTCAGTGTTTTGATCTGTTCACCATCAACATTGCGTGCAGCAGCAACCACAGCCTCCCAGACACTGTTCAGAGAGGTGTACTGTTTTCCCTCCTTGTAAATCTCACATTTGATGATGGACCACAGGTTCTCAATGGGGTTCAGATCAGGTGAACAAGGAGGCCATGTCATTAGATTTTCTTCTTTTATACCCTTTCTTGCCAGCCACGCTGTGGAGTACTTGGACGCGTGTGATGGAGCATTGTCCTGCATGAAAATCATGTTTTTCTTGAAGGATGCAGACTTCTTCCTGTACCACTGCTTGAAGAAGGTGTCTTCCAGAAACTGGCAGTAGGACTGGGAGTTGAGCTTGACTCCATCCTCAACCCGAAAAGGCCCCACAAGCTCATCTTTGATGATACCAGCCCAAACCAGTACTCCACCTCCACCTTGCTGGCGTCTGAGTCGGACTGGAGCTCTCTGCCCTTTAACAATCCAGCCACGGGCCCATACATCTGGTCCATCAAGACTCACTCTCATTTCATCAGTCCATAAAACCTTAGAAAAATCAGTCTTGAGATATTTCTTGGCCCAGTCTTGACGTTTCAGCTTGTGTGTCTTGTTCAGTGGTGGTCGTCTTTCAGCCTTTCTTACCTTGGCCATGTCTCTGAGTATTGCACACCTTGTGCTTTTGGGCAATCCAGTGATGTTGCAGCTCTGAAATATGGCCAAACTGGTGGCAATTGGCATCTTGGCAGCTGCACGCTTGACTTTTCTCAGTTCATGGGCAGTTATTTTGCGCCTTGGTTTTTCCACACGCTTCTTGCGACCCTGTTGACTATTTTGAATGAAACGCTTGATTATTCGATGATCACGCTTCAGAAGCTTTGCAATTTTAAGAGTGCTGCATCCCTCTGCAAGATATCTCACTATTTTTGACTTTTCTGAGCCTGTCAAGTCCTTCTTTTGACCCATTTTGCCAAAGGAAAGGAAGTTGCCTAATAATTATGTACACCTGATATAGGGTGTTGATGTCATTAGACCACACCCCTTCTCATTACAGAGATGCACATCACCTAATATGCTTAATTGGTAGTAGGCTTTCGAGCCTATACAGCTTGGAGTAAGACAACATGCATAAAGAGGATGATGTGGTCAAAATACTCATTTGCCTAATAATTCTGCGCACAGTGTATATGTCACAGAAAGCCACACACTATGGACACTAGATTAGGCCCAGATTATTGGAATTTACGCTAAAGGAACAGTTTTCGGATGGAGTACTGTATATGTCACAGATGTGTATTACACGCACACACTACAGAGACAGTAGATGAGTAGGTATGAGCGAACCCGAACTGTATAGTTCGGGTTCGTACCGAATTTTGGGGTGTCCGTGACACGGACCCGAACCCGAACATTTTCGTAAAAGTCCGGGTTCGGGTTCGATGTTCGGTGCTTTCTTGGCGCTTTTTGAAAGGCTACAAAGCAGCCAATCAACAAGCGTCATACTACTTGGCCCAAGAGGCCATCACAGCCATGCCTACTATTGGCATGGCTGTGATTGGCCAGTGCAGCATGTGACCCAGCCTCTATTTAAGCTGGAGTCACGTAGCGCCGCACGTCACTCTGCTATGATCAGTGTAGGGAGAGGTTGCAGCTGCGACGTTAGGGCGAGATTAGGCAGATTAACTCCTCCAAAAGACTTCAGTCTGTGATCGATCTGCAGCTGTGGATCATTGAAGTGCTATTATTGACTTGCTCACTTTTTTGAGGCTGCCCAGAGCGTTTTTAGATCACTTTTTTTCTGGGGTGATCGGCGGCCATTTTGTGACTTGTGGTGCGCCAGCACAAGCTATCACCAAGTGTATTTAACCATCGATAGTGTGGTTATTTTGTGCTATATCCTACATCAGCTGCAGGCTGAGTCTGTGTCACCCAAGTGCATTTAACCATCAACAGTCTGGTTATTTTTTGGCCATATACTACATCAGCTGGAGGCTGAGCCTGTGTCACCCAAGTGCATTTAACCATCAACAGTCTGGTTATTTTTTGGCCATATACTACATCAGCTGGAGGCTGAGCCTGTGTCACCCAAGTGCATTTAACCATCAACAGTCTGATTATTTTTTGGCCATATACTACATCTGGTGCAGGCTGAGCCTGTGTCACCCAAGTGCATTTAACCATCAACAGTGTGGTTATTTTTTGGCCATATATTACATCAGGGGCAAGTTGAGCCTGTCACCCAGCGCCTAAAAAATAGACCTGACATTTCTATTCAACTAAATCTGTACTGTTTTAGCTGGTCAAGTTATTTGTAGTGACCGTAAAAGCACACTTTTTTTTTCTGGGTTGAAAAACCATTCCCAAATTTGCCATTCTCAAAATAACTAGTTTCTGGTATTTGAGGCCTACTTGAAATCTATCCCAAAAAGAAAATCTTACATTGAAGGTACTGATAGTGTCATTCAGAAAAACCTAAGACACACGCTAGCGTGCTGATAGAAGTGTGATTCTGTGATTAAACCTATACCTGTCACACAGCGCAAAAAAAAAACAGGTCTCACATCTCTATTCAACCAAATCTGCACTGTTTTAGCTGGTCAAGTTATTTGTAGTGACCGTAAAAGCACACTTTTTTTTCTGGGTTGAAAAACCATTCCCAAATTTGACATTCTCAAAATAACTAGTTTCTGGTATTTAAAGCCTACATGAAATCTATCCCAAAAAGAATATCTTACATTGAAGGTACTGATAGTGTCATTCAGAAAAACCTAAGACACATGCTAGCGTGCTGATAGAAGTGTGATTCTGTGATTAAACCTATACCTGTCACACAGCGCAAAAAAAACAGGTCTCACATCTCTATTCAAACAAATCTGCACTGTTTTAGCTGGTCAAGTTATTTGTAGTGACCGTAAAAGCACACTTTTTTTTCTGGGTTGAAAAACCATTCCCAAATTTGCCATTCTCAAAATAACTAGTTTCTGGTATTTGAGGCCTACTTGAAATCTATCCCAAAAAGAATATCTTACATTGAAGGTACTGATAGTGTCATTCAGAAAAACCTAAGACACACGCTAGCGTGCTGATAGAAGTGTGATTCTGTGATTAAACCTATACCTGTCACACAGCGCAAAAAAAAACAGGTCTCACATCTCTATTCAACCAAATCTGCACTGTTTTAGCTGGTCAAGTTATTTGTAGTGACCGTAAAAGCACACTTTTTTTTTTGGGTTGAAAAACCATTCCCAAATTTGCCATTCTCAAAATAACTAGTTTCTGGTATTTGAGGCCTACTTGAAATCTATCCCAAAAAGAATATCTTACATTGAAGGTACTGATAGTGTCATTCAGAAAAACCTAAGACACACGCTAGCGTGCTGATAGAAGTGTGATTCTGTGATTAAACCTATACCTGTCACACAGCGCAAAAAAAAACAGGCCTCACATCTCTATTTAACCAAATCTACACTGTTTTAGCTGGTCAAGTTATTTGTAGTGACCGTAAAAGCACACTTTTTTTTCTGGGTTGAAAAACCATTCCCAAATTTGCCATTCTCAAAATAACTAGTTTCTGGTATTTGAGGCCTACTTGAAATCTATCCCAAAAAGAATATCTTACATTGAAGGTACTGATAGTGTCATTCAGAAAAACCTAAGACACACGCTAGCGTGCTGATAGAAGTGTGATTCTGTGATTAAACCTATACCTGTCACACAGCGCAAAAAAAAACAGGTCTCACATCTCTATTCAACCAAATCTGCACTGTTTTAGCTGGTCAAGTTATTTGTAGTGACCGTAAAAGCACACTTTTTTTTTTTAGTTGAAAAACCATTCCCAAATTTGCCATTCTCAAAATAACTAGTTTCTGGTATTTGAGGCCTACTTGAAATCTATCCCAAAAAGAATATCTTACATTGAAGGTACTGATAGTGTCATTCAGAAAAACCTAAGACACACGCTAGCGTGCTGATAGAAGTGTATTCTGTGATTAAACCTATACGTGTCACACAGCGCAAAAAAAAACAGGTCTCACATCTCTATTCAACCAAATCTGCACTGTTTTAGCTGGTCAAGTTATTTGTAGTGACCGTAAAAGCACACTTTTTTTTCTGGGTTGAAAAACCATTCCCAAATTTGCCATTCTCAAAATAACTAGTTTCTGGTATTTGAGGCCTACTTGAAATCTATCCCAAAAAGAATATCTTACATTGAAGGTACTGATAGTGTCATTCAGAAAAACCTAAGACACACGCTAGCGTGCTGATAGAAGTGTGATTCTGTGATTAAACCTATACCTGTCACACAGTGCAAAAAAAAACAGGTCTCACATCTCTATTCAACCAAATCTGCACTGTTTTAGCTGGTCAAGTTATTTGTAGTGACCGTAAAAGCACACTTTTTTTTTGGGTTGAAAAACCATTCCCAAATTTGCCATTCTCAAAATAACTAGTTTCTGGTATTTGAGGCCTACTTGAAATCTATCCCAAAAAGAATATCTTACATTGAAGGTACTGATAGTGTCATTCAGAAAAACCTAAGACACACGCTAGCGTGCTGATAGAAGTGTGATTCTGTGATTAAACCTATACCTGTCACACAGCGCAAAAAAAAACAGGTCTCACATCTCTATTCAACCAAATCTGCACTGTTTTAGCTGGTCAAGTTATTTGTAGTGACCGTAAAAGCACACTTTTTTTTCTGGGTTGAAAAACCATTCCCAAATTTGCCATTCTCAAAATTGTGGTGAACGGGAACAATGAGGAAAACATCTAATAAGGGACGCGGACATGGTCGTGGTGGTGTTAGTGGACCCTCTGGTGCTGGGAGAGGACGTGGCCGTTCTGCCACAGCCACACGTCCTAGTGAACCAACTACCTCAGGTCCCAGTAGCCGCCAGAATTTACAGGGATATTTGGTGGGGCCCAATGCTGTTCTAAGGATAGTAAGGCCTGAGCAGGTACAGGCATTAGTCAATTGGGTGGCCGACAGTGCATCCAGCACGTTCACATTATCTCCCACCCAGTCTTCTGCAGAAAGCGCACAGATGGCGCATGAAAACCAAGCCCATCAGTCTGTCACATCACCCCCATGCATATCAGGGAAACTGTCTGAGCCTCAAGTTATGCAGCAGTCTCTTATGCTGTTTGAAGACTCTGCTGCCAGGGTTTCCCAAGGGCATCCACCTAGCCCTTCACCAGGGGTGGAAGAGATAGAATGCACTAACGCACAACCACTTATGTTTCCTGATGATGAGGACATGGGAATACCACCTCAGCACGTCTCTGATGATGACGAAACACAGGTGCCAACTGCTGCGTCTTTCTGCAGTGTGCAGACTGAACAGGAGGTCAGGGGTCAAGACTGGGTGGAAGACGATGCAGGGGACGATGAGGTCCTAGACCCCACATGGAATGAAGGTCGTGCCACTGACTTTCAGAGTTCGGAGGAAGAGGCAGTGGTGAGAACGAGCCAACAGCGTAGCAAAAGAGGGAGCAGTGGGCAAAATCAGAACACCCGCCGCCAAGAGACTCCGCCTGCTACTGACCGCCGCCATCTGGGACCGAGCACCCCAAAGCAGCTTCAAGGAGTTCCCTGGCATGGCACTTCTTCAAACAATGTGCTGACGACAAGACCCGAGTGGTTTGCACGCTGTGCCATCAGAGCCTTAAGCGAGGCATTAACGTTCTGAACCTTAGCACAACCTGCATGACCAGGCACCTGCATGCAAAGCATGAACTGCAGTGGAGTAAACACCTTAAAAACAAGGAAGTCACTCAGGCTCCCCCTGCTACCTCTTCTGCTGCTGCCGCCTCGGCTTCTGCTGCTGCTGCCGCCTCGGCCTCTGCCTCTGGAGGAACGTTGGCACCTGCCGCCCAGCAAACATGGGATGTACCACCAACACCACCACCTGCGTCACCAAGCATCTCAACCATGTCACACGGCAGCGTTCAGCTCTCCATCTCACAAACATTTGAGAGAAAGCGTAAATTCCCACCTAGCCACTCTCGATCCCTGGCCCTGAATGCCAGCATTTCTAAGCTACTGGCCTATGAAATGCTGTCATTTAGGCTGGTGGACACACACAGCTTCAAACAGCTCATGTCACTTGCTGTCCCACAGTATGTTGTTCCCAGCCGCCACTACTTCTCCAAGAGAGCCGTGCCTTCCCTGCACAAACAAGTGTCCGATAAAATCAAGTGTGCACTGCGCAACGCCATCTGTGGCAAGGTCCACCTAACCACAGATACGTGGACCAGTAAGCACGGCCAGGGACGCTATATCTCCCTAACTGCACACTGGGTAAATGTAGTGGCGGCTGGGCCCCATGCGGAGAGCTGTTTGGCGCACGTCCTTCCGCCGCCAAGGATCGCAGGGCAACATTCTTTGCCTCCTGTCTCCTCCTCCTCCTACTCAGCTTCCTCCTCCTCTTCTTCCACCTGCTCATCCAGTCAGCCACACACCTTCACCACCAACTTCAGCACAGCCCGGGGTAAACGTCAGCAGGCCATTCTGAAACTCATATGTTTGGGGGACAGGCCCCACACTGCACAGGAGTTGTGGCGGGGTATAGAACAACAGACCGACGAGTGGTTGCTGCCGGTGAGCCTCAAGCCCGGCCTGGTGGTGTGCGATAATGGGCGAAATCTCGTTGCAGCTCTGGGACTAGCCGGTTTGACGCACATCCCTTGCCTGGCGCATGTGCTGAATTTGGTGGTGCAGAAGTTCATTCGCAACTACCCCGACATGTCAGAGCTGCTGCATAAAGTGCGGGCCGTCTGTTCGCGCTTCCGGCGTTCACACCCTGCCGCTGCTCGCCTGTCTGCGCTACAGCGTAACTTCGGCCTTCCCGCTCACCGCCTCATATGCGACGTACCCACCAGGTGGAACTCCACCTTGCATATGCTGGACAGACTGTGCGAGCAGCAGCAGGCCATAGTGGAGTTTCAGCTGCAGCAAGCACGGGTCAGTCGCACTGTGGATCAGACACACTTCACCACCAATGACTGGGCCTCCATGCGAGACCTGTGTGCCCTGTTGCGTTGTTTCGAGTACTCCACCAACATAGCCAGTGGCGATGACGCCGTTATCAGCGTTACAATGCCACTTCTATGTCTCCTTGAGAAAACACTTAGGGCGATGATGGAAGAGGAGGTGGCCCAGGAGGAAGAGGAGAAAGAGGGGTCATTTTTAGCACTTTCAGGCCAGTCTCTTCGAAGTGACTCAGAGGGAGGTTTTTTGCAACAGCAGAGGCCAGGTACAAATGTGGCCAGACAGGGCCCACTACTGGAGGACGAGGAGGACGAGGATGAGGAGGAGGTGGAGGAGGATGAGGATGAAGCATGTTCACAGCGGGGTGGCACCCAAAGCAGCTCGGGCCCATCACTGGTGCGTGGCTGGGGGGAAACACAGGACGATGACGATACGCCTCCCACAGAGGACAGCTTGTCCTTACCTCTGGGCAGCCTGGCACACATGAGTGACTACATGCTGCAGTGCCTGCGCAACGACAGCAGAGTTGCCCACATTTTAACGTGTGCGGACTACTGGGTTGCCACCCTGCTGGATCCCCGGTACAAAGACAATGTGCCCACCTTGCTTCCTACACTGGAGCGTGATAGGAAGATGCGCGAGTACAAGCGCACGTTGGTAGACGCGCTACTGAGAGCATTCCCAAATGTCACAGGGGAACCAGTGGAAGCCCAAGGGGAAGGCAGAGGAGGAGCAAGAGGTCGCCAACGCAGCTGTGTCACGCCCAGCTCCTCTGAGGGCAGGGTTAGCATGGCAGAGATGTGGAAAAGTTTTGTCAACACGCCACAGCTAACTGCACCACCACCTGATACGGAACATGTTAGCAGGAGGCAACATTTCACTAACATGGTGGAACAGTACCTGTGCACACCCCTCCACGTACTGACTGATGGTTCGGCCCCATTCAACTTCTGGGTCTCCAAATTGTCCACGTGGCCAGAGCTAGCCTTTTATGTCTTGGAGGTGCTGGCCTGCCCGGCGGCCAGCGTTTTGTCTGAACGTGTATTCAGCACGGCAGGGGGCGTCATTACAGACAAACGCAGCCGCCTGTCTACAGCCAATGTGGACAAGCTGACGTTCATAAAAATAAACCAGGCATGGATCCCACAGGACATGTCCATCCCTTGTGCAGATTAGTTATTAACTACCTCCCCTTAACAATAAATTATTCTACTCCAGGGCGCTTCCTCATTCAATACAATTTTTAATTTCATTTTACCATTATATTGCGGGGCAACCCAAAGTTGAATGAACCTCTCCTCTGTCTGGGTGCCGGGGCCTAAATGTGTGACAGTGGCCTGTTCCAGTGGTGGATGACGTGAAGCCTGATTCTCTGCTATGACATGAAGACTTATTCTGTGCTGACATGAAGCCAGATTCTCTGTTACGTGACCTCTCTCCTCTGCCTGGGTGCCTGGGCCTAAATATGTGACAGTGGCCTGTTCCAGTGGTGGGTGACGTGAAGCCTGATTCTCTGCTATGACATGAAGACAGATTCTGCGCTGACATAAGGCCAGATTCTCTGTTACGGGACCGCTCTCCTCTGTCTGGGTGCCGGGGCCTAAATGTGTGACAGTGGCCTGTTCCAGTGGTGGGTGACGTGAAGCCTGATTCTCGGCTATGACATGAAGACAGATTCTGCGCTGACATAAGGCCAGATTCTCTGTTACGGGACCTCTCTCCTCTGCCTGGGTGCCTGGGCCTAAATGTGTGACAGTGGCCTGTTCCAGTGGTGGGTGACGTGAAGCCTGATTCTCTGCTATGACATGAAGACAGATTCTGCGCTGACATAAGGCCAGATTCTCTGTTAAGGGACCGCTCTCCTCTGTCTGGGTACCGGGGCCTAAATGTGTGACAGTGGCCTGTTCCAGTGGTGGGTGACGTGAAGCCTGATTCTCTGCTATGACATGAAGACAGATTCTGCGCTGACATAAGGCCAGATTCTCTGTTACGGGACCTCTCTCCTCTGCCTGGGTGCCTGGGCCTAAATTTGTGACAGTGGCCTGTTCCAGTGGTGGGTAACGTGAAGCCTGATTCTCTGCTATGACATGAAGACAGATTCTGCGCTGACATAAGGCCAGATTCTCTGTTACGGGACCGCTCTCCTCTGCCTGGGTGACTGGGCCTAAATGTGTGACAGTGGCCTGTTCCAGTGGTGGGTGACGTGAAGCCTCATTCTCTGCTATGACATGAAGACAGATTCTGCGCTGACATAAGGCCAGATTCTCTGTTACGGGACCTCTCTCCTCTGCCTGGGTGCCTGGGCCTAAATGTGTGACAGTGGCCTGTTCCAGTGGTGGGTGACGTGAAGCCTGATTCTCTGCTATGACATGAAGACAGATTCTGCGCTGACATAAGGCCAGATTCTCTGTTACGGGACCTCTCTCCTCTGCCTGGGTGCCGGGGCCTAAATGTGTGACAGTGGCCTGTTCCAGTGGTGGGTGACGTGAAGCCTGATTCTCTGCTATGACATGAAGACTGATTCTGCGCTGACATAAGGCCAGATTCTCTGTTACGGGACCTCTCTCCTCTGTCTGGGTGCCGGGGCCTAAATGTGTGACAGTGGCCTGTTCCAGTGGTGGGTGACGTGAAGCCTGATTCTCTGCTATGACATGAAGACTGATTCTGTGCTGACATAAGGCCAGATTCTCTGTTACGGGACCTCTCTCCTCTGCCTGGGTGCCTGGGCCTAAATATGTGACAGTGGCCTGTTCCAGTGGTGGGTGACGTGAAGCCTGATTCTCTGCTATGACATGAAGACTGATTCTGCGCTGACATGAAGCCAGATTCTCTGCTATGGCATGAAGAGACTGATTCTCTGCTGACATGAAGCCAGATTCTTTGCTATGGCATGAAGAGACTGATTCTCTGCTGACGTGAAGCCAGATTCTCTGCTATGGGACCTCTGTCCAATTAATATTGGTTCATTTTTATTTTTTAAATTTTTATTTTAATTCATTTCCCTATCCACATTTTGTTTGCAGGGGATTTACCTACATGTTGCTGCCTTTTGCAGCCCTCTAGCTCTTTCCTGGGCTGTTTTACAGCCTTTTTAGTGCTCAAAAGTTCGGGTCTCTATTGACTTCAATGGGGTTCGGGTTCGGGACGAAGTTCGGATCTCGAACCCGAACATCCAGGTGTTCGCTCAACTCTATAGATGAGGACTGGCCCCTGATTATTTAAATTTACGCTAAAGAAACAGTTTTCGGATGGAGTACTGTATATGTCACGGATGTGTAATAAACGCACACTATAGACAATAAATGTGGCGCTGATTATTTGAATTTACGCAAAAAGACACAATCTGCGGATGATGTACAGTATATGTCACTAATAAGTATTAAAGAAAAATATCTTGCTGCTGTCAAACACACAGTAGTCCTTAAAAGGACTTTAGGGTCTTTGAAAAGCTTTTGGTAGTAAAAACAGTAAATATCTATCCCTGCACTATCTGTCCCTTCCTCAGCACGGATGTCTCTGCGACTGATCAATTTAGCGCAGTTAAAAATATATTGCTGCTTTAAAACACACACACACACACAGTAGTCCTTAAAAGGACTTTTGGGTCTTTGAAAAGCTTTCTGCGAATAATTACTAAGAATTTCGCTCCCTACACTGCCTTTCCCTTCCTACCCTCTGCTCTCCCTGACTATGACTGATCCGAGCACGTGTCATCAGGTGCTATTGGCTATTGGCATTACTTACCTGAACGTTTATTGGCTGCTTAGCAGCCGCAAAACGTGCGGGGAGGAGACTCGAGCATGGCGGTACTCGCCCGAGTACCGCCATGTGCCGAGTATAGCGATGCTCGAGCCGAATCGGTATTCGGCCGAGCATGCTTGCTCATCACTAGTAGATATTTTATTATTGCATTTTTTATTCAAAAGAATTGGCAACTATATTTTAAAACCAATGTAGGGTGGGTAGATTGTCTTGTTTTATTCCTATTTTTTTTTTTTGTTTTATCATAATTCACATGGGAAATCTCTTCCAATGTAGATAGATTATTTTTTTTCCAAAATAACAACTCTTTTCTATTTTTCATATAAATAAAAACGCAGTCGGCACGGCCTAGTGTGGCTAATGTCCAACAGGATCCACACCTGCACCATAAACATGCGGCAGTTCGGTGGTGCTCTGCCAAATAGACATATATTCAAATAGTTGAAAGAAGAAAAAATGCGGCACTTACCATCAACTTCCTTTTTGCAGCTTTATTGTAAGTAAAATCACAGTAGATGCGGGGCACCGCACAGATACATCAGACGACAGCCGTTTCGCGCTGGATTGCGATTTGTCAAGCCTCCCATGACGTAGTGGGGAGGTGTACTGTATACATCACTCACACTCCCACGTCATGATCGAACAGGTGAAATGATCACTTCAATCTACAAATTGATGTCCTTATAAAAAACATATAGATAAACATCAATATAATCTACAACCATTTCATACAAATACAGCTAAGTCATTTTTGTCATTTAATCCCAGAGGACCCATGGCATCAGTTTTAATGATCCATGTGGCTTCCCTCTGTAATAATATGCGCTTCCTATCTCCTCCTCGTTCAGACATATGAACTACCTCTATCCCTGCACACTTCAACACATCATCTCTGCCTCCATGTACGTATTCAATAAGTCGAGTAGCTCCAATTCTACTTTCTATAGATTTTTTGTGTTCCCTGAATCGCACGTAGAGAGGTCTAAAGGTCTTACCCACATTAAACTTCCCACATATGCAGAAAATCACGTATACTACAAACTGCGTCTTGCAGTATAGTGTTTCACTGCATGTCCCACTCCTCCTATTTGTAGGTACTTTACGTCTATACATGTAATTACACATAGAACAGTGTCCACATATGAAATTCCCTCTCGGTGTACATTTCCCTAACCAATTTAAATCAGTTCTTGGTAAGTTGCTTCTTTTGATGACATCCCCTATGGTTCTACTCCTTCTGAAACTAATAATAGGACTGAAGAAAATCACAGAAATAAGATAATAATGCACTTAATAGAGTAGATGCAAGCATTATATATGAACAAAGAACTCACTCGGATATGATAAAATCTGAGACACTTAGCAAATATATTTTGATCAAAACACATCTGTGCCCGCCTACCAAGCGCCAAGGTGGTCTCTGGTCAGGCGGGTTCTACGCTAAACCTACCTAAGCCATTGGAGCACAGACCCCACACATATGGTGTGCTGCTCCTAGTCACCTCCATGTACATCAAGCAACCAATGGGAGGAGGAGAGGAGCAAGCACACCTATATGTACCATCTAGTCAAGGTGGTCTAGGAGATAGGAAGGGCAAAAGTGCAAAGGAATGCTACTCCCAAGATAAAATAGGAGCGCATTCACACTTGAAGGTGCCACTCCCTCAAGCATATACTTCATAAACAAAAAAATTCACAGAAAAAACTAAAATAAAAACATCCTGCATGGTATGATACAGTTGCAAGAAAAAGTATGTGAACCCTTTGGAATTATATATATTTCTGCACAAATTGGTCATAAAATGTGATCAGATCTTCACCTAAGTCACAACAATAGACAATCACAGTCTGCTTAAACTAATAACACACATAGAATTAAATGTTACCATGTTTTTATTGAACAAACCATGTAAACATTCACAGTGCAGGTGGAAAAAGTATGTGAACCCTCGGATTTAATAACTGGTTGAACCTCCTTTGGCAGCAATAACTTCAACCAAACGTTTCCTGTAGTTGCAGATCAGACGTGCACAACGGTCAGGAGTAATTCTTGACCATTCCTCTTTACAGAACTGTTTCAGTTCAGCAATATTCTTGGGATGTCTGGTGTGAATCGCATTCTTGAGGTCATGCCACAGCATCTCAATCGGGTTGAGGTCAGGACTCTGACTGGGCCACTCCAGAGGGCGTATTTTCTTCTGTTTAAGCCATTCTGTTGTTGGGTAGTTGTCCTGTTGCAACAACTATCTTCTGTTGAGCTTCAGCTGGTGAACAGATGGCCTTAAGTTCTCCTGCAAAATGTCTTGATAAACTTGGGAATTCATTTTTCCTTCGATGATAGCAATCCGTCCAGGCCCTGATACAGCAAAGCAGCCCCAAACCATCATGCCCCCACCACCATACTTCACAGTTGGGATGAGGTTTTGATGTTGGTGTGCTGTGCCTCTTTTTCTCCACACATAGTGTTGTGTGTTTCTTCCAAACAACTCAACTTTGGTTTCATCTGTCCACAGAATATTTTGCCAGTATTGCTGTGGAACATCCAGGTGCTCTTGTGCAAACTGTAAACGTGTAGAAATGTTTCTTTTGGACAGCAGTGGCTTCCTCTGTGGTATTAGATACTAAAGGGGGACAGTAACTAAATAAAATATCACTTTTAATAGATATAAGGGTAAAAAGGCCCCTACAGACAAACAAACATATAAGAAATGGTGGTATAGAAGCTCGTATGGTCATGGATTTAAGACCATGTAGGGCTTCAATAGGACCATCAGGTGAAGGAAGTGCCCACAAAGTGTGTAGCACAATATAGAGCACTCAACTATTAGCCTGAAATAGGGAATAATAGGATCCCAAGAGAGTGCTAAAAATATCACCGTGGGCACTTAAAATGGACTAACAGGTGATAAGAGCCAAGTAAGGGAGTAGTAGTGGGTGATGGTATGGTGTGTACACTGACCCTAATAAAACCCTACTTGGCCTAGTCCACCCTACAAATGCATCCTTGGAACGGGGTGCCCCAGGTGGAACTCTGGTCCTGTGCTGGACGCCCTGTTGAGGCCCTAGACAGCGAATAGAAGGACCATATACTGTACCAGTAAAGGGGATACAAATTAGGGCTAAAAAAGCTTGAATAGGCTAATAGATAAGAATGAAAAGTGCCCCGACGTGTTTCCTCAATATGAGCCCCTAGATTCTTCAGAGGACACGGGGCATAACAATAGTACCCACAGCAGGCGTATGGCTCAACAATAGGGGGTAGCCTAAAACGTAGCAGAGAAAAAAACCACATGAGCATAATGACCATAAAAACCCACATTCATCCACATAAAGGACGATGGGGGAAATGGCAACTTACTGTTTGGTGGCTGCAGTCAGCGTATGGCTGTGGACCCAGTGGGGGAGGAACCAAGGTGATGGTGTCCACCTAGATGGAAAGACCAGCGGCCTCTGTGGCCGAGCAGCCCCATTAAATAGGCAGAGGGGCCAGGTGAGATGCATGCCTGCGACATCCGCGTCACATGACGTCTGCTGATGACGTCAATGACATTGCAGCGGTCACCTGACCACGCATGCGCAAGAAGACAGCCCCAGTATATAACAAGAGGCCTGGTGGAACGCATACCGGCAGTGACTTCTGTGTCACGTAACCGGGCACCGACCGCTGACGTCAAGGGTAGCGACGGCGGTTTCGCGGCCACATGATCAGGAGACCGCCGGCCGCGCATGCGCAAAATGCGTCAGCGAGACATGTAAAGCATCTGAAGCCTGGTAACCGCTGACAGATGAAAAGAACAGTCCCTAGCCGCCGCATATGTGTGCCATAAAACAAGTAACCATATATATGTATGGCACAATACAAAGGGCGCCCTTATTGGTTATTTAGTGAAAATATGACCAAAATAGGGGCATGAACCCGGTATCAACAATGACAGGTGGGAGGGAGGGGGAAGAGGAGGAAAAAAACACCTCACACTGGGTTTAGGAGACCACAACTCCAACCAGCCACCTCCATATACGCTGAGGGACAAAACAGTATACATAATGCCCCTTTAAGCAGACCATAAGGAAGAAGTATTAATTGACAGGATATAAGACCAAGGGACTGACAAAAAACAAGGATGATCATAAAAAACAACCAAAATTCAATTGCTTGTTGAGGCCATAGGGGGTAATGGTATTTAATGTGAAGGTCCACCAGCATTCTTTTTGAAGAATATGCTTGTCCCAGTCCCCACCCCGTTTTGGCTTACTGATATGTTCAATGGCCATAAAGCTGATTGATGAAATACAGCCATTGTGAGAGCTCTGTACGTGTCGTGCTATAGGAGTGTCCTTGTTGTTCCGTAGTCCAAATACGCATGTCATTAAATAAATTACGCCAGTTGTGCGGCAATTTATAAAATCTCGTATATGATAAATGGTGTCATTAGGTTCGCCCCGTCAATGGCATATCCAACCATGTACGAGGTCTTTCTGGGGGGGGGTAAAATGGCTATGTACCAGTCTGTCCTTTAAATTATGGCCCCTCCTAAAGGTCACTGAAACAGAGGGACTAAGGACCTCCGCCAGATCCGGGTCCATCAATAATGTATCTCAGTGGCGTGCTAAGATCCTTTTGACTTGGGATGCAGCCGCATCATATGTTCCTATGACCCAGATAGTGTCTTGTGGTTTCGTAGGGTGAAGCAGTTCTGTACATGTAAGTGCTTGTGTCCGTTGGTAGGCTAATCTCAGAGTCTTGTGAGGATACCCCCTTTCCTGAAACCTATTTCTTAGGTCCTTTGCCTGGCACTTGAAGTCAATTTCCTCTGAGCAATTCCGTTTCAGTCTAAGGTATTGACCAGTGGGTATCCCTCTCTTAAGTGGGACAGGGTGACAGCTGTCCCACCTAAGGAGGGAATTGGTCGATGTGGGCTTCCAATAAATAGATGTACATAGGCCACCCTTACCATCTCTGGAAATGAGAACATTCAAAAAGGGGAGACAGTCTTTAACAATAACTGAGGTGAATCTGAGATTTAAATTATTTTCATTCAGCTCAGAAACAAGTCTATCGAATTCGCTCTCTGGCCCGCTCCACAACAGGAAAATATCATCGATATAGCTGGACCAGAGAGCGATATGGTCGATAAACCACTGTGAGGGTTCGCCAAAGACAACAGATTCTTACCAACAGCCCAGTAGCAAATTTGCGTATGAAGACGCACAGGAACTGCCCATAGCAGTGCCCCTGAGCTGGTGGTATATCCGATTGTCAAACAGAAAGAAATTACTTGAGAGGACAAAATCCAACAGTTCAAGAATAAAGGTATTATGCATCATAAAATGTTGCCCCCTCATCTTGAGAATGACTAGTGGCCTCTAAACCCTTCTCGTGCGGAATGGAAAAGTAGAGTGCCTCTATATCAATGGAGGCCAAGAACCAATGTGGTTCTACGCAGATGTCCTCAAGTTTACCTAGAAGGTCACCTGTGTCCCTCACATAAGAGGGTAATGACTGTACAAAAGGGGCGCAGCACTTGATCTACATAAATACCACAATTTTGTGATAGGCTGCCCACCCCAGAGATGATGGGTTGTCCCTTAATGGGGGAGGTCCCCTTGTGGACCTTCGGCAAACAGTAAAAAGTAGCTGTTACTGGATGACGAGGATAGAGAAAATCAAATTCATCATTACTAATCAAGCTAGCAATTTTAGATTGCTGTAAAATTTGTCTTAGTATTACCTGTAACCTACCCTTAGGGTTAGTGGGGAAGATTATATAACCTGTTTGGTCCTTTAGGATAGCAAGACACATTTCTTTGTATGATGGTGTATCCATAACAACTATATTGCCTCCCTTGTCTGAGGGTTTATTTGTAATATTTTTGTCTATCTCAAGGGTTTTGATGGCCAGCCTTTCTTCCTTGCTGTAATTGAATCTAGAAGGAACGGAACAGAGGGTGGAGAGTTCAGAAGTGGCATGTTCCAAAAAAAATCAACGCATGACACATCTCCCATGGGGGGCATTTTAGTACTCTTATTTTTTAAAGAAGTAAAAGGACCCGCCTCTTCCGTGTTGGTAGGCAAGTTATCTAGATTAAATAGCAGATGGACGTCCCTTAGGATCTCTACCGGGATACCCCATTCACGGCTTTCTTTCTTGTCTTTTAATTTATGGAATTTGTGCCACTTCAATTTGCGGGCAAAAAGATGGAGGTTACTCGTCCAACGAAACAGGTCAAACTTGTTGGTCTGGACAAAAGAAAGTCCATGTTTAAGTAACCTCAATTCGAATGCCGTCAGGGGGCGGGAAGATAAGTTAATAACAAGTTTATCAGAAGTGGTTAAAGGTGTGGTACCGATTGCTGAGTGTTCCGGCTCCTCAGTGGGTAATGTGCCCCCCTCCCACCTGTCATTGTTGATACCGGGTTCATGCCCCTCTTTTGGTCATATTTTCACTAAATAACCAATAGGGGCGCCCTTTGTATTGTGCCATACATATATATGGTTACTTGTTTTATGGCACACATATGCGGCGGCTAGGGACTGTTCTTTTCATCTGTCAGCGGCTACCAGGCATCAGATGCTTTACATGTGTCGCCGCTGCATTTTGCACATGCGTGGCCGGCGGTCTCCTGATCACGTGGCCGCGAAAGCGCTGTCGCTACCCTTGATGTCAGCGGTTGGCGCCCGGTCACGTAACACCAGGTCACCAGGCCGCCCGGTCACCAGGCCTCTTGTTATATACTGGGGCTGTCTTCTTGCGCATGCGTGGTCAGGTGACCGCTGCACTTTCGATCACGTGACCGCAATGGTGTAGTCGCATTCATTGACGTCATCATCGGACGCCAGGTCATGTGACGCGGATGTCGCAGGTATGCGTCTCACCTGGCCCCTCTGCCTATTTAATGGGGCTGCTCGGCCACAGATTCCGCTGGTCTTTCCATCTACGTGGACACCATCACCTTGGTTTCCTCCCCCACTGGGTCCACAGCCAATCTTGGTGTTCTCTGGCAAATGCCAAACGTCCTGCACGGTGTTGGGCTGCAAGCCCAACCCCCACCTATGGACGTCAGGCCCTCATATCACCCTCATCGAGTCTGTTTCTGACCGTTTGAGCAGACACATGCACATTTGTGACCTGCAGGAGGTCATTTTGCAGGGCTCTGGCAGGGCTCCTCCTGTTCCTCCTTGCACAAAGGCGGAGGTAGCGGTCCTGCTGCTGGGTTGTTGGCCTCCTCCACGTCTCCTGATGTACTGGCCTGTCTCCTGATAGCGCCTCCATGCTCTGGACACTACGCTGACCGACACAGCAAACCTTCTTGCCACAGCTCACATTGATGTGCCATCCTGGATAAGCTGCACTACCTGAGCCACTTGTGTGGGTTGTAGACTCTGTCTCATGCTACCACTAGAGTGAAAGCACCGCCAGCATTCAAAAGTGACCAAAACATCAGCCAGGAAGGATAGGAACTGAGAAGTGGTCTGTTGTCACCCCCTGCAGAACCACTCCTTTATTGGGGGTGTCTTGCTAATTGCCTAAAATTTCCACCTGTTGTCTATCCCATTTGCACAACAGCATGTGAAATTGATTGTCACTCAGTGTTGCTTCCTAAGTGGACAGTTTGATTTCACAGAAGTGTGATTGACTTGGAGTTACATTGTGTTGTTTAAGTGTTCCCTTTATTTTTTTGAGCAGTGTATATCCCTACCCTTACTGGTGCTTTCTCTGAGCTTACCAGGTTATATAAGGAGCATATTAGCTCTTGGTGGGAGGTGCAGGGGCTCGTACATTATATTAGACATGGCATGGTACCTCGAGGCCTCCGCATCACTCTTACCCCTGCTCACCGGATTAGGAATTCGGATCTCCTTAAAAAATGTCAAAAAGCGGCTACATCAAGTTCACTGAGGCTCATGCAGTTACTCTTGGATAAAGAGAGAGGGGGATTTTGGAACTGGCAGAACGTAGCCTAGCCGAACAGATTGAGACTACTAAAAAATTCCATTCAGAACCAGAATTTTCCAATAAAGAGGTACAACTACAAAAGACTGTGGAACGCTACCAATATCAATTAATAGACCGTAAGCATAAGCAGTTTAATCTGGATTTCCAGGATTTTAGAGATAACAAAGTGTACTTGTTCCTACCTAACCCTATCGTTACCCAGAATACTGATCTCTCATCCACAGGCACTGAGGATTCAGACACAGAGAGGGACAGGCACTCTAAAACTAGAGGCCGTGGACGTGGATCCTATAGATCTAGGGGACGCGGGAATCGTCCTAGGAACAATCCACAAAATCCCCCTCAACCCTCACCTACGGTCCCCTCTAGTTCACCTTTTTTAGATCAGGGGGCACATTACCCACTGAGGAGCCGGAATACTCAGCAATCGGTACCACACCTTTAACCACTTCTGATAAACTTGTTATTAACTTATCTTCCCGCCCCCTGATGGCATTCGAATTGAGGTTACTTAAACGTGGACTTTAATTTGTCCCGACCAACAGGTTTGACCTGTTTCATTGGACTCGTGACCTCCATCTTTTTGCGCGCAAATTGAAGTGGCACAAATTCCATAAATTAAAAACAAGAAAGAAAGCCGTGAATTGCGTGTCCCGGTAGAGATCCTAAGGGACGTCCATCTGCTATTTAATCTAGATAACTTGCCTACCAACACAGAAGGGGTGAGCCCTTTTACTTCGTTAAAAAATAAGAGAACTAAAATGCCCCCCATGGGAGATGTCATGCGTTGATGTTTTCTTGCAACATGCCACTTCTGAACTCTCCACCCTCTGTTCTGTTCCTTCTAGATTTAATTGCAGCAAGGAAGAAAGGCTGGCCATCAAAACCCTTGAGATAGACAAAAATATTACAATTAAACCCTCAGACAAGGGAGGCAATATAGTTGTTATGGATACACCATCATACAAAGAAATGTGTCTTGCTATCCTAAAGGACCAAACAGGTTATGAAATCCTCCCCACTAACCCTAAGGGTAGGTTACAGGTAATACTAAGACAAATTTTACAGCAAGCTAAAATTGCTAGCTTGATTAGTAATGATGAATTTGATTTTCTCTATCCTCGTCATCCAGTAACAGCTACTTTTTACTGTTTGCCGAAGGTCCACAAGGGGACCTCCCCCATTAACCCCTTAGTGACCACGGACATTTTTTTTAGAGCTATAACTTTTTAGTTTTTTCATCAATGTACTCGTATGAGGTCTTATTTTTTGCAGGACAAGTTCTAGTTTTTAATGCACCATTTTAAGTACATGTAATGATTGAGTAAAGCAAGCTGTTTAGCTGAAAACCCCTTTGTTTACGTCAGTAAAAAGGCATATTAGTGGTCACTAAGGGGTTAAGGGACGACCGATTGTCTCTGGGGTGGGCAGCCTATCACAAAATTGTGGTATTTATGTAGATCAAGTGCTGTGCCCCTTTGTGCAGTGATTACCCTCTTATGTGAGGGACACAGGTGACCTTCTAGGTAAACTTGAGGACATCTGCGTAGAACCACATTGGTTCTTGGCCTTCATTGATGTAGAGGCACTCTACTCTTCCATTCTGCACGAGAAGGGTTTAGAGGCCACTAGTCATTTTCAAAATATGAGGGGGCAACAGTTCATGATGCATAATACCTTTATTCTTGAACTGTTGGATTTTGTCCTCTCAAGTAATTTCTTTCTGTTTGACAATCGGATATACCACCAGCTCAGCTTCATACGCAAATTTGCTACTGGGATGGTGGGAAGAATCTGTTGTCTTTGGCAAACCCTCACGGTGGTTTATCGACCATATCGCTCTCTGGTCCCGCTATATCGATGATATTTTCCTGTTGTGGAGCGGGCCAGAGAGCGAATTCGATAGACTTGTTTCTGAGCTGAATGAAAAGAATTTAAATCTCAGATTCACCTCAGTTATTGTTAAAGACTGTCTCCCCTTTTTGAATGTTCTAATTTCCAGAGATGGTAAGGGCGGCCTATGTACATCTATTTATTGGAAGCCCACATCGACCAATTCCCTCCTTAGGTGGGACAGCTGTCACTCTGCCCCACTTAAGAGAGGGATACCCACTGGTCAATACCTTAGACTGAAACGGAATTGATCAGAGGAAATTGACTTCACGTGCCATGCAAGGGACCTAAGAAATAGGTTTCAGGAAAGGGGGTATCCTCACAAGACTCTGAGATTAGCCTACCAACGGACACAAGCACTTAAATGTACAGAACTGCTTCACCCTACGAAACCACAAGACACTATCTGGGTCATAGGAACATATGATGCGGCTGCATCCCAAGTCAAAAGGATCTTAGCACGCCACTGAGATACATTATTGATGGACCCGGATCTGGCGGAGGTCCTTAGTCCCTCTGTTTCAGTGACCTTTAGGAGGGGCCATAATTGGTGCGGTTTAAAAAAAAAAAGCGTTGGTTAAGTGGCGGCCGGGCCGTTGCTGCCGCAAGTTTTTTTTTTAAGTATGGCGGCGAGCCCTCCCCGCACCGGGCGGCTTCCGCACTGCCCGGGCTGGCGCATCTATGATTGTGCACCGCCCGGGCGCAGCCTGAAGAGAGGGACTGACAGGAGGGAAGCGCCTCTAGTGTTGCATGGCCGAGCTCTGTTCGGTCCGCGGTACAGGAGCTTTTGTTTCCTGTACCCGGCCGGACTGACAGGAAGTGCTCACTTAGTGTGCACTTCCTTTCAGTCTGGCCGGGTACAGGAAACAAATGCTCCTGTACCGCAGACCGAACAGAATTCGGCCACACTACACTACAGGGAGTGCAGAATTATTAGGCAAGTTGTATTTTTGAGGATTAATTTTATTATTGAACAACAACCATGTTCTCAATGAACCCAAAAAACTCATTAATATCAAAGCTGAATATTTTTGGAAGTAGTTTTTAGTTTGTTTTTAGTTTTAGCTATTTTAGGGGGATATCTGTGTGTGCAGGTGACTATTACTGTGCATAATTATTAGGCAACTTAACAAAAAACAAATATATACCCATTTCAAATATTTATTTTTACCAGTGAAACCAATATAACATCTCAACATTCACAAATATACATTTCTGACATTCAAAAACAAAACAAAAACAAATCAGTGACCAATATAGCCACCTTTCTTTGCAAGGACACTCAAAAGCCTGCCATCCATGGATTCTGTCAGTATTTTGATCTGTTCACCATCAACATTGCGTGCAGCAGCAACCACAGCCTCCCAGACACTGTTCAGAGAGGTGTACTGTTTTCCCTCCTTGTAAATCTCACATTTGATGATGGACCACAGGTTCTCAATGGGGTTCAGATCAGGTGAACAAGGAGGCCATGTCATTAGATTTTCTTCTTTTATACCCTTTCTTGCCAGCCACGCTGTGGAGTACTTGGACGCGTGTGATGGAGCATTGTCCTGCATGAAAATCATGTTTTTCTTGAAGGATGCAGACTTCTTCCTGTACCACTGCTTGAAGAAGGTGTCTTCCAGAAACTGGCAGTAGGACTGGGAGTTGAGCTTGACTCCATCCTCAACCCGAAAAAGCCCCACAAGCTCATCTTTGATGATACCAGCCCAAACCAGTACTCCACCTCCACCTTGCTGGCGTCTGAGTCGGACTGGAGCTCTCTGCCCTTTACCAATCCAGCCACGGGCCCATCCATCTGGCCCATCAAGACTCACTCTCATTTCATCAGTCCATAAAACCTTAGAAAAATCAGTCTTGAGATATTTCTTGGCCCAGTCTTGACGTTTCAGCTTGTGTGTCTTGTTCAGTGGTGGTCGTCTTTCAGCCTTTCTTACCTTGGCCATGTCTCTGAGTATTGCACACCTTGTGCTTTTGGGCACTCCAGTGATGTTGCAGCTCTGAAATATGGCCAAACTGGTGGCAAGTGGCATCTTTGCAGCTGCACGCTTGACTTTTCTCAGTTCATGGGCAGTTATTTTGCGCCTTGGTTTTTCCACACGCTTCTTGCGACCCTGTTGACTATTTTGAATGAAACGCTTGATTGTTCGATGATCACGCTTCAGAAGCTTTGCAATTTTAAAAGTGCTGCATCCCTCTGCAAGATATCTCACTATTTTTGACTTTTCTGAGCCTGTCAAGTCCTTCTTTTGACCCATTTTGCCAAAGGAAAGGAAGTTGCCTAATAATTATGCACACCTAATATAGGGTGTTGATGTCATTAGACCACACCCCTTCTCATTACAGAGATGCACATCACCTAATATGCTTAATTGGTAGTAGGCTTTCGAGCCTATACAGCTTGGAGTAAGACAACATGCATAAAGAGGATGATGTGGTCAAAATACTCATTTGCCTAATAATTCTGCACGCAGTGTAGAGGTGGGGGAGAATGAGAGTGACACGGGAGGGGGGAGAGAGAGTGACAAGGGAGGGGAGGAAATGAGAGTGACAAGGAAGTGGGGGGGGGGAGTGAGAGTGACAAAGGATGGGGGAGGAAATGAGAGTGACAAGGGAGGGGGGAATGAGAGTGACAAGGGAGGGGGAATGAGAATGACAAGGGAGGGGGGGATGAGAGTGACAAAGGAGGGGGGGAATGAGAGTGACAAGGGAGGGAGGGGAATGAGAGTGACAAAGGAGGGGGGAATGAGAGTGACAAGGGAAGGGGGGAATGAGAGTGACAAGGGAGGGGGGGAATGAGAGTGACAAGGGAGGGGGGGAATGAGAGTGACAAGTGAGGGGGGGGAATGAGAGTGACAAGGGAGTGGGGGGGAAAGAGAGTGACAAGGGAGGGGGGGAATGAGAGTGACAAGGGAGGGGGAGAGAGTGACAAGGGGCGGGGTTAGAAAGAGAGTGACAAGGGAGGGGGGATAAGAGTGACAAGGGAGGGTGGATAAGAATGACAAGGGAGGGAGGGGGGAGAAGATAGTGACAAGGGAGGGGGGAGTGACAAGGGAGGGGGGAGTGACAAGGGAGGGAGGGGGGGAGAGAGTGACAAGGGAGGAGGGGGGGAGAGTGACAAAGGAGGGAGGGGGGGAGAGAGTGACAAAGGAGGGAGGGGGGGATAGAGTGACAAAGGAGGGAGGGGGGGATAGAGTGACAAAGGAGGGAGGGGGGGATAGAGTGACAAAGGAGGGAGGGGGGGATAGAGTGACAAAGGAGGGAGGGGGGAAGAGAGTGACAAGGGGGTGGAGAAGAGAGTGACAAGGGAGGGGGGAGAGAGTATGAAAGGAGGGAGGGGGTGAGAGAGTGACAAAGGAGGGAGGGGGGACAAGGGAGGGAGGGGGAGAAGAGAGTGACAAGGGAGGGAGGGGGAGAAGAGTGTCACAAGGGAGGGGGGGAGAAGAGAGTGACAAGGGAGGGGGAGAGAGTGAGAAAGGAGGGAGGGGGGGGACAAGGGAGGGAGGGGGGAGAA
This sequence comes from Bufo bufo, assembly GCF_905171765.1. Classification (NCBI taxonomy): domain Eukaryota; kingdom Metazoa; phylum Chordata; class Amphibia; order Anura; family Bufonidae; genus Bufo; species Bufo bufo. The sequence continues at coordinate 363,712,698 of NC_053393.1, forward strand.
GAGTGTGACAAGGGAGGGAGGTGGAGAAGAGTGTCACAAGGGAGGGGGAAGAAGAGAGTGACAAGGGAGGTGGGGGATGAAGAGAGTGACAAGGGAGGTGGGGGATGAAGAGAGTGACAAGGGAGGAGGGGGGGAGAAGAGAGTGACAAGGGAGGGGGGGAGAAGAGAGTGACAAGGGAGGGGGGGAGAAGAGAGTGACAAGGGAGGAGGGGGAGAAGAGAGTGACAAGGGAGTCCCCAGAGCCAGACCAAGAGCCAGACTGCAGCCAGAAACCAGATCATCTTATTGTCCTGGTGGTAAGTAGACAATGCAATGTGTTTAATATTTAATTGTTTAGTTATTAATACTACATTGGAAACTAATTTACCTCACATTAAAAGGACACTATAGTCCCAGAACCACTACAGTTTAATGTAGTGGTACTGGTGTCTATAGCCTGTTCCTGCAGAGAAAAGACACTGTGCAGTACTGGTGTTAAAGGAGCACTATAGTGCCAGGAAAACAAACTCATTTTCCTGGCACTATATAGTTGTTAGGAGTGGGGCACCCTCGAGTCCCCCTCCCACTAGGCTGAAAGGGTTAAAACTCCTTCAGCCACTTGCCTTTCTCCAGCGCCGTCACTGGGAACTCTTCTCCCTGATCCTCCTCTCAGCTGCGAATGCGCATGCGCACGCATTCAAAACTATGTTCCGCGTCTTCCCACTGTCATTTTCACAGTGAGAATCGCGGAAGCATCTCTAGTGGCTGTCAGGAAGACAGCTACAAGAAGATTGATTAACCCTAAGAGAAACATAGCAGTTATTTTAATTTAAATGCTGAGAAAGGGGTGGAACATATGTGATGTCATGATATGGGCAGATCATCTGATAAGGGGGGTCGGGGACGGCAATTTTTATCTTGCCTAGGGCGGCAAAAATCCTTGCACCGACCCTGGGTGTAATTTATTTAATGACATGCGTATGTGGACTACGCTATGTTGGTAAGACCTTTAGAGAACTGCGCATGTGTGAACACATCAGTGATATACGGAACAACAAGGACACTCCTATAGCACGACACGTACAGAGCTCTCACAATGACCGTATTCCATCAATCAGCTTTATGGCCATTGAACATATCAGAAAGCCACAATGGGCTGGGGACTGGGACAAGCATATTCTTCAAAAAGAATGCTGGTGGACCTTTACATTAAATACCATTACCCCCTATGGCATCAACGAGCAATTGAATTTTGGTTGTTTTTTATACTCATCCTTGTTTTTGGTCAGTCCCTTGGTCTTATATCCTGTCAATTAATACTTCTTCCTTATGGTCTGCCTAAAGGGGCATTATGTATACTGTTTTGTCCCTCAGCGTATATGGAGATGGTTGGTTGGAGTTGTGGTCTCCTAAACCCAGTGTGAGGTATTTTTTTCCTCCTCCCCCCCTCTCTCCCACCTGTCATTGTTGATACCGGGTTAATGTCCCTCTTTCCATCTAGGTGGACACCATCACCTTGGTTTCCTTCTCCCCCCACTGGGTCCACAGCCATACGCTGACTGCAGCCACCAAACAGTAAGTTGCCATTTCCCCCATCGTCCTTTATGTGGATGAATGTGGGTTTTTATGGTCATTATGCTCATGTGGTTTTTTTCTCTGCTATGTTTTAGGCTACCCCCTATTGTTGAGCCATACGCCTGTTGTGGGTACTATTGTTATGCCCCGTGTCCCCTGAAGAATCTAGGTGCTCATATTGAGGAAACGCGTCGGGACACTTTTCATTCTTATCTATAAGCCTATTTAAGCTTTTTTAGCCCTAATTGGTATACCCTTTACTGGTATATGGTCCTTCTAATCACTGTCTAGGGCCTCAACAGGGCGTCCAGCGCAGGACCAGAGTTCCAGCTGGGGCCACCCCTTGCAGGATTTTTTGGACCCCGTTCCAAGGATGTATTTGTAGGGTGGACTAGGCCAAGTAAGGTTTTATTAGGGTCAGTGTACACACCATTCCATCACCCTCTACTACACCCTTACTTGGCTCTTATCACCTGTTAGTCCATTATAAGTGCCCACAGTGATATTTTTAGCACTCTCTTGGGATCCTGTTACTCCCTATTTCAGGCTAATAGTTGAGTGCTCTATTTTGTGCTACGCACTGTGTGGGCACTTCCTCCACTTGATGGTCCTATTGAAACCCTACATGGTCTAAAATCCATGACCATACGAGCTTCTATACCACCATTTCTTATATGTTTGTTTGTCTGTAGGGGCCTTTTTACCCTTATATCTATTAAAAGTGATGTTTTATTTAGTTACTGCCCCCCTTTAGTATTTAATTTTTCAACCTTGGAGCAGTGCTCAGGAAAGGCTTTATCCGCCTATCCTGTTTGACCTTCCTTATTGCTTCCTCTGTGGCATCCTCCCATGAAATCCATTCTTGTTTAGCGTTTTACGTATTGTAGATTCGCTAACAGGGATGTTAGCATATGCCAGAGACTTTTGTAAGTCTTTAGCTGACACTCTAGGATTCTTCTTCACCTCATGGAGCAGTCGGCGCTGTGCTCTTGCAGTCATTTTTACAGGACGGCCACTCCTAGGGAGAGTAGTAGCAGTGCTGAACTTTCTCCATTCATAGACAATTTGTCTTACCGTGGACTGATGAACAGCAGGGCTTTTGGAGATACTTTTATAACCCTTTCCAGCTTTATGCAAGTCAACAATTTTTAATAGTAGGTCTTCTGAGAGCTCTTTTGTGTGAGGCATCATTCACATCAGGCAATGCTTCTTGTGAAAAGCAAACCCAGAACTGGTGTGGGTTTTTTATAGGGCAGGGCAGCTGTAACCAACACCTCCAATCTCATCTCACTGATTGGACTCCAGTTGGCTGACACCTCACTCCAATTAGCTCTTGGAGATGTCATTAGTCTAGGGGTTCACATACTTTTTCCACCTGCACTGTGAATGTTTACATGGTGTGTTCAATAAAAACATGGTAAAATTTTATTCTTTGTGTGTTATTAGTTTAAGCAGACTGTGACTGTCTATTGTTGTGACTTAGATGAAGATCAGATCACATTTTATGACCAATTTGTGCAGAAATCCATATCATTCCAAAGGGTTCACATACTTTTTCTTGCAACTGTATATAAATGTGCAGATGTCCCTGGCCATATTATTGAAGAAAATCACAGATATAAGATAATGCACTTAATAAAGTAGATGCAAGAATTATATATGGACCTGAACATAGAAGCCCAATGGCTTAGGTAGGTTTAGCGTAGGACCCGCCTGATCTGAGACCACCTTGGCGCTTGGTAGGCGGGCACAGATGTGTTTTGATCAAAATATATTGGCTAAGTGTCTCAGATTTTATCATATCAGAGTGAGTACTTTGTCTATATATAATGCTTGCATCTACTCTATTAAGTGCATTATTATCTTATTTCTGTTATTTTCTTCAATAATATGGCCAAGGACATCCGCAAATACACTCACCTAAAGAATTATTAGGAACACCTGTTCTATTTCTTATTAATGCAATTATCTAGTCAACCAATCACATGGCAGTTGCTTCAATGCATTTAGGGGTGTGATCCTGGTCAAGACAATCTCCTGAACTCCAAACTGAATGTCAGAATGGGAAAGAAAGGTGATTTAAGTAATTTCGAGCGTGGCATGGTTGTTGGTGCCAGACAGGCCGGTCTGAGTATTTCACAATCTGATCAGTTACTGGGATTTTCACGCACAACCATTTCTAGGGTTTACAAAGAATGGTGTGAAAAGGGAAAAACATCCAGTATGCGGCAGTCCTGTGGGCAAAAATGCCTTGTGGATGCTAGAGGTCAGAGGAGAATGGGCCGACTGATTCAAGCTGATAGAAGAGCAACATTGACTGAAATAACCACTCGTTACAACCGAGGTATGCAGCAAAGCATTTGTGAAGCCACAACACGCACAACCTTGAGGCAGATGGGCTACAACAGCAGAAGACCCCACCGGGTACCACTGATCTCCACTACAAATAGGAAAAAGAGGCTACAATTTGCACGAGCTCACCAAAATTGGACTGTTGAAGACTGGAAAAATGTTGCCTGGTCTGATGAGTCTTGATTTCTGTTGAGACATTCAAATGGTAGAGTCCGAATTTGGCGTAAACAGAATGAGAATATGTATCAATCCTCTGATGGCTACTTCCAGCAGGATAATGCACCATGTCAAAAAGCTCAAATCATTTCAAATTGGTTTCTTGAACATGACAATGAGTTTACTGTACTAAAATGGCCCCCACAGTCACCAGATCTCAACCCAATAGAGCATCTTTGGGATGTGGTGGAACGGGAGCTTCGTGCCCTGGATATGCATCCCTCAAATCTCCATCAACTGCAAGATGCAACCCTATCAATATGGGCCAACATTTCTAAAGAATGCTATCAGCACCTTGTTGAATCAATGCCACGTAGAATTAAGGCAGTTCTGAAGGCAAAAGGGGGTCCAACACCGTATTAGTATGGTGTTCCTAATAATTCTTTAGGTGAGTGTATATATATCATACCGTGCAGGATGTTTTTATCTTTGCTTTTTCTGTGATTTTTTTGTTTATGTAATAATGGGACTGGTGTGTGTTTTATCTTTCAAATTATCATCTTGTCCCAGCATATGCCAGTTGTTGAGGATCACACTCCTAATTACTGGGGCCATGGGGGAATAGTCAAATGTGAACACTGTCCTAGCGTTTTCACTGTTCCTTTGTTTTTCCCTTTTCTTCAGTGTTAGTGCCTTGTTTTTCTTCTGTTTACATGCCTTCACATAAGCTCTGTCTATAATATATTCAAGATATCATCTATGGAGGAAACGTCTCTTCAGCTCCTTACATTGCCCCTCAAACTCTATTTGGTTCCTCACTATTCTCATCAAGTGCATAAATTGGCCGCAAGGGACTGCCGTTTTAACATGGGGCGGGTGAAAACTTTCATAATGTAACAATGCATTTGTGGAAGTAGTTTTCTATATATAGTGGTTTGTAGACTCCCATCCCTGACCATTACCTTAACATCCAGAAACTCAAGTTCTTCTTCTTTTTCTATTCAGCTAATAAATCGCATATTTATATAATTTGCATTATTAAGATATTCCACGAATGCATTGAATAACACTATGTCACCCGTCCAAATTATGAACACATCATGGATATATCTAAAAAAATTTCTGATATACTGCACAAAAGGATTCCTTGTCGTGAATATATATTTCTCCTCAAAGGATGCAAGAAATAAATTGACAAAGGTGCAGGAGACTGGTTTCCCCATCGCCGTACCTGACAGCTGTCTGAACCATTGCTGATTAAATATGAAAGCATTGTGTGTTAATACATATGATAACGCCTGGGTGACAAAGTCAACGTATAGAACACTCCTGCCTGTTTTCTCCAAAATGTCTCGGATTGTCTGTACCCCCAGTTCCTGGGTGATTCTAGTGTATAGGCTCTCCACATCTATCGATGCCAAAAATTAATCACTGGTGTCCTCCAGATAGGAGGGAATCCCTTTTAGCAATGGAGTAACATCCAATCCAGGTAACAGATCTGATCCCCGATACAATAGGACATCCAGGTGGGTCCACCAGTGATTTGTGGGTTTTGTGTACACAGTATCATACTGGTTTAGTAGGGAACTGGGGGTACAGTCTCTCCGCCATATGTTTTTACGACACTCCCATATCAACATATTTCCATAATAATCCTCTCAGCTGTTGTTGATGTGGGGTTGGATTGGAGAAGTGCATATGTATTCCTATCACTCAATTGTCATTCCGCTTCTTTTATGTAACTGGCTTTATACATGACCACTATATTTCCACCCTTGTCGGCCAGTTTGACAATTATATCCTCATGCTTTGCAAGCCAACTCAGAGCTTTATTTTCACCTTCCTTTAGATTGGATTCACTAGTGGGATAAATCAAAGCCTTAATTTCTTTAAGTACCTGCTTTTGAAACAGGTCTATACTGCAACCGGCCGGCAAGGGTGGAGAGAAAGGGGACTTAATCCCTTTTTTGAAATATTCATGTTGATTTGACACTTCATGTTGCCCATCACATCCCTGTAGCTCCAATAGTGTATTCCTATAGGTGTATTCTCCAAAATGGAAACCCAAGGGGCCTATTGTGGTAGCTTTTTCTAATTATTTGACCTCTCTAGATGTTTCATTCATATTTCGAAAATATCTATGTAGATTCAATTTTCTCACCGCTTTAAATAAATCCACTAACTTCATCAAACTAATTGACCATACTAAAATTAAGTCCCCTGGAAAGTAAAGAAAGAAAATCATTATCCAGTTACACATCTGTCAGATTCACTACATTGTAGCCCGCCGGTAAATCCTGCACCTCCCCCACATCCAATACTAGTGTCTCCACGCCACTTGTTTCCTTTTGAAACCACTTTTCTGAGACCTTCCTTCTTGTTCTCCCCCTTCTAGTCCTCCTCCTAAAGGGGGTGTCGCCTTGGGTGATACATTCTCCACTAGTTGCATCTGATTCGAGATTTGAATCCCCACAATCGCTTCCTCCGAAGCACTTGAGTCTGAATATGTGGTCCAATAGTCTTGGGGACGTCGCTTATTTTGACGTTTCCTCCTTTGAGACCGTCTCTTAATCATCCAGTCAAAAATTCTGCCATTATCATAATTAGAGTTGAGCGAACACCTGGATGTTCGGGTTCGACGAGTTCGGCCGAACTTTCGAAAAATGTTCGGGATCCGAACTCGACCCGAACTTCATCCCGAACCCGAACCCCATAGAAGTCAATGGGGACCCGAACTTTTGGGCACTAAAAAGGCTGTAAAACACACCCGGAAAGGGCTAGAGGGCTGCAAAAGGCAGCAAAATGTAGTTAAATCCCCTGCAAACAAATGTAGATAGGGAAATGATGAGTTAACATAAAATAAATAAAAATTAAACAATAATAATTGGAGTGAGGTCCCATAGCACAGAATCAGGCTTCAAGTCACCCACCAATGGAGAAGGTCACTTACTATTATTTTGACCACAGCACCCAGACAAAGGAGAGAGGTCCCACAGCAGAGAACCAGGCATCATATCACCCACCACAGGAGTAGGCCACCATTTAGTTACTTTGACCCCTACACCCAGACGGAGGAGAGAGGTTACACAGCAGAGAATCAGGCATTTAGATCACCCACCACAGGAGTAGGCCACCATTGAATCAGACCCCGGCAACCATGTCAGATGGCACAAGCATAAGCTTTATATCAATCAGCACAGGAGAAGGCGACTTTGACAGACTTTGACCCCTACACCCGGACGGAGGAGAGAGGTTTCAAAGCAGAGAATCAGGCATTTAGATCACCCACCACAGGAGTAGGCCCCAATTTAATGGGACCCCGGCAACCATGTCAGATGGCACAACCATCAGCTTCATATCAATCAGCACAGGAGAAGGCGACTTTGAAAGACTTTGACCCCTACACCCAGACGGAGGAGAGAGGTTTCACAGCAGAGAATCAGGCATTTAGATCACCCACCACAGGAGTAGGCCCCCATTGAATCAGACCCTGGCAACCATGTCAGATGGCACAACCATCAGCTTTATATCAATCAGCACAGGAGAAGGCGACTTTGAAAGACTTTGACCCCTACACCCAGATGGAGGAGAGAGCTTTCACAGCAGAGAATCAGGCATCATATCAACCACCACAGGAGAAGCCACCATTTAGTTACTTTGACCCCTGCACCCAGGAAGAGGAGAGAGGCACCACAGCACATATTCTGGCATCATATCAGCCACCACAGGAGAAGCCACCATTGAGTTACTTTGACCCCCGCACCCAGGAAGAGGAGAGAGGCACCACAGCACATATTCTGGCATCATATCAGCCACCACAGGAGAAGCCACCATTGAGTTACTTTGACCCCTGCACCCAGGAAGAGGAGAGAGGCCCCACAGCACATATTCTGGCATCATATCAGCCACCACAGGAGAAGCCACCATTTAGTTACTTTGACCCCTTCACCCAAACAGAGGAGAGAGGTTCCACATCAGAGAATCAGGCATCATATCAACCACCACAGGAGTAGGCCACAATTTAATGGGACCCCGGCAACCATGTCAGATGGCACAACCATCAGCTTCATATCAATCAGCACAGGAGAAGGCGACTTTGAAAGACTTTGACCCCTACACCCAGACGGAGGAGAGAGGTTTCACAGCAGAGAATCAGGCATTTAGATCACCCACCACAGGAGTAGGCCCCCATTGAATCAGACCCTGGCAACCATGTCAGATGGCACAACCATCAGCTTTATATCAATCAGCACAGGAGAAGCCACCATTGAGTTACTTTGACCCCTGCACACAGGAAGAGGAGAGAGGCCCCACAGCACATATTCTGGCATCATATCAGCCACCACAGGAGAAGCCACCATTTAGTTACTTTGACCCCTTCACCCAAACAGAGGAGAGAGGTTCCACATCAGAGAATCAGGCATCATATCAACCACCACAGGAGTAGGCCACAATTTAATGGGACCCCGGCAACCATGTCAGATGGCACAACCATCAGCTTCATATCAATCAGCACAGGAGAAGGCGACTTTGAAAGACTTTGACCCCTACACCCAGACGGAGGAGAGAGGTTTCACAGCAGAGAATCAGGCATTTAGATCACCCACCACAGGAGTAGGCCCCCATTGAATCAGACCCTGGCAACCATGTCAGATGGCACAACCATCAGCTTTATATCAATCAGCACAGGAGAAGCCACCATTGAGTTACTTTGACCCCCGCACCCAGGAAGAGGAGAGAGGCACCACAGCACATATTCTGGCATCATATCAGCCACCACAGGAGAAGCCACCATTGAGTTACTTTGACCCCTGCACCCAGGAAGAGGAGAGAGGCCCCACAGCACATATTCTGGCATCATACTAACCACCACAGGAGAAGCCACCATTGAGTTACTTTGACCCCTGCACCCAGGAAGAGGAGAGAGGCCCCACAGCACATATTCTGGCATCATATCAGCCACCACAGGAGAAGCCACCATTGAGTTACTTTGACCCCCGCACCCAGGAAGAGGAGAGAGGCACCACAGCACATATTCTGGCATCATATCAGCCACCACAGGAGAAGCCACCATTGAGTTACTTTGACCCCCGCACCCAGGAAGAGGAGAGAGGCACCACAGCACATATTCAGGCATCATATCACACACCACAGGAGAAGGCCTCTTTCAGTGATTTAGGCCTTTGGACCCAGACAGAGGAGAGAGGCACCACAGCACATATTCTGGCATCATATCAGCCACCACAGGAGAAGCCACCATTGAGTTACTTTGACCCCTGCACCCAGGAAGAGGAGAGAGGCCCCACAGCACATATTCTGGCATCATATCAGCCACCACAGGAGAAGCCACCATTGAGTTACTTTGACCCCCGCACCTAGGAAGAGGAGAGAGGCACCACAGCACATATTCTGGCATCATATCAGCCACCACAGGAGAAGCCACCATTGAGTTACTTTGACCCCCGCACCCAGGAAGAGGAGAGAGGCACCACAGCACATATTCTGGCATCATATCAGCCACCACAGGAGAAGCCACCATTGAGTTACTTTGACCCCTGCACCCAGGAAGAGGAGAGAGGCCCCACAGCACATATTCTGGCATCATATCAGCCACCACAGGAGAAGCCACCATTTAGTTACTTTGACCCCTTTACCCAAACAGAGGAGAGAGGTTCCACATCAGAGAATCAGGCATCATATCAACCACCACAGGAGTAGGCCACAATTTAATGGGACCCCGGCAACCATGTCAGATGGCACAACCATCAGCTTCATATCAATCAGAACAGGAGAAGGCTACTTTGAAAGACTTTGACCCCTACACCCAGACGGAGGAGAGAGGTTTCACAGCAGAGAATCAGGCATTTAGATCACCCACCACAGGAGTAGGCCCCCATTGAATCAGACCCTGGCAACCATGTCAGATGGCACAACCATCAGCTTTATATCAATCAGCACAGGAGAAGCCACCATTGAGTTACTTTGACCCCTGCACCCAGGAAGAGGAGAGAGGCCCCACAGCACATATTCTGGCATCATATCAGCCACCACAGGAGAAGCCACCATTTAGTTACTTTGACCCCTTCACCCAAACAGAGGAGAGAGGTTCCACATCAGAGAATCAGGCATCATATCAACCACCACAGGAGTAGGCCACAATTTAGTTTATTTGACCCCTGCACCCAGGAAGAGGAGAGAGGCCCCACAGCACATATTCTGGCATCATATCACACACCACAGGAGAAGGCCTCTTTCAGTGATTTAGGCCTTTGGACCCAGACAGAGGAGAGAGGTCAGAGATTAGCTTCATATCCCCCAGCACAGCAGAAGACCGCTTTATTTGACTTAGGCCTCAGCACCCAGACAGAAGACAGAGGTAGCATGGCAGAGGTTATGGCTTCATGTCACCCGTTAGTTTAACCGGCCACTTTCATCTGGTTAGGCCCCGGCGCCCAGACAGAGAAGACTTTAATTCAACTGTGGGTTTCATAAAATTTGTATCAAATAAAGAAGTGGCCCGTAGCACAACAAGACATGTTTTAGGCAGTTAATAAGGACTACTCTGCACAAGGGAGGGACAGGTCCTGTGGGATCCATGCCTGGTTCATCTTTATGAAGGTCAGCTTGTCCACGTTGGCTGTGGACAGGCGGCTGCGCTTGTCAGTAATGACGCCCCCTGCCGTGCTGAATACGCGTTCAGATAAAACGCTGGCCGCCGGGCAGGAAAGCACCTCCAAGGCATAACATGCTAACTCTGGCCACGTGGACAATTTCGAAACCCAGTAGTTGAATGGGGCCGAACCATCCGTCAGGATGTGGAGGGGTGTGCAGACATACTGTTCAACCATGTTAGTGAAATGCTGCCTCCTGCTAACACGTTCCGTATCAGGTGTCGGTGCAGATAGCTGTGGCGTGGAGACAAAACTTTTCCACATTTCTGCCATGCTAACCCTGCCCTCAGATGAGCTGGCCGTGACACAGCTGCGTTGGCGACCTCTTGCCACTCCTCTGCCTTCACCTTCCACCTGTTCCCCTGTGACATGTGGGAATGCTCTCAAGAGCGCCTCTATCAGCGTGCGCTTGTACTCGCGCATCTTACGGTCGCGCTCCAGTTCAGGAATTAAAGTGGGCACATTGTCTTTATACCGGGGATCCAGCAGGGTGGCCACCCAGTAGTCTGCACACGTTAAAAAGTGGGCAACTCTGCTGTCGTTGCGCAGGCATTGGAGCATATATTCGCTCATGTGGGCCAGGCTACCCATGGGTAAGGACAAGCTGTCCTCTGTGGGAGGCGTATCGTCATCGTCCACCGTATCCCCCCAGCCACGCACCAGTGATGGGCCTGGGCTGCCACCCCGCTGTGAACTTGCGTCATCCTCGTCCCCCTCCACCTCCTCCTCCTCATCCTCCTCGTCCTCCAGTACAGTGCCTTGGCTGGCGACTTGTGAACCTGTCCTCTGCTGCTTAAACAAACCTCCCTCTGGGCCACTTCGAACAGACTGGCCCGAAAGTGTTAGAAACGAGCCCTCATCCTCCTCCTCCTCCTCCTCCACCTGGGCCACCTCCTCTAACATCATTGCCCTAAGTGTTTTCTCAAGGAGACATAGAAGTGGTATTGTAACGCTGATAACAGTGTCATCGCCACTGGCCATGTTGGTGGAGTACTCGAAACAGCGCAGCAGGGCACACAGGTCTCGCATGGAGGCCCAATCATTGGTGGTGAAGTGGTGCTGTTCGGCAGTACGACTGACGCGAGCGTGCTGCAGCTGAAACTCCACTATGGCCTGCTGCTGCTCGCACAGTCTCTCCAGCATGTGCAAGGTGGAGTTCCACCGGGTGGGCACGTCGCATATGAGGCGGTGAGCGGGAAGGCCGAAGTTCCGCTGTAGCGCAGACAGGCGAGCAGCGGCAGGATGTGAACGGCGGAAGCGCGCACAGACGGCCCGCACTTTATGCAGCAGCTCTGACATGTTGGGGTAGTGGTGAATGAACCTCTGCACCACCAAGTTCAGCACATGCGCCAGGCAAGGGATGTGCGTCAAACCGGCTAGTCCCAGAGCTGCCACGAGATTTCGCCCATTATCGCATACCACCAGGCCTGGCTTGAGGCCCACCGGCAGAAACCACTCGTCGGTCTGTTGTTCAATACCCCGCCACAACTCCTTTGCGCTGTGGGGCCTGTCCCCCAAACATATGAGTTTCAGAATGGCCTGCTGACGTTTACCCCGGGCTGTGCTGAAGTTGGTGGTGAAGGTGTGTGGCTGACCGGATGAGCTGGTGGAAGCAGTGGAGGAGGAAGCCGAGTAGGAGGAGGAGGCTATAGGAGGCAGAGAATGATGCCCTGCGATCCTAGGGGGCGGAAGGACGTGCGCCAAGGAACTGTCCGCCGGGGGCCCAGCCGCCACTACATTCATCCAGTGTGCAGTTAGTGAGATATAGCGTCCCTGGCCGTGCTTACTGGTCCACGTATCTGTGGTTAGGTGGACCTTGCCACAAATGGCGTTGCGCAGTGCACACTTGATTTTATCGGACACTTGCATGTGCAGGGAAGGCACGGCTGTCTTGGAGAAGTAGTGGCGGCTGGGAACCACATACTGCGGGACAGCCATGGCCATCAGCTGTTTGAAGCTGTCTGTGTCCACCAGCCAGAATGACAGCATTTCAAAGGCCAGCAGTTTAGAAATGCTGGCGTTCAGGCCAAGGGCTCGAGGGTGACTCGGGGGGAATTTGCGCTTCCTCTCTAAGGTTTGAGATATTGAGAGCTGAACGCTGCTGTGTGATATAGTGGAGACGCTAGTTGACGGTGGCGGTGGTGGTGGTGTCGGTGGCACATCCTCTGTTTGCTGCTCGGCAGGTGGCAACATTCCTCTCGAGGCGGAAGCCGAGGCAGCAGCGGTAGAGGGAGCAGGGGGAGCCTCAGCGAGTGCCTGGTTTTTAAGGTGTGTACCCCACTGCAGTTCATGCTTTGCATGTAGATGCCTGGTCATGCAGGTTGTGCTGAGGTTCAGAACGTTAATGCCTCGCCTCAGGCTCTGATGGCAGAGCGTGCAAGTCACTCGGGTCTTGTCGGTAGGACATTGTTTAAAGAAGTGCCATGCCAGGGAACTCTTTGAAGCTGCCTTTGTGGGGCTGGGTCCCTGTTGGCGATGTCCAGTAGCAGGCGAACTCTGGGGGCGGCGGCTCGTCTGCTTTGGCCCCCTGCTCCCTCTTTGGCTTCGCTGTTGTCTCGGTCTCACCACTACCTCTTCCTCTGAACTGTGAAAGTCATCGCCACGACCTTCAGTCCATGTGGGGTCTAAGACCTCATCGTCCTCTGCATCGTCTTCCACCCAGTCTCCCTCCCTGACCTCCTCCTGTTCAGTCTGCACACTGCAAAAAGACGCGGCAGTGGGCACCTGTGTTTCGTCATCATCAGAGAGTCGGTGACTCTGCTGTGGTGGTATTCCCATGTCCTCTTCATCTGGAGACATAAGTGGTTGTGCGTCAGTGCATGGTATGTCTTCCTCCACTGGGGAAGGGCTAGGTGGACGCCCCTGGGAAACCCTGGAAGCAGAGTCTTCAAACAGAAGAAGAGACTGCTGCATAACTTGTGGCTCAGACCGTTTCCCTGATATGCTTGGGGGTGATGTGACAGACTGATGGGCTTGGTTTTCAGGTGCCACCTGTGCGCTTTCCGCAGAAGACTGGGTGGAAGACCATGTGGTGAACGTGCTGGAAGCACTGTCGGCCACCCAATCGATTAATGCCTGTACCTGCTCAGGCCTTACCATCCTAAGAGCGGCATTGGGCCCCACGAGATATTGCGGTACATTCTGCCGGCTAGTTGAGGGAGTTCGTTCCCTACTGTGTGCGCCTGGGGCCGAACGGCCACGTCCTCTACCAGCAACAGAGGCTCCACGGACACCACCACGACCGCGTCCTCGTCCCTTAATAGTATTTTTCTTCATTGTTGCGATTCAACTCGCACCACAATGAAATATATTATTTTTTATAAGCAAAATCCCCTCACTGGAATACTTTCAGTCTTTTGACTGTATGGATTACAGATGGAATGACTGTTATATGTGAGTACCGCTTTCTTTGACAGATTCTAGTATGGGTACATATATGTTTTCCCAACCCCAGCACATTAGTTTGCTAATTCCAGATGTATGAAACGCAGGCCTAACTGTATCTAGTATATTGAACGCCAGATAAACTAACTTGGCCTTTTTTAAATAAAAAAAAAATTCCCTCACTGGAATACTTTCAGTCTTTTGACTGTATGGATTACAGATGGAATGACTGTTATATGTGAGTACCGCTTTCTTTGACAGATTCTAGTATGGGTACATATATGTTTTCCCAACCCCAGCACATTAGTTTGCTAATTCCAGATGTATGAAACGCAGGCCTAACTGTATCTAGTATATTGAACGCCAGATAAACTAACTTGGCCTTTTTTAAATAAAAAAAAAATTCCCTCACTGGAATACTTTCAGTCTTTTGACTGTATGGATTACAGATGGAATGACTGTTATATGTGAGTACCGCTTTCTTTGACAGATTCTAGTATGGGTACATATATGTTTTCCCAACCCCAGCACATTAGTTTGCTAATTCCAGATGTATGAAACGCAGGCCTAACTGTATCTAGTATATTGAACGCCAGATAAACTAACTTGGCCTTTTTTAAATAAAAAAAATTCCCTCACTGGAATACTTTCAGTCTTTTGACTGTATGGATTACAGATGGAATGACTGTTATATGTGAGTACCGCTTTCTTTGACAGATTCTAGTATGGGTACATATATGTTTTCCCAACCCCAGCACATTAGTTTGCTAATTCCAGATGTATGAAACGCAGGCCTAACTGTATCTAGTATATTGAACGCCAGATAAACTAACTTGGCCTTTTTTAAATAAAAAAAATTCCCTCACTGGAATACTTTCAGTCTTTTGACTGTATGGATTACAGATGGAATGACTGTTATATGTGAGTACCGCTTTCTTTGACAGATTCTAGTATGGGTACATATATGTTTTTTCAACCCCAGCACATTAGTTTGCTAATTCCAGATGTATGAAACGCAGGCCTAACTGTATCTAGTATATTGAACGCCAGATAAACTAACTTGGCCTTTTTTAAATAAAAAAAAAATTCCCTCACTGGAATACTTTCAGTCTTTTGACTGTATGGATTACAGATGGAATGACTGTTATATGTGAGTACCGCTTTCTTTGACAGATTCTAGTATGGGTACATATATGTTTTCCCAACCCCAGCACATTAGTTTGCTAATTCCAGATGTATGAAACGCAGGCCTAACTGTATCTAGTATATTGAACGCCAGATAAACTAACTTGGCCTTTTTTAAATAAAAAAAATTCCCTCACTGGAATACTTTCAGTCTTTTGACTGTATGGATTACAGATGGAATGACTGTTATATGTGAGTACCGCTTTCTTTGACAGATTCTAGTATGGGTACATATATGTTTTCCCAACCCCAGCACATTAGTTTGCTAATTCCAGATGTATGAAACGCAGGCCTAACTGTATCTAGTATATTGAACGCCAGATAAACTAACTTGGCCTTTTTTAAATAAAAAAAAAATTCCCTCACTGGAATACTTTATGGCTTTTCACTGTATGGATTACAGGTGGACTGGTATTAGTAGGGGTGACACAAGCACACCCAAGTCCCTGATGTAGGATTTCTATGGCACAGACCACTATTACAAGTGATTAATGGACGTTGGGAGAGATTGTGCTGCAGCACTAGTCCCAAGATGGCCGCCGCCTATCAGCCCAGTAACATGTGCCACAAAATGGTCTGCACAACCTTTAAAAAAAATAGCCTTGGACTGTGCTGCTAAATCGCTATTGGTCTGAATCCCAGGTGTAGATGTCTGACTTGTTTGGAGCTTTGGAATGCACACTGTGGCAGCTTCTGCTGCAGCACTACAAGTCGCAAAATGGCGGCCGGCGGTCAGCCCAGGTACATGTGAATGGAAAAATCACTCTGGCCACTCTAAAAATAGCCAATCCCTATCAAAAAAGCAGCTCAGCTGCAGTTGTTCAGATGAATCACAGGTGGAGGAGAGAAATTTGCTTCCAGTTATTCAATTATCCCTGCCTATTCTCGCCCTAGCATCAGCTGCGTCTATCCCTGTTCTATTCACATCGGGAGTGAGCACGTCCCGACGTGCGCACAAGCTTATAAAGAGGCTGAGTCACATGCTGCACTTGGCCAATCACAGCCTTGCCAATAGTAGGCATGGCTGCGATGGCATCTTAGGGCAAGTAGTATGATGCATGTTGATTGGCTGCTTTGCAGCCTTTCAAAATGCGCCAAAATACATGCCGAACGACGAACCCGAACCCGAACTTTTACGAAAAAGTTCGGGTTCGGGTCCGTGTCACGAACACCCCAAAATTCGGTACGGACCCGAACTATGCTCGAACTGTTCGCTCAACACTAATCATAATCCTATTTATCACGCAGGAATTTATCTTTTTTCCTTTCTTTGATTTCAGATTGTACTGGTATTGGACGTTTCTCCAATTTTTTCAAGAAGGACTGGAACTGATTCTCAGTCCTTCTTGCTCTCAATTTATTTTTGGCCCTATTGAGTTCGGCCACCACGTCATTATATTCTATCTCATTTCATGACAAAACAAGTTCCATAAGTTTAAAGGAGTATTCCAGGTGAATAGATCTCCATTGTTCTGAAAACTCAGGGTGATCCTGGAACTGGGAAATATCTTTATGCATTCTAAGTCCCCTCGGGACCCTTGCATGCGAGACATATGACTTCAAGGAGTTAATAGTCCAAAAAAGCCACACTTCTCTTTCAGAGAATTGGGTAACTTTCATCTCTAATGCTCGTATACTAATGACTTGTAAGCTGTCTTTGTCATCACACTGTGCAAAGAACGTGCCCGCATCTATCCACCCCTGATTGATTGATGCATCACATGAATCAGGTGCAGGTTCTGCCTCAAGATCCCTACTGATTTCTACATTCATGACAGGCGTGCTCTGACTGGCAAAAGCAATAGTCCAATAACAAAATGTCCATATAAAGAAAAAGTCAGTGTTGCAATTCAAAAGATGATTTATTTTATGGGTTTTAACATTGGATGTGGACGTGATGCTTTTACTGACATCCATATGTCCACTGCAAATGCACCTATTGCTACCGCATTTGTTATTGCCTTTGTAGGATAACCAGGACTGGTGACCTTTGGGTTGATCATAAAACAAACTTGGACTGATCTTTTGTCCCACTGTAGGTGCCCTGCGTGCCACACATCAATTAAGATATATATTTTTTCTGAATAATAAACCCCCCAATTTTTTTTATAACAATCACAATTCACTGCAGAACGGCTAATAGGATGTACGTTTATTTCCTTTCAAAACACCCATAAATGGCTGTAGTACAACGAAACTTCACCGCAGAACTGGAATTAAGACATATTCTCTTTTCTATTAATACACCCCAAAAAAAGAAATATAACAATCACAATTCACTCCAGAATGGCTAATAGGGCGTATGTATATTTCCTTTTAATACACCATGTATTACACCTACAGTTACACCTGTAGTACAATGCAACTTCACCGCAGAACGGCAATTAAAACATATATTTTTTCCAATTAACAAACTCACCCCAAAAAAATATAACAGTCACAATTCACCGCAGAACGACTAATAGGACGTACATATTTTCCTATTAATACACCCCGTAAATGGCTGTAGTACAATGTACAGCAATGTACAGCTGAACAGCAATTATGACATAGAATTTTCCTTTTTTTCCTATTAATACACCCCCCAAAAAACAAAAATATTCAAAATTCACCGCAGAATAGCTACTAGGACGTACGTGTATTTCCTATTAATACACCCCGTAAATGGCTGTAGTAGAATGTAACCACTGCTGAACGTCAATTATGACATATATTTTTTCCTTTTTTTTTTTACTATTAATACACCCCCCGCCCAAAAAAATAAAAAAATAAAAATTCACTGCAGAACGACTACTAGGAAGAAGGTTTATTTCCTATTAAAACACCTCATAAATAACTGTAGTACAATGCAACTTCACCGCAGAACGGCAATTAATATGTATTTTTTTTACTATTAATAACCCCCCCAAAAAAGTATAACAATCAAAATTCACTGCAGAACGGCTAATAGGACGTACATATCTTTCACCCCGTAAATGGCTGTAGTACAATGTAGCTTCACAGCTGAATGGCAATTATGCTTTTTTTTTTCCTCCTATTAATACACCCCTCCCCCCAAAAAAGAAACAATCAAAATTCACTGAAGTATGGCTACTAGGACGAAGGTATATTTCATATTAAAACACCCCGTAAATAACTGTAGTACAATGTAACATCACCGCAGAACGGCAATTAAGACATATTCTTTTTACTATTAATAAACCCCCCAAAAAAGTATAGCAATCAAAATTCATCACAGAACGGCTAATAGGACGTACATGTATTTCCTATTAATACACTACGTAAATGACTGTAGTACAATGTAACTTCACTGCTGAACGGCAATTATGACATATATGTTTTCCTTTCTTTTTTCCTATTAATACACCCCCCCAAAAAAAATAATAATAATAAACAATAAAAATTCACTGCAGAACGACTACTAGGAAGAAGGTATATTTCCTATTAAAACACCTCATAAATAATTGTAGTACAATGTAACTTTACCGCAGACTGGCAATTAAGATGTATTCTTTTTACTTTTAATAACCCCCCTAAAAAAGAATAACAATCAAAATTCACCGCAAAACGGCTAATAGGACGTACGCATCTTTCCTATTAATACACCCCGTAAATGGTTGTAGTACAATGTAACTTCACAGTTGAACGGCAATTATGACATATACTTTTTCCTTTTTTTTCTATTAACCACCTCCCATCTCGCTAACGCCGAAAGGCGTGATTGCTGCGGCGCTGCCAGGTCACACTAACGCCAATAGGCATCATCTCGCGTGAGCCGAGATTTCCTGTGAACGCACGCACACAGGAGCGCACGTTCACAGGTAAATGAGCTGATCTACAGTCTGCCAGCGGCGATCGTTCGCTGGCAGGCTGTAGATGCGATTTTTTTAACCCCTAAAAGGTATATTAGACGCTGTTTTGATAACAGCGTCTAATATACCTGCTACCTGGTCCTCTGGTGGTCCCTTTTGCTTGGATCGACCACCAGAGAACACAGGCAGCTCTGTAATAAATAGCACCAAACACCACTACACTACACCCCTCTGTCACTTATTAACCCCTTATTAACCCCTGATCACCCCATATAGACTCCCTGATCACCCCCCTGTCACTGATCACCCCCCTTTCATTGATCACCCCCCTGTAAGGCTCCATTCAGACGTCCGTATGTGTTTTTCGGATCCGCAGATCCACGGATCCGCGGATCCACAAAACACATACGGACGTCTGAACGGAGCCTTACATGGGGGTGATCAATGACAGGGGGGTGATCAGTGACAGGGGGGTGATCAGGGAGTCTATATGGGGTGATCATCCCCTGTCATTGATCACCCCCCTGTAAGGCTCCATTCAGACGTCCGTATGTGTTTTGCGGATCCATGGATCCGCGGATCTGCAAAACACATACGGACGTGTGAATGGAGCCTTACAGACTCCCTGATCACCCCCCTGTAAGGCTCCATTCAGACGTCCGTATGTGTTTTGCGGATCCACGGATCCGCAAAACACGGACACCGCGGATCCGCAAAGCACGGACACGGCAATGTGCTTTCCGCATTTTGGCGATCCGCACATTGCCAGAACTATATAGAAAATGCCTTTTCTTGTCCGCAATTGCGGACAAGAATAGGACATGTCCTATAGGCTCTACAAAAAAACGCAGTGTTTGCCCGATCAGGCCTGATCTTGTGCGCACACTTGCGTTCAGTCCGCCTCACCGCAGTGACAGAATTTTATTTTTTTCTGATCACTGCAAAAACACCGTAAAATCGCTGCGGCACTATAAAGATCACTTTTGAGGGGCATGGTGAGTTCATAGAAGATTTTGTTTTTTGGCACAAGTTAGCGAAAATAGATTTATTTATTTATTTATTTTCTTACAAAGTCTCATATTCCACTAATTTGTGACAAAAAATAAAATCTCACATGAACTCACCATACCCCTCACGGAATCCAAATGCGTAAAAATTTTTTGACATTTAGATTCCAGACTTCTTCTCATGCTTTAGGGCCCCTAAAATGCCAGGGCAGTATAAATACCCCACAAGTGACCCCATTTTGGAAAGAAGACACCCCAAGGTATTCCGTGAGGGGCATGGCGAGTTCATGTAAAATTAAATTTTTTGTCACAAGTTAGTGGAATATGAGACTTTGTAAGAAAAAAATAAAAAATAATCATTTTCGGCTACTTTCACACTAGCGTTCGGGTGTCCGCTCGTGAGCTCCGTTTGAAGGGGCTCACGAGCGGCCCCGAACGCATCCGTCTGGCCCTAATGCATTCTCAGTGGAGGCGGATCCGCCCAGAATGCATCCACCTGCCAGCGCTCAGCCTCCGCTCCGCTCAGTGAGCGGACACCTGAACGCTGCTTGCAGCGTTCGAGTGTCCGCCTGGCCGTGCGGAGGCGAGCGGATCTGTCCAGACTTATAATGGAAGTCAATGGGGACGGATCCGCTTGAAGATGACACCATATGGCTCAATCTTCAAGCGGATCCGTTCCCCATTGACTTTCAATGTAAAGTCTGAACGGATCCGCTCAGGCTACTTTCAGACTTAGAAAATTTTCTAAGTAATAATGCAGACGGATCCGTTCTGAACGGATGCAAACGTCTGCATTATCGGAGCGGATCCGTCTGATGAAACATCAGACGGACCCGCTCCGAACGCTAGTGTGAAAGTAGCCTAACTTGTGCCAAAAAAACTAAATATTCTAGGAACTCGCCATGCCCCTCACGGAATACCTTGGGGTGTATTCTTTCCAAAATGGGGTCACATGTGTGGTAATTATACTGCCCTGGCATTTTAGGGGACCTAAAGCGTGAGAAGAAGTCTGGAATCCAAATGTCTAAAAATGCCCTCCTAAAAGGTACTCCTTGGAATTTGGGCCCCTTTACGCACCTTGACTGCAAAAAAGTGTCACACATGTGGTATCGCCGTGCTCAGGAGAAGTAGGGCAATGTGTTTTGGGGTGTCTTTTTACATATACCCATGCTGGGTGAGAGAAATATCTCTCTAAAATGACAACTTTGTATAAAAAAATGGGAAAAGTTGACTTTTAGAGAGATATTTCTCTCACCCAGCATGGGTATATGTAAAAATACACCCCAAAACACATTGCCCTACTTCTCCTGAGTACGGCGATACCACATGTGTGACACTTTTTGGCAGCCAAGGTGCATAAAGGTGCCCAAATTCCAAGGAGTACCTTTTAGGAGGGCATTTTTTTAGACATTTGGATTCCAGACTTCTTCTCACGCTTTAGGTCCCCTAAAATGCCAGGGCAGTATAAATACCCCACATGTGACCCCATTTTGGAAAGAAGACACCCCAAGGTATTTCGTAAGGGGCATGGCGAGTTCATAGAACTTTTTATTTTTTGTCACAAGTTAGTGGAAAATGATGATTTTTTTTTTTTTCTTACAAAGTCTCGTATTCCACTAACTTGTGACAAAAAATAAAAACTTCCATGAACTCACTATGCCCATAACGAAATACCTTGGGGTGTCTTCTTTCCAAAATGGGGTCACTTGTGGGGTATTTATACTGCCCTGGCATTTTAGGGGCCCTAATGCGTGAGAAGTAGTTTGAAAAAAAAGTGTCACACATGTGGTATCTCCGTACTCAGGAGAAGTCGGGCAATGTGTTTTGGGATGTCATTTTACATATACCCATGCTGGATGAGATAAATATCTCGGTCAAATGCCAACTTTGCATAAAAAAATGGGAAAAGTTGACGTTTAGAGAGATATTTCTCTCACCCAGCATGGGTATATGTAAAAAGACACCCCAAAACACATTGCCCGACTTCTCCTGAGTACGGCGATACCACATGTGTGACACTTTTTTGCAGCCTAGGTGGGCAAAGGGGCCCACATTCTAAAGAGCACCTTTAGGATTTCACAGGGCATTTTTTACACATTTTGATTTCAAACTACTTCTCACACATTAGGGCCGCTAAAATGCCAGGGCAGCATAACTACCCCAGAAGTGACCCCATTTTGGAAAGACACCCCAAGGTATTTCATGATGGGCATTGTGAGTTCATGGAAGTTTTTCTTTTTTGTCACAAGTTAGTGGAATATGAGACTTTGTAAGGAAAACAAAAACCAAAACATCATTTTCCGCTAAGGGTACTTTCACACTTGCGGCAGGACGGATCCGACATGCTGTTCACCATTGACTATAATGGGGACGGGGCGGAGCTCCGGCGCAGCACGGCGGTGCACGACAAAAGCCGCCGGACTAAAATTATTGCATGTCAGGTTTTTTAGTCCGGCAGCTTTCGCCGTGCACCGCCGTGCTGCGCCGGAGCTCCGCCCCCGTGGACAGCATGTCGGATCCGTCCTGCCGCAAGTGTGAAACTAGCCTTACTTGTGACAAAAAATAAAAAGTTCTATGAACTCACTATGCCCATCAGCTAATACCTTAGGGTGTCTACTTTCTGAAATGGGGTCATTTGTGGGTTTTTTCTTCTGTCTGGGCATTGTAGAACCTCAGGAAACATGACAGGTGCTCAGAAAGTCAGAGCTGCTTCAAAAAGCGGAAAATCAAATTTTGTACCATAGTTTGTAAACGCTATAACTTTTGCCCAAACCATTTTTTTTTTACCCAAACATTTTTTTTTTATCAAAGACATGTAGAACAATAAATTTTGAGAAAAATTTATATAGAAATGTAGTTTTTTTGAAAAATTTTACAACTGAAAGTGAAAAATGCAATTTTTTTGCAAAAATTTCGGTAAATTTTGATTAATAACAAAAAAAGTAAAAATGTCAGCAGCAATGAAATACCAGCAAATGAAAGCTCTATTAGTGAGAAGAGAAGGAGGTAAAATTCATTTGGGTGGTAAGTTGCATGACCGAGCAATAAACCGTTAAAGTTGTGGAGTGTCGATTTGTAAAAAAGGGCCTGGTCACTAGGGGGGTATAAACCTGTGGTCCTTAAGTGGTTAATATAACGCCAAAAAAAAAGTTAGTCAATGTAAAATCAACGCAGAATGGCTAATAGTACTTACGTATATTTTATATTAATACACCCTGTAAATGGCTGTATCACATAGAACTTGCACCTCAATAACAAGGAAGGTTTGCTGGAATTAGTGATGTATCATATAGTGCAAACAACCTAAAAGCAGCAGTATAACTGAAATTTGGATCCCCAATTAGTGCAGCAAGGTGTAATAGAATCACTTCTATTACCCAGGCTTTACACTTTCCTATTGCACCCTGTTCTCCTTTTATCGTGTAGATGATGCCTTCCTATCCTTTCCCTACACCTTGAATAATCTTTCCCAAAAAAAAAGTTAGTCAATGTAAAATCAACGCAGAATGGCTAATAGTACTTACGTATATTTTATATTAATACACCCTGTAAATGGCTGTATCACATAGAACTTGCACCTCAATAACAAGGAAGGTTTGCTGGAATTAGTGATGTATCATATAGTGCAAACAACCTAAAAGCAGCAGTATAACTGAAATTTGGATCCCCAATTAGTGCAGCAAGGTGTAATAGAATCACTTCTATTACCCAGGCTTTACACTTTCCTATTGCACCCTGTTCTCCTTTTATCGTGTAGATGATGCCTTCCTATCCTTTCCCTACACCTGGAATAATCTTTCCCTGAACTTCTAAATCAATTTTTCAGCACAATAAAGTCTTTCCTAGCACTGTCCCTAGTGCCTGCTGATGTTTCTCCCTGCACTAAGTTGACTGGAAAATGGCTGAATCCAAGATGGCTGAGGCTATTTATAGGGCTGGATGGCTGCTGATTGGCTGCATGCATGGCATTGTGGGTGATCCTTCCCACAGTTTTTAGCTCTATGTCCTAACACATGCAGCAGCCATTTTGGGAAAAAATAAGATTCGTTACCAGGAAGCGTGAGGAAATTCAGCTTCGGTGCAAATCCAAATTTTCCTGAAATTCGGATCGAATTCCACTTCATCAACTTTGATTCGCTTATCTCTAGGGATGAGCGAACCCGAACTGTATAGTTCGGGTTCGTACCGAATTTTGGGGTGTCCGTGACACGGACCCAAACCCGAACATTTTCGTAAAAGTCTGGGTTCGGGTTCGGTGTTCGGCGCTTTCTTGGCGCTTTTTGAAAGGCTGCAAAGCAGCCAATCAACAAGCGTCATACTACTTGCCCCAAGAGGCCATCACAGCCTTGCCTACTATTGGTATGGCTGTGATTGGCCAGTGCAGCATGTGACCCAGCCTCTATATAAGCTTGGGTCATGTCACTCTGCTGATTCAAGCATAGGGAGAGGTTGCAGCTGCGACGTTAGGGCGAGATTAGGCAGATTAACTCCTCCAAAAGACTTCATTCTGTGATCGATCTGCAGCTGTGGATCATTGAAGTGCTAATATCGACTTGCTCACTTTTTTGAGGCTGCCCAGAGCGTTTTTAGATCACTTTTTTTCTGGGGTGATCGGCGGCCATTTTGTGACTTGTGGTGCGCCAGCACAAGCTATCACCAAGTGTATTTAACCATCAATAGTGTGGTTATTTTGTGCTATATCCTACATCAGCTGCAGGCTGAGCCTGTGTCACCGAAGTGCATTTAACCATCAACAGTCTGGTTATTTTTTGGCCATATACTACATCAGCTGCAGGCTGAGCCTGTGTCACCGAAGTGCATTTAACCATCAACAGTCTGGTTATTTTTTGGCCATATACTACATCAGCTGCAGGCTGAGCCTGTGTCACCGAAGTGCATTTAACCATCAACAGTCTGGTTATTTTTTGGCCATATACTACATCTGGTGCAGGCTGAGCCTGTGTCACCCAAGTGCATTTACCATCAACAGTGTGGTTATTTTTTGGCCATATACTACATCAGAGGCAAGTTGAGCCTGTCACCCAGCGCCTAAAAAATAGACCTGACATTTCTATTCAACCAAATCTGTACTGTTTTAGCTGGTCAAGTTATTTGTAGTGACCGTAAAAGCACACTTTTTGTTCTGGGTTGAAAAACTATTCCCAAATTTGCCATTCTCAAAATAACTAGTTTCTGGTATATGAGGCCTACTTGAAATCTATCCCAAAAAGGATATCTTACATTGAAGGTGCTGATAGTGTCATTCAGAAAAACCTAAGACACACGCTACCGTGCAGATAGAAGTCTGATTCTGTGATTAAACCTATACCTGTCACACAGCGCAAAAAAAAACAGGCCTCACATTTCTATTCAACCAAATCTGTACTGTTTTAGCTGGTCAAGTTATTTGTAGTGACCGTAAAAGCACACTTTTTGTTCTGGGTTGAAAAACTATTCCCAAATTTGCCATTCTCAAAATAACTAGTTTCTGGTATATGAGGCCTACTTGAAATCTATCCCAAAAAGGATATCTTACATTGAAGGTGCTGATAGTGTCATTCAGAAAAACCTAAGACACACGCTACCGTGCAGATAGAAGTCTGATTCTGTGATTAAACCTATACCTGTCACACAGCGCAAAAAAAACAGGCCTCACATTTCTATTCAACCAAATCTGTACTGTTTTAGCTGGTCAAGTTATTTGTAGTGACCGTAAAAGCACACTTTTTGTTCTGGGTTGAAAAACTATTCCCAAATTTGCCATTCTCAAAATTGTGGTGAACGGGAACAATGAGGAAAACATCTAATAAGGGACGCGGACGTGGACATGGTCGTGGTGGTGTTAGTGGACCCTCTGTTGCTGGGAGAGGACGTGGCCGTTCTGCCACAGCCACACGCCCTAGTGTACCAGTAGCCGCCAGAATTTACAGGGATATTTGGTGGGGCCCAATGCCGTTCTAAGGATGGTAAGGCCTGAGCAGGTACAGGCATTAGTCAATTGGGTGGCCGACAGTGCATCCAGCACGTTCACATTATCTCCCACCCAGTCTTCTGCAGAAAGCGCACAGATGGCGCATGAAAACCAAGCCCATCAGTCTGTCACATCACCCCCATGCATATCAGGGAAACTGTCTGAGCCTCAAGTTATGCAGCAGTCTCTTATGCTGTTTGAAGACTCTGCTGCCAGGGTTTCCCAAGGCCATCCACCTAGCCCTTCCCCAGGGGTGGAAGAGATAGAATGCACTAACGCACAACCACTTATTTTTCCTGATGATGAGGACATGGGAATACCACCTCAGCACGTCTCTGATGATGACGAAACACAGGTGCCAACTGCTGCGTCTTTCTGCAGTGTGCAGACTGAACAGGAGGTCAGGGATCAAGACTGGGTGGAAGACAATGCAGGGGACGATGAGGTCCTAGACCCCACATGGAATAAAGGTCGTGCCACTGACTTTCACAGTTCGGAGGAAGAGGCAGTGGTGAGACCGAGCCAACAGCGTAGCAAAAGAGGGAGCAGTGGGCAAAATCAGAACACCCGCCGCCAAGAGACTCCGCCTGCTACTGACCGCCGCCATCTGGGACCGAGCACCCCAAAGGCAGCTTCAAGGAGTTCCCTGGCATGGCACTTCTTCAAACAATGTGCTGACGACAAGACCCGAGTGGTTTGCACGCTGTGCCATCAGAGCCTGAAGCGAGGCATTAACGTTCTGAACCTTAGCACAACCTGCATGACCAGGCACCTGCATGCAAAGCATGAACTGCAGTGGAGTAAACACCTTAAAAACAAGGAAGTCACTCAGGCTCCCCCTGCTACCTCTTCTGCTGCTGCCGCCTCGGCCTCTTCTGCTGCTGCCGCCGCCTCGGCCTCTTCTGCTGCTGCTGCCGCCGCCTCGGCCTCTTCCTCTGCCTCTGGAGGAACGTTGGCACCTGCCGCCCAGCAAACATGGGATGTACCACCAACACCACCACCTGCGTCACCAAGCATCTCAACCATGTCACACGGCAGCGTTCAGCTCTCCATCTCACAAACATTTGAGAGAAAGCGTAAATTCACACCTAGCCACCCTCGATCCCTGGCCCTGAATGCCAGCATTTCTAAACTACCGGCCTATGAAATGCTGTCATTTAGGCTGGTGGACACACACAGCTTCAAACAGCTCATGTCGCTTGCTGTCCCACAGTATGTTGTTCCCAGCCGCCACTACTTCTCCAAGAGAGCCGTGCCTTCCCTGCACAAACAAGTGTCCGATAAAATCAAGTGTGCACTGCGCAACGCCATCTGTGGCAAGGTCCACCTAACCACAGATACGTGGACCAGTAAGCACGGCCAGGGACGCTATATCTCCCTAACTGCACACTGGGTAAATGTAGTGGCGGCTGGGCCCCAGGCGGAGAGCTGTTTGGCGCACGTCCTTCCGCCGCCAAGGATCGCAGGGCAACATTCTTTGCCTCCTGTCTCCTCCTCCTCCTACTCAGCTTCCTCCTCCTCTTCTTCCACCTGCTCATCCAGTCAGCCACACACCTTCACCACCAACTTCAGCACAGCCCGGGGTAAACGTCAGCAGGCCATTCTGAAACTCATATGTTTGGGGGACAGGCCCCACACCACACTGGAGTTGTGGCGAGGTATAGAACAACAGACCGACGAGTGGTTGCTGCCGGTGAGCCTCAAGCCCGGCCTGGTGGTGTGCGATAATGGGCGAAATCTCATTGTAGCTCTGGGACTAGCCGGTTTGACGCACATCCCTTGCATGGCGCATGTGCTGAATTTGGTGGTGCAGAAGTTCATTCACAACTACCCCGACATGTCAGAGCTGCTGCATAAAGTGCGGGCCGTCTGTTCGCGCTTCCGGCGTTCACACCCTGCCGCTGCTCGCCTGTCTGCGCTACAGCGTAACTTCGGCCTTCCCGCTCACCGCCTCATATGCGACGTACCCACCAGGTGGAACTCCACCTTGCATATGCTGGACAGACTGTGCGAGCAGCAGCAGGCCATAGTGGAGTTTCAGCTTTAGCACGCACGGGTCAGTCGCACTGCGGATCAGACCCACTTCACCACCAATGACTGGGCCTCCATGCGAGACCTGTGTGCCCTGTTGCGTTGTTTCGAGTACTCCACCAACATGGCCAGTGGCGATGACGCCGTTATCAGCGTTACAATACCACTTCTATGTCTCCTTGAGAAAACACTTAGGGCGATGATGGAAGAGGAGGTGGCCCAGGAGGAAGAGGAGGAAGAGGGGTCATTTTTAGCACTTTCAGGCCAGTCTCTTCGGAGTGACTCAGAGGGAGGTTTTTTGCAACACCAGAGGCCAGGTACAAATGTGGCCAGACAGGGCCCACTACTGGAGGACGAGGATGAGGAGGAGGTGGAGGAGGATGAGGATGAAGCATGTTCACAGCGGGGTGGCACCCAAAGCAGCTCGGGCCCATCACTGGTGCGTGGCTGGGGGGAAACTCAGGACGATGACGATACGCCTCCCACAGAGGACAGCTTGTCCTTACCTCTGGGCAGCCTGGCACACATGAGCGACTACATGCTGCAGTGCCTGCGCAACGACAGCAGAGTTGCCCACATTTTAACGTGTGCGGGCTACTGGGTTGCCACCCTGCTGGATCCCCGGTACAAAGACAATGTGCCCACCTTACTTCCTACACTGGAGCGTGATAGGAAGATGCGCGAGTACAAGCGCACGTTGGTAGACGCGCTACTGAGAGCATTCCCAAATGTCACAGGGGAACCAGTGGAAGCCCAAGGCGAAGGCAGAGGAGGAGCAAGAGGTCGCCAACGCAGCTGTGTCACGGCCAGCTCCTCTGAGGGCAGGGTTAGTATGGCAGAGATGTGGAAAAGTTTTGTCAACACGCCACAGCTAACTGCACCACCACCTGATACGGAACGTGTTAGCAGGAGGCAACATTTCACTAACATGGTGGAACAGTACCTGTGCACACCCCTCCACGTACTGACTGATGGTTCGGCCCCATTCAACTTCTGGGTCTCCAAATTGTCCACGTGGCCAGAGCTAGCCTTTTATGCCTTGGAGGTGCTGGCCTGCCCGGCGGCCAGCGTTTTGTCTGAACATGTATTCAGCATGGCAGGGGGCGTCATTACAGACAAACGCAGTCGCCTGTCTACAGCCAATGTGGACAAGCTGACGTTCATAAAAATGAACCAGGCATGGATCCCACAGGACCTGTCCATCCCTTGTGCAGATTAGATATTAACTACCTCCCCTTAACAATATATTATTCTACTCCAGGGCACTTCCTTATTCAATACTATTTTTAATTTCATTTTACCATTATATTGCGGGGCAACCCAAAGTTGAATGAACCTCTCCTCTGTCTGGGTGCCGGGGCCTAAATGTGTAACAGTGGCCTGTTCCAGTGGTGGGTGACGTGAATCCTGATTCTCTGCTATGACATGAAGACTTATTCTGTGCTGACATGAAGCCAGATTCTCTGTTACGCGACCTCTCTCCTCTGCCTGGGTGCCTGGGCCTAAATATGTGACAGTGGCCTGTTCCAGTGGTGGGTGACGTGAAGCCTGATTCTCTGCTATGACATGAAGACAGATTCTGCGCTGACATAAGGCCAGATTCTCTGTTACGGGACCTCTCTCCTCTGCCTGGGTGCATGGGGATAAATGTGTGACAGTGGCCTGTTCCAGTGGTGGGTGACGTGAAGCCTGATTCTCTGCTATGACATGAAGACAGATTCTGCGCTGACATAAGGCCAGATTCTCTGTTACGGGACCTCTCTCCTCTGCCTGGGTGCCTGGGCCTAAATATGTGACAGTGGCCTGTTCCAGTGGTGGGTGACGTGAAGCCTGATTCTCTGCTATGACATTAAGACTTATTCTGTGCTGACATGAAGCTAGATTCTCTGTTACGCGACCTCTCTCCTCTGCCTGGGTGCCTGGGCCTAAATATGTGACAGTGGCCTGTTCCAGTGGTGGGTGACGTGAAGCCTGATTCTCTGCTATGACATGAAGACAGATTCTGCGCTGACATAAGGCCAGATTCTCTGTTACGGGACCTCTCTCCTCTGCCTGGGTGCCTGGACCTAAATATGTGACAGTGGCCTGTTGTCACGGCTGTAAGTGAGCAACTAGAGCATACACAGAAAATATAGCCACTGACCGGACCCAAACTAGGGAGGATAAAGGGTGACCCCTGTCAGACCCTCAAAGCTTTCTCTATGCTGCTAATCACATACCCGGATCCTAATGGTGGAACGAGGCATGCCCACGTACCTAGACTGATGACCACTGTAACCCCTACAATAGTGGAAGGGGCACGGCCACCGGTGCCCTGCTCAGTATATGGAGGGAACCGTGGTCGCCTCGGATCCGGTCAGAAAACAAACAGATACACTACAATGTCTGCACACTTAGCTGAATGAGCTGCAGCTGCAGAGAAGACGGATCCAAAGACAGGTGGCAATATCCAGAGTACTTGCTGCAGCAGAACACAGGTCCAGTGAAAAGATAGCATACAATTGAAGATACTCAAGCAAGAGCTACAACTCAAATGAGAAATATAATCCACACTCTACAAAAGGAGGAGGGGGGATTTAAAGGCAGAGAAATCAAACATAGGAGAAACAGCTGGGAGGAAGGAAACAGAGAGTAATGACCTCATCCTAGGGGCGGAGAAACAGAGCAGTGAGAACTCCTCCAAGCTCTGGTAGTGACATCATCACAGGGGTGGAGAAACAGAGCTGTGAGAACGTCTCAAAGCTCTGGTAGTGACAGTACCCCCCCTCTACGGGTGGACTCCGGACACCCAGGACCCACCTTCTCAGGATGAGCCCTATGAAATGCCCTGATGAGGCGAGTGGCTTTAATGTCCGACACCGGAACCCACATCCTCTCCTCAGGACCATAACCCTTCCAATGAACGAGGTACTGAAGAAAACCGCGGACAATGCGAGAGTCCACAATTCTGGAAACCTCAAACTCCAGATTGCCATCAACCAAAATCGGAGGAGGAGGCAAAGAGGAGGGTACCGTGGGCTGGACATATGGTTTTAAGAGAGATCTGTGAAATACATTATGTATCATCCAAACCCGTGGAAGATCAAGACGGAAAGCAACAGGATTGATGACTGACAAGATTTTATAAGGCCCAATAAACTTGGGACCCAATTTCCAGGAGGGAACCTTCAGTTTAATATTTCTTGTAGACAACCACACCAGATCACCCACATTCAGGTCCGGACCAGGCACACGTCTCTTATCAGCCACACGCTTATACTTCTCACTCATCTTTCTAAGATTACTCTGAATCTTTTGCCAAATGGTAGACAAAGACAAGGAAAATCTCTCCTCCTCAGATAAACCAGAAGGAGCCCCTCCCGAGAATGTCCCAAACTGCGGATGGAACCCATATGCACCAAAGAATGGTGACTTATCAGAAGATTCCTGACGACGGTTGTTCAGAGCAAACTCAGCAAGAGGGAGAAATGAACACCAATCCTCCTGGTTCTCTGCCACAAAACAGCGCAAATATGTCTCCAGATTCTGATTGAGGCGCTCAGTCTGACCATTCGACTGCGGGTGAAAAGCAGAAGAGAAGGACAGCCGAACCCCCAGGCGAGAACAGAAAGCCTTCCAGAATCTGGACACAAACTGCGTGCCTCTATCGGAAACAATATCAGAGGGAATGCCATGCAACTTAACAATATGGTCGACAAAAGCTTGCGCCAACGTTTTAGCATTGGGTAAACCAGGGAAAGGTACGAAATGAGCCATCTTGCTAAAACGGTCCACCACCACCAGGATCACCGACTTCCCTGAGGAACGAGGAA
Source organism: Bufo bufo (assembly GCF_905171765.1). NCBI lineage: Eukaryota > Metazoa > Chordata > Amphibia > Anura > Bufonidae > Bufo > Bufo bufo. The sequence goes on from NC_053393.1 coordinate 363,744,633, forward strand.
GATCCGTGATAAAGTCCATGGACAGGTGTGTCCAAGGACGGGAAGGTATGGGTAACGGGAGAAGGGAACCTGAAGGCCGTGAACGAGGGACCTTAGCGCGAGCGCACGTCTCACAAGCAGCCACAAAACCCTCCACCGACTTACGAAGAGCCGGCCACCAAAATCTCCGAGCAATGAGATCTACCGTGGCTCTACTCCCGGGGTGACCAGCAAGAACAGTATCATGATGCTCCTTGAAGAGTTTGTGACGTAGCTCAGGAGGCACAAACAACTTCCCAGAAGGACAACGGGCAGGTGCCTCAGTCTGGGCAGCCTGGACCTCGGCCTCCAAATCAGAATATAGAGCAGAAACAACTACCCCCTCCGCCAAAATGGGACCCGGGTCCTCAGAGTTTCCTCCTCCCGGAAAACAGCGAGAGAGAGCATCAGCCTTCACATTTTTTATCCCAGGGCGGAATGTAACGACAAAATTGAATCTGGAGAAAAACAGAGACCATCTGGCCTGTCTCGGATTCATACGCCTGGCCGACTCCAAGTAAGCCAGATTCTTATGGTCGGTAAAAACGGTTATAGGGTGCCTGGCCCCCTCCAACCAATGGCGCCATTCCTCGAAAGCCAACTTGATGGCCAACAACTCCCTATCTCCCACATCATAGTTTTTCTCTGCCGGGGAGAGTTTTTTAGAGAAAAAGGCACAGGGTCGCCATTTGGCAGGAGAAGGGCCCTGGGACAAAACCGCACCCACACCCACCTCGGAAGCATCCACCTCAACAATAAAAGGTAAGGAAACATCGGGATGCACCAAGACGGGAGCAGACGCAAAACTCTCTTTAATCTTAGGAAAAGCTGCAAGCGCCTCCTCCGACCAAGAGGAAAAATCCGCCCCCTTTTTTGTCATGTCAGTGAGGGGTTTGACAACAGAGGAATAATTCAAAATGAACTTTCTGTAATAGTTCGCAAAACCCAGAAAGCGCATCAATGCCTTCTGATTCTCGGGAAGCTCCCACTCAAGTACAGCACGGACCTTCTCCGGATCCATGCGAAAACCAGAAGCAGAGAGGAGAAAACCCAGAAATTGAATCTCTGATACCATAAAAACACATTTCTCCAGCTTGGCGTACAATTTATTTTCCCGCAGAATCTGCAGAACCTGAAAAAGATGATCCTGATGGGTCTGAATATCAGGGGAAAAAATCAAAATATCATCAAGATACACCAATACAAATTTCCCCATTAAATGGTAGAAAATACTGTTAACAAAATGCTGAAAGACGGCCGGAGCATTCATCAGGCCGAAAGGCATAATGAGATTCTCGAAATGCCCGTTAGGGGTATTAAAGGCCGTTTTCCATTCATCCCCCTCTCTGACCCTGACCAGGTTGTACGCGCCTCTCAAATCCAATTTGGAAAAAACCTTGGCCCCAGCAATTTGGTTGAAGAGGTCCGGGATCAGAGGAAGGGGATAGGGATCGCGAATCGTGATACGGTTCAGCTCCCTAAAATCTAGGCAAGGTCTCAGAGAGCCATCTTTTTTTTTAACAAAAAAAAAAACAGCGGCAACAGGTGATTTTGAGGGACGAATATGCCCCTTATCGAGACTCTCTGAGATATAGGTTCGCATTGCGATTCTTTCCGGTTGTGAGAGATTGTAGAGGCGTGCTTTTGGCAGCTTGGCGCCGGGAATGAGGTTAATGGGACAGTCAAACTCCCGGTGAGGAGGTAGCTCCTGAACACCGCTCTCGGAAAACACATCCGAAAAATCAGAGAGAAATGATGGCACAGTTTTAGTAGACACCTCTGCAAAAGTGGCTGTGAGACAATTCTCTCTACAAAAGTCACTCCACTCATTTATTTGCCTTCCTTGCCAATCAATAGTGGGGTTATTTCTAGTGAGCCAGGGTAACCCCAAAACTAGAGGAGAAGGCAATCCGTTAAGGACAAAACAAGATATATCCTCCACATGAGTGTCACCCACAGCCAAACGGATATTGTGAACAATGCCCTTCAGAGATCTCTGTGAGAGTGGAGCAGAGTCAATAGCAAAAACAGGTATATCCTTTTCTAATGTACAAACCTGAAAACCATGCATGGCTACAAATTGAGTGTCAATAAGATTGACAGCCGCTCCACTATCGACAAAAATCTCACAAGAAATGACTTTGCTCTCTAGCTCCACCCTGGCAGACAGGAGAAAACAGGAACTGCAGGTCAGAGGAAAAGCATCAATTCCTACATCAACTTTGCCCAAAGTAGCAGATGAAGCAGAGTTTGATGATTTACCTTTTGAGGTTTTTCTCTTATTATCGCTCTTATTACAGTTCAAGAATCTCCTAGACGGACAAACATTTGCCAAATGACCTATGCCCCCACAACAAAAACACACCATACTCTGAGGACTAAATCCTCTTTTATCAGGGGCAAGTCGACCTAGCTGCATGGGCTCCTCCTCAGAGGGGACCGAGACAGGATGAGGCCCTTGCACACTGAATGAGTCCGCACCACTGCCCCTAGACTGACAATGGCTGGACAGAGAGGTCTCGTTTCTTTCTCTTAGACGCCTGTCAAGGCGTACCGCCAATGACATGGCAGACTCTAAGGACGTTGGTCTCTCATGGAAAGCAAACGCATCTTTCAATCTCTCTGAGAGACCATGACAGAACTGACTCCGGAGTGCAGCATCATTCCAACCTGAATCAGTTGCCCATCTCCGAAATTCAGAACAATAAAGCTCCGCAGACAGTTTGTTCTGGCATAAAAAACGTAAGTTAGATTCGGCCAGAGCAACACGATCCGGGTCATCATATATCTGCCCCAGGGCCGCAAAAAATCTTTCCACGGATCGAAGGGAGGGATCCCCTGATGGCAGCGAAAATGCCCAAGTCTGAGCATTACCCCTGAGCAGGGAGATGGCAATCCTCACCCTTTGCTCTTCATTACCAGAGGAATGTGGACACAAACAAAAATGGAGTTTGCATGCCTCTCTGAAGCGAACAAAATTCTCACTGCCCCCGGAGAACGTTTCCGGAAGCGAGACCTTTGGCTCGCAACAGACTCCATGGGCCGGAGCAGAGCCCAATGCTTGAAGCTGAGTCATAGATTGACGGAGATCCGCTACCTCCAAAGAAAGACCCTGCATGCGGTCAACCAGGCCAGAAAGCGGATCTATGTCAAAAAAGCCCTGCTCAGTATATGGAGGGAACCGTGGTCGCCTCGGATCCGGTCAGAAAACAAACAGATACACTACAATGTCTGCACACTTAGCTGAATGAGCTGCGGCTGCAGAGAAGACGGATCCAAAGACAGGTGGCAATATCCAGAGTACTTGCTGCAGCAGAACACAGGTCCAGTGAAAAGATAGCATACAATTGAAGATACTCAAGCAAGAGCTACAACTCAAATGAGAAATATAATCCACACTCTACAAAAGGAGGAGGGGGGATTTAAAGGCAGAGAAATCAAACATAGGAGAAACAGCTGGGAGGAAGGAAACAGAGAGTAATGACCTCATCCTAGGGGCGGAGAAACAGAGCAGTGAGAACTCCTCCAAGCTCTGGTAGTGACATCATCACAGGGGTGGAGAAACAAAGCTGTGAGAACGTCTCAAAGCTCTGGTAGTGACACCTGTTCCAGTGGTGGGTGACGTAAAGCCTGATTCTCTGCTATGACATGAAGACTTATTCTGTGCTGACATGAAGCCAGATTCTCTGTTACGCGACCTCTCTCCTCTGCCTGGGTGCCTGGGCCTAAATATGTGACAGTGGCCTGTTCCAGTGGTGGGTGACGTGAAGCCTGATTCTCTGCTATGACATGAAGACAGATTCTGCGCTGACATAAGGCCAGATTCTCTGTTACGGGACCTCTCTCCTCTGTCTGGGTGCCGGGGCCTAAATGTGTGACAGTGGCCTGTTCCAGTGGTGGGTGACGTGAAGCCTGATTCTCTGCTATGACATGAAGACAGATTCTGCGCTGACATAAGGCCAGATTCTCTGTTACGGGACCTCTCTCCTCTGTCTGGGTGCCGGGGCCTAAATGTGTGACAGTGACCTGTTCCAGTGGTGGGTGACGTGAAGCCTGATTCTCTGCTATGACATGAAGACAGATTCTGCGCTGACATAAGGCCAGATTCTCTGTTACGGGACCTCTCTCCTCTGCCTGGGTGCCGGGGCCTAAATATGTGACAGTGGCCTGTTCCAGTGGTGGGTGACGTGAAGCCTGATTCTCTGCTATGACATGAAGACAGATTCTGCGCTGACATAAGGCCAGATTCTCTGTTACGGGACCTCTCTCCTCTGCCTGGGTGCCTGGGCCTAAATGTGTGACAGTGGCCTGTTCCAGTGGTGGGTGACGTGAAGCCTGATTCTCTGCTATGACATGAAGACAGATTCTGCGCTGACATAAGGCCAGATTCTCTGTTACGGGACCTCTCTCCTCTGTCTGGGTGCCGGGGCCTAAATGTGTGACAGTGGCCTGTTCCAGTGGTGGGTGACGTGAAGCCTGATTCTCTGCTATGACATGAAGACAGATTCTGCGCTGACATAAGGCCAGATTCGCTGTTACGGGACCTCTCTCCTCTGTCTGGGTGCCGGGGCCTAAATGTGTGACAGTGGCCTGTTCCAGTGGTGGGTGACGTGAAGCCTGATTCTCTGCTATGACATGAAGACAGATTCTGCGCTGACATAAGGCCAGATTCTCTGTTACGAGACCTCTCTCCTCTGCCTGGGTGCCGGGGCCTAAATATGTGACAGTGGCCTGTTCCAGTGGTGGGTGACGTGAAGCCTGATTCTCTGCTATGACATGAAGACAGATTCTGCGCTGACATAAGGCCAGATTCTCTGTTACGGGACCTCTCTCCTCTGCCTGGGTGCCTGGGCCTAAATGTGTGACAGTGGCCTGTTCCAGTGGTGGGTGACGTGAAGCCTGATTCTCTGCTATGACATGAAGACAGATTCTGCGCTGACATAAGGCCAGATTCTCTGTTACGGGACCGCTCTCCTCTGTCTGGGTGCCGGGGCCTAAATATGTGACAGTGGCCTCTTCCAGTGGTGGGTGACATGAAGCCAGATTCTCTGCTATGGCATGAAGAGACTGATTCTCTGCTGAAATGAAGCCAGATTCTTTGCTATGGCATGAAGAGACTGATTCTCTGCTGACGTGAAGCCAGATTCTCTGCTATGGGACCTCTGTCCAATTGATATTGGTTCATTTTAATTTTTTTAATTTTAATTTTAATTCATTTCCCTATCCACATTTGTTTGCAGGGGATTTACCTACATGTTGCTACCTTTTGCAGCCCTCTAGCTCTTTCCTGGGCTGTTTTACAGCCTTTTTAGTGCCCAAAAGTTCGGGTCCCCATTGACTTCAATGGGGTTCGGGTTCGGGACGAAGTTCGGGTCGGGTTCGGATCCCGAACCCGAACATTTCCGGGAAGTTCGGCCGAACTTCTCGAACCCGAACATCCAGGTGTTCGCTCAACTCTACTCATCTCTATTAGTAAGTGGATTGTTAGCATACACTTTCTGTTTTAAATTTCCCCCACAGATCTCAGCTTTCAGTTCCTACAGGGCTCTGAAAACATGAAAACTGAGCTCTGATTGGTTGCTATGAAAAACTAAAACAGATTTACTATTAGGAATTTTGATTTGGGGATATTGGAGGTGGGGTACTTTTTCGTGGACCACCCTGTATAAATCAACAGATTTAGATTTTATTTACCGAACAGCAACCTTGTCCTTTAAATTCAGGGACTTCAAATCCTTCATTAAAAACCTTAAAAATTAAATTAACTTTCAGTCAGTCTGGAAATTGCTCTAGCCAAGGTAGCATATTTTCTAGGTTCATTGGCACCAAACCTTTTGCAAATTTACTCTTTAGTACTATGTTGCTGTTGGTTAGATTGATTTTTTATTTTAAAACATCTGGACATGGGATGAGGAACACCATTTACAGATTGACTCATTAAATACAAAGCAAATCCCTTTTCTAAGGCAAACTTGACTAGTGAGCAGTAACATTATATTTAGCCACAAACCAATGTTTTTAGCACCCCATCTAAGTGATAGATGCACTGCCAATTTTTGTTTAAATAATTATACCAGGCCATATCACCAAAGTTACAGTATACCTCTAGTATAATATCAATATGCTGGAAAAGACCTGTACATGTCTCTCTAACACAGCAGGAAAACAAACAAAACACAAAATGCTTGCTATTAGTTATTACACGATTTTGGCAAACTGCACTTCCTCTCATCCTCTTCCTTGTCCTCTTTTTTATCCTGACGATCAATGCGATTTGTTGCCTACAGTAACTGAGATGCTCCTTAATAGAAATTGGTAAATGATAACTCAGATGATAAATCTCACAAGCCTAAGCCACTTTGACACATCTCTGAGACACCCTTTTCTAATAGCGATAACTTACCTGATTGTTCAGTTCTACAAGATTCCTGACTGACCCTATGTCACGGATGTAGTAGGTGAGAACACCAAAAGACAACAAGAAGGAAGGGGAAAGACACTAGGCCACACCACTAGGGAAGGAAAAGGGTCACGACCTATAAAACCCTGCTCCTGGCCCTAACTCCTATCCATATGGGCACCTCTTGATGGTAGAGATACCCATACACAGGAACCTAGAAAACCCTGGTGACCCTCAGATGCCCTAAAGATAATGACAGGGCAGAGACCACCCGTTTCTTCCCTGGTGAAGGAACTAGCATCTCACTGAGGCCTAGTAAACAACCAAGGGGGGGGATACAAAACACAACAAGCGGAACACTTAACTTCAGAGGATGATGGATGAACAGGACTTCAACATGAACCACACTCCAGCTCTTTTAAGACCAAATAAAGCTATCCCAAGCAAGGAGTGATGGGAAAAGTCAGACTAAATAGGGCGAGGAAAAGGTCACATGATCCACACCTGAACAGGAGGTGTGGACATACCAGCAACACACAGACAAAGTAAAACCGAAAGAAGCTGTCAGATCACTAATGCGTCGATAATCTTTCAGACCTTCTGAGACCTGTCACAGATGTGACACCCTAGCAGTATTTAGATTTAACCAGACTCCAGCAACCGAAGGAGTTGTAATGGCAGGTACTGTAGCTTTAGATAAAAATTCTGAAAAAACCTTTATACTATTCACCATAACATCATTAAAATTGTGTGGGATAAACTGTACATAGAAGTTATTACCAACAGTTGAGTTCATCTGACTTGATACATAGTTTCCAGAACATGATACTCCTACCACCGCCATGCTGTAGACCAGACTAGAGGTGCCTGCTTCAGGCATGCCTTCCCTGAAGCAAGATGACTCTTCTCTCCCTGAGGAACTTGTGAATAGTAGAGGTATATTGGTGACTGTTCTCTGCCGCCAGGTTCCTGCTGCTGCCACTAACTTACTCGCCTATTCTGCCCTTCTCATGTTGGTGTCTTGCTACCTGGCCCATACTCTGATACCCCAATGTCAGTCACTGGCAGCCAACACTCCCTTTGGTCACCTGGTTCAGAACATCAGGCTCTGCTTCCACTAGCCACTCTTCCTCCAGGCGCTATCAGGAGGCAAAATATAAATAGTTTTTCACCGCCTCACTCTTTTCGCCAGTAGATCGCTTTTCAGCACTTCTTTTACATCTGGGACTGCCTCCTGAAGCTCTGGCAATTCAAGCTCCTGGCTCTCAGTCTCTTCATCCTGCACTCCAGGCTCTGGCAACTCCAGACATGTTCTCAGCCATTCTTCTTTGTCAGACGCATTAGTCTTGAAAATCAGCTGACTCTGAAGATTTTCCATCCCTCTTGATAGAAGCAGCTTCTTGCTGATCTTCTTAACTGGCACCAGACCACCATAGATGCTGACTGTTAGGCCTCATGCACACGGCCGTTGCAATATGCGGGCACTGGACGTGTGCTCCACGCATCGTGTGCTCTCAACATTCACTTAAATGGGTCCGCAATCCAGAGCTGCGGTGCGGGATGGAGGCACGATACTCCACGGAAATACTACAGAGTGCTTCCGTGGTGTTTCTGTCTATGCCTCCGCACCGCAAAAATATAGAACATGTTCTATTTTTTTGCGGTGTGGACGGATCACGGACCCATTCAAGTTGAATCCCGGCTGCCGCACAGACGTTGCCCATGCATTGGGGATGGCAAATTGCGGTCCACAATGCACGGAATGGCCACACAACGGCCGTGTGCATGAGGCCTTAAGCAGATTTGTTTACACCATAACTGCCATCTGGCCAATCAGATGAGAGCCAGATGACACGAGCTACCAGCTAAAACTTCTACAAACTGCTTGTGCATTGCATGCAGTGGACCCAAAGATGACCTTCTTGGTAAAAGCCACTGAAATAAAATTGAGGTTTTGTGGAATGGAGACAACCAGGAACAAGCCACTAAGTAATTAATATCCACCCCCCCCCCCCCCCCCCAAACACCCTATTCAAGTTTATAAACAGAAAGGGGAATAAGGGGCCGTTACACCAATTCTCCTCCAAGCTAAATGCTCTGGGGGACCCCAATGTCATTAAAACTGTGTTAAAGGGCATCTTTACCCTTTCACTTTTTTCACATTTTGTTATGATGCAGCCTTTGTGCTATTGTTCATCACCTGCCCAATACCATCCCTACAGTGAAGCATGGCGATGGCAGCATCATGATTTGGGGTGTTTTTAAGTGTGTAGGACAGGGAGACACATGTTGGAGGGAAAGCGGAATAGAGCAAAGCACATGGATATTCTTAATGAAAACCAGATCCAGAATGCTTTGGACCTCAGAGTGGGTTGAAGGTTCACCTTCCAACAACACAATAAACCTAAGAACACAGCCAACACAACACAGGAGCGGCTTAGGGACAACTTTGTGAATGTCTTTGAGCCCTGACTTGACCCCAATCGAACATCTCTGGAAAGACCTGAAAAGTCACTATCCAACCTGATAGAGCTTGAGAGAATCTGCAGAAAGGAATGGCAGATCCTCAAATCCAGGTGTGTATACCTTGTGGAATCATACCCAAGAACACTGGAAGTTGCAATAGCTGCCAAAGGTACTTAAACTAAGGGCTCATGCATACAAACATATTTTTTTTCCATGTCAGTTCTTTTATTGTTTTTGTTCACTTGAATAGGGCCGCAAAAATGGAACTGACTCTATGTGTATTCCGCATCCGTATGTCCGCATGGCCGTTCCACAAAAATATAGAACATGGTCCTATTATTGTCCGCGTTATGGACAAAGATACATAGTAACATAGTAACATAGTATAGAAGGCCGAAAAAAGACATTTGTCCATCCAGTTCGGCCTGCAAGTTAATCCAGGGGAAGGCAAAAAAAAAAAAAAAAACACTTAAAGGGAAAAAAATTCATTCCCGACTACATTTAGGCAATCAGATAACTCCCTGGATCAACGACCCCTCTCTAGTAGCTATAGCCTGTAATATTATTACACTCCAGAAATACATCCAGGCCCAGCTTGAACTCTTTTAGTGAACTTACCATCACCACCTCCTCAGGCACAGAGTTCCATAGTCTCACTGCTCTTACCGAAAATAATCCTCTTCTATGTTTGTGTACAAACCTTCTTTCCTCGAGGCGCAGAGGATGTCCCCTTGTCACAGTCACAGTCCTGGGGATAAATAGATGATGGGAGAGATCTCTGTACTGACCCCTAATATATTTATACATAGTAATTAAATCTCCCCTCAGTTGTCTTTTTTCTAAAGTGTATAACCCTAATTTTGATAATCCTTCATGGTACTATAATTCCCTCATTCCCATAATTACTTTAGTTGCCCTCCTCTGAACCCTCTCAAGCTCTGCTATGTCTGCCTTGTTCACATGAGCCCAGAACTGTACACTGTACTCCATGTGTGGTCTGACCAGTGATTTGTAAAGTGGTAGGATTATGTTCTCATCACGGGCATCTACGCCCCTTTTGATGCAACCCATTATCTTATTGGCCTTGGCAGCAGCTGTCTGACAGTGGTTTTTACAGCTTAGTTTGCTGTTCACTAAAATCCCTAGGTACTTTTCCATGTCAGTGTTACACAGTGTTTTAGTATTTAGTATGCATGAGTGAGGCCTCATGCACACGACAGTATTTTTTCACGGTCCGCAAAACGGGGTTCCGTTGGTCCGTGATTTTTGGAGGATCCACGGACATGAAAAAAAAGTCGTTTTGGTGTCCGCCTGGCCGTGCGGAGCCAAACGGATCCGTCCTGACTTACAATGCAAGTCAATGTGGACGGATCCGTTTGACGTTGACACAATATGGTGCAATTGCAAACGGATCCGTCCCCCATTTTCTCCAACCCGATGGTATATTTTAACTTGAAGCGTCCCCATCACCATGGGAACGCCTCTATGTTAGAATATACCATCGGATTTGAGTTAGATCGTGAAACTCATATCCGACAGTATATTCTAACACAGAGTCGTTCCCATAGTGATGGGGACACTTCAAGTTAGAATATCCTACGAACTGTGTACATGACTTCCCCCTGCTGCCTGGCAGCACCCAATCTTTTACAGGGGGCTGTGATCCGCACAATTAACCCCTCAGGTGCCGCACCTAAAGGGTTAATTGTGCGTATCATAGCCCCCTGTAAGAGATCAGGTGCTGCCAGGCAGGAGGGGGCAGACCCCCTCCCGCCACCAATATTATATTCATTGGTGGCCAGTGCGGCCTCCCTTCCCCCCCCCCAGTTAAAATCATGTTCCGAATCCCCCATCATTGGTGGCCAGTGCGGCCTCACCTCCCCCCCGCAGTTAAAATCACGTTCCAAATCCCCCATCATTGGTGGCCAGTGCGGCCTCACCTCTCCCCCCCCCCTAGTTAAAATCACGTTCCGAATCCCCCATCATTGGTGGCCAGTGCGGCCTCACATCTCCCCTCCCCCCCCTAGTTAAAATCACGTTCCCTCATCATTGGTGGCAGTGGAGAGTTCCGATCGGAGTCCCAGTTTAATCGCTGGGGCTCCGATCGGTAACCATGGCAACCAGGACGCTACTACAGTCCTGGTTGCCATGGTTACTTAGCAATTTTTAGAAGCATTATACTTACCTGCGAGCTGCGATGTCTGTGACCGGCCGGGCGCTCCTCCTACTGGTAAGTGAAAGGTCTGTGCGGTGCATTGCTTATAGCACAGACCTGTCACTTACCAGTAGGAGGAGCTCCCGGCCGGTCACAGACATCGCAGCTCGCAGGTAAGTATAATGCTTCTAAAAATTGCTAAGTAACCATGGCAACCAGGACTGCAGTAACGTCCTGGTTGCCATGGTTACCGATCGGAGCCCCAGTGATTAAACTGGGACTCCGATAGGAACTCTCCACTGCCACCAATGATGGGGGAACGTGATTTTAACTAGGGGGGGGGGGAGGTGAGGCCGCACTGGCCACCAATGATGGGGGATTCGGAACGTGATTTTAACAAAGGGGAGGGAGATGTGAGGCCGCACTGGCCACCAATGATGGGGGATTCGGAACGTGATTTTAACAAGGGGGGGGGGAGATGTGAGGCCGCACTGGCCACCAATGATGGGGGATTCAGAACGTGATTTTACTAGGGGGGGGGAGGTGAGGCCGCACTGGCCACCAACCACCAATGATGGGGGATTCGGAACGTGATTTTAACTAGGGGGGGGAGAGGTGATGCCGCACTGGCCACCAATAATGGGGGATTCGGAACGTGATTTTAACTAGGGGGGGAGATGTGAGGCCGCACTGGCCACCAATGATGGTTGATTCGGAACGTGATTTTAACTAGGGGGGGGGGGGAGATGTGAGGCCGCATTGGCCACCAATGATGGGGGATTCGAAACGTGATTTTAACTGGGGGGGGGAGGGGAGGCCGCACTGGCCACCAATGAATATAATATTGGGGAGGGAGGGGGTCTGCCCCCTCCTGCCTGGCAGCACCTGATCTCTTACAGGGGGCTATGATACGCACAATTAACCCTTTAGGTGCGGCACCTGAGGGGTTAATTGTTCAGATCACAGCCCCCTGTAAGAGATCGGGTGCTGCCAGGCAGCAGGGGGCAGTCATGTACACAGTTCTCAGTATATTCTAACTTGAAGCGTCCCCATCACTATGGGAACGCCTCTGTGTTAGAATATACTGTCGGATATGAGTTTTCACGAAGTGAAAACTCATATCTGAAAAAGCTTTTATGCAGAAGGATCTGCGATCCGTCTGTGTAAAAGTTGCCAACGGCCACGGATCACGGACGCGGATGCCAATCTTGTGTGCATCCGTGTTTTTTCACGGACCCATTGACTTGAATGGGTCCGGGAACTGTTGTCCGTCAAAAAAATAGGACAGGTCATATTTTTTTGACGGACAGGAAACACGGATCACGGCAGCGGATAAACAATTGTGCATTTTCCGAGTTTTCAACGGACCCATTGAAAGTCAATGGGTCCGCAGAAAATTACGGAAAACGGAACAACGGCCACGGATGCACACAACGGTCGTGTGCATGAGGCCAGAGACTTGGATTATTCCTACCCATGTGCATAACCTTACATTTGTCAGTGTTAAACCTCATCTGCCACTTCTCTGCCCAAGCCTCCAATCTATCCAGATCCATTTGTAGCAGTATACTGTCCTCTTCCGTGTCAATTGCGGTACTTTACACAGTTTAGTGTCATCTGCAAAAATTTATATTTTACTGTGCAAGCCTTCTACTGTACAAGATCATTAATAAATATATTCAAAAGGATAGGGCCCAGTACTGACCCCTGAGATACTCCACTAGTGACACTGACCCAATCTATTACTAAGCCAGTTACTTACCCAAATACAGACATTTTCTCCCAGTCCGAGCATTCTCATTTTATATACTAACCTTTTATGCGGTGCAGTGTCAGATGCTTTGGAGAAGTCCAGAAATACAACATCCATTGATTCGACGCTGTCAAGTCTAGAACTTATCTCCGCATAGAAACTGATTAAATTAGTTTGACATGACCGATCCCTCATGAAGCCATGCTGATATGGCGTTATTTACTTATTTTCATTGAGGTGCTCTAAGATAGCATCTCTTAGAAAACATTCAAACAGTTTACCCACGACAGATGTTAAACTTACCGGCCTATAGTTTCCAGGCTCTGTTTTTGGACTCTTTTTTGAATATTGGCACCACATTTGTTATGCGCCAATCCTGTGGAACACTCCTTGTCAGTATAGAGTCCTTAAATATCAGAAATAAGGGTCTGGCTATGACATTACTTAATTCTCTTAGGATACAGGGGGGGTGCCATCCGGTCCTGGCGATTTGTCTACTTTAATCTTTGATGCCGCTGTACTTCTTCCTGGGTAAGACACGGCACTTTTAATGGGGAATTAACTTTTACATTCTGCATTTCATCTGACAGTTTATTTTCTTCAGTGAATACAGTGGAGAAAAAAATATTTAAAAGCTTTGCCTTCTCATAGCTCTCTGCAACTCCCCCCTCATCACTCTGTAAAGGGTCGACACCTTCAGATTTATACTTTTTACCATTTATATAATTAAAGAACATTTTAGGGTTAGTTTTACTCTCTTTGGCAATGAATCTCTCAGTGCTTCCTCACTACCCTCCTGTTTTAGTGAATAAAATGCTTTCTTTTTGTCATTTATTGCCTTCTTTACAGTTATATTTATCCACATTAGTTAATTTTTTTTTCCTTAACCTTTTATTCCCATAAGGTATGTACCTCTCACAATTAGATTTTAGGATGCTTTAAAAATATCCCATTTTGTGGCAGTATTTTTATTTTTGAGGACTTTGTCCCAGTTAGTTAAGCCTATGGCCTCTCTTAGTTGGCTAAATTTAGCTTTTTAGAAGTTTGGTATTTTTGTTCCTCCTTGAAGAAACACTGTTTTGAATGATAATTGGAAGGTTATTACTTTATGGTCACTATTTCCCAGGTGTCCCCCAACCTGCACATCTGTTGTTCTGTCAGGACTATTGGTTAATACTACGTCTAGTATAGGATTATTCTATTAGTGGCCGGCCATTCCGTTCCTCAAAATGCGGAATGCATAAGGCTTGTATCGATGTTTTGCAGATCTGCAGTTTGCAGACCGCAAAACATCCATCGGTCTTGTGCAAGAGCCCTAAGTCCTTAATAAAGGTTCTGAAATTTGAATAGTTAAGTCTATGCAATATTTTAGTTTTTCACTTTCAATAAATTAGCAAAGATTTTGAACATTCTGTTTTCATGATGTCATTATGGTGTATTGAGTGCAGAATGATGGTGAAAAAATAGATTATTATTATTTTTTGACATTTTAGCACAAGCCAGCAAAATAAATTGCGAAAAAAAATTCGCAAATAAGTTCTGAAGACTTTCCGAATGCATCGTAAATATGCTGTGGTATGTAAGGGCAAAAAATTACAGGGCCAGGTTTGTTCTTCTATGATCCAAAACATCAGTTGTTTGAAAAGGACAGTATAAAAAGAAAACTACATCACCCCATACAACTATTAAAATTACTATCACTATTCGAAATTTCCTGTAATACTTTTTATGCATACTGGACCTTCCCCCTAGAAAACCACTTTTCAGTGCAGTTTTGAGTGGCTGTCTCAAAAAAGTTTCAATTCATTTCAGTTATCTCTCTCTCAGTAGGATTATTAGTGTTATATTGCAAACTTTGCACATAGGATGGTTCACAATTTTTTAAATAGAAAATAAGATGTTAATATATGTGTTAAAGTGGTTGCCTCACTTCAGCATACATGGCATGTATCATGTAGAGAAAGTTAATACAAGCCACTTGCTAATGTAATGTTATCATCCATTTTGCTTCCTTTGCTGGCTGGATTCATTTTTACATCGAATTACAGTCAGGTCCATAAATATCTGGACATCGACACAATTCTAACATTTTTGGCTCTATACACCACTACAATGGATTTCAAATGAAACGAACAAGATGTGCTTTAACTGCAGACTGTCAGCTTTAACTTGAGGGTATTTACATCCAAATCAGGTGAACAGTGTAGGAATTACAACAGTTTGCATATGTGCCTCCCACTTGTTAAGGGACCAAAAGTAATGGGACATTTGGCTTCTCAGCTGTTCCATGGCCAGGTGTGTGTTATTCCCTCATTATCCCAATTACAATGAGCAGATTAAAGGCCCAGAGTTCATTTCAAGTGTGCTATTTGCATTTGGAATCTGTTGCTGTCAACTCTCAAGATGAGATCCAAAGAACTGTCACTACCAGTGAAGCAAGCCATCATTAGGCTGAAAGAACACAACAAACCCATCAGAGAGATAGCAAAAACATTAGGCCTGGCCAAAACAACTGTTTGGAACATTCTTAAAAAGAAGGAACGCATCGGTAAGCTCAGCAACACCAAAAGACCCGGAAGACCACGGAAAACAACTGTGGTGATGACCGAAGAATTCTTTCACTGGTGAAGAAAACACCCTTCACAACAGTTGACCAGATCAAGAACACTCTCCAGGAGGTAGGTGTATGTGTGTCAAAGTCAACAAACGGTTCACCACAAGATGTAAACCATTGTTGAGCCTCAAAAACAGGAAGGCCAGATTAGAGTTTGCCAAACGACATCTAAAAAAGCCTTTACAGTTCTGGAACAACATCCTATGGACAGATGAGACCAAGATCAACTTGTACCAGAGTGATGGGAAGAGAAGAGTATGGAGAAGGAAAGGAACTGCTCATGATACTAAGCATACCATCTCATCAGTGAAGCATGGTGGTGGTAGTGTCATGGCGTGGGCATCTATGGCTGCCAATGGAACTGGTTCTCTTGTATTTATTGATGATGTGACTGCTGACAAAAGCAGCAGGAGGAATTCTGAAGTGTTTCGGGCAATATTATCTGCTCATATTTAGCCAAATGCTTCAGAACTCATTGGACGGCGCTTCACAGTGCAGATGGACAATGACACAAAGCATACTGCAAAAGCAACCAAAAAGTTTTTTTAAGGGAAAGAAGTGGAATGTTATGCAATGGCCAAGTCAATCACCTGACCTAAATCCGATTAAGCATGCATTTCACTTGCTGAAGACAAAACTGAAGAGAAAATGCCCCAAGAACAAGCAGGAACTGAAGACAGTTGCAGTAGAGGCCTGGCAGAGCATCACCAGGGATGAAACCCAACGTCTGGTGATGTCTATGCGTTCCAGACTTCAGGCTGTAATTGAAAAGTGAAAGTTTGATTTATAATTATTATTTTGTCCCATTACTTTTTGTCCCTTAACAAGTGGGAGGCACAGATGCAAACTGTTGTAATTCCTACACCGTTCACCTGATTTGGATGTAAATACCCTCAAATTAAAGCTGACAGTCTGCAGTTAAAGCACATCTTGATTGTTTCACTTCAAATCCATTGTGGTGGTGTATAGAGCCAAAAATCTTAAAATTGTGTTGGATTTCCCAATATTTATGGACCTGACTGTATACACGGCTGCTTTTCATGGTTACGACCACCCTACAATTCATCAGCAGTGGTCGTCCTTGCACATTATAGATAAAAAGTTTTTGCTACAGTGTGCAAGCACGATGTAACGGTCGCGTACACACACACACAGGGGAGAGGGAAGTGACCACTGCGCTCCACCCTTACCCCTGGCCCTGCCTACTTGCCTCGCGAGTCCTAATCACAGGGGACAACTGGACGGCAATCCCTAACTTGGAATAAGTGCAGGGATGACAGACAGACAAACAACAGGACGTGAACGGACCGAGTCAATACCAGGAAAGCTACAAAGTACAAATGGAGCAAGCAGAGAATTGTCAGGAGAAGCCGGGGTCATAAATGCCAGGAGAGACGTGAAGTACCAAAGGAGTCAGCAGAGGAACGTCAGGAGGAGGCCGGGGTCAGAATACCAGGATAGCAGCAAAGTACACAAGGAGCAGGCAGAGGATCATCAGGAATTCAGCAGGAGGTAAGTACGCCAGGAAAGACCAAATCACAGGTGGAACCTAAATTAACAGGCAACCTGTGGCCAGCAGGCTGCCTGTATTTATAGTGGGGAGTGAGGGTCATGTGACGTGGCCAGCGTCACATGACCGATAGACCAACCAGTCGAGTACAGAGTGATCAGCTCGGCGCTCAAGGCAGACGAGGAGCAGGGAGCCACCCAGCTAGTAAAGCCGCCCTGGGAATGAGGTCAAACACAGATCCTCATTCCCAAAGCTAAGCAACAGGTCTGTGGGCAATGGGGGACCTAGTGCACCCTCGGAACCCCGTTACAGTACCCCCCCTTTTACGAGGGGCCACCGGACCCAAGACTTCAGGCGATGGCTTTTCAGGGTGTTCTAAATGAAATTTTCGAACAAGTCTAGGAGCATGAACCTCCCTGGCAGGTACCCAAGATCTCTCTTCAGGTCCATACCCCTTCCAGTGAATCAGCTACTGCAAGGAATTACGCACCTTCCTGACATCCACTATTTTAGACACCACATACTCAACAGCATCATTAACAAGAACCGGCGGAGGCGAGGCTTTTGATGGTACTACCGGTTCAAAATATTTTTTAAGTAGAGACTTATGGAACACAATATGAATGTGGAATGACTCGGGCAGCTCCAACCTAAAAGATACCGGGTTAATCACCTCCGTGATCTTATATGGTCCAATAAAACGAGGAGCAAACTTTTTAGAATCTACCTTAAGAGAGAGATTCTTGGAGGACAACCATACCTTATCCCCAACCTGAAAATTTACCCACCTTGAACGTCTCCTATCGGCCTTGAGTTTCTGAGAACTTTGAGCCTTTTCTAAGTTCGATTGAACCCGGGCCCAAACTGTGCACAGTTCAGAGGAGAGCCTATCCGCCTCAGGGTTAGAGGAGGAGACGGATGACCCAGAATGAAAACGGGGATGGAAACCATGGTTACAAAAGAAAGGTGAAACCCCAGCAGAAGAATTGACACAGTTATTCAAAGCAAATTCAGCCAATGGAAGAAATTTCACCCATAATTGCTGGTCATCAGCAACATACGACCTCAAGAATTGTTCGACAGACTGATTAAGGCGTTCAGTCTGCCCATTACTCTCAGGGTGGTAGGCAGAGGAAAAAGACAATGAAATTTTACATCTTTGACAGAAGGCCCTCCAAAATTTGGACACAAACTGCACACCCCTGTCAGAAACAATATTTTCCGGGATACCATGCAATCGAACAATTTCTTTCATAAAAATAGACGCCAGGGTTTTGGCATTCGGGAGTTTAGACAGGGTAATGAAATGGACCATCTTGCTAAACCTATCGACCACTACCCAAACTACAGTCTTACCCTCCGCCGGCGGTAGGTCAGTTATAAAGTCCATCGAGATATGGGACCAGGGTCTACTGGGAATGGGTAGGGGTCGTAGGTTACCAGCAGGGCGAGTCCGAGGTGTCTTGGACCTGGCACAAACTTCACAGGCTGACACGTAGGACTTGACATCCCTAGTTAGAGTGGGCCACCAATAAGATCTAAAAACCAGATCCTTAGTGCCCTCAACACCCGGATGTCCACAAAAGGCAGAATCGTGACACTCACCCAACAGCTGGAGACGAAATTGTACGGGAACAAACAACTTATCTGTTGGGGTGGATACCGGTGCCAGATGTTGTTCAGACCTAATGCGAGCCGAGATATCCTAGGTAAGAGCTGCTAAGAAGATTTTTGCTGGCAGGATGGATTCAGGTGGTACCTCAGTAGGTTGAAAAGCCTGGAAGCTCCGAGATAATGCGTCCGCCTTCACATTTTTACTTCCCGGCCTGAACGTGATGGAAAAATCAAAACAAGTAAAAAACAGAGCTCATCTGGCTTGACGGGGATTCAACCTCTCAGCAGACTCGAGAAACATAAGGTTTTTATGGTCAGTGACAACAGTTACACAATGCCTTGCCCCCTCCAGAAAATGCCTCCACTCCTCAAATGCCCATTTAATGGCCAGCAGCTCCCTATTCCCTATGTCGTAGTTTCTCTCCGTGGGAGAGAATTTCCTGGAGAAGAAGGCACATGGTCTCAGATTAGTGAGGCTAGTAGGACCTTGTGAAAGGACTGCTCCTGCGCCGTCCTCGGACGCATCCACCTCCACAATAAAAGGTTTCTCCTGACCTGGCTGGATCAGAATGGGAGCGCTACTGAATGCCTTTTTTAATTTTTCAAATGAAGAAATGGCCTCAGTAGACCAATTATCCAAATCCGCCCCTTTCTTAGTAAGGTCGGTCAACAGTTTAGCAATTACGGAAAAATTCATAATAAATTTACGATAGTAAATGGCGAAACCTAAGAACCGTTGTAAGGCCTTTAAGGATGAAGGTCTTACCCATTCCTTAATTGCTAGTACCTTACCAGGATCCATCTTGAAGGCGTGAGGAGTCAGAACATGCCCTAGAAACAGAATCTCCTGTACACCAAAGACACATTTCTCTTGTTAAGCGGATAGCTGATTCTCCCTCAACACCTCTAATACTTGTTTAACATGAGACACATGGGATTCGAAGTCAGGAGAGAATATCAAAATGTTGTCAAGATAGACAATAACAAATTTACCTAAGAACTCCCTAAGAATGTCATTCATGAAGTTTTGGAACACAGCTGAGGCATTGCTGAGTCCAAAAGGCATCACCTGATATTCAAAGTGTCCTACCGGAGTATTAAACGCCGTCTTCCATTCGTCTCCCTCCTTGATTCGGATTAGATTGTATGCCCTTTTCAGGTCAATTTTGGAAAACCAGGTTGCCCCCAGAACCTGGTTAAATAAATCCGGAATCAATGAGATGGAGTATCTATTCTGGACAGTGATTTTATTTAATCTCCGGTAATCGATACATGGCCTAAGACCACCATATTTTTTCTTAACGAAGAAAAACCCCGCCCCCATAGGAGAGACAGAAGGTCTAATATGCCCTTTACCAAGGCTCCTCCATGGCCTTGCGTTCGGGCATAGAAAGATTATAAATTCGTCCTTTAGGAAACTTGGCCCCCTCTACTAGCTCTATGGTACAATCATAAGGTCTATGAGGGGGTAGAACCTCCGGGGTTGGTGATGAGAAAACATCAGAATATTCTTTAACAACAGTGGGTAAAGTATCAGACTTTACTGAGACCCCAGCCTGTACCACGGACAAGCACGAGTCACACTTAGGCCCCCATCTCACCAACTCCCCATTGGACCAATCTATAGTGGGGTTATGTAGTCGGAGCCAAGGCAACCCTAATACCACCTCAGCCGGTAGGTTCTCCAGGACTAGAAGCGAACATCTCTCTGAGTGGCACACACCCACGGTTAGAGAAATCTCCGAGGTACATAAGCTCACCGTACCACCAATAAGAGGAGTAGCATCAATAGCCATGACATGGATAGGAGTTGGTAAGGCAACCATAGGAATACCCAATCTTACAGCATACTCAGAGTTAATAAAGCTAGCCGCTGAGCCAGAATCAATAAAGGCCTTACCCGGCCATTTATCTACTCCCAGAGAAATCGTAATGGGTACCGAAAGCTTACATTTAGAAAATTCAGGGTGTACCTGGTCTTTAGGTTGCCTTGCCTTAGGAGACTTGACAGAGAGGACCTTCTTAGGACACTGGTTGATCCAATGGTCAGGATCTCCACAGTAAAAGCATTCTCCACGTCTGCAGCGAAGATTCCCTCGGGTCATGCCAACCTGCATGGGTTCCTCGGTGAAGACCTCAGCATTGTCTCTGGGATAGGCCTCTGGCTGGACCACCATCTGGGAAGAGAACTGTTGTTCCTGTCGTCTCTCTCTAACCCGTCGGTCAAGTCGGACAACAAGGGTCATGATCTCCTCTAAGGTCTCTGGAAGTTGATGACTGACCAGAAGATCCTTTAATTTATCAGACAGACCTGACCTGAACTGACTCTTCAGGGCTGGTTCGTTCCATCCTGAGGGGACACACAACCTTCTGAATTGGGTGCAATAATCCTCCGCTGGTAAATTGCCCTGAACCAGTGCCTTTAGAGCCGTCTCGGCTACTAGAGCCCTGTCTGGTTCATCATAGAGGGTACCCAGGGCCTGAAAGAACCCCTCCACAGAATATAAACAACTGGCGCCAGCAGGTAAAGAGAATGCCCAGTCCTGGGGATCGCCCTGTAATCGGAAAAATGATAATGCCCACGCGTTGACTCTCGGGGCTAGAGGACACGGGGCGCAAACGGAAGTAAAGTTTGCAACTCTCCTTAAAAGAGAGAAACTTCTTCCGGTCTCCAGAACAGGGTTCTGGGAGCTTAATCTGGGGCTCAAAATGCGGACTGGAGGCCTGAGGAGTGGAAGAACCTTGCCCTAACTCAAAAAAAGAACTGAGTTTTTCCCCTAACTCCTGCACCCTCTGCGTCAGATTAGAGACATGGTCAGTCAGGGTCACCAGAGGATTCATAATACAGTGGTTATTGGGCTTGTTAATCTGTAATGGTCGCGTACACACACACACACACACACACACAGGGAAGAGGGAAGTGACCACTGCGCTCCACCCTTACCCCTGGCCCTGCCTACTTGCCTCGTGAGTCCTAATGACAGGGGACAACTGGACGGCAATCCCTAACTTGGAATAAGTGCAGGGATGACAGACAGACAAACAACAGGACGTGAACGGACCGAGTCAATACCAGGAAAGCTACAAAGTACAAATGGAGCAAGCAGAGAATTGTCAGGAGAAGCCGGGGTCATAAATGCCAGGAGAGACGTGAAGTACCAAAGGAGTCAGCAGAGGAATGTCAGGAGGAGGCCAGGGTCAGAATACCAGGATAGCAGCAAAGTACACAAGGAGCAGGCAGAGGATCGTCAGGAATTCAGCAGGAGGTAAGTACGCCAGGAAAGACCAAATCACAGGAGGAACCTAAATTAACAGGCAACCTGTGGCCAGCAGGCTGTCTGTATTTATAGTGGGGAGTGAGGGTCATGTGACGTGGCCAGCGTCACATGACCGACAGACCAACCAGTCGGCGCTCAAGGCAGACTAGGAGCAGGGAGCCACCCAGCTAGTAAAGCCGCCCTGGGAATGAGGACAAATACAGATCCTCATTCCCAAAGCTAAGCAACAGGTCTGCGGGCAATGGGGGACCGAGTGCACCCTCGGAACCCCGTTACACACGACCATCTTTTCTGGATTGCAGGATGATCCTAACCATAGAAATGAGTAGTGTACAATGCGATGGAAAAGTAAATCAAGCCAGCAAAGGAAGCAAAATGGACAATAACAATATATTAGTAAGTGGCTTGTAATAACTTTTTCTACATGATGCATGCCATTTGCCGAAGCAAGACAATCGCAGTGGCCGGGTTTAGGGTGGCCCCAATGCCATACTGGGTCCCCCGGACACTGTCAAGGTGTCACCACGTGTTGCTGGTCTCCAGAAGGGATGGTAAGGCATGGAGCACCTCAATAGGAAATAAGTCCAGAGTCAGGGTCTGCAGTTAACCCGGGTGATTCTTTACTGGAGGAATTCAGGTGCAAAACAATACAGGCGAGGCACAGGGCTGGCTTCTCCAGTCTCCTCCCTGGCAGAAGAAGGGTTTGATGCTGAGGAAAGACCTAAGTTAGCTATCCCTCTTTCTCAGAAAGCTGGCATCCTGGTCAAGGGTCCACGATCTGTAGCTCAGTAGTCCGGGTGGCTCCTTCATCACAGAGCTGGCGACCCATGGTCTTTAGCTCAGCGTCCCCATCTCCGCATCTTCTTCTGGTCACTCATGCAGGCTGGCATGAGTTTCCCCTCCAAGCACTGGTCCCTAACTGCAGAACACTAGGGGCTCTGACAGCTCTTCTTATATACAGTTTTAGCTCAACTAAAGGGCTGGAGTGGAGAAACTCAGCACAGTTACATTGTAATACTTTCTGTTTCTCTGAGACTTACATTACAGATTCAATGATACTCAATGGCAATGACACAGCAGACAAAAACAAGTTTCCAGACATAACAGAGCTAAACCAGATAGTCACAAGTAGAATCTGTGAAAAATTACCAGCTTCTCATTAAAAGTTGGAGATGAGCGAATCGCAGTTGACAAAGTAGAATTCGATCCGAATTTCAGAAAAAATTTGATTAGTCCCAAAGTCTAATTTCCTCACGCTTTGTGGTAACGAATCATATTTTTTCCTAAAATCGCTGCTACACATGTTAGAACATGGAGCTAAGAACTCTGGGAACGAGGGATCACCCACAATGCCATGCATGCAGCCAATCAGCAGGCAGACAGCCCTTGTAGTGTCACAGCCCTATAAATAGCCTAAGCCATCTTGGATTCAGCCATTTTATAGTGTACTTAGTGCAGGGAGAGACGTCAGCAGGCGCTAGAGACAGTGCTAGGAAAGACTTTACAGGGAGTGCAGAATTATTAGGCAAGTTGTATTTTTGAGGATTAATTTTATTATTGAACAACAACCATGTTCTTAATGAACCCAAAAAACTCATTAATATCAAAGCTGAATATTTTTGGAAGTAGTTTTTAGTTTGTTTTTAGTTTTAGCTATTTTAGGGGGATATCTGTGTGTGCAGGTGACTATTACTGTGCATAATTATTAGGCAACTTAACAAAAAACAAATATATACCCATTTCAATTATTTATTTTTACCAGTGAAACCAATATAACATCTCAACATTCACAAATATACATTTCTGACATTCAAAAACAAAACAAAAACAAATCAGTGACCAATATAGCCACCTTTCTTTGCAAGGACACTCAAAAGCCTGCCATCCATGGATTCTGTCACTGTTTTGATCTGTTCACCATCAACATTGCGTGCAGCAGCAACCACAGCCTCCCAGACACTGTTCAGAGAGGTGTACTGTTTTCCCTCCTTGTAAATCTCACATTTGATGATGGACCACAGGTTCTCAATGGGGTTCAGATCAGGTGAACAAGGAGGCCATGTCATTAGATTTTCTTCTTTTATACCCTTTCTTGCCAGCCACGCTGTGGAGTACTTGGACGCGTGTGATGGAGCATTGTCCTGCATGAAAATCATGTTTTTCTTGAAGGATGCAGACTTCTTCCTGTACCACTGCTTGAAGAAGGTGTCTTCCAGAAACTGGCAGTAGGACTGGGAGTTGAGCTTGACTCCATCCTCAACCCGAAAAGACCCCACATGCTCATCTTTGATGATACCAGCCCAAACCAGTACTCCACCTCCACCTTGAGTCTGAGTCGGACTGGAGCTCTCTGCCCTTTACCAATCCAGCCACGGGCCCATCCATCTGGCCCATCAAGACTCACTCTCATTTCATCAGTCCATAAAACCTTAGAAAAATCAGTCTTGAGATATTTCTTGGCCCAGTCTTGACGTTTCAGCTTGTGTGTCTTGTTCAGTGGTGGTCGTCTTTCAGCCTTTCTTACCTTGGCCATGTCTCTGAGTATTGCACACCTTGTGCTTTTGGGTACTCCAGTGATGTTGCAGCTCTGAAATATGGCCAAACTGGTGGTAAGTGGCATCTTGGCAGCTGCACGCTTGACTTTTCTCAGTTCATGGGCAGTTATTTTGCGCCTTGGTTTTTCCACACGCTTCTTGCGACCCTGTTGACTATTTTGAATGAAACGCTTGATTGTTCGATGATCACACTTCAGAAGCTTTGCAATTTTAAGAGTGCTGCATCCCTCTGCAAGATATCTCACTATTTTTGACTTTTCTGAGCCTGTCAAGTCCTTCTTTTGACCCATTTTGCCAAAGGAAAGGAAGTTGCCTAATAATTATGCACACCTGATATAGGGTGTTGATGTCATTAGACCACACCCCTTCTCATTACAGAGATGCACATCACCTAATATGCTTAATTGGTAGTAGGCTTTCGAGCCTATACAGCTTGGAGTAAGACAACATGCACAAAGAGGATGATGTGGTCAAAATACTCATTTGCCTAATAATTCTACACTCCCTGTATTGTGCTGAAAATTCGATTTAGAAGTTCAGTAAAAGATTATTCAAGGTGTAGGAAAGGTATAGGGAGGCATCATCTACAATATAAAAGTAGAACAGGGTGCAATAGGAGAGTGTACAGCCTGAGTAATAGGAGCGATTCTATTACACCTTGCTGCACTAAATGGGGAACAAAATTGCAGTTATACTGCTACTTTTAGGTTGTTTGCAGTATATGATACATTGGTAATTCCAGCAAACCTTGCTTGTTATTGTAAAAGTGCTGTGTGATACAAACCGTTTTGACAGGCCTCATGGTTGTTAGGGGAGATATGTCGGGATTTGCTGTGTCTTCCCCACAATCACCAGTTCTGAAGAAAGACAAGGTGCAGTAATCACCTGGAGATAAAGGAATCCTCAGAGTGAGCGGGGGTGGGGACTTGCACACAGAAGGCTGGAGAGGCTCTGTGTGGTCTGAGCCGAGAGGGCTGAGAGATCACTATCTTCCAAGAGACACTGGTGTGGGAGCAGCCTGGAGGTTGGGCTGGGAAAGCCACATCTCATCACGGGTGTGAACTGTGTTACGCTTTAGGTTAGTCAGGGAAACCTATGTGTTTAGGTAGGGCCCAGACAGGCAAGGTATTTTATTTTGTCTTTGTATGTTTTTTCTTTATGCCGTGTGTCACAATAAAGCACAGTTTGGCCACTAAATCCTGGTGTCCGTGAAGAAGTGTGTGGTTGCAACTCCGGAAAAAGAGCTAATTCCCCACAGAATTTATTAATAGGAAATATAAGTACGTGTTATTAGTAGTGTTGATCGAGCACCAAAGTGCTCGGGTCTTCAGGTGCTCGGGTCGAAAACCTCGGGATGCTCATGTGCTCTACCGAGCACCCGAGCACAATGGAAGTCAATTGGAGAACCCGAGCATTAAACCAGGCACCCACTGCTCTGAAGAGGGGAGGTTGTCTGGTTCAAAGGTAAAGGTCAGAGATTGATGGAAACACCTTTGAGGCTACTTTCACACTAGCGTTCGGGGCTCCGCTTGTGAGCTCCGTTTGAAGGGGCTCACAAGCGGCCCCGAACGCATCCGTCCAGCCCTAATGCATTCTGAGTGGATGCGGATCCGCTCAGAATGCATCAGTCTGGCAGCGTTCAGCCTCCGCTCAGCAGGCGGACACCTGAACGCTGCTTGCAGCGTTCGGGTGTCCGCCTGGCCGTGCGGAGGCAAGCGGATCCGTCCAGACTTACAATGTAAGTCAATGGGGACGGATCCGTTTGAAGATGACACTATATGGCTCAATCTTCAAACGGATCCGTCCCCCATTGACTTTCAATGTAAAGTCTGGACGGATCCGTTCAGGCTACTTTCACACTTAGAAATTTTTCTAAGTTATAATGCAGCCGGATCCGTTCTGAACGGATGCAAACGTCTGCATTATAGGAGCGGATCCGTCTGATGAAACATCAGACGGACTCGCTCTGAACGCTAGTGTGAAAGTAGCCTGAAATGGTTCAGAAACAGCATGGGGAGGATGTGTGGATGCATCTTGGACTCCCAGGTCGCTGCTGGGAACTATGTTGTCTGAGTAGTGTGCCACTTTTACAGACTGACAATAATACGCACAAAACCAAAGATAAAATCAATTTTAGAGAAAAATTGTTAGGAAACATTCTTTCCCGTATATTTACTTGTATATAAAGTGCAAGTGCTGCCAAAAATTGCAAGGAAGAGGCACTCCGATACAACCTGTATATCACATAATGGAGGGCCTCATTCACATTGTGGTAGAATTGTTCAGGTAGTGGGACTCCTACACTCATAAAGCCTATGCACTAAGTGAAAGGGCTTCTAAAAATGACAAGGAACCGGCACTCCAATACACCCTTTATTACACACAAAGAGGGGTATCATACACCCTTGAAAAATTATTATTGATGGCCTGCTGGTGACCCTCAAAAACATTAGGAGCAAGGGCCTGCTGGTGAACCTCTAAAACATTACGGGAGAGGGCCTGCTGACCATCTAAAACATTAGGGGTGAGGGTCTGCTGCAGAGCTTACTCTCTGAAACATTAGGGACGAGTGCCTGCTTCTGAGCTGACCATTGAAAAAATTATGGGTGAGTGCCTGCAGCTTAGCTAACCATTGAAAAAATTATGGGGGAGGGCCTGCTGGTGAGCTTACCCTGTAAAACATTATGGTTAAGGGCCTGCTGGTGAGCTGACCCTCAAAAACATTATATGCAAGGGCCTGCTGGTGAGCTGACCCTCTAAATGATTGTTGGTGAGGGCCTGCTGGTGAGCTGACCCTGTAAAACATTATGGTTGAGGGCCTGCTGGTGAGATGACCCTCAAAAACATTATATGCGAGGGCCTGCTAGTGAGCTGCCCCTCTAAAAGATTGTAGGTGAGGGCCTGCTGGTGAGCTGACCCTGTAAAACATTATGGTTGAGGGCCTGCTGAAGACGAACTGAGGGTGGCCTGGCTATCACCCTGTGTACTTTCTTCCCCCATTTCCACCTCTTCCACGTGCAAAGCATCCACCTTAATTGGGAGCAGCAAGCGTTCGAGTAGACACAGAAGTGGGATGGTTATGCTGATAATAGCGTTATCGCAGCTCACCATCTGTGTTGATTCATCAAAGTTGCGTAAAACCTCACAGAGGTCAGACATCAATGCTCACTCATCGCTTGTGAAGAGCGGAAGCTGAATGGAAAGGCGACGACCATGTTGCAGCTGGTATTCCACTACTGGCCTCTGCTGCTCACAAAGCCTGGCCAACATGTGGAACGTCGCATTCCAGTGCGTGCTTATGTTGCACAACAGTCAATGAGCTGGCAATTGTAAGCGCTGCTGCAGCGTTGACAGACCGGCGGAAGCTGTCGATGACTTGCCAAAATGGGCACACACGCGGCTCACCTTTACCAGTAGCTCAGGCAAATTGGGGTAGGTTTTCAGAAACCGCTGAACCACTAAGTTGAAGGCGTAGGCTAGGCATGGGATGTGTGTGAGCTTTCCGAGCTCCAAAGCCGCCACCAAGTTACGGCCATTATCAGACACAACCATGCCTGGTTCTAGGTTGAGTGGCGAGAGCCGCAACTCTGTCTGGTCTCTTATCCCCTGCCACAGCTCTGCGGCGGTGTGCTGTTTGTCACCTAAGCAGATCAGCTTAAGCACGGCCTGTTCACACTTCCCCACTGCAGTGCTACACTGCTTCCAGCTACCGACTGATGGCTGACTGGTGCTGCAAGTGGTCAGGGCATGGGTGATGTTACGGGACACATGCTGGTGTAAGGCGGGCATGGCACACCATGAAAAATAGTGGCAGCTGGGGACTGCGTAACAAGGGACTGCTGCCGACATTAGGCTGCGGAAGTCCTCAGTGTCTACAAGCCTAAATGGCAACATTTCCAGGGCCATTAATTTGGAAAGTTGCGCATTTAGTGCTATGGCCTGTGGGTGGGTGGCTGGGTATTTGCGCTTGTGTTCAAATGGGGTAAGGAAATTTTTACGCTGCGCTGGGACACGGAAGTGGTTGTGGTCACTGATGGTGCTTGCGAAGGTCCAGGTGCAGGGCGAGAGGCATCCTGGCCTGCATCTTAGACAGGGGATTGGCCAGCACATAACACAGGGGAAGAGGAGGCAGTGGTGTGACCCGCAGACACAGATTGTGGACCCAGGCGTTTGGCCCACTAATTATGGTGCTTTGATGCCATGTGGCAGATCATGCTGGTGGTGGTGAGGTTGCTAGTGTTCACGCCCCTGCTCATTTTTGTATGGCACAGGTTGAAAATTTCAATTCTTTTTCCTCAAAAAAGCGCCAGACTGCGGGAACACCTAACCCTTGGCAAGGGAGGTTTCCGCAAGTGTGTGCTCCAGGGAACATTTGGCCCCCCTTCTCGCTTTTGCCACTCCACTGCCTCTTCCAGCCGGTTGCGGTACTGCGGGTCCTACCCCCTCTGTACTGCTGTTCTCGCTTAGCTTGCCACTTTCCCAGGTTGGGTCAGTGATTTCATCGTCCACCACCTCCACTTCCTCACTCTGCTCATCCTCCTGACTTGTTGAACTAACAACAACCCCAGTTATTGACAACTGTGTCTCATCCTCATCATCAACCTCTTGAGACACTAATTGCCGTTGACTTATTGGCAACTGTGTCTCATCATAATCATCCACCTCGTGAAACACTAAATGCCGTTCCCCACCGTCATCTTCTTGTGACTGTGGATGCTCAAGAGTTTGGGAATCAGGGCACAAGATCTCATGTCCCTCTTCATGCGGGCTTGTCGAGAGGCCCAAATAAAGGAATGGCACTGAAAAGAGATCCTCTGAATATCCGAGTGTGGGATCACTTGTTTGACAAGACTCTCCATGGTGGGAGGAAGGAGGATCAGGGTGAGGATTGTATTGACCAGACTCTTGGCTACTGAGACTGGACTTGGTGGAAGACAGGATGGTGTATAACTGACTGGAAGCATTATCTGCTGCAATCCAACCGACCACCTGGTCGCACTGACCTGACTTTGAGAGCGTTGTCCAGCACCGTCCGGCAAAGTGGGACATGAAGCTATATCGTGGATGATTGTTTTTCTTGTGCCCTGGCAGCAGGCACAGCTCGCCTTCTTCATATTAAATGTTATATATGCCTGAAAGTATGTCACACATACAGTAGCGTAGGATATGTAAGTGTATGCACAAAAAAATTAAAAAAGGTATTTGAGATGTAGAAACGTATCACAGGAGATATGTCACAGATAATGTCGCTGATGTCACCAGCGGCTAATAAAAAATTACAGGGAATGTCACAGGTATTTGGGATGTGGAAACATTACACAGGAGAAAAACTGCAGATAATGTCGCTGGTGTCACCAGCGGCTAATAAAACATTACAGGGAATGTCACAGGTATTTGGGATGTAGAAAAGTTACACAGGAGATGTACCCCAGGTAAGGTCACTGTCCGCAGCGGACACCGTCTACGGATAAAGTACACTGGATGTCACTGATATTTTTGGGATGTGCACCCGTTACACCGGAGATGTAGCGCAGCTAATGTCACTGTCCGCAGCAGACACCATCTATGGAAAAAGTACACTGGATGTCACAGATGTTTTTGGGATGCGCACACGTTACAAAGGAGATGTAGCGCAGATAATGTCGCTGTCTGCAGTGGTCTAACTATTGCACGCTATTTAGCGCAGGATGTGCTAAAAATAGATATTGTTGCCACACACAATAGTCCTTAAAAGGACTTTTGGGTCTGTAAAGTTTTAGCAATTTAGCGCAGGTTGCGCTAAAAATATATATTGCTGCTGCCACATACAACATGTGCCAAGCATCGAGATGCTCGAGTCAAACTGGTGTTCGGCCGAGCATGCTCGGTTAACACTAGTTAGTAGCCATTCAACAGTGAATTTACACTGTGATACAGCCATTTTTGGGGTATATTAATAGGAAATATAAGTACAGTATGTGTTATTAGCCGTTCTGCGGTGAAGTTACATTGTGAAACAGGTGCTGCGTCAAGAAGGGCTGAGTCATGCACCCTGCTTGGCGCACATGTTTAATCTGATTGTAAATAGGTTCCTGAAGTCTTCCACCCATCTGCAAGACATTCTGAAAATGGCCAGGAAACTTCAGCCACTCTTAAACTGCAAAGTACGCCCTCCTTGAGCTGCAAAGGCAAAATGGCATTTTCCAACAATCGGCTGATATACAACTTTTCCACCAATTGCAATTCCACCCTTCACATGTTGGACCTACTATATGAACAAAGAAAAGCCAAAAAAGATTTCTTGATGATACAGGCGGACAGAGGTACTCCTCTGTGTAACTTCGATGTCAGCCAGTGGCAGCTCATGCGTGAAACCTGCCGTTTTCTCAGGCCCTTTGAGGAGGCCACGTTATTTGTCAGTCGCCATGACTACATGATGAACAATGTCATTCCACTGCTTCGTGTCCTGGAACAGATGCTGGTAAATCTGTCCGGTCAGTGGACTGGAGACGTGGCGCCTAGATCTCACTGCCACATGAGCCCTGTGGGGCCTGAACTGGAGGAGTAGGACATTTGCGCACAAGCAATGTGTAGAAAAATGGGTGATTTTTCTGCACAGGTGACAGGAGAAGCTACAGGGCAATGAGGAAGACCAGGCAGATGACCCAGACCCACCATGGCAGTATGCATGTGGTCTCCTCATGCTTCTGCCAACTCAACACTGTTGAGTTGGCAGCAACATGAGGAGACCACAGAATAGAGAGTTGGCAGCAGCATGAGGAGACCACAGAGTGCTGACGTGGCAGCAGTATGAGGAGACCACAGAGTGGTGAGGTGGCAGCAGTATGAGGAGACCACAGAGTGTTGAGTTAGCAGCATCATGAGGAGACCACACTCTGTCACTGGGCCACTCTGTGGTCTCCTCATGCTGCTGCCACCTCACCACTTTGTGGTCTCCTTATGCTGCTGCCACCTCAACAGTCTGTCACTGGGACACTCTGTGATCTCCTCATGCTGCTGCCAACTCAACACTCTGTGGTTTCCTCATGCTGATGCCACCTCACTACTATGTCACTACGCCACTCTGTTGACTTCTGATGCTGTTCCCACCCTCCCAACTTTTGATGAGGCCACCATTTTCCCTTTTTGGCCTTGTTGACATCATCATTTATTTTACCCTTCTACTGATCTGTCAGCAGAATAAAAAAATGAGATCCACTCCTAGTTTTTCTTTTGGCCTTAACACTACTGATGACTTACTGATCAACTGCTGAACGAGTGGAGGCAGATCAACAGAAAGGATCAGTTTTTTGGGGGTTGTTCTTCTGACGGATCAGGAGAAGGGAAAAATAATCAGTGACGTCTACATAAACTTATTGCTGACATCCTCTCCACTCTGTCGGGGGGGGGAGGGGGCTCAATTTGTATCAGCGTTTAAAAGAACAGGTTCTTTAGAAATCTATGTGGAATCAGCTGGCAGTGTAAAACGAGTGCGCTCTTTCACACTATAGTAGGAGTGTGAGTTCACACTTGAGTTTTTGGTCAGATTGGGCCCCATAACTGACCAAATAAGTGAAGTGTGAAGTGATTCTAGGAGTGACGCCTGTCATCTGCGTGTCATACTGACTGACAGTACTGTTTCACTACCACAGCAGACTCCCTATGCATGTTTCTGCAAGGCACAGTTTTCTACATCACTATACAGGCTCTCTGCAGCCAGGAAATAGCTGTTTACTTAACGAGATTAGTCACAAATAAATTTGGATTGAATCGAATTTCTTTGGAAAATTCGACGAACCAACTGAATCTAATTTTTGAGAAATTCGCTCATCTCTATTCAAAGTCCTAGCAGTCTCTCAGTATTCATTAACCCTTTCCACAGAGCCTTGCAAATGCAGTGATAATGAACAGGGTATACCGTATATCACAACATACATATAAAATGCAGTAAAACAGTATTAAACATTATAAGTTAACCCTTTTAAGAGAAATAAAGTAAGAAGTTTTAACTTTGCGCAGGGTAAATAGGCAAATGTCCACAAATGTCCAAAACGTCAAAGTACCCCCTCCCCCTGCTTCAGGGCACTACACAACCCCTTTAAAGGGTTTCTGTCACCAGAAATACCTAAATTAAACTGGCTGACATTAGCGATGTGCTAATGTCAGCTGAACCTAACTAGCCTATTCATAGTTTTATCCATGCCCCCGTTACTCTATAAATGTAACTTTTATAATATGCAAATTAGCCTCTAGGTCTGGGGGGGGGGGGGCGTTGCTCATGCTGCTACAGGATCCGTTCTCCCACCTCTGTCACCTCTCTCCAAGTCTTGATTACAGAGCCAGGCTGCATTCGCATCCTCCTGCCGGCCCTGAGTGCATGTTAAATCTCGCGCCTGCGCCGTGCCGTTCCGTATTTGGCGCAGGCATAGTGAAGGAAGGATGCTCACTGGCTGCCAACTTCCTTACTGCGCCTGCGCTGAATACTGAACGGCACGGTGCAGGCACGAGATTTACCATGCGCTCAGGGCCGGCAGGAGTATACAAACGCTGCCTGGCCCTGTCAATCAAGACTTGGAGGAAGGTGACTGAGGTAGGAAAACGGAGCCTCTAGGAGCAGGAGCAACCCCCCACCCCTGCTCCTAGAGGCTAATTTGCATATTATAAAAGGTACATTTATGGAGTAATGGGGGCATGGATTAAACTTGGAATAGGCTAGTTAGGTTCAGCTGACATTAGCACATCACTAATGTCAGCCAGTTTAATTTAGGTATTTCTGGTGACAGAAACCCTTTAACATGTTAACTACTGTCAAACATAATTGAGCTTTATATGCACTGTTTAATGTTACCTTGTATTGGTTAACATTGAGAAATGATGAAATATTTATTTCATAACACGCATTGTATCAGCTGTTAGCTAGGGCGTTGTCCCTTGCAATATTAAAGACAACACCCTAAAATGTTCAGTACTGCATAATTTATATTGTAATTTACTTGTACTGTCACCAAGCTACTCAGATTTGATTGCTTTTTAAGTAACGAAGCATCTTTAGTTTGGGTTATTACCTACTGACCTTCAATAAATTAGCAAAGATTTTGAACATTCTGTTTTCATGATGTCATTATGATGTATTGAGTGCAGATTGATGGTGAAAAAATAGATTAGTTTTTTTACATTTTAGCACAAGGCAGCAAAATAAATTGTGAAAAAATTGAAAAATTGAAAAGGCAGAAAATTACAGGGACAGGCTTGTTCTTCTATGATCCAAAACACCAGCTGTTTGAAAAGGACAGTATGAAAAGAAAACTATATACCTCCATACAACTATTAAAATTACTATCACTATTACATATTTCCTGTGACAGATTTTTATTTCCACTATGTATTATGCATACTGGACCTTCCCCCTAGAAAACCACATTAAGTGCAGCTTTGAATGGTTATCTCAAAAAAGTTTACATTTATTTCAGTTATCTCTCTCAATAAGATTAATAGTCAATCTAAGTCAACTATGATTCGCTCATCTCTAACTTTGAATGAGAAGCTGGTAATTTTTCACAGCTGCTATAGAGTTTAAAGAAGAGCATATTTTGGAGGGGATGGTTCACATAGGATGGTTCACAATTTTTTTAATAGAAAATAAGATATTAATATAAATGTTAAAGTGGTTACCTCACTTCAGCATACATGGCATGTATCATGTAGAGAAAGTTAATGCAAGCCACTTACTAATGTATTGTTATCGTCCATTTTGCTGCCTTTGCTGGCTGGATTTGTTTTTACATCGAATTATACACTGCTGCTTTTCATGGTTACGACCACCCTACAATTCATCAGCAGTGGTTGTGCTTGCACACTATAGGAAAAAAGTTTTTTCTACAGTGTGCAAGCACGACCACTGCTGATGAATTGTAGGATGATCATAACCATAGAAATGAGCAGTGTACAACGCAATGGAAAAATTAATCAAGCCAGCAAAGGAAACAAAATGGACAATAACAATATTTTAGTAAGTGGCTTGTATTAACTTTCTCTACATGATGCATGCCATCGAGGTGTCACCACGTGTTGCTGGTCTCCAGAAGGGATGGTAAGGCATGGTGCACCCCAATGTGAAATAAGTCCAGAAAGTCATGGTCTGCAGTTAACCAAGGTGCTTCTTTACTGGAGGAATTCAGGTGCAAAACAATACAGGCGAGGCACAGGGCTGGCTTCTCCAGTCTCCTCCCTGGCAGAAAAAGGGTTTGATGCTGAGGAAAGACCTAAGCTAGCTATCCCTCTCTTTCTCAGAAGACTGGCATCCTGGTTAATAGACCACCGTCTGTAGCTCAGTAGTCCGGGTGGCTCCTTCATCACAGAACTGGCGACCCATGGTCTGTGGCTCAGCGTCCCCATCTCAGCATCTTCTTCTGGTCCCTCATGCAGGCTGGCATGAGTTTCCCTTCCAAGCACTGGTCCCTAACTGCAGAACACTAGGGGCTCTGACTGCTCTTCCTATATACAGTTTTAGCTCAACTAGAACCTTCTAGTAGGAGGGTTGGAGTGGAGAAACTCAGCACAAACAGTTATATTGTAATTCTTTTTGTTTCTTTGAAACCTACATTACAGCTTCAATGATACTCAATGGTAATGACACAGCAGACAAAAACAAGTTTCCAGACATAACAGAGCTAAACCAGACAGTCACAAGGTCAGTCTGTCTGGGTTTGGTTGTAAACAATGTCTTTTTCCCCTCCAAAATATGCTCTTCTTTAAACTCTATAGCAGCTGTGAAAAATTACCAGCTTCTCATTCAAAGTTAGAGATGAGTGAATCATAGTTGACTTAGATTATTCAAGGTGCAGGGAAAGGATAGGGAGGCATCATCTACACTATAAAAGGAGAACAGGGTGCAATAGGAGAGTGTACTGCCTGGGTAATAAGAGTGATTCTATTACACCTTGCTGCACTAATTGGGCATCCAAATTGCAGTAATACTGCTGCTTTTAAGTTGTTTGCACTATATGATACATCAGTAATTCCAGCATACCTTGCTTGTTATTGGGGTGAAAGTGCTGTGTGATATAACCAGTTTTGGGGTGTATTAATAGGAAATATAAGTACGTGTTATTAGCCGTTCTGCGGTGAAGTTACATTGTGAAATAGGCGCTGCGTCAAGGAGCGTCCACTGTTTTATCTGATTGTAAAGTGGTTCCTGAAGTCTTCCACCCATCTGCAAGATATCCTGAAAATGGACAGGAAAATGTGCATGCACTTCAGCCACTTTTACATGGCATAGCACGCCCTCCTTGAGCTGCAAAGGCAGAATGGCGTTCTCTAACAATCGGCTGATATACAACATTTCCACCCATTGGAACTCCACCCTTCATATGTTGGACCTACTGTATGAACAGAGAAAAGCCAAAAACTATTTCTTGATGATACAGGCGG
The DNA here is from genome assembly GCF_905171765.1 of Bufo bufo. Taxonomy (NCBI): domain Eukaryota; kingdom Metazoa; phylum Chordata; class Amphibia; order Anura; family Bufonidae; genus Bufo; species Bufo bufo. The sequence continues at coordinate 363,780,405 of NC_053393.1, forward strand.
ACAGAGGTACTCCCCTGTGTAACTTCGATGTTAGCAACTGGCAAGTCATGCGTGACACCTGTCATTTGTTGAGTCCCTTTGAGGAGGCCACTTTATTTGTCAGTCGCCAGGACTACGGGATGAACTGCTTCATGTCCTGGAACAGATGCTGCTAAATATGGCTGGCCAGTGGACAAGAGACGTGGCACCTACATTTCACGGCCACAAGAGCCCTTTGGAGGCTGAATTGGAGGAGGAGGACATTCGCGCACAAGCAATGTGTAGAGAAATGGGTGGATTTTCTGCATAAGTGTAAGCCGTGTGCCGGGGTGGGCTCCCCAGGATACAGCGAAGTAGCGTAAGAAGAAAACAACTCCAACACCAGCTTTTGCCAAAACAGAATTTTACTAACACGTGGTAATAAACACAACCACAAATGCTGAGAACATAAAATAAATTTACATACACCCAGCCCGAAGGCTGAGACCCCTGTTGCACAGCACCTCACCGTCTGATGGATGCTGGAGGAAATTTTGCATTAATTTATCTACTGGCAGACACAACTAAAACTGCCTCACCGTACCTATTATTACCTTGAATTAAACAAAAAAAATTGGGTTCTTAAAACGTGGTTAGCCTGCGGTGCAACACAACAGTTTACAATCTTGCCGTGCTCTATAGTATTCCCCCTCCCATAACTAGTCCGGTAGCACGTGCCTGAGTATTGCTCCTGAGCAAAATGCTGAACTGGATTGAGTTCGTGGAGGTGTTTATCAGAAGAAGATACCAGCGTAGAAAGACATGTGAGAGACAAACATAAGGGAAATAGCAACAGTCTGAAATTTTGGGGGGTGACCAAAATAAAAACATGCCCTAGAAAAGGGGATATAGATAGGAAGCTTCAACAAGAAGAAACAAAATGGATCTACCGCCTGAATAGTCTATCCCCAAGGGGCCTAAATGAAAGTTTCACCTACGCATCCTTCCTGTAACATTACCCCCACCTCTTTTACTCAAAAACGAAGAAATACATTAACATAACAGTCAGATCATTAAATAAAAATTATTAGCAACAGCTATATCAATTAGACTAAGGAGGCCTTCATATACATACAAAAAGATCCTAGATATACCAAAGGAACATGGCAATAAAATCAAAAGGTAGGAGACTAAGTCTAAAGACATGCGCTCTAGAGAGAAATGAGGAAAATGAGACTATGTCTCCAGACATGCGCAATCGATATATCTATCTAGAAATAATAGACCAAGTCCCAAAACATGCGCAAAATGGACATAGATAAGAGAAAATGGAACCAAGTCTCAAGACATGCGCAACAGTTAGTAAGAAGAGCTGGAGATTAAGTCTGGAGATTAAGAATATGCACTATAATGAAGACCTAATTTTGAGGAGTTTAAGGCCTCAAGATATGTGCAATCGATAGGAAGAAGAGATATAGACTAAGCCTCATGACGTGAGCTACAGGCTATAAACTTTAAAAATTAGACTAAGTCCCAAAATATGCGTAATCTTATATATCCTAAAAGATGAAGTATAGGTCCCAAGATATGCGCAATGACAGTTACAGTATAATAAATGGAACTAAGTCACTAGATATGAACAATAGTTAACAACTTGAGCTGGAGACTAAGTCCTCAGATACTTACTATTAAAAGTATAGAGAGAAATAAGACTAAGTCTTAGGACATGCGCAATAGATCAGAAATGTGAGAAAAACAGACTAAGTACCAAGACATGTGCAATACAAAGTGATGAAGAGCTGGGGACTAAGTCGCAAGACATGCGAAATAGAGAAGAAATGAGACAAATGAGACTAAGTCTCAAGACATGCACATTGAGAAATCAACAAGAGATGGAGACTAAGTCAAAAGCTACCGAGAGCAAAAGTAACTCAGTAGATTAAGTTCCAGCGCATGCGCGGCCACTAGTGATGACATACATAGCCTCCTGTCGAATAGAAGAGGACCGAAAAGGTAATAAAATGACGTAAGAGGGGAAATACTCCACTATTACCAGTGCTATTGGAGGCTTCCATGGATATATATTTCGATTGGATGAAATAGTGTTTCGGCCCCACTAATGATATGTTAACAGAAGCTATATAAGCTGCCGATAAACGAGCGTGCTCATACACTGCCCTAAGCCCTGAAGACACTGGTACACGGAGAAACATGTCTGGGGGCAGCGTCGCTCAACAGTTTTAGTATAGCAAGCACTCAGTTACAGATACTCATGTATAGGAATACTTTACTAGAATGGATAGTATGAGATGAATTTTGAGACTATGTACCCGCTGATATACAGCCAGCAGGGAAACATTGTACCCATCCTACCTATGAGACAATAGTAGGAACATCCACTATCTGGATAGAGTAAACTGAGTGATCAGCTAAAGTTTTAAAATCTATTTTCTAAATGACTGACTATTAATAGTAAATTAAAATAAAAGCTAAGTTTTAATGCTATAAAATGTAGTAACAAGCGGTGTTAAAAGTAGTCCTTACGGACACTAGTAGTAGAAATACAAACAGTATAAACACTGCATTCTACATTATAAGGGAAAAATATCAGTAATTTCTTGTAAGAGGAAAACACCAGCTTTTGCCAAAACAGAATTTTACTAACACGTGGTAATAAACACAACCACAAATGCTGAGAACATAAAATACATTTACATACACCCAGCCTGAAGGCTGAGACCCCTGTTGCACAGCACAGCGCCCTCCGGAAATTTTGCGTTAATTTACCTTATTACCTTGAAGCAAACACAAATAATTAGGTGCTTAAAAAGGGGTTAGCCTTCGGTGCAACACAACATGTTTACAATCTTGTCGTGCTCTATAGTATTCCCCCCTCCCATAACTATTCCGGTAGCACGTGACTGAGTATTACTCCTGAGCAAAATGCTGAACTGGATTGAGTTCGTGGAGGTGTTTATCAGCTCTCAAATGTGCAGTGTCCCTTTAAGTCCTTGTAGTAACAGTAGCAACTCTTTAGGCCTGACACAAAGCAGAAACCCTAACTAGCTAACTACAGAGCTGGTCTCAGTCTCTAAACGCCAACGCTGCAGTGAGGTGCGTGCATGATCTTACCGACCCGGGTCTGCTCTTTATCCGCTGATAACCGAACAACCAGTCTCTCCAGCAAACATGAAGTCCCACAGGGTGTGCATTTTTGTTCCTCAGCTCTTATCAGCCTTCCTGGAAACAATCCTCTTTTCCCTGGACAGGATCTGGGTCTTGAACAATAGAGATGGCCTTGCAGTTCGCCCAGCGGTCGTTTCGCGGCCAACTTTTCTCGTTTGCGATTCGCTGAACATGAGAACATATGGCGATGTTCGCATGCCCCATATTCTTCTGCATTGTGCCGAAATATGACCCATGACACATCTAACAGGTGGGAAAGGACAGCCAATTGAGACGTTTCAGCATGTGGACACACCCCCACACTATAACAAAAGCCATTTTGCATTCTGTGTTTTGCCAGTGTAGGGAGACGTTGCTTTGTGGAGCAGGGACAGACTGTTAGGGACACCAAACGCTAGATAATTGGGCCACAAAAGTCCTTTTAAGGAGTGGTATAGGTGTGCTATCGATAGGTGTAATATACTGAGGGGTGTGATATACTTATAATATAATTTCTAACATAGTGCATAGTATATAGTGCATTTGTATTGTGCAGCAGTTGTGTGCGGTTCTGCTGCGATACTGCAGCTATATAGAGGAACAAACGCTATTGGAATAACTAATAACAACTGGTGTGATAAACCTGTTGCTCCAAAAAAAACTGATTGAGAGGTGTGATATACCTATAATATACTTTGTAACAGAAAGTATGTTATAGTGCAATTGTATTGTGCAGCAGTTGTGTGCGGTTCTGCTGCGATACCACAGGTATATAGAGGAACAAGCGTTATTGGTACAGCTATTTGCAACGGGTGTGATATACCTGTTGCCCCCAAAAAAACTGCTTGAGGGGTGAACTATACCTGCTTCCACAAAATACTGATTAAGGGTTTGATATACCTGCATCCACAAAATACTGATTGAGCGGTGCGATATACCTGCTTCCACCAAATCTTGATTCAGGGGTTCTATATACCTGTCTCCACAAAATACTGATTGAGGGGTGCGATAAACCTGCTTCCACAAAATAAAGATTAAGGGGTTTGATATACCTGCTTCCACAAAATACTAATTGAGGGGTGCGATATACCTGCTTCTACTAAATTCTGATTAAGGATTTCTATATACCTGCTTCCACAAAATACCGATTGAGGGGTGCGATATACCTGCTTCCACAAAATACTGATTAACTGGTTCTATATACCTGCTTCCACAAAATACTGATTGAGGGGTGCAATATACCTGCTTCCACCAAATATTGATTCAGGGGTTCTATATACCTGTCTCCACAAAATACTAATTGAGGGGTGCGATATACCTGATTCTACAAAATTCTGATTAAGGGGTTCTATATACCTGCTTCCACAAAATACTGATTGAGGGGTGCGATAAACCTGCTTCTACAAAATACTTATTAAGGGGTTTGATATACCTGCTTCCACAAAATACTGATTGAGGGGTGCGATATACCTGCTTCCAACAAATATTGAATCTGATGTTCTATATATAGTACCTGTTCCAACTAAATACTGATTGAGGGGCGCGATATACCTGCTTCTACAAAATACTAATTAAGGAGTTCTATATACCTGCTTCCAAAAAATGCTGATTGAGGCGCGCGATATACCTGCTTCTGCAAAATACTAATTAAGGAGTTCTATATACCTGCTTCCAAAAAATACTGATTGAGGGGCGTGATATACCTGCTTCTACAAAATACTGATTAAGGAGTTCTATATACCTGCTTCCAAAAAATACTGATTAAGGGGTGCGATATACATGCTTCCACAAAATACTGACTGAGGGGTGCGATACACCTGCGTCAACAAAATTCTGATTAAGCAGTTTGATATACCTGCTTCCACAAAATACAGATTGAGAGGTGCGATATACCTGCTTCCACAAAATTCTGATTACGGGTTTGATATACAGTGGGGGAAATAATTATTTGACCCCTCACTGATTTTGTAAGTTTGTCCAATGACAAAGAAATGAAAAGTCTCAGAACAGTATCATTTCAATGGTAGGTTTATTGTAACAGTGGCAGATAGCACATCAAAAGGAAAATCGAAAAAATAACTTTAAATAAAAGATAGCAACTGATTTGCATTTCATTGAGTGAAATAAGTATTTGAACCCTCTAACAAAAAAAGACTTAATACTTGGTGGAAAAACCCTTGTTTGCGAGCACAGAGGTCAAACGTTTCTTGTAATTGATGACCAAGTTTGCGCACATTTTAGGAGGAATGTTGGTCCACTCCTCTTTGCAGATCATCTCTAAATCCCTAAGGTTTCGAGGCTGTCTCTGTGCAACTCTGAGCTTGAGCTCCCTCCATAGGTTTTCGATTGGATTAAGGTCCGGAGACTGACTAGGCCACTCCATGACCTTAATGTGCTTCTTCTTGAGCCACTCCTTTGTTGCCTTTGCTGTATGTTTTGGGTCATTGTCGTGCTGGAACACCCATCCACGACCCATTTTCAGTTTCCTGGCAGAGGGAAGGAGGTTGTCGCTCAGGATTTCACGATACATGGCTCCGTCCATTTTCCCGTTTATGCGAATAAGTTGTCCTGTGCCCTTAGCAGAAAAACACCCCCAAAGCAAAATGTTTCCACCCCCATGCTTGACGGTGGGGACGGTGTTTTGGGGGTCATAGGCAGCATTTTTCTTCCTCCAAACACAGCGAGTTGAGTTAATGCCAAAGAGCTCTATTTTGGTCTCATCAGACCACAGCACCTTCTCCCAGTCACTCTCTGAATCATTCAGGTGTTCATTGGCAAACTTCAGACGGGCCTGCACATGTGCCTTCCTGAGCAGGGGGACCTTGCGAGCCCTGCAGGATTTTAATCCATTGCGGTGTAATGTGTTTCCAATGGTTTTCTTGGTGACTGTGGTCCCTGCTAATTTGAGGTCATTAACTAACTCCTCCCGTGTAGTTCTAGGATGCTTTTTCACCTTTCTCAGAACCATTGACACCCCACGAGGTGAGATCTTGCGTGGAGCCCCAGAGCGAGGTCGATTGATGGTCATTTTGTGCTCCTTCCATTTTCGAACAATCGCACCAACAGTTGTCACCTTCTCTCCCAGCTTCTTGCTAATGGTTTTGTAGCCCATTCCAGCCTTGTGCAGGTCTACAATTTTGTCTCTGACATCCTTGGACAGCTCTTTGGTCTTTCCCATGTTGGAGAGTTTGGAGTCTGCTTGATTGATTGATTCTGTGGACAGGTGTCTTTTATACAGGTGACTAGTTAAGACAGGTGTCCTTAATGAGGGTGACTAATTGAGTAGAAGTGTCTAACCACTCTGTGGGAGCCAGAACTCTTAATGGTTGGTAGGGGTTCAAATACTTATTTCACTCAATGAAATGCAAATCAGTTGCTATCTTTTATTTAAAGTTATTTTTTCGATTTTCCTTTTGATGTGCTATCTGCCACTGTTACAATAAACCTACCATTGAAATGATACTGTTCTGAGACTTTTCATTTCTTTGTCATTGGACAAACTTACAAAATCAGTGAGGGGTCAAATAATTATTTCCCCCACTGTACCTGCTTCCACCAAATATTGATTCAGGTGTTCTATATACCTGTTTCCACAAAATACTGATTTAGAGGTGCGATAAACCTGCTTCCAGAAAATATTGATTGAGGACTGCGATACACAGTTTTTGACAAAATATAGATTGAGGGGTGCGATATACCTGCTTCCACCAAATATTGATTGAGGCCTGCGATACACCATCTTCCACAAAATATAGATTGAGGGGTGCGATATACCTGCCTCCACCAAATATTGATTGAGGCTTGTGATACACCGGCTTCCACAAAATACTGATTGAGGGGTTTGATATACCTGCTTCTACAAAATACTGATTAAGGGGTTCTATATACCTGGTTCCACAAAATACTGATTGAGGGGTGCGATATACCTGGTTCCACAAAATACTGATTGAGGGGTGCGCTATACCTGCTTCCACAAAATACTTATTAAGGGGTTTGATATACCTACTTTCAAAAAATACAAATAGAGGAGTGCGATATACCTGCTTCCACAAAATACTGATTAAGGGGGTTGATATACCTGCTTCCACAAAATACAGATTTAGGGGTGCGATACATCTGCCTCCACAACATACTGATTAAGGGGTTTGATATACCTGCTGCCACAAAATACTGATTGAGGGGTGCGATATACCTGCTTCCACCAAATATTGATTCAGGTGTTCTATATACCTGTTTCCGCAAAATACTGATGGAGGGGTGAGAAAAACCTGCTTCTACAAAATACTAATTAAGGGGTTCTATATACCTCCTTTCACAAAATACTGATTGAGGGGTGCGATATACCTGCTTCCACTAAATATTAATTGAGGCCTGCGATATACTGGCTACCACAAAATACTGATTGAGGGGTGCAATATACCTGCTTCCACCAAATATTGAATATGGGGTTCTATATACCTTTCTCTACAAAAAACTGATTGAGGGGTGCGATATACCTGGTTCTACAAAATACTGATTAAGGGGTTCTATATACCTGGTTGCACAAAATACTGATTGAGGGGTGCAATATACCTGCTTCCACCAAATATTGATTCAGGTGTTTTATATTTCTGTTTACACAAAATACTGATTGAGGGGTGCGATATACCTGCTTCTACAAAATACAGATTAAGGGGTGCGTTATACTTGCTTTCACAAAATACTGATTGAGGGGTGTGATGTACGTTCTTCTAGAGATGGCCTTGCGGTTCGCCCAGTGGTCTTTTCGCGGCGAACTTTGCTCATTGATGTCCACTGGCGCTATATTCTTTTTCATTATATAGAACTTTGACCCATGACACATCCATCAGGTGGTACAGGACAGCCAATTGAGACGTTTCAGCACATGGACATACCCCCCTACCTTAAAAATAAACCCAATCTGGCCGCCATTTTACATTCAGTCTTTTGCCACTGTAGGGAGAGGTTGCTATGTGGAGTAGGGACTGACTGTTAAGGACACCAAACGCTAGCTAATAGGGCCAGAAAATAGAATAGGTGTGCTATCGATATGTGTGACTTACTGAGGGGTGTAATATACTTATAATATACTTTCTAACATAGAAAGTATATTATAGGGCATTTGTGTTGTGCACAAGTTGTGTGCAGTTCTGCTGCGTTACAGCTACAGGTAGTGACAAACGCCATTGGAACAAATAATTTCAACTGGTCTGATATTCCAGTTTCCCCCCCCAAAAAACTGATTGAAGCAGGGGTGTTTATACCAATAATATACTTTCTATATAGTGCATTTGGGTAGTGCAGCATTCGTTTGCGGTTTTGCTGCGTTATAGCAGTACAGGTAGTGACAAACGCCATTGGAACAAATAATTTTAACTGGATTGATATACCAGTTGCCCCCCAAAAAATTGATTGAAGCCGGGGTTTTTATACCAATAATATACACTGCTCAAAAAAATAAAGGGAACACTTAAACAACACAATGTAACTCCAAGTCAATCACACTTCTGTGAAATCAAACTGTCCACTTAGGAAGCAACACTGAGTGACAATCAATTTCACATGCTGTTGTGCAAATGGGATAGACAACAGGTGGAAATTATAGGCAATTAGCAAGACACTGACAACAGACCACTTCTCAGTTCCTATGCTTCCTGGCTGATGTTTTTGTCACTTTTGAATGCTGGCGGTGCTTTCACTCTAGTGGTAGCATGAGACGGAGTCTACAACCCACACAAGTGGCTCAGGTAGTGCAGCTTATCCAGGACGGCACATCAATGCGAGCTGTGGCAAGAAAGTTTGCTGTGTCTGTCAGCGTAGTGTCCAGAGCATGGAGGCGCTACCAGGAGACAGGCCAGTACATCAGGAGACGTGGATGAGGCCGTAAGAGGGCAACAACCCAGCAGCAGGACCGCTACCTCCGCCTTTGTGCAAGGAGGAACAGGAGGAGCACTGCCAGAGCCCTGCAAAATGACCTCCAGCAGGCCACAAATGTGCATGTGTCTGCTCAAACGGTCAGAAACAGACTCCATGAGGGTGATATGAGGGCCCGAAGTCCACAGGTGGGGGTTGTGCTTACAGCCCAACACCGTGCAGGACGTTTGGTATTTGCCAGAGAACACCAAGATTGGCAAATTCGCCACTGGCGACCTGTGCTCTTTAAAGATGAAAGCAGGTTCACACTGAGCACATGTGACAGACGTGACAGAGTCTGGAGACGCCGTGGAGAACGTTCTGCTGCCTGCAACATCCTCCAGCATGACCGGTTTGGCATTGGGTCAGTAATGGTGTGGGGTGGCATTTCTTTGGAGGGCCGCACAGCCCTCCATGTGCTCGCCAGAGGTAGCCTGACTGCCATTAGGTACGGAGATGAGATCCTCAGACCCCTTGTGAGACCATATGCTGGTGCGGTTGGCCCTGGGTTCCTCCTAATGCAAGACAATGCTAGACCTCATGTGGCTGGAGTGTGTCAGCAGTTCCTGCAAGACGAAGGCATTGATGCTATGGACTGGCCCACCCGTTCCCCAGACCTGAATCCAATTGAGCACATCTGGGACATCATGTCTCGCTCTATCCACCAACGTCACGTTGCACCACAGACTGTCCGGGAGTTGGCAGATGCTTTAGTCCAGGTCTGGGAGGAGATCCCTCAGGAGACCGTTCGCCACCTCATCAGGAGCATGCACAGGCGTTGTAGGGAGGTCATACAGGCACGTGGAGGCCACACACACTACTGAGCCTCATTTTGACTTGTTTTAAGGACATTACATCAAAGTTGGATCAGCCTGTAGTGTGTTTTTCCACTTTAATTTTGAGTGTGACTCCAAATCCAGACCTCCATGGGTTGAAAAATTTGATTTCCATTTTTTAATTTTTGTGTGATTTTGTTGTCAGCACATTCAACTATGTAAAGAACAAAGTATTTCAGAAGAATATTTAATTAATTCAGATCTAAGATGTGTTATTTTTGTGTTCCCTTTATTTTTTTGAGCAGTGTATATACAAGATCAATGGTAGTTAGAGAGAGATATATTCTTATATTGATTATTGGGAAGCTAGTACTAGGATTTATTAGTGATGTTTAGATTCTTTTCAAGTATAGGACATTGAAGGAAGGTTTGCTTTATACTCTGTTATCCATTTATCTTGTAACCTTTTATTTTACTTTTATTAATTAAATAAGCCATTGCTTAAATCCGGATTCCTCATCTTTCAAAGAACATACAAGGATAGTCAGCAGAAACCCTTGGATACAACACTGCGTTACCGCAGCTACAGATAGTGCCAAACACCATTGTAACAAATAATTTCTACTGATGTGATATACCAGTTGCCCCCCAAAAAAACTGATTGAAGCAGGGTTGTTATACAGTATACCAATAATATACTTTCTATATAGTGCATTTGGGTAGTGCAGCATTTGTTTACAGTTTTGCTGCGTTACGGCAGCTACACAGAGTGCCAAACGCCATTGAAACAAAAATGTTCTACTGGTGTCATATACTAGTTGCCCCCCAAATAATCTGATTGAAGCAGGGGTGTTTTATACCAATAATATACTTTCTATATGTGCATTTAGGTAGTGCAGCATTTGTTTGCGTTTTTGCTGTGTTACTGCAGCAACAGATAGTGTCAAATGCCATTGGAACAAATAATTTCTACTGGTGTGATATACCAGTAGCCCCCTAAAAAAACTGATTGAAGCAGGGGTGTTATATACCAATAATATCATTTTATATAGTGCACGTGGGTAGTGCAACATTTGTATGCAGTTTTGCTGCATTACCGCAGCTACAGATAGTGCCAAACGCCATTGGAACAAATAATTTCTACTGGTGTGATATACCAGTTGCCCCCCAAAAAAACTGATTGAAGCAGGGGTGTTTTTAACAATAATATGCTTTCTATATAGTGCATTTAGCTAGTGCAGCATTTGTTTGCGGTTTTGCTGCGTTATCGCAGCTACACAGAGTAACAAACGCCATTGGAGCAAATAATTTCTACTGGTGTGATATACCAGTTGCCCCAGAAAAAAAACTGATTGAAGATGGGGTTTTATATACCAATAATATACTTTCTATATAGTGCATTTGGGTAGTGCAGCATTTGTTTGCGGTTTTGCTGTGTTACCGCAGCTACACAGAGTGCCAAACGTTATTGGAACAAATAATTTCTACTGATGTGATATACCAGTTGCCCCCCTAAAAAAACTGATTGAAGCAGGGGTGTTATATACCAATAATATACTTTCTATATAGTGAATTTAGCTAGTGCAGCATTTGTTTTTGCGGTTTTGCTGCATTACCGCAGCTACACAGAGTGACAAATGCCATTGAAACAAATAATTGTCACCGCCAGTTTTGTGAGAAGGTCTGACAGACGTTCTTCTCTACCTCTTGTATGACGTTCTTTGTTTTGGTTTCACTTTGTCATCTCCTTTCCTTCTGCAAGGTGTCACTCTTTTAGACTAATCGTCTTCCTTTATATTCCCTCCCATATTGCCTCACTTTGCGGTTTATACTACTTCCTGGATGAAGTGTTCACTGCTGGAGGCTGCTGCTGCTGTTTGCTCAGATAAGTCTTTTCCTTTATTGTGTTTCCTTGCTGGCTTGATTCTAGGTGACCCTGACTCCGTCCGTATTAAGTGCAGGGAGCCGGTGGTCGTGTCCCCACACTATTATAGGGTTTTCAGGTGTCACACAGTCTTAGGTACGTGGGCATGCAATCGTCTACCATTGAGACTCTTGCATGTGCATAGCAGTCAGGGAGAGCTCTTGGGTTTTAAAGGGTTCACCTATATGCTCCTTAGTTTGGGATCAAGCCAGTCGGTCGTTTATTTATAAGTTCCAGTTATCTGCAACTTCACTTTTTGACATTATAAACCGCCTAAACCGTCTTAAGCATTTATCCGGTTTCAGCCTTGATTGACTGCATGCAAGGTCTTTCGCTGGAGGTAGCAGATCTCCGTAAAACTGTGTCTCAGGTTTAGGTGACCGGTTCTGCTGGCGTTCATGGAGTTTGTTCCGAGCCTAAGATCTCGCTTCCGGATATGTTCTCCGAGGGTAGTGAGAATTTTGTTCGCTTTAGAGAGGCTTGCAAACTCCATTTTTGCCTACTTCCCCATTCCTCTGGTGATGAGGAGCAGAGGGTGGGGATCAACATCTCGCTGCTCAGAGCTAACGCTCAGTCTTGGGCCTTTTTGCTGCCGGTGGGGGCACAGCCCCTCCGATCGGTGGATACATTTTTTGTAGCCCTGTGTCACCGCCAGATATCTGAGAAGCTCTGACAGACGTTCTTCATTACCTCTTGCTTGAGGTTCTTTTGTTTTGCTTTCGTTTTGTCATCTCATTTCCCTCTCTTGTCATCTAGTTGCACTGATTGTGGACTCTCATATTGTCCGCGGTTCTCTCCAGTACCTCGTTCATTGGGAGGGTTATGGTCCTGAGGAAAGGATGTGGGTCCCAGTGACGGACATTAAGGCCACTCGTCTCATCAGGGCTTTCCATAGGTCCCATCCTGAGAAGGTGGGCTCTGAGTGTCCGGAGTTACCTACTCCTCTAGTGTTGGGGCTACCCTGGCTCACTAAACATAACCCCACCATTGATTGGCAAGCGAGGCAAATAAATGGTTGGAGTGACTTTTGCAGAGAGAATTACCTCTCGACGTCTCTTTCAGAGGTTTCTACTAAGACTGTACCATCTTTTCTTTCTGAATTTTCGGATGTGTTTTCTGAGAGTGGTGTTCAGGAGCTGCCCCCTCACCGGGAGTACGATTGCCCTATTAATCTCATCCCAGGCGCCAAGCTGCCTAAATCTCGTTTAGACAATCTCTCCCAACCTGAAAGGGTCGCTATGTGTTCTTATATCTCTGAGAGCCTGAGAAAGGGACACATACGACCCTCGAAGTCACCTGTTGCCGCAGTTTTTTTTTTTGGTTAAGAAAAAAGATGGTTCTTTAAGACCATGTCTGGATTTCAGGGAGCTGAACAGTATCACAATTCGTGACCCTTATCCGCTTCCTCTGATCCCGGACCTTTTTAACCAGATTGTTGGGACTAAAGTTTTTTCCAAGTTGGATTTAACCACCTCCGGACTGCCTAACGCAGGATCGCGTTCTGGAGGTGGCAACCCTGCGCAGAGTCACGCATATATGCGTCATCTCGCGAGACGCGAGATTTCCTGTGAACGCGCGCACACAGGCGCGCGCTTTCACAGGAACGGAAGGTAAGCGAGTGGATCTCCAGCCTGTCAGCGGCGATCGTTCGCTAGCAGGCTGGAGATGTGATTTTTTTAACCCCTAACAGGTATATTAGACGCTGTTTTGACCTGTTACCTGGTCCTCTGGTGGTCCCCTTTGTTTAGATCGACCACCAGAGGACACAGGTAGCTCAGTAATATGTAGCACCAAGCACCACACTACATTACACCCCCCGTCACTTATTAACCCCTTATTCACCCCTGATCACCCCAGATCACCCCATATAGACTCCCTGATCACCCCCCTGTCATTGATCACCCCCCTGTCATTGATCACCCCCCCCTGTAAGGCTCCATTCAGACGTCCGTATGATTTTTACGGATCCACTGATACATGGATCGGATCCGCAAAACACATACAGACGTCTGAATGGAGCCTTACAGGAGGGTGATCAATGACAGGGGGTGATCACCCCATATAGACTCCCTGATCACCCCCCTGTCATTGATCACCCCCCTGTCATTGATCACCACCCTGTAAGGCTGCATTCAGATGTCCGTATGTTTTTTACGGATCCACGGATACATGGATCGGATCCGCAAAACACATACAGACGTCTGAATGGAGCCTTACAGGGGGGTGATCACCCAATATAGACTCCCTGATCACCCCCCTGTCATTGATCACCCCCTTGTAAGGCTCCATTCAGACGTCCGTGTGATTTTTACGTATCCACTGATACATGGATCGGATCCGCAAAACACATACGGACGTCTGAATGGAGCCTTACAGGGGGGTGATCAATGACAGGGGGTGATCACCCCATATAGACTCCCTGATCACCCTCCTGTCATTTATCACCCCCCTGTCATTGATCACCCCCCTGTCATTGATCACCCCCCTGTCATTGATCACCCCCCTGTAAGGCTGCATTCAGATGTCCGTATGTTTTTTACGGATCCACGGATACATGGATCGGATCCGCAAAACACATACAGACGTCTGAATGGAGCCTTACAGGGGGGTGATCACCCCATATAGACTCCCTGATCACCCCCCTGTCATTGATCACCCCCCTGTCATTGATCACCCCCCTGTCATTGATCACCCCCCTGTAAGGCTCCATTCAGACATTTTTTTGGCCCAAGTTAGCGGAAATTATATATTTTTTCTTACAAAATCTCATATGCCACTAACTTGTGTCAAAAAATAAAATCTCACATGAACTCACCATACCCTTCACGGAATCCAAATGCGTAAAAATTTTTAGACATTTATATTCCAGACTTCTTCTCACGCTTTAGGGCCCTTGAATGCCAGGGCAGTATAAATACCCCACATGTGACCCCATTTCAGAAAGAAGACACCCCAAGGTATTCGCTAAGGGGCATATTGAGTCCATGAAAGATTGAAATTTTTGTCCCAAGTTAGCGGAAAGGGAGACTTTGTGAGAAAAAAAAAAATCAATTTCCGCTAACTTGTGCCAAAAAAATAAAAAATTCTATGAACTCGCCATGCCCCTCATTGAATACCTTGGGGTGTCTTCTTTCCAAAATGGGGTCACATGTGGGGTATTTATACTGCCCTGGCATTTTAGGGGCCCTAAAGCGTGAGAAGAAGTCTGGGATCCAAATGTCTAAAAAAGCCCTCATAAAAGGAATGTGGGCCCCTTTGCGCATCTAGGCTGCAAAAAAGTGTCACACATCTAGTATCACCGTACTCAGGAGAAGTTGGGCAATGTGTTTTGGGGTGTCATTTTACATATAACCATGCTGGGTGAGATAAATATCTTGGTCAAATGCCAACTTTGTATAAAAAATGGGAAAAGTTGTCTTTTGCCGAGATATTTATCTCACCCAGCATGGGTATATGTAAAAAGACACCCCAAAACACATTGCCCAACTGCTCCTGAATACGGCGATACCACATGTGTGACACTTTTTTGCAGCCTAGGTGGGCAAAGGGGCCCACATTCCAAAGAGCACCTTTCGGATTTCACAGGTCATTTACCTACTTACCACACATTAGGGCTCCTAGAATGCCAGGGTAGTATAACTACCCCACAAGTGACCCCATTTTGGAAAGAAGACACCCCAAGGTATTCCGTGAGGGGCATGGCGAGTTCCTATAATTTTTTATTTTTTGTCACAAGTTAGCGGAAAATGATGATTTTTTTTATTTATTTCTTACAAAGTCTCATTGTAACAGAACTATGCCGCATGTCTGGACTGTTCTTAGGACCGAACGCGGTCAGCGGTGTATAGTAAAGAATCCATGGAACTGTTTTGGGCAGAAAATTGTGCTTGCGGTCGGTCATAAAGGACTTCACTTAACTTTTGATCCGCTGGAGGGATTTGTGTGATTTTTGGGAGTGTTTATGTTTGATGTATGCAGAGTTTAAATATGTAATTTTTATGGAGATGGAATGAATGGTTTTAAAGTTACAGTGTATGTTTAAAAACTGTATTTTTACTGTCTGTGATAGATATGTTAATCCATAATTATATCACAGACAGAAAGGGAGGATTTTGTGTATTTGGGTGGGGATTCCTCTCCTATTGTTCCCACATGTGTATTCGTGGTTTCCCTTTGTCCTGGGAGATAAGTGAATTGTTCTTCGGGTGTCTCCAGAGCAGAGAGGAGGAGACCATGATGCATTGTGGGGACCTGCATAAATACGGGCGGGTAGCCCTCAATAAAGAGTTCATGTTTTTCTAACCCTTCAAAACGCAGCCTTGTCTCGTTCTTGAGAGGGAAAATATAGGATCTTTACGCTGCTCTTTTTACCGCTGAACCCGACTCTACCTTTGGACCGCGTGGATGGGGTTATACCAGCTGCCCTCATACCCAGCAGCTTGCCAGGAAAAGGACGTCCCCAACGGCTGATACCTTCTCACTATCTGGGTAGCCGTTACATTGGTGGCAAGCGGTGGGATTGGTCCTTTTATCCAACGAGCAAGTGCTGAATGGAGTCTCAATACGCCCGGCTGAAAAGACCCACACTAAAGGATTTATTGGAGAGCCGTGGTAGGAGTGCCAGTAACAAACCACGGAGGGAGCTGATCGCTGACCTGCTGGAGCTGGACGGAATGGATAGATCCATGGAAGGAACGGAGCCCCTTGCACCTGCCAGCGAGGACGATGTAATTACTGGTATCGTACAGCGGAGGTTATCCTTGTATCCAGAAACGTCCGTGGAACTACTAAACCAACTGTTCCGGGAAGCAAGGGAAGAGATACGAACTAAGAGGGGACAAGAACTGGAACTGGTAAGAGCTAGGCAGCTCATTACACATGCAGTGCCTACTTCCACACCCCCTGCTACGGGAAAGAAAATACCATTCACTGCATTTAAAACTTTTGTAGAAAGTGAGGAGGAAATAGATGGATATTTGGCGGACTTTGAGAGACAGTGCTCACTACACCAGGTACCACCAGACCAATGGGTCACTATTTTGTCGGGGAAATTGTCGGGCAAAGCCAATGAAGCCTTTCGGGCTCTTGCTCCAGAGGATATTTTGCAATACCAGCAAGTTAAAAAGGCGCTGCTAACCCGATATGCCGTAACCCCAGAAGCCTACCGCCGTCGCTTCCGAGAGTCCAAAAAGAAGTCTGTGGACTCCCACATGGAATGGGCAAACAGGATACAAAGGGTGGCGTCACATTGGGTGCGAGGGTGCAATGCCAACACCGGAGAGGAAGTGTTACAGTTGTTCTTGATGGAACATTTCTTCCAAGATCTGGCTGCGGAAATACAGGACTGGGTGAGAGATCGCCGCCCGGCCAACTTAACTGAGGCAGCACGTCTAGCAGATGAATACGCGGAAACAAGGAAGGTGAGCCAAGGTACCACACGACCAGCACCTAGAACAGAGACACGCACCCCAACCTACGCTGCACGCACCGAATTTCGGGCTCCAGTACCCCCAGGACCGCCACGCCCCCAGGGGTCTAACAACCAGCCCCGGGAACCTTACAAAGTGACATGTCATCGCTGCAGCAACCCAGGACATATAGCCCGTTATTGCCCTCTGGGATCAACCAATAATAACTGGAGGCGCACAACCCCTAACAACGGGACCCCGCCAGCACGGCCCTCGGGTGCTCACTGCCTGGAAATTGAAGGGAGCCCTGAGGAGTGTTTGGGAATCTTGTATGAGGCCAACCCCATACAAGCTGCCTCCCCAGATAACCGCCAGCATCACCGCCAGGAGGTGCGAGTGAACGGACAGATAGCACAAGGCCTACGGGATACTGGTGCTACCATCACTTTGGTACAGAAACATCTGATAAAACCAGAACATGTATCTAATTGTACCGTTGCTGTTCGTGTCGCAGGTGGGGCTGTTTTTCGCTTACCCACCGCCCGGATCCACTTGGATTGGGGAGTCGGGTCGGGAAATACCACAGTGGGCATCATGGACAATTTGCCTGCGGAGGTCGTGTTGGGCAACGACATTGGCCCTCTAGCCTCAGCTTTTTTACCGACGACTGC
This sequence comes from Bufo bufo, assembly GCF_905171765.1. NCBI lineage: Eukaryota > Metazoa > Chordata > Amphibia > Anura > Bufonidae > Bufo > Bufo bufo. Next base: position 363,798,220 of record NC_053393.1, read on the forward strand.
TGCTGCTTGCCCTGTGACCACCCGCTCACAGGCCCGTACCGAGGACGATCCTACAACAGGTCGGGAGACCCAGATAAGCCACCAGCAGGCACTTAGCACCAACACCCCAGAGAGACCCATAGCTTGGGACACCCCAGAAGAGTTTGGGAGGGAAACTAGACAGGACCCTACCCTCCAAAGGTACCGAGAATTAGCCGACAGTAGAGGGGATGAGCGGGAACGTTTTATATGGGAGGGCGACAGGTTGTATAGACTGACCGAAGGCAGAAAGAGAGGCTGTGTCCCTTCGTAGAAGCGCCAACTGGTAGTGCCCAGAAAGTACCGGTTGGAACTTCTCCGAATTGGCCATGACATTCCGTTGGCAGGGCATCTAGGGGGTAACCGCACCACCCACAGGATCACCCAGACCTTCTTTTGGCCGGGGGTCTCGAGGGATGTGCGACGTTACTGCAGCACTTGTGACGTATGCCAACGGGTAGGAAAGAGAGGGGATCATCCTAAAGCTCGACTGTCACCTATGCCCGTGATCGAGGAGCCATTTAGCAGGGTGGCAGTCGACCTAGTAGGACCCCTACCTAACCCCAGCCCCTCGGGCAAAAAGTACATTCTGACCGTAGTGGACTATGCTACCTGCTACCCAGAAGCCGTCGCTCTGACGAATATCCAGGCTGACACTGTCGCCAGTGCCTTAGTCGGGATATTCACCAGAGTGGGATTCCCTCAGGAAATCCTATCTGACCGAGGAACCCAGTTCACTGCAGACCTAACTCAGCAGCTATGGAAAGTCTGCGGTGTCAAAACCCTGCTTAGTTCACCGTACCACCCCCAAACGAACGGCCTCTGTGAACGCTTTAATGGTACCCTAAAGCAATTGCTGCGGACCTTTACGGCGGAATACAGAGACTGGGAGCGATTCTTGCCACACCTCTTGTTCGCATATCGAGAGGTGCCGCAGGAATCCACAGGGTTCTCCCCCTTCGAGTTGCTCTATGGACGGCGGGTACGAGGCCCCCTCGACCTCGTCCGGGAGCACTGGGAGGGAGAGATAGAACATGAGGGGGTCCCTATCGTACCTTATGTGCTGGAGATGCGGGACCGCATGGGGCACCTAGCCAGGATGGCCCGAGAACACCTCCAGGCGGCACAGGGCCGTCAGAAACAGTGGTACGATCGGGGCGCTAGACTGAGAACGTTCCAGGTAGGGCAGAAAGTCCTAGTACTTAGACCAGTTAAAGGGAACAAACTACAGACCTCCTGGCAAGGCCCTTACAAGGTGGTGGCCCAGGTCTGTGACACCACCTATGTGATTGCCAGTAGCAAGGACGAAAGGATACAGAAGTCCTTTCATATAAACTTATTAAAAGAGTACCAGGAAAGACCCGAAGATATAGCAGCCATATGTATCCCGGCCACTGAAGATCCTGACAGCCTCCCCGTCCCAGATCTGTTAGCCGAATCCGAGCCTAAAACTCTGCTTAATACCGTACAGCTAGGGGAGCGATTAACTCCCACAGAAAGGGAGCAACTCCAACAATTGTTAGCCGAGAAAAGAGTGACGTTTTCCCAGGAGCCCGGTTACACCCCCTTAGCGACACATTATGTCGAAACCCCAGGACAAAGCCCTCTCCGACAGACTCCCTATAGAATCCCCGAAGCCGTAAAAGAAGAGATGAGAAAGGAGATTCAGGAGATGTTAAAACTAGGAGTTATAGAGCCATCCGACAGCCCCTGGGCATCCCCAGTCGTTCTAGTCCCCAAAAAGGACGGAACGACCCGGTTCTGTGTCGATTATCGACGCCTCAATGACCGAACCGTGACAGACGCATACCCCATGCCCCGAGTGGACGAACTATTAGATCGTATTGCCAGGGGACGCTATCTGACCACCATCGATCTGTGCAAAGGGTACTGGCAGATTCCCCTGGCCAAGGACGCTATCCCTAAGTCGGCGTTTGTCACCCCGTTTGGCTTGTACCAGTTTAAGGTCATGCCCTTCGGGATAAAAAACGCCCCAGCTACCTTTCAGCGCTTAGTGGATCGCCTCCTTGATGGCTTCCAGGATTTCGCTTGCGCATACCTGGATGACATTGCGATCTATAGTGAGACTTGGGGGAGCACCTGAGACACGTAGAGACTGTGCTAGATCAGATTAGGGCCGCCGGCCTCACCCTGAAACCAGAGAAATGTAATTTCGGTATGGCTGAGGTCCAGTACCTGGGACACAGAGTGGGGTGTGGGAAACAACGACCAGAAACCGCTAAGGTAAAGGCCGTAGCCAATTGGCCCACACCCCACACTAAAACTCAAGTGTTAGCATTCTTAGGGACAGCGGGGTACTACAGGAAATTTGTCCCTGACTACAGTGCCATCGCCAAACCCCTGACAGATTTAACAAAGAAGAATTTGCCTAGAGTAGTCCTGTGGTCTCCCGCCTGTGAAGCAGCGTTCCAAACCCTGAAACAAGCCTTGATCAACGCACCCGTTTTGTCTGCCCCCGTCCCTAACAAAAGATTTGTCGTCCACACAGATGCGTCCATGTACGGACTGGGGGAACGCTATGCGGCAGTGGAAAAAGAATGTCTAGCCCTGGTCTGGGCTCTAAAGAAGCTCACACCGTACCTTTACGGTCAGGAATTCACCCTGATCACAGACCACAACCCCCTGGTATGGCTGAATCGAGTGGCTGGGGACAATGGACGATTGCTGAGATGGAGCTTGGCCCTACAACCGTATAACTTTTCCATTCAATATCGCCCTGGCCGGTTCAATGGGAACGCAGACGGACTGTCCAGACAAACGGAACTTTTACCTTAACAGCAGACCGGACAGCCCCAAGTTGACCCGAAAAGGATCAATCCGGGTCTGCCGGAGTGTTCCAAAAAAGGGGAGCAGTGTAACAGAACTATGCCGCATGTCTGGACTGTTCTTAGGACCGAACGCGGTCAGCGGTGTATAGTAAAGAATCCATGGAACTGTTTTGGGCAGAAAATTGTGCTTGCGGTCGGTCATAAAGGACTTCACTTAACTTTTGATCCGCTGGAGGGATTTGTGTGATTTTTGGGAGTGTTTATGTTTGATGTATGCGGAGTTTAAATATGTAATTTTTATGGAGATGGAATGAATGGTTTTAAAGTTACAGTGTATGTTTAAAAACTGTATTTTTACTGTCTGTGATAGTTATGTTAATCCATAATTATATCACAGACAGAAAGGGAGGATTTTGTGTATTTGGGTGGGGATTCCTCTCCTATTGTTCCCACATGTGTATTCGTGGTTTCCCTTTGTCCTGGGAGATAAGTGAATTGTTCTTCGGGTGTCTCTAGAGCAGAGAGGAGGAGACCATGATGCATTGTGGGGACCTGCATAAATACGGGCGGGTAGCCCTCAATAAAGAGTTCATGTTTTTCTAACCCTTCAAAACGCAGCCTTGTCTCGTTCTTGAGAGGGAAAATATGGGATCTTTACGCTGCTCTTTTTACCGCTGAACCCGACTCTACCTTTGGACCGCGTGGATGGGGTTATACCAGCTGCCCTCATACCCAGCAGCTTGCCAGGAAAAGGACGTCCCCAACGGCTGATACCCTCTCACTATCTGGGTAGCCGTTACACTCATATTCCACTAACTTGTGACAAAAAATAAAAACTACCATGAACTCACTATGCCCATCACTAAATACCTAGGGGTGTCTTATTTCCAAAATGGGGTCACTTGTGGGGTAGTTATACTGCCCTGGCATTTTAGGGGCCGAATGCGTGAGAAGTGGTTTGAAATCAAAATCTGTAAAAAATGGCCGGTGAAATCTGAAAGGTGCTCTTTGGAATGTGGGCCCCTTTGCCCACCTAGGCTGCAAAAAAGTGTCACACATCTGGTATTGCCGTACTCAGGAGAAATTGGGCAATGTGTTTTGGGGTGTCTTTTTACATATACCCATGCTGGGTGAGAGAAATATCTTGGCAAAAGAAAACTTTTCCCATTTTTTTTATACAAAGTTGGCATTTGACCGAGATATTTATCTCACCCAGCATGGATATATGTAAAATGACACCCCAAAACACATTGCCCAACTTCTCCTGAGTACGGCAATACCAGATGTGTGACACTTATTTGCAGCCTAGGTGGGCAAAGGGGCCCACATTCCAAAGAGCACCTTTCGGATTTCACCGGCCATTTTTTACAGATTTTGATTTCAAACCACTTTGCACGCATTTGGGCCCCTAAAATGCCAGGGCAGTATAACTACCCCACAAGTGACCCCATTTTGGAAAGAAGACACCCCAAGGTATTTCGTGATGGGCATAGTGAGTTCATGGAAGTTTTTATTTTTTGTCACAAGTTAGTGGAATATGAGACTTTGTAAGAAAAAAAAAAAAAAATCATAATTTTCCGCTAACTTGTGACAAAAATAAAAAATTCTAGGAACTCGCCATGTCCCTCACGGAATACCTTGGGGTGTCTTCTTTCCAAAATGGGGTCACTTGTGGGGTAGTTATACTGCCCTGGCATTCTAGGGGCCCTAATGTGTGGTAAGTAGTTTGAAATCAAAATCTGTAAAAAATGGCCGGTGAAATCCGAAAGGTGCTCTTTGGAATGTGGGCCCCTTTGCCCACCTAGGCTGCAAAAAAGTGTCACACATGTGGTATCTCTGTACTCAGGAGAAGTTGGGCAATGTGTTTTGGGGTGTCATTTTACATATACCCATGTTGGGTGAGAGAAATATCTTGGCAAAAGACACCTTTTCCCATTTTTTTTATACAAAGTTGGCATTTGACCAAGATATTTATCTCACCCAGCATGGTTATATGTAAAATGACACCCCAAAACACATTGCCCAACTTCTCCTGAGTACGGAGATACCACATGTGTGACACTTTTTTGCAGCCTAGTTGGGCAAAGGGGCCCACATTCCAAAGAGCACCTTTCGGATTTCACAGGCCATTTTTTACAGATTTTGATTTCAAACTACTTACCACACATTAGGGCCCCTAGAATGCCAGGGCAGTATAACTACCCCACAAGTGACCCCATTTTGGAAAGAAGACACCCCAAGGTATTCGCTGATGGGCATAGTGAGTTCATAGAAGTTTTTATTTTTTGTCACAAGTTAGTGGAATATGAGACTTTGTAAGAAAAAAAAAATCATCATTTTCCGCTAACTTGTGACAAAAAAATAAAAAGTTCTATGAACTCACTATGCCCATCAGCGAATACCTTAGGGTGTCTACTTTCTGAAATGGGGTCATTTGTGGGGTGTTTGTACTGTCTGGCCATTTTAGAACCTCAGGAAACATGACAGGTGCTCAGAAAGTCAGAGCTGCTTCAAAAAGCGGAAATTCACATTTTTGTACCATAGTTTGTAAACGCTATAACTTTTACCCAAACCATTTTTTTTTTTACCCAAACATTTTTTTTATCAAAGACATGTAGAACAATAAATTTAGAGAAAAATTTATATATGGATGTCGTTTTTTTTGCAAAATTTTACAACTGAAAGTGAAAAATGTATTTTTTTAAAAAAAAAAATCGTTAAATTTCGATTAATAACAAAAAATGTAAAAATGTCAGCAGCAATGAAATACCACCAAATGAAAGCTCTATTAGTGAGAAGAAAAGTTGCATGACCGAGCAATAAACGGTGAAAGTAGGGTAGGTCAGAAGTGTAAAAAGTGGCCTGGTCATTAAGGGTGTTTAAGCTAGGGGGGCTGAAGTGGTTAAGAGGGGCATAGAACCTGGTCAGGGTCAGAGAAGGGGACGAATGGAAGACAGCCTTCAATACCCCTGAGGGCCATTTTGAGAATTTGGTTATGCCTTTTGGTTTGATGAATGCTTCAGCCGTCTTCCAACATTTTGTGAACAGCATTTTTTATCATTTAATGGGGAAATTTGTACTAGTGTATGTAGATGACATTTTGATTTTTTCTCCTGATTTCAAAACTCATAGGGACCACCTACGTCAGGTCTTGCTCATTCTGCGGGAGAATAAATTGTACACTAAACTGGATAAATGTGTGTTTGCGGTTCCAGAAATTCAATTTCTGGGTTTTCTTCTCTCCGCTTCTGGTTTTCGCATGGACCCCGAGAAGGTCTGCGCTGTGCTTGATTGGGAGCTTCCTGAGAATCAAAAGGCGCTGATGCGCTTTTTAGGTTTTGCCAATTATTTCAGGAAGTTCATTTTGAATTATTCCTCTATTGTTAAGCCACTGAGGAAGGGGGGGTGAAGTCCCCGAAACGCGTCTGGCGTTATGCCCCTGCTTTGACAAAGAATCCGAATACGATTAGGATAACTTAAAACCATCTGTAAACTTGGAGCGCTCCATTTTCTGCTGCTGTGAGTATAATCTCACTTGAATACCGGAACAAAGGCATCAAATCTCGCGATATCTCTGGAGAGATCACGTGACACACACCAGAGAGCGAGGACGCCGGGGAGCAGCAACAGCCGTGCGGTGGAAAGAGGAGAGCTGGAGAACGGGACTGCCGGGTACCAACACATAACCAGAAAGCGATATTCTCCCCCAGCACCGACCACCAAGTGACACTGCTGCTATTACCATCATAAACATTGAGAGAAACGCTCTGCTCCACATGGACCAGATTGAGATTTAATGTGGACATTATATTTCAAATAGACGGATTTCTGGGAGTTTCTACCGTCTGGATGCTCATTACATCCAAAATTTAAAGGAACATTGTCCAAAGGCCAATACGGAATACATTTGACCACATAAGTCATAAAAGCAGGATTTGGGTAATAAAACCATACCCAGTTGAAAGGACTCTTATCCTTTTTAGGCGTTGTCATACATAGAGGATTCTACCCTACATATAAGATGTTATTATAAGTGGATTGCCTTTTTTATATATTTTTATGGGACATTTTATGTGATTATAATCCGGAAATTGTGATGTATTAATAGAGTGATGCATATTTTATAGCGTGAATATATTTTTACAGTGTGAATATACTTGCTGTTTTATTTCCATTTTATTGAGATTAAACGCTGTGGATGTGACCTACATAGCGAGTGCCAGTCTCACATTTATCCATTTTCTTCTCTCCGCCTCTGGTTTTCGCATGGACCCCGAGAAGGTCAGCGCTGTGCTTGATTGGGAGCTTCCTGAGAATCAGAAGGCGCTGATGCGCTTTTTAGGTTTTGCCAATTATTACAGGAAGTTCATTTTGAATTATTCCTCTATTGTTAAGCCACTGACTGATATGACTAGAAAGGGGGTAGATTTTTCCTCCTGGTCGGTAGAGGCATGTAAGGTCTTTTCTAGTATCAAAAAGAGTTTTGCTTCCGCTCCAATCTTGGTACAACCTGATATCTCTCTGCCCTTCATTGTTGAGGTGGACACTTCTGAGGTGGGTGTGGGTGCGGTCTTGTCTCAGGGTCCCTCTCCTGCCAAATGGCGACCGTGTGCCTTTTTCTCGAAGAAACTCTCCTCCGCAGAGAGAAATTACGATGTGGGAGATAGGGAGTTGTTGGCCATCAAGTTAGCTTTTGGGAAATGGCGCCATTGGCTAGAGGGAGCCAGACACCCTATTACCGTGTTTACCGACCATAAGAATCTGGCCTACTTTGAGTCTGCCAAGCGTCTGAACCCGAGACAGGCCAGATGGTCTTTATTCTTTTCCAGGTTTAATTTTGTGGTCACGTTCTGCCCTGGGGTTAAAAATGTGAAGGCCAATGCCCTGTCACGTTGTTTTCCGGGAGAGGGGGAACTTTGAAGACCCGGGTCCCATTTTGGCTGAAGGGGTGGTTGTGTCTACTCTTTATCCTGAATTGGAGGCAGAGGTTCAGGCAGCCCAGGCAGAGGCTCCTGATCTTTGTCCTCCTGGGAGGTTGTTTGTGCCTCTCGCTTTACGACACAAGGTTTTTAAGGAGCACCACGATACTGTCCTTGCTGGGCACCCGGGGGGTAGAGCCACAGTGGATCTCATTGCTCGGAGATTCTGGTGGCTGGCTCTTCGTAAGTCGGTTGAGGGTTTTGTGGCAGCCTGCGAGACTGCCACAAAATGTTTTTCACAAGTCCATATTAAAACCTTATGTCCAACCCACTGTACCCTCCTCTTTGCCTCCTCCTTTGATTGTGGTTGATGGTAATCTTGAATTTCAGGTCTCTAGGATTGTGGACTCTCGTATTGTCCGTGGTTCTCTCCAGTACCTCATTCATTGGGAGGGTTATGGTCCTAAGGAGAGGATGTGGGTCCCAGTGACGGACATTAAGGCCACTCGTCTCATCAGGGCTTTCCATAGGGCCCATCCTGAGAAGGTGGGCTCTGAGTGTCCGGAGTCCACTCGTAGAAGGAGGGGTACTGTCACCGCCAGATATCTGAGAAGCTCTGACAGATGTTCTTCAGTACCTCTTGCATCTCGTTTCCCTCTCTCAGCTGTCATCTAGTTGCATTGGTTGCATCCCTTTAAATCCCATCCCATACTGCATCACTTTGCGGTTTATACAACTTCCTGGATTGTCCTCATGCTAGATGTTGCAACTGCTGTCTCTACAGATAAGTCTGTTCATTTATTTGTGTTTTCCTGTTGGCTTGATCCTAGGTGACCCTGACTCCCTCCGTATTAAGTGTAGGGAGCCGTGGTCGTGTCCCCTCACTATTATAGGGTGTTCAGGTGTCATACAGTTGAGGCACGAGGGCATGCAATTATCTATCATAGAGATCTTTGCATGGGCTGAGCAGTCAGGGAGAGCGCTATGGCTTTTTCAGGTCTCACCCTTATGTTCCTTAGTTTGGGATCAAGTCAGTCGGATCTTTATCTGTTACTTATTGTTTCCTGCAACACCATCCGTGACACCCTGGGGCAGATATATTATGACCCGGATCGTATTGGTCTGGCTGAATCTAAACTGCTTTTATGCCAGGGTAAACAGTCCGCAGAGATATATTGTTCTGAATTTCGGAGATGGGCAGCTGATACTGGTTGGAATGATGCTGCACTCCGAAGTCAATTTTGCCATGGTCTTTCGGAAAGATTGAAAGATGCATTTGCTTTTCATGAGAGACCAGCGTTGTTAGAGTCTGCCATGTCTCTAGCTGTTCGTATTGACAGGCGTCTTAGAGAGAGAGAAGAGACTACTCTTTCCTGTGATATTCAGCCCAAGGACAGTGGGGCTGTCTTATTAAGTGCGCAGGGGTCTCAGGCTGTCTCAATCCCCTCTGAGGAGGAGGCCATGCAGCTGGGTTTGCTTGCCTCTAATAGTAGATGATTCAGCTCTCAGAAGAGGGTTTGTTTCTGTTGTGGGGGTATAAATCATTTGGCTAATGTTTGCCGCTCTAGGAGGTTTGTGGAGTTTTCTGAGGGTAATAAAAAAAATAAAGAAACCCTCTAAAAACTTTCCATTTACTACTATTGGCAAGGTTGATGCGGAAATTGAAGGTTTGCCATTTGCTTGTAGTTCCCGTTTTCTCCTACCTGCCAGGGTGGCGCTAGACAGCAAGAACATTGTTTGTGAGATTTTTGTAGATAGTGAAGCAGCTGTCAATCTCATTGATAATCAATTTGCAAAAACGCATGGTTTCCAGGTGTGCACTTTGGAAAAGGATATACAGTCAGGTCCATAAATATTGGGACATTGACACAATTCTAACATTTTTGGCTCTATACACCACCACAATGGATTTGAAATGACACGAACAAGATGTGCTATAACTGTAGACTGTCAGCTTTAATTTGAGGTATTTGTAAGGAAATTATGTCTGTATCCACACACGTTCACATATATATATTAATTCAGCTTTATATGCTTGTATTAAATATGCAGAGTTCTTCTTTAAAGGAAATATTTTATACTCTTATGACAGCAAGGTCTAGTAACACAAGCTAAACAGGAAATGAGGTCTAGCAACACGAGCTAAAAGGAAATAGCTGTCTGAAGCTTAAAACCGCATGGCTAGAAAGAGATATGCATGCTTTAGCAAAAAAGACCACATTTATGATAGAGGTACATGAAGAGAGAATTGCCGAAGGCATGGCATCATAGCTGCAGAAACATATATATACACATATATACGTTTTAAACATATATCTAACATATGCATTAAACATAGATTTTACATTAATACGGGTTATAGATATAAACGTCTTGTATATTGACGTTCACCTTTGGTTTAGATAAGTGAAGGACATTTTTTATCAGGTAAATGTCGGTACAAAATAAACGAAGATAATTCCGCGAAATATCTGAACAAAGCTAAAGTCAACAAAGATTATGGTTAGATATCTTAATTCCAAGAATTATAAATGCATCACATATGTACCTTGTTTCTAGGAAATTATCATGACTTTTTTTACTAAGGTTGTATAAAGGTGAGATTGATAAATTCGTTACCTGATTGGATTAAGCTTAGGGGAGGTATATGATAATCTTGTGGTTTGTATCTATAAATTGTCTACGATGTCAGAATAAAGTGACAACCATTTTAAACCTATCAACGTGTATTGGTCTTCAGTGGTTGCCCGGCCGGAGGTTCACCCACAGACAAACCAGGCGCGCTTTCAATTGGTAGCAGAGGATGGTTCACTGACTATCCAGGTGAGTAATTATTCCTGCCACTATTTATGTTGGTTGGAATATTTCTCTCCTGGATACGGTGGATGTCTGATGTATACTGGATGGCAGGTTAGTGGCAGGTTAGTTTAGTGTTCTTAGGACTGTGGGACAGACACGAGGCAGCACTCAGTGTTCTGCGTATCCTGATAGGAGCGGCGTCTCCTATAGGCACAGTGGTTGGCAGGGGATGTTGTTCCAGGAACATACATCATATTGATGGCAGGGAATTTTTTCGAATGCAGAACTAGTCTCTTCGAACGTTGGCAGGGATTTTTCAAATGGGATTAGTCTCTCATTTGACGGTTTATTGAGTTAAAGGATAACTCTGGATTTATGTGAAACAAGGTACCCGGAATATATGTGAAAGGGCCCCTGGTTTGTCTGTGGGTGAACCTCCGGCCGGGCAACCACTAAAGACCAATACACGTTGATAGGTTTAAAATGGTTGTCACTTTATTTTGATATAGCAGACAATTTATAGATACAAACCACAAGATTATCATATACCTCCCCTAAGCTTAATCCAATCAGGAAACAAATTTATTAATCTCACCTCTATACAACCTTAGTAAAAAAAGTCATGATAATTTCCTAGAAACAAGGTACATATGTGATGCATTTATAATTCTTGGAATTAAGATATCTAACCATAATCTTTGTTGACTTTAGCTTTGTTCAGATATTTCGCGGAATTATCTTCGTTTATTTTGTACCAACATATACCTGATAAAAAATGTCCTTTACTTTTTAAACCAAAGGTGAACGTCAAGATACAAAAATGCTTATATACATAACCCGTATCAATGTAAAATCTATCTGTTTGCTAAAGCCTGCATATCTCTTTCTAGCCATGCGGTTTTAAGCTACCGACCTCTATTTCCTGTTTAGCTTGTGTTACTAGACCTTGCTGTCATAAGAGTATAAAATATTTTCTTTAAAGAAGAACTCTGCATATTTAATACATGCATATAAGGCTGAATTATTACATATATATGTGAACGTGTGTGGATATAGACATAATTTCCTTACAATCCCCTCTTTGATCATATGGAATTCCCATTCCATGTGATCACTCCTTATACCACACACCAATTCTCGGTATCTTTCTCAGGGTACTTCCCTTTTTAAGGGTGACATATTCACCTGAATCTTCTGGTGGTTTCTTACGCTTTATCAATTGAGAGGTTTTTCCCACTCCCCATATTGTGAACTTTATTAGTGTCACGGAACCATGAACCAGACGTACAGCAAGAGATAAGAGAAAATAAGAAGGCTTTATTGAAAATAAAGCTGTAAAGCAAAAGTCCAAACGGATGGTGAAACCGAGCAGAGTCTTTGCGAAGCCAGAGGTCAGGAACCAGAGGGGTAGTCAGACGAAGCCAGGATCAGGAACCAGCAGGGTAGTCAGACGAAGCCAGGATCAGGAACCAGCAGGGTAGTCAGACGAAGCCAGGATCAGGAACCAGAAGCAGCAGCAGTCTTAGAAGCATGTGAACACAAGAGGACCAAGCAAGGAACTGAAGCCACAGACCTCCTATATATATGAGCTAGGCATCCAGCTCCTCCCAGTGGGAAGGAGGAGCCGCAGGGTGGAAGGCTACAAGAAACCCAGAAACCAAGATGGCCGCCAGCACATGTCAAACGAAGGAGAACAGCAAGAAGGTAAGACCATGACAGTACCTCCCCCTCAAGGGCCCCTCCTCCGCGGAGCACAAAACGGTTTCTGAGGGAAGCGTGCGTGGAAGGCTCGGAGCAAGGCAGGAGCATGGACATCTGAGGAGGGAACCCAGGAACGCTCCTCTGGACCATAACCACGCCAATGGACCAAAAACTGCAACCGACCGCGGACCAGGCGTGAGTCCAGGATATTGCTCACCTCATATTCCTCACGATTGCCCACTTTGACCGGACGAGGCCGAGGAACCGAGGAAGTGAAACGATTACACACCAGTGGCTTCAACAGGGAGACATGAAACACGTTGGAGATCCGCATGCCAGGAGGAAGCGCAAGGGCATAGGCTACCGGGTTTACCCTGCGAAGCACTCGGAAGGGACCAACAAAGCGAGGCGCCAGCTTGGGAGTGGGCACTCGAAGGTTGAGGTTGCGGGTGGACAACCATACACGGTCTCCGACCTGGTAGGAAGGAGCAGGCGCTCGTCTGCGATCAGCCTGGAGTCTCTGGCGCTGCGCAGAGACCTCAAGGGACTTCTGGATCTGTACCCAAGAAGCACGTAGGACGGAAATGTGATCCTCCACAGCCGGAATATCCTGGGGAGAGAATACCTCCGGTAACACGGCAGGTTGGAACCCATAATTGGCCATGAAGGGAGACGTCCCAGAGGAAGAGTTCATCGCCGTGTTCCTGGCAAACTCAGCCCAAGGCAGGAGGTCAACCCAATTGTCTTGGTGATCGGAGACATAGCAACGAAGGAATTGCTCCAAGGCCTGATTGGATCGTTCTGTGGCCCCATTGGACTGAGGGTGGTAGGCCGAGGAGAAGGAGAGATGAATTCCCAACCGGGAGCAAAAGGCGCGCCAGAACCTGGACACAAACTGACTCCCCCGATCCGACACAATCTCCTTGGGCAAACCGTGCAACCGGAAGACCTCCCTGGCAAAAATCGTGGCCAACTCTTGTGCAGAGGGTAACTTCTTGAGAGGAACACAGTGGCACATTTTGGAAAACCGATCCACAATCATGAGAATGACCGTATGGCCTCGGGATGCAGGGAGGTCCACAATGAAATCCATCCCCAGGTGTGACCATGGGCGCTCCCCGGTGGCTATGGGTTGCAGAAGGCCCAACGGAAGGTGCCGAGGGGACTTACTCTGGGCACAAACGGAGCATGCCGCTACATATGCGGCGATGTCGGAACGTAGGGAAGGCCACCAGAACAGACGTGAAACAGCCCAGGACAGCTGATTCTTTCCAGGATGCCCCGCGGTCTTGGAGTTATGGTAGGTTCGCAACAACCGAGTGCGCAACTCCTCAGGCACAAAACATCTGCCGTTGGGTCTCCCAGAGGGAGCACCAGATTGAGCCGCCAAAATCTGCTCACCCAGTGGAGAGGTCAGGCTGGTGCGAATGGCGGCCAGGATCTGATTCGGAGGTATGACCGAAGTCGGAATCGACTCCTCCCTGGACAGCTCGGAGTACTGCCGTGATAAGGCATCCGCCCTGATGTTCTTGGAACCGGGTAGGTAGGAGACCACGTAATTAAAACGTGACAAGAACAGAGCCCATCTGGCCTGACGTGGTGTCAATCTCTTGGCCTCAGAAAGGTAGGTCAGATTCTTATGGTCCGTCAGGATGAGAACCGGAACCACCGAACCCTCGAGCAAGTGCCTCCATTCTTTAAGGGCCTGCACGATGGCCAATAACTCCCTGTCACCAATCTGATAGTTGCACTCCGCGGAAGACAGTTTCCGGGAGTAAAACCCACAAGGAAGCAGAGGACCCTCTGGTGTTCTACGCTGAGACAGAAGGGCGCCTACTCCCGTCTCAGACGCGTCCACCTCGAGGACAAAGGGCAACCCAGGGTTGGGATGCGACAGAATCGGAGCCGATACAAAGGCGGACTTTAGGGCCTCAAAAGCTCGGATGGCCTCGAGCGGCCAGACCTGGGAATTACTGCCCTTCCTGGTCAGATCCGTGAGAGGCTTGGCCAGCATGGAAAAGTCCCTGATGAACTTCCGATAATAATTGGCGAAGCCCAAAAAGCGCTGCAGGGAACGAAGACCACTGGGCTGGGGCCACTGTAAGACAGCCGAAACCTTCTCAGGATCCATGGAGAACCCCTCAGCGGAAATGATGTAACCTAAGAAGGTTACCTGGGATCGGTGAAATTCGCATTTCTCAAGCTTACCGAACAGCTTGTTCTCTCGTAACCGTTGCAACACTCGTCTGACATCCAGAATGTGGGCCTCCATGGATTCAGAATATACCAAGATGTCATCCAAATAGACTACCACACACTGCTGCAACAGGTCACGGAAAACATCGTTGATGAATTCCTGAAAGACTGCGGGCGCATTGCACAACCCAAAGGGCATAACCAAGGATTCATAATGACCGGTCCTGGTGTTAAACGCGGTCTTCCACTCATCGCCCGCCTTGATCCTTACCAGGTTATATGCCGCCCTCAGGTGGAGTTTGGTAAAGACCGTGGCCCCTTTAAGGCGATCGAACAGCTCGGAAATCAAGGGTATCGGGTAAGCGTTCTTGATCGTGATGCGATTGAGACCCCTGTAATCGATGCAAGGCCTCAACTCACCGCCCTTCTTTTTCACAAAGAAAAATCCAGCCCCTGCCGGGGACGAAGATTTGCGAATGTGTCCGCGTGAAAGCGCCTCCCTCACGTACTCCTCCATGGCCTCATTCTCCGCTACCGACAGTGGATAGACTTTGCCACGAGGAGGAACGGCACCAGATTGTAACTCTATGGCACAATCGTATGGGCGGTGCGGAGGTAGGGCAACCGCGCGCACCTTATCGAATACATCCCGGTACTCCTCGTATTCAGGAGGCAACAGAGAGTCCGAGGAAGTACACAGCAACTTGACAGACCCATGGATGCAACTAGCCCCACACTGCGGTGACCACGAGAGGATCTCGACCGATCTCCAATCGAAAGTCGGATTATGCTTCTGGAGCCAGGGGTACCCCAAGACCACCGAGTAGTGTGGAGACGAAATAACCTGGAGGCAGACCGACTCTCTGTGAACGGCACCAATGGCTATCCCCACTGGAAGGGTCTCATGAGTCACGTGTGGCGGCAGAAGGGGTCTGCCGTCTATCGCCTCAAGAGCCAGTGGGGAACCTCGAGCCTGCAGAGGAATGGAATTGGCGGCAGCGAACACACTATCAATGAACAAACCACCAGCACCAGAGTCCACCAACGCCTGGGTCGTCACCGAGCCCCCGACCCAGGAGAGGACAACAGTGATCAGTGGTTTGTCAACACGGGAAACCGGGGACGAGGAGACTCCACCCAAGATCTGCCCCCGACAGGATCTCAGGTACGAGCGTTTTCCCGGACGGTTCGGACATGCCAACCGAAAATGCCCACCGAGACCACAGTACATGCATCGGCCCTCGCGTCTCCGGAGTGCCCTCTCCCCCTCGGACAGGCGAGCAAACCCCAGCTGCATGGGTTCACCCCCAGACAAGTCATCCCCAGGAGGCGTGGGAGGAGAGGGAGGCACGGGTGGGACAGCAAACGTAGGCACCAATCTGTTAGAAGACCTCCGCAGGTTCTCCTTAAAGGAAGGTCTCTCCCTGAGTCTGGTGTCAATCAAAATCAGGAAAGAAATAAGAGACTCGAGCTCAACTGGTAGGTCCTTAGCTGCAACCTCATCCTTCAAGGCATCCGAGAGACCATGAGAGAAAGCAGCGACCAGAGCCTCATTATTCCAGCCCACCTCTGCTGCCAGGGTACGAAACTCAATGGCGTATTCAGCTACGGATCGTGAACCCTGTCTGATGGACATAAGGAGCTTCGCAGCAGAGGCAGCACGAGCCGGCACATCGAATACCCTTCGAAGAGAAGCAACAAAACCGGAAAACTCGGCAACCACCGGATTGTTGTTCTCCCATAAAGGGCTGGCCCAGGCCAAGGCCTTGTCCGAGAGCAGCGAGATCAAGAAGCCCACCTTTGATCTCTCAGTAGGAAAGGCATGTGGCAGCAACTCGAAATAAATGCCCACCTGGTTAAGGAAACCTCGGCACTGAGTTGGCTCTCCCCCAAAGCGCCGTGGAAGAGGGGCAGAACCGGTCATACCCTGAAACACCGCAGGCGCAACAACAGGTGTCGGGGTAGACTCTGGCGCAACAACCGGAGCGGCAGTAGGAGCGAGCCCAGGAGCGACAACCGACCCATCGGCAACGGGAGCGAAATGAGCCGTGCGTTCAAGCAGGGTTTGCAACGCCACAGCGAACCGACCCAACAGGTGATCCTGCTGATCAAGTCTGGCAACCAGCGTGGGTAGCGAGGATGGCCCTGTACCGTCAGAAGTCATGGCTTGGTCCTAATGTCACGGAACCATGAACCAGACGTACAGCAAGAGATAAGAGAAAATAAGAAGGCTTTATTGAAAATAAAGCTGTAAAGCAAAAGTCCAAACGGATGGTGAAACCGAGCAGAGTCTTTGCGAAGCCAGAGGTCAGGAACCAGAGGGGTAGTCAGACGAAGCCAGGATCAGGAACCAGCAGGGTAGTCAGACGAAGCCAGGATCAGGAACCAGCAGGGTAGTCAGACGAAGCCAGGATCAGGAACCAGAAGCAGCAGCAGTCTTAGAAGCATGTGAACACAAGAGGACCAAGCAAGGAACTGAAGCCACAGACCTCCTATATATATGAGCTAGGCATCCAGCTCCTCCCAGTGGGAAGGAGGAGCCGCAGGGTGGAAGGCTACAAGAAACCCAGAAACCAAGATGGCCGCCAGCACATGTCAAACGAAGGAGAACAGCAAGAAGGTAAGACCATGACAATTAGACAATATATAAGGAGTAGAAATACCAAAGTCATTAAAATAACAATGCCTGCTTTCCTGAAAAAGTTGAAAATTCCGGAAAAGATACCTCCTGTCCAATCTCCTATCAAGTCAAAAGGGTTCCATGACCCAGGCATATTATGTAATTCCCCTTGTAATCTCTCCCTTTCCTCTTGATGACTGTTGATTATTTCATAGTAATCTGGTACCTCAATGTCGCTTGTCTCTTTGGTGAAGTTAGAGAAATAAATGCAACAGATTTGTTTGTTTTCTGTTTGATCACACAGTCCCGTGACTGCCATCATTAGTCTCTCCTGTCTCTGCCTAATCACTTCCTGTTCCATCCTTATTTTTCTCATTTCCTCATTTATCATCCCCAGGTCTTTTGTGGTGATATTAACCCATCTCTCGACTAATTCCTGGAAGGCATCTACTCTTACTAGGGCCATTGCAGTTCCTGTTGGACCTAAGATGCTCATGTAAAACTTTTCCCATGTGCTCGTCAGTGCCCTCTTTTTCCTGTGTGTGTTATGGAACATGAGCACCCCATGGGCTGGTCCCATCCGTACTTCTTTTCCTGATTGAGCACTCATGTATGGGAAGAGTTGGACCATAGTGCACCAACCTTTTGAACTAGTATCTTTAGGAAAAGGGATTGTAGTATGGCACCATAACCCACAACACACTATCCAGCCCTTTGGTAGACGAGGTGCTGGAATATCACTGAAGGTATTTTGCCCACTTCTTAGCCCCATTAAACACATCCATTAAACTATGTTAATAGGGTCAGTACTTCCATACTTAATGTCCGTTTTGTTTATTTGCTTCAACCAAGAAGTTAATGGGCCTTGATTGACCTGGGGCTTATAGGATGGACATTCTGTAAGATTGTACTGAAACATTCTTTCTATTCTTTCATCAGCATCGGCAATGGCGACTGTATTGAGCCCTTTTATGTCTACTGTTTGATTTGTAATATAGCTTTCTATGTCCAACAGTGTGAAGTTAACGTCTGTATTTGCACAGAATTTAGCATTAGCAAAATATTTCACATCCCTAGAATAATAATGACCATTTAAAAAACAAAAGTTTGGAGACTCGGAATACCCTTGTATTAAGAATGGTTTGTTAGTTGTTGTGATTTGTACTGTCTCTAGATCTGTTATGTCGATCAGGGAAGGAAGGCGCACAGGTTTTGCTAGCATTGGATAAATGTGCTCCCCTGAATGCATGTGTGAACAAACCCAACAGTTTCCTTTTCCCTCTGACTGTTGTTTACCAAATTCATGCATTAGCAGGAAATGATGTGGCACATTACTTGGGTCTGGCCAGTTTAATGATTCTACGTTATCTTTTGGGAAAGATGGTGTGTCTATTTTATCTATTTTGAAGGTTGTCTCGGAGAGGAGACTTCTCTTCTGAGTTCCTTGTCCCTTTAATTCCTGTATTTTCCTCCTAGTGGCTTTGTCACTTGGATTGGGTGATAGACATAGGGAGCTATTCTTTGGGGACGCCCTGGTAATTAGGATTATAGCGTCTAGTTTACATACCCCTTCTTTCTTCTGCTCATGCCAACCTATAACTCTATCTAACATTGATTGTGACAATTTATTTCCTCTTTTAGTACAACAGGTGATTTTCTCTTTTTTGTAATTGGGCCTATTAAATATAGATATAGATCTTTTTGTTCTCTCATGTAAGGTTTCATTCACTTGTATCGGTGTGTGTGTCATAACTACTTTCACAGTTGTCACTACTAGACTATAGATAATTGCGAGGGTACATATAATTGCCAAACAGTTCAACAGGGGTAATGGACACTTAATAATCCCGATCCTGCGACTTGTTTTTGCTTCAGTGTCTATATCAACAGTATGAGTTTCTTTTTCCTCTGTTTCTTCAAGAAAAGATGTTGTAGAACAAGGAGACTGGGGTGGCCTGGGGAGTTCTCTTTTAGGGGGTTTTTCCTTGACAACCCTGCTCCTGTCACCCCATGTCAGTACCCTTCGGAAGAAGAAAGGGTTTATCCATTGTCTCCCACCATCTGACAGTTTCATTCTCTGAATCATCTGCTTACTAAATGGTTCAGGAAAGTTTTGATCTTTTAAGTCATCAGTTTCTAGTTCATTGGTATACTCCCTGAACATAAATTCTTCCTCATACAAGTCCAGCATAGTCTTTGGATCCTTTGGACTAAGTGGTTTTGGATAGCCTTTTAGCCATCGCTCATATCTACTTTGCAGGCTCGGGGGTATGATCAAAGCCATTTCTTTTGTAGGCATCTTGTCCGGAAGACTCATGTTTGTCCGGGGAATTTCTTGAGGACTCCTTCTGGCGTCTTCTTGAGCCGGCTGGCGTGTATCCACTGTGGACTCTGGTCAGTAAGGACAGCCGTTCGAGCCACTCTTAGAACCTCAAATGGACCTTGGTAAATTGGACCAGTCTTGTGGCGAGCAGCTAGTTGTTTCACCAGAACTTTGTCTCCCGGCAAGAACGGATGAGTTGGATCTGTGGAAAGAGGAGGAAAGGTGACAGCAACCTTATCATAATTTTCCGAGAGTATACCTACCAAGTGTTTCACGTACTGTTCCTGCAAGGCAAAAATGTTACTGTCAGTATCCGATTCTTCACGGGTATTAGGGGGTCGACCGAATAACACTTCATAAGGCGACAACCCTGTTTGTTTATTTGGTGTCGTTCTTATTTGGTAGAGAATGGCGGGTAGAAATTTCAGCCAATCTTTCAATGTTCCTGAAGTAGCCTTTTTTAACCTATCCTTAATGGTTCTGTTCATTCATTCCACTACTCCAGCGCTTTGGGGATGGTAGACTATGTTGAGTTTCCACTGGAAACCCAAAATCTTTGTCAGTTCTTGTATTAGTTTGGATTGGAAAGCAGGTCCCTGATCTGAATGAATTACCCGAGGGAGTCCATACAGCGAAATCCATTGATTTATCAATGCCCTAGCTGTCACACCAGCTGTTTCTCCTGAAGTAGGTATGGATACACACCATCCAGAGAACCTACAGACTATGACAAGCAGATATCTTATATTCCCGGGTTGCTTTGGCATGTGTGTGTAATCTATCTGCAAATCTTGCAGAGGGCCTGTAGGTTAGTGGTAGATTCCCATGTCTTCCGTGTGCTTTTCCTTGAACATTATTCTGTGCACAAGCCATGCATGAGTCGACCAGATCGTCTATCAATCTCTGCAATTGGTGTGTGTACAGAACAGTGACTTGTAATGTTCTGAGATGTACTGTTTTCCTAAATGTCCAGGACCATGAAGATAAGATATTAGGAGCGGTGCTGATGCAGTAGGAACCCCCAATATCCGATCTTTTGTCCACATACCTGTACCTGTCGTCTGCAGTCCCTGAGATTTCCAGTACTTGATGTCCTCACTGGTGGACTGTTTCTGAAGTTGATATACTACTGACTCCCAGTTTTCACTTTCAAAGTCTGTCATGAATAATAACTTACTTTCCCTTCTCGTGTCTCTCTTGGCTGCCATTTTTGCTGCTCTGTCTGCTAGGTTGTTTCCCATAGCTTGATAATCTCCTTTTGCAGAGTGTCCTTTCACTTTTATCACACTTATGGCTTCTGGTAATTGAATTGCATGTAGCAAGTGATCTATGTATTTCTGATTTGCTACCTTCTTCCCGTCTGCTGAGATATTGTCACAAGCAGACAGCTGAGAAGTTCTGACAGGAGCCGTTCAGATCCTCCCCCTTGAGTTTCTTTGTTTTGGTTTCTGTTCCTCACCTCGTTAGGCTATCTCAGCTGTCATGCAGTCAGACTCATTACCTACCTTTATATTCTCCCCCATAAGGTAGTTGGGTGTGGCTGATACAACTTCCTGGAATGAGTGTGCATGCTGTCTTCAGCTCCCAGCTCCCAACTACCAGTTCTCAGTTCGTCTGCAGATAAGTGTTGTTTTAGTATTTATGATTTTCTGTTGTCTGGATCCAGGTGACCCTGACTCCCTCCGTGTCTGTGTAGGGAGCCGGTGGTCGTGTCCCCTCACTATTGTAGGGCCTTCAGGTTCAGATAGCCGAGGTACGTGGATATGCGCCCATTCACCTTTAGAGTGGTCGCATAGGCTGAGCAATAAGGGAGAGCGGCAGGTCGATTGCAGGGGTCTCCCTTTTTGTTCCTTAGTTGTGGATCCAGTGAGTCATCGTATGTTATTTGTATCATCTTGTCTCCTGTACACCATCCGTGACATTATCAGCCACCAAAACCGTCTAGCATGGATCCGGTTTCACTTTTGGCTGAACGCTTTCAGGGTCTTGCTTTGGAGGTAGCTGATCTCCGTAAGACTTTTTCTCAGTTTCAAGTGACCGGTTCAGCTTGCGTTCATGGAGTTTGTGCTGAGCCTAAGATTTCGCTCCCGGATACGTTTTCCGGGGGTAGTGAGAATTTTGTACGTTTTAGAGAGGCCTGCAAACTCCATTTTCGCCTTCTTCCCCATTCTTCCGGTGATGAAGAACGAAGGGTGGGCATCATTATATCGCTGCTCAGGGGTAATGCTCAGTCCTGGGCCTTTTCGCTGCCGGAGAGGGCACAACCCCTCCGTTCAGTGGATGAATTCTTTTTAGCCCTGGGTCAGATATATGATGATCCGGATCGTATTGCTCTGGCTGAGTCTAGACTACGTCTGTTATGCCAGGGTAAACAATCTGCAGAGATATACTGCTCAGAATTTCGGAGATGGGCAGCAGATACGGGTTGGAATGATGCTGCACTCCGAAGTCAATTTTGTTATGGTGTTTCTGAGGGATTGAAAGATGCATTTGCCTTTCGTGAAAGACCTACCTCCTTGAATTCTGCTATGTCTCAGGCTGTTCGTATTGACAGGCGTCTTAGAGAAAGAGGAGAGATTTCTCCTTCTTATCATGCTCAGTCCCGGGACAGTGCAGCGGTGTCATTCTGTGCACAGGGGTCTCAGTCGCTGTCAGCCCCTTCTGAGCAGGAGCCCATGCAGCTGGGGTTGATTGCCTCTGACAATAGAGGATTCAGCCCGCAGGGGAGGGTTTGCTTTTGTTGTGGAGGTATAAATCATCTGGCAAATGTTTGTCCCTCTAGGAGATTCAGGCAGTTTTCTGGGAGTAATAAAGAGACAAAAAGGAAGAAATCTTTTAAGAATATTCCGTCTGTTACTATTGGCAGGGTTGAGGCGGAAATTGAAGAATTGTCTTTTGCTTGTAGTTCCCGTTTTGTCCTGCCTGCTAGAGTGGCGCTAGAGAGCAAGAGCATTTTTTGTGAGATTTTTGTGGATAGTGGAGCAGCTGTCAACCTCATTGATAACCAATTTGCAATAACTCATGGTTTCCAGGTTTGCACTTTGCGAAAAAATATTCCTGTTTTTTCTATTGATTCAGCTCCACTTTCTCAGAAATCATTAAAGGGCATAGTTCACAATATCCGTTTAATTGTGAATGATACTCATGTTGAGGATGTGTCATGTTTCGTCCTTAGCGGTTTGCCTACTCCTCTAGTGTTGGGGCTACCCTGGCTCTCTAAACATAACCCCACCATTGATTGGCCAGCGAGGCAAATAAATGGTTGGAGTGACTTTTGCAGAGAGAATTGCCTCATAACATCTATTTCTGAGGTTTCTACTAAAACTGTACCACCTTTCCTCTCTGAATTTTTGGATGTTTTCTCTGAGAGTGGAGTTCAGGATTTGCCTCCGCACAGGGAGTATGATTGCCCTATTGATCTCATCCCAGGTGCCAAGCTGCCTAAATCTCGTTTATACAATCTTTCCCAACCTGAGAGGGTCGCGATGCGTGCTTATATCTCTGAGAGTCTGAGAAAAGGACACATACGACCCTCAAAGTCACCTGTTGCCGCTGGTTTTTTCTTTGTTAAGAAAAAAGATGGTTCTTTAAGACCTTGTCTGGATTTCAGGGAGCTGAACAGTATCACTATTCGTGATCCGTATCCGCTTCCTTTAATCCCAGATTTGTTTAACCAGGTTGTTGGGGCGAAAGTCTTTTCCAAATTAGACCTAAGAGGGGCATACAACCTGGTTAGGGTCAGAGAAGGAGACGAATGGAAGACGGCTTTCAATACCCCTGAGGGCCATTTTGAGAATTTAGTTATGCCTTTTGGTTTGATGAATGCCCCAGCCGTTTTTCAGCATTTCGTCAACAGCATTTTTTATCATTTAATGGGAAAATTTGTATTAGTGTATTTGGATGACATTTTGATTTTTTCTCCTGATTTCAAATCTCATAAGGAACACTTATGTCAGGTCTTACTCATCCTGCGGGAGAATAAATTATACGCGAAACTGGAAAAATGTGTGTTTGCGGTTCCAGAGATCCAATTTCTGGGGTTTCTTGTCTCCGCTTCTGGTTTTCGCATGGACCCCGAGAAGGTCCGCGCTGTGCTTGAGTGGGAGCTTCCTGAGAATCAGAAGGCGCTGATGCGTTTTTTGGGCTTTGCTAATTATTACAGGAAATTTATTTTGAATTATTCCTCTGTTGTTAAACCACTCACAGATATGACCAGAAAGGGGGTAGATTTTTCTTCCTGGTCGGTAGAGGCGCGTAAGGCCTTTTCTGATATCAAGGAGAGTTTTGCTTCCGCTCCCATCCTAGTACAACCTGATGTTTCCTTACCCTTCATAGTTGAGGTTGATGCTTCTGAGGTAGGGGTGGGGGCGGTCTTGTCTCAGGGTTCCTCTCCTGCCAAATGGCAACCGTGTGCCTTTTTCTCAAAGAAGCTCTCCTCCGCAGAGAGAAATTATGATGTGGGAGATAGGGAATTGTTGGCCATCAAGTTGGCTTTTGAGGAATGGCGCCATTGGCTAGAGGGAGCCAGACACCCTATTACCGTGTTTACTGACCATAAAAATCTGGCCTACTTGGAGTCAGCCAAGCGTCTGAACCCGAGACAGGCCAGATGGTCTTTGTTCTTTTCAAGGTTTAATTTTGTTGTTACGTTCCGCCCTGGGGTTAAGAATGTGAAGGCAGATGCCCTGTCACGTTGTTTCCCGGGAGGTGGGAATTTTGAAGACCCGGGTCCCATTTTAGCTGAAGGTGTGGTGGTCTCTGCTCTTTTTCCTGAATTGGAGGCAGAGGTGCAGGCAGCCCAGTCAGAAGCTCCTGATCTTTGTCCTCCTGGGAGGTTGTTTGTGCCTCTCGCTTTGAGACACAAGATTTTTAAAGAACACCATGATACGGTCCTTGCTGGGCACCCGGGGACAAGAGCCACACTGGATCTCATTGCTCGAAGATTCTGGTGGCCTGCACTTCGTAAGTCGGTTGAGGGTTTTGTGGCAGCTTGCGAGACTTGCGCTCGTGCCAAGGTCCCTCACTCACGGCCATCAGGTCCTCTCCTTCCTTTGCCCATTCCTTCCCGTCCTTGGACACATCTGTCCATGGACTTCATAACGGACTTGCCTCGTTCCTCGGGGAAGTCTGTGATTCTGGTGGTGGTGGACCGTTTTAGCAAAATGGTGCACTTTATCCCTTTTCCCGGTTTGCCCAATGCTAAGACGCTGGCGCAGGCATTTGTTGACCACATTGTCAAATTGCATGGGATTCCTTCTGACATAGTCTCTGATAGGGGCACGCAGTTTGTTTCCAGATTCTGGAAGGCTTTCTGTTCTCGCTTGGGGGTTCGCTTGTCATTCTCTTCTGCTTTCCATCCGCAGTCGAATGGCCAGACAGAGCGTGTCAATCAGAATCTGGAGACATATCTGCGCTGTTTTGTGGCGGAGAATCAGGAGGATTGGTGTTCGTTTTTGTCCCTTGCTGAGTTTGCTTTAAATAACCGTCGTCAGGAGTCCTCTGATAAGTCACCATTTTTTGGTGCATATGGGTTTCATCCGCAGTTTGGGACTTTCTCTGGAGAGGGCTCTTCTGGTTTGCCTGATGAGGACAGATTCTCCTCGTCTTTGTCATCTATTTGGCAAAATATTCAGGATAATCTAAAGAATATGAGTGAGAGATATAAGCGTGTGGCGGATAAGAGACGTATGCCTGGTCCGGACCTGAATGTTGGTGATTTGGTGTGGCTGTCTACCAAGAATATCAAATTGAAGGTTCCCTCCTGGAAGTTGGGTCCTAGGTTTATTGGGCCTTACAAGATCCTGTCTGTCATCAATCCTGTTGCCTACCGTCTTGATCTTCCTCAGACTTGGAAGATCCATAATGTTTTCCATAAGTCCTTATTGAAACCTTATGTTCAACCTATTGTACCCTCACCTTTGCCTCCTCCTCCGATTATGGTTGATGGGAATCTTGAATTTCAGGTTTCTAGGATTGTGGATTCTCGTCTTGTCCGCGGTTCCCTCCAGTACCTCGTTCATTGGGAGGGTTATGGTCCTGAGGAGAGGATGTGGCTCCCAGTGACGGACATTAAGGCCTCTCGTCTCATCAGGGCTTTCCATAGGTCCCATCCTGAGAAGGTGGGCCCTGAGTGTCCGGAGTCCACTCCTAGAGGGAGGGGTACTGTCACAAGCAGACAGCTGAGAAGTTCTGACAGGAGCCGTTCAGATCCTCCCCCTTGAGTTTCTTTGTTTTGGTTTCTGTTCCTCACCTCGTTAGGCTATCTCAGCTGTCATGCAGTCAGACTCATTACCTACCTTTATATTCTCCCCCATAAGGTAGTTGGGTGTGGCTGATACAACTTCCTGGAATGAGTGTGCATGCTGTCTTCAGCTCCCAGCTCCCAACTACCAGTTCTCAGTTCGTCTGCAGATAAGTGTTGTTTTAGTATTTATGATTTTCTGTTGTCTGGATCCAGGTGACCCTGACTCCCTCCGTGTCTGTGTAGGGAGCCGGTGGTCGTGTCCCCTCACTATTGTAGGGCCTTCAGGTTCAGATAGCCGAGGTACGTGGATATGCGCCCATTCACCTTTAGAGTGGTCGCATAGGCTGAGCAATAAGGGAGAGCGGCAGGTCGATTGCAGGGGTCTCCCTTTTTGTTCCTTAGTTGTGGATCCAGTGAGTCATCGTATGTTATTTGTATCATCTTGTCTCCTGTACACCATCCGTGACAGATATACCCCCTATTTTTCCATATTAATGCATAATCATGCACTGTTCCAAATGCATAGCTACTATCAGTATAAATATTCACTTTGTGTCCTGCGAATATTTCACAGGCTCTTGTGAGCGCTACCAACTCAGCTTGTTGTGCTGAAGTTGTGACAATTGGTTTAGCTTCTATCACTTGATTTGGGAGCATGACTACTGCGTAACCTGTTTGGTATGTCCTGTCATCTGGTCTTGTGCATGATCCATCCACAAAAACATCTATACTGCCAGTCTGTGGTGTGTCCTTTAAATCCTCCCTAGGTGTTGTGCATGACAAGATTATTTCATCACATCTGTGTTCAGGTATTGGGTCTACTTGTTCGTCAGAACCTTCACGCTTAAGTCTCAAAAGTGTATGCAACAATCTTATCACTGGTGAGGTGTCTGGACATGTCTTTATCAACAGGTTTGCCGTACTGAGTAATATGGTCTCATATCCGGACAGTCTCTGAGCTGTCATGTGTTGTGTGGTCATGTTTTGAAGGAGGGACAAGACTGTATGAGTGGTGAAAAGTTCCATTGTATTTCCATGGACTATCTTAGTAGCATCCTTTACTGACATAGCCGCGGCTGCTAATGCTTGGAGACAGTGAGGCATTCCAAGAACTACAGGAGGTAATTTTTTCGATAAGTATGAAACTGGCCTGTTTCTCCCCCCATGTGTCTGTGTCAAAACCGCTGCATAGGTTTCTCCAGATACCACGCAGTATAATTGGAATGGCTTTCCATAATCTGCCAGGGCCAAGGCTGGGGCTTGGGTCAGGGACCGAATCAATCTCTCAAAGGCTTCTACTCTGTCCTCTGTCCACTCCACTACCTTTGGTGCTTCTGTGAGTGTAGTCTTTCTTAGGATTGAATCCCAATGGGAGCAATCGGGAATCCACTGCCTACAATACACTATTGACCCTAAAAAGGACAGCATTGTAGCTTTGTCCCTCGGCCTGCTTAGGGAGGTCACTGCCTTGACTCTAGCGGGTGAGATCTTTCTCTCTCCTGCCTCTATTATGCACCCCAGATACTCTACCTGGGTACTTGCATATTGGATTTTCTTCTTCGAGGCCAGGTGTCCTTTGCTTGCCAAGTGGTCTAATAAACTCCCTGAATCTATTTCGCAGGCTTCTAACTCCGAATTGGAGAGTAAAAGGTCGTCTGTGTACTGTATTAAGGTGGATCCCCTCTTTGGTTCCCAATCTTCCAATGTAGCCTTTAATACAATAGAAAAGGCTGCTGGGCTATCCCCAAAACCTTGAGGGAGACGGGTCCAAGTCACCTGACCATTATCAGCCCACTGAAAAGCAAAAAGATTTTGTGCATCCCAAGCCACTGGTATGGAAAAGAACGCATTACTGAGGTCAACTACAGTGTAATATCTGGATCCCGCAGGAATGGCCCCAAACACAGCTGTAAGATCTGCCACCAAGGGGGGGAAGTGGGATAATTGCCTTGTTTACCTTCCTTAGATCCTGTACCAGCCGCCATGTGCCATTAGCCTTTTTTACGGGATTTATCGGGGAATTCCAGGGACTGACAATTTTCCTAAGAATTCCCATCTGCAAGTATTTTTCAATTTGTGGCTTTATACCCTCTAACTTTTCCTCACTCAATGGGTATTGTTTTTGAAAGGTTGGCATGACCCCCTCCTTCAAACAGGGCCGGTAGGGCTCACAGTTAATCCTCCCTGCTGAGTCTTTACATTTTGCCCAAATTGGATGATTTTCCAGGGACATTGGTATGCTTAAAAAGAACCCATTCATGTCACGTCTCTTTGGGTTTGTCAGGTCACATTTCATTGAGGTTGCTGTCAGTCTGCCCTTTTTGTCAAAGACTAATGAAATCTGTAATGCTGCCATTAAATCCCTTCCTAATAGGCAAACGGGGCACTCTAGTAGGACTGCAAAAGACATGTGCGTCACTAGTTCCCCCGTAAGAGTACAAACCGGGAGCGGTGCTGTCACCTTATGTATCACTGTCGTCCCATTTATACCCATAGAACTTCCTTCGATGCATTTATCATTAATGAAGTCTATTTTGTTTACACTTGAAGTCGTTGCTCCGGTGTCAAGCAATAAATTAACTTTAATACCATCAATTTGCAGTATTACTTGTGGTAAGACTTGCCAATCAGTTGGAACAAAATGCATGATGAAGGATGGGACTTGTTCTGGGCACCCCTAGTAGTAATTGTTCCCCCGTGGGGACGGGTACTGTTCATGCTCAGACCACCTCTGTAAGTCTGATTGCAAATTGGGTTGTCTACTCCCCCCATCCTGTGCTGGCCAGTGTATGTTAATACGATCTCCCTGGGGTTGTCTTCTTGTCATATCTTGCTGTCTTTCCTTTTGTCTGGGCCCCCCTCGGTAGTCAGAGGCGCCTCTCCCTCTGTATTCTCTCCTATCTTCATCTCTTACCTTTGGACATTCTCGCCTCCAGTGACCTAGACTCCCACAAATGAAACAGCCCTGTCTCTGATTTCTTTCTACTCTTCCCAGGTAATCTGCCTGGCCCCTACTTCTCGGACCTCTTCTATTATTCCTTCCCCGGGGGAAACTTGACATCATCATGTAATTGCTTTCCCCACCTGACAATATAGACTCCTGTTGTATGTCCTGCTGCACTAACAATGGAAATACTCCTCCCTTTTGATTGAAAACACCAGAAGCCGAGCGTTTTGCTATGTCATCCATAAATTCTGTCACTGTTTGAGTAAGCCATTCGTTATTGACTAATTTTATTAGCTGTGTCGTCTTAGGGTCCCCATTTGTCATACATGTAGTCTTGAACAATTCAGGTGAATTCATTCCTGTACTACTGTAGAGATCCAACAGTCTCTTACAGAAACTATAAAAATCCTCTTTCGGCTCTTGTTTTGTATTTAGCATTGTGTGTAAACCTGAATCCCCTTTGTATCTTTTCATCCATTCTACTCCTATCTTATCCCAAAACTTCTTCCAAACCTTGGGGCTATCTCTGTCTCCTGCATCCCTAACTTCTTTTTCTGATGCCTTCATTACCTTTTCTGGATCAATTTGAGAGCCAGTGTCTGGGTCTATGGCTGAGAGTATTATCTGAATATCCTCCAAAGTTAAATGGCTCCCTGCGGTATATTTCTGCAGAAACATAGCTGCTGCTCTAGGGTCCTTTTTTGGATTGGGGCACATATCTTTCAGTTCCTTCATTAATCCTAAAGGAAGAGGGATATGGACTTCAGTGCTACCCACAGTAATCATGGGAAGCCGCAGTTGTGTGCCTTCCCTATCCCCTTCCTCAGGTATTAGAGTGAGTTTGGAAAATTCATCTGTTAGGGGTTGGACTATTCCAGGTATTCTAGGACTAGAGGTTGCCAGGGGAATTCCATGTTCTAAACTGTCCGCTTCTATCTGTGTTTCAATTCCTGTTATCCTCCTATCGTACTCTTCCTGAGCCCTGGTTTCCCAGTCCTTCTTCACCCTCCAGTACTCCTGTCTTAGTTTTCCTATCTCGGTCAGTAGCTGTTTTTTTTTGTTAGTTGCAGCTCTGGTTCTGCCACACTCTCCTCCCAAAATGCCCTTTAATTCATCTATCTGTTCCTCACTAGGAAGGTCTGTATCATCTGGGTCCTCGTGATCATATATGACGGGAAAGACATCCTGAAGGGGAAGTTGTTTAATGTAGACTATGTCTGTCCTTAGTTTATCCCTCAG
Organism: Bufo bufo; assembly: GCF_905171765.1. Classification (NCBI taxonomy): domain Eukaryota; kingdom Metazoa; phylum Chordata; class Amphibia; order Anura; family Bufonidae; genus Bufo; species Bufo bufo. The sequence continues at coordinate 363,828,015 of NC_053393.1, forward strand.
TTGAATCAGCTCATGTACATACATGTCCATGCTTTCTCTATATTCAATTCTTTTTTCCTTAGCCTGTTTGACTTGTGGAGTTACATCTGCTTGTTCCATAAGTGCTGCTGCCACTATAACTGCAGTACTCAAAAGGGAATCTCTATCCCCCAAATCTGGGTACAGTCCGGTTCTCTTTTGTTTCTCACCAGAAAATAATAATAATTCCGGTGCGGTTGCTTGTTCTGGACAGGGGACCTTATCATAAGGGACTTGTAGCATGCTTTCTGTAGAGACAGCTGGGAGTATTGCCTTTTGTGGTTCTAATACCGTCACATCATATGCCGGTGGCTTTTCTGGCAAGGCGGGCAGAATTTCTGACCATGGGACTTCTTCCTTTTTACTAATTGTCTCCCTATTTTGTTTTAAGTATATGTGATGGGTTGGTGGAAATCTCTTTCTGTATTCTTTTAATGCCTTCTCCCATTTTTTAAAACATGTTTTCATATATTCTTCATCCCAGGCACCAGCGGGATAGTTATATTCTGGGTGCAGCCCCACCATTTTTTTTTTTGACCTCCTCCCAATCACCTTCATTGCGAGGACCGACATCGCTGAACTGCGTAATACGCAGTTGCTGACTGCGGTCACAGATATTTACCCAAAATGGATCAGTTACACTAATCCCACAGGTGCCTGATACAAAATGTAGCGGTGTGGGTCTGGTCTCTGGCTCACCATCCAGATCCTTTCCCACGCCGTTACCCATAATGTATAATGAAATCGACAATGAACTCTATACATATATTTTCAAGCAGCAAACAATGAAGCGGAAATAGCAGCAAATAGCAGGAAGTAATTGTGTTAGTATTGTTATGTTGAGAATCAATTAAGTCAGCACAATCAGATTTTCCACTAGCACAATATTCTTATAACACGTGTAAAAATATCTTATATGGGCAACACCATTTACGAACTTAATAGACTGCAGTATTCAATGTCACTTTCCAAGTTTTAACTGTACAGTTATGTTTAATAAACAATTCACTCCACAGACAATCCTAGTGAGTTAGAAACCAACATCTGCATTCAGATGTATGCGTTTCCCTCACCCTTTTTTTTTTTCCATATGTATTCCTTTTCCTTATACATATATTCCGGGTACCTTGTTTCACATATTTCCAGAGTTATCCTTTAACTCAATCACATAAATCCAGAGTTATCCTTTAACTCAATAAACCGTCAAATGAGAGACTAATCCCATTTGAAAAATCCCTGCCAACGTTCGAAGAGACTAGTTCTGCATTCGAAAAATTTCCTGCCATCAATATGATGTATGTTCCTGGAACAACATCCCCTGCCAACCACTGTGCCTATAGGAGACGCCGCTCCTATCAGGATACGCAGAACACTGAGTGCTGCCTCGTGTCTGTCCCACAGTCCTATGAACACTAAACTAACCTGTCACTAACCTGCCATCCAGTATACATCAGACATTCACCGTATCCAGGAGAGAAACATTCCAACCAACATAAATAGTGGCAGAAATTATTTACTCACCTGGATAGTCAGTGAACCATCCTCTGCTACCAATTGAAAGGGCCCCTGGTTTGTCTGTGGGTGAACCTCCGGCCGGGCAACCACTAAAGACCAATACACGTTGATAGGTTTAAAATGGTTGTCACTTTATTTTGATATAGCAGACAATTTATAGATACAAACCACAAGATTATCATATACCTCCCCTAAGCTTAATCCAATCAGGTAACAAATTTATTAATCTCACCTCTATACAACCTTAGTAAAAAAAGTCATGATAATTTCCTAGAAACAAGGTACATATGTGATGCATTTATAATTCTTGGAATTAAGATATCTAACCATAATCTTTGTTGACTTTAGCTTTGTTCAGATATTTCGCGGAATTATCTTCGTTTATTTTGTACCAACATATACCTGATAAAAAATGTCCTTTACTTTTTAAACCAAAGGTGAACGTCAAGATACAAAAATGCTTATATACATAACCCGTATCAATGTAAAATCTATCTGTTTGCTAAAGCCTGCATATCTCTTTCTAGCCATGTGGTTTTAAGCTACCGACCTCTATTTCCTGTTTAGCTTGTGTTACTAGACCTTGCTGTCATAAGAGTATAAAATATTTCCTTTAAAGAAGAACTCTGCATATTTAATACATGCATATAAGGCTGAATTATTACATATATATGTGAACGTGTGTGGATATAGACATAATTTCCTTACAATATGTATAAGGAAAAGGAATACATATGGAAAAAGGTGAGGGAAACGCATACATCTGAATGCAGATGTTGGTTTCTAACTCACTAGGATTGTGTGTGGAGTGAATTGTTTATAGAACATAACTGTACAGTTAAAACTTGGAAAGTGACATTGATTACTGCAGTCTATTAAGTTTGTAAATGGTGTTGCCCATATAAGATATTTTACACGTGTTATAAGAATATTGTGCTAGTGGAAAATCTGATTGTGCTGGCTTAATTGATTCTCAACATAACAGTACTAACACAATTACTTTCTGCTATTTGCTGCTATTTCCACTTCACTGTTTGCTGCTTGAAAATATATGTATAGAGTTCATTGTCGATTTCATTATACATTATGGGTAGCGGCGTGGGAAAGGATCTGGATGGCGAGTCAGAGACCAAACCCACACCGTTGCATTTTGTATCAGGCACCTGTGGGATTAGTGTAACTGATCCATTTTGGGTAAATATCTGTGACCGCAGTCAGCAACTGTGTATTACGCAGATCAGCGATGTGGGTCCTCGCAATGAAGGTGACTGGGAAGAGATTAAAAAATGGTGGGGCTGCACCCAAAATATAACTATCCCGTTGGTGCCTGGGATGAAGATTATATGAAAACATGTTTTAAAAAAAAAAAAATGGGAGAAGGCATTAAAAGAGTACAGAAAGAGATTTCCACCAACCCATCACATATACTTAAAACAGAATAGGGGGACAATGAGTAAAAGGGAAGAAGTCCCATGGTCAGAAATTCTGCCCGCCTTGCCAGAAAAGCCACCGGCATATGATGTGACGGTATTAGAACCACAAAAGGCAATACTCCCAGCTGTCTCTACAGAAGACATGCTACAAGTCCCTTATGATAAGGTCCCCTGTCCAAAACAAGCAACCGCACCAGAATTATTATTATTTTCTGGTGAGAATCAAAAGAGAACCGGACTGTACCCGGATTTGGGGGATAGAGATTCCCTTTTGAGTACTGCAGTTATAGTGGCAGCAGCACTTAAGGAACAAGCAGATGTGACTCCACAAGTCAAACAGGCTAAGGAAAAAAGAATTGAATATAGAGAAAGCATGGGCAGTTATGTACATGAGCTGATTCAACTGAGGGATAAACTAAGGACAGACATAGTCTACATTAAACAACTTCCCCTTCAGGATGTCTTTCCCGTCATATATGATCACGAGGACCCAGATGATACAGACCTTCCTAGTGAGGAACAGATACAGTAGGTGAACCCGATTTTGTGTCAATCTCGCTGTATTTCTCGGCGAGATTGAGCACATACGAGCCCCATCGCGGGAGCCAGCGCCGAGCTGGCTTGCCGCGATGGAGACAGAGCCGTCATAGAAGCGACGGGAGATCCGACTTGGATTCCCGCCAATTCTACACGTGTGCGGCGTTTGTTATGAATCCTGAGGGGGAAGTCCCCGCCGGATTTTAAATAAAAATCCGGCCTGGGTCCCGCCCTCAGGAGCATACCGGGCCCTTAGGTCTGTTATGGGTTGTAAGGAGAGCCCCCCCTACGCCGAAAAAAACGGCGTAGGGGGTCCCCCTACAATCCATACCAGACCCGTATCCAAAGCACGCTACCCGGCCAGCCAGGAAGGGAGTGGGGACGAGCGAGCGCCCCCCCCCCCCCCCTCCTGAGCCGTACCAGGCTGCATGCCCTCAACATGGGGGGTTGGGTGCTCTGGGGCAGGGGGCGCACTGCGGCCCCCCCACCTCAGAGCACCCTGTCCCCATGTTGATGAGGACAGGGCCCCTTCCCGACAACCCTGGCCGTTGGTTGTCGGGGTATGCGGGCGGGAGGCTTATCGGAATCTGGGAGCCCCCTTTAATAAGGGGGCCCCCAGATACCGGCCCCCCACCCTAAGTGAATGAGTATGGGGTACATCGTACCCCTACCCATTCACCTGCAAGAAAAGTGGTAAAAACACAAATAAACCACACAGTGTATTAAAATATTTTATTTTTCTGCTCCGGAGGCCGCCCCCTGTCTTCTTTATTAGCTCTTTTACCAGGGGGGGGCTCTTCTTCTTCCGATATCCCGACGGGTCTTCTCCGCTATCCGGGGGGTCTTCTCAACTCTCCGGGGTTCTCCTTCTGTCTTCTCCTTCTGTCTTGTTGTCTCCTTCTGTCTTCTGTCTCCGGGGTTCTCCTTCTGTTTTCGCCTCTCTCTGTTGTTGACTCGGCGCACCCCGGTTCTTCGTCTCGCGAGACTCGGCGCACCCCGATTCTTCGTCTCGCGAGACGTCTCGCGAGACGAAGAATCGGGGTGCGCCGAGTCTCGCGAGACGAAGAACCGGGGTGCGCCGAGTCAACAACAGAGAGAGGCGAAAACAGAAGGAGAACCCCGGAGACAGAAGACAGAAGGAGACAACAAGACAGAAGGAGAAGACAGAAGGAGACAGCAAGACAGAAGGAGAAGACAGAAGGAGAACCCCGGAGAGTTGAGAAGACCCCCCCGGATAGCGGAGAAGACAGAAGGAGAACCCCGGAGACAGAAGACAGAAGGAGACAACAAGACAGAAGGAGAAGACAGAAGGAGAACCCCGGAGAGTTGAGAAGACCCCCCCGGATAGCGGAGAAGACAGAAGGAGAACCCCGGAGAGTTGAGAAGACCCCCCCGGATAGCGGAGAAGACAGAAGGAGAACCCCGGAGAGTTGAGAAGACCCCCCGGATAGCGGAGAAGACAGAAGGAGAACCCCGGAGAGTTGAGAAGACCCCCCGGATAGCGGAGAAGACCCGTCGGGATATCGGAAGAAGGAGAGCCCCCCCCTGGTAAAAGAGCTAATAAAGAAGACAGGGGGCGGCCTCCGGAGCAGAAAAATAAAATATTTTAATACACTGTGTGGTTTATTTGTGTTTTTACCACTTTTCTTGCAGGTGAATGGGTAGGGGTACGATGTACCCCATACTCATTCACTTAGGGTGGGGGGCCGGTATCTGGGGGCCCCCTTATTAAAGGGGGCTCCCAGATTCCGATAAGCCTCCCGCCCGCATACCCCGACAACCAACGGCCAGGGTTGTCGGGAAGGGGCCCTGTCCTCATCAACATGGGGACAGGGTGCTCTGAGGTGGGGGGGCCGCAGTGCGCCCCCTGCCCCAGAGCACCCAACCCCCCATGTTGAGGGCATGCAGCCTGGTACGGCTCAGGAGGGGGGGGGGGGCGCTCGCTCGTCCCCACTCCCTTCCTGGCTGGCCGGGTAGCGTGCTTTGGATACGGGTCTGGTATGGATTGTAGGGGGACCCCCTACGCCGTTTTTTTCGGCGTAGGGGGGGCTCTCCTTACAACCCATAACAGACCTAAGGGCCCGGTATGCTCCTGAGGGCGGGACCCAGGCCGGATTTTTATTTAAAATCCGGCGGGGACTTCCCCCTCAGGATTCATAACAAACGCCGCACACGTGTAGAATTGGCGGGAATCCAAGTCGGATCTCCCGTCGCTTCTATGACGCGCTTGCTGGGATGTGCTGTCACTATCCCAGTGAGTGCGAGATCTCGGCACCATGTCGCCGAGTATCAGCGCGACGCTGTCGTGCTAAAAACACAATGTCAGAAACACCTACTGTAGATGAATTAAAGGGCATTTTGGGAGGAGAGTGTGGCAGAACCAGAGCTGTAACTAACAAAAAAAAACAGCTGCTGACCGAGATAGAAAAAACTAAGACAGGAGTACTGGAGGGTGAAGAAGGACTGGGAAACCAGGGCTCAGGAAGAGTACGTTAGGAAGACAGGAATAGAAACACAGATAGAAGCGGACAGTTTAGAACATGGAATTCCCCTGGCAACCTCCAGCCCTAGAATACCTGGAGTAATCCAACCCCTAACAGATGAATTTTCCAAACTCACTCTAATACCTGAGGAAGGGGATAGGGAAGGCACACAACTGCGGCTTCCCATGATTACTGTGGGTAGCACTGAAGTCCATATCCCTCTTCCTTTAGGATTAATGAAGGAACTGAAAGATATGTGCCCCAATCCAAAAAAGGACCCTAGAGCAGCAGCTATGTTTCTGCAGAAATATACCGCAGGGAGCCATTTAACTTTGGAGGATATTCAGATAATACTCTCAGCCATAGACCCAGACACTGGCTCTCAAATCGATCCAGAAAAGATAATGAGGGCATCAGAAAAAGAAGTTTTGGGATAAGATAGGAGTACCATGGATGAAAAGATACAAAGGGGATTCAGGCTTACATACAATGCTAAATACAAAACAAGAGCCGAAAGAGGATTTTTATAGTTTCTGTAAGAGACTGTTGGACCTTTACAGTAGTACAGGAATGAATTCACCTGAATTGTTCAAGACTACATGTATGACAAATGGGGACCCTAAGACGACACAGTTAATAAAATTAGTGAATAACGAATGGCTTACTCAATCAGTGACAGAATTTATGGATGACATAGCAAAACGCTCGGCCTCTGGTGTTTTCAATCAAAAGGGAGGAGTATTTCCATTGTTAGTGCAGCAGGACATACAACAGGAGTCTATATTGTCAGGTGGGGAAAGCAATTACATGATGATGTCAGGTTTCTCCCGGGGAAGGAATAATAGAAGAGGTCCGAGAAGTAGGGGCCAGGCAGATTACCTGGGAAGAGTAGAAAGAAATCAGAGACAGGGCTGCTTCATTTGTGGGAGTCTAGGTCACTGGAGGCGGGAATGTCCAAAGGTGAGAGATGAAGATAGGAGAGAATACAGAGGGAGAGGCGCCTCTGACTACCGAGGGGGGCCCAGACAACAGGAAAGACAGCAAGAAATGACAAGAAGACAACCCCAGGGAGATCGTATTAACATACACTGGCCAGCACAGGATGGGGGGAGTAGACAACCCAATTTGCAATCAGACTTACAGAGGTGGTCTGAGCATGAACAGTACCCGTCCCCACGGGGGAACAATTACTATTAGGGGTGCCAAGAACAAGTCCCATCTTTCATCATGCATTTTGTTCCAACTGATTGGCAAGTCTTACCACAAGTAATACTGCAAATTGATGGTATTAAAGTTAATTTGCTGCTTGACACCGGAGCAACGACTTCAAGTGTAAACAAAATAGACTTCATGTCACGGGTGTATGTGAGCAACAATAGTAATTCACAGTACAGAGCAACTGACTGGACCCAGAACTAGGGAGGATAAAGGGTGACCCCTGTCCGACCCTCAACGCTTTCCCTATTCTGCTAAAGCACATGCCCGGATCCAAATGGCGGAACGAGGCATGCCCACGTGCCTAAGACTAATGACCACTGTAACCCCTACAATAGTTGAAGGGGCACGGCCACCAGTGCCCTACTCAGTATATGGAGGGAACCGTGGCCACCTCAGATCCAGTCAGAAAACAAACAGGAATACAACAATGTCTGCAGACTTAGCTGAAGGTGTTATAGCCGCAGAGAAGATGGATCCAAGGACAGGCTGGCAATATCCGGAGTGCTAGCTGCAGCAGAACACAGGTCCAGTGAACTGATAGCTACAAGTGAAGAAACTAAAGCAAGAGCTACAACTGAAGTGAGAACTATAATCCACATCCTATCATAGGAGGAGGGGTGATATAAGGAGAGGGAAATCAAACACATGAAGAACAGCTGTGGTGAAAGAAACCAAAAGTAAACAGAGTAGTGAGAACTCCTCCCAGCTCTAGTAGTGACATCATCACAGGGGTGGAGAAACAGAGCTGTGAGAACGTCCCAAAGCTCTGGTAGTGACAGTACCCCCCCCCCCCTCTACGGGTGGACTCCGGACACCCAGGACCCACCTTCTCAGGATGAGCCCTATGAAATGCCCTGATGAGGCGAGTGGCTTTAATGTCCGACACCGGAACCCACATCCTCTCCTCAGGACCATAACCCTTCCAATGAACGAGGTACTGAAGAGAACCGCGGACAATGCGAGAGTCCACAATTCTGGAAACCTCAAACTCCAGATTGCCATCAACCAAAATCGGAGGAGGAGGCAAAGAGGAGGGTACCGTGGGCTGGACATATGGTTTTAAGAGAGATCTGTGAAATACATTATGTATCTTCCAAACCCGTGGAAGATCAAGACGGAAGGCAACAGGATTGATGACTGACAAGATTTTATAAGGCCCAATAAACTTGGGACCCAATTTCCAGGAGGGAACCTTCAACTTAATGTTTCTAGTAGACAACCACACCAGATCACCCACATTCAGGTCCGGACCAGGCACACGTCTCTTATCAGCCACACGCTTATACTTCTCACTCATTTTTTTAAGATTACTCTGAATCTTTTGCCAAATGGTAGACAAAGACGAGGAAAATCTCTCCTCCTCAGGTAAACCAGAAAGAGCCCCTCCCGAGAATGTCCCAAACTGCGGATGGAACCCATATGCACCAAAGAATGGTGACTTATCAGAAGATTCCTGACGACGGTTGTTCAGAGCAAACTCAGCAAGAGGGAGAAATGAACACTAATCCTCCTGGTTCTCTGCCACAAAACAGCGCAAATATGTCTCCAGATTCTGATTGAGGCGCTCAGTCTGACCATTCGACTGCGGATGAAAAGCAGAAGAGAAGGACAGCCGAACCCCCAGGCGAGAACAGAAAGCCTTCCAGAACCTGGACACAAACTGCGTGCCTCTATCGGAAACAATATCAGAGGGAATGCCGTGCAATTTAACAATATGGTCGACAAAAGCTTGCGCCAACGTTTTAGCATTGGGTAAACCAGGGAAAGGTACGAAATGAGCCATCTTGCTAAAACGGTCCACCACCACCAGGATCACCGACTTCCCCGAGGAACGAGGAAGATCCGTGATAAAGTCCATGGACAGGTGTGTCCAAGGACGGAAAGGAATGGGTAACGGGAGAAGGGAACCTGAAGGCCGTGAACGAGGGACCTTAGCTCGAGCGCACGTCTCACAAGCAGCCACAAAACCCTCCACCGACTTACGAAGAGCCGGCCACCAAAATCTCCGAGCAATGAGATCTACCGTGGCTCTACTCCCGGGGTGACCAGCAAGAACCGTATCATGATGCTCCTTAAAGAGTTTGTGACGTAGCTCAGGAGGCACGAACAACTTCCCAGAAGGACAACGGGCAGGTGTCTCAGTCTGGGCAGCCTGGACCTCGGCCTCCAAATCGGAATATAGAGCAGAAACAACTACCCCCTCCGCCAAAATGGGACCCGGGTTCTCGGAGTTTCCTCCTCCCGGAAAACAGCGAGAGAGAGCATCAGCCTTCACATTTTTTATCCCAGGTCGGAATGTAACAACAAAATTGAATCTGGAGAAGAACAGAGACCATCTGGCCTGTCTCGGATTCATACGCTTGGCCGACTCCAAGTATGCCAGATTCTTATGGTCGGTAAAAACGGTGATAGGGTGCCTGGCCCCCTCCAACCAATGGCGCCATTCCTCGAAAGCCAACTTGATGGCCAACAACTCCCTATCTCCCACATCATAGTTTCTCTCTGCCGGGGAGAGTTTTTTAGAGAAAAAGGCACAGGGTCGCCACTTGGCAGGGGAAGGGCCCTGGGACAAAACCGCACCCACACCCACCTCGGAAGCATCCACCTCAACAATAAAAGGTAAGGAAACATCGGGATGCACCAAGACGGGAGCAGACGCAAAATTCTCTTTAATCTTAGAAAAGGCTGTAAGCGCCTCCTCCGACCAAGAGGAAAAATCCGCCCCCTTTTTTGTCATGTCAGTGAGGGGTTTGACAACAGAGGAATAATTCAAAATGAACTTTCTGTAATAGTTCGCAAAACCCAGAAAGCGCATCAATGCCTTCTGATTCTCAGGAAGCTCCCACTCAAGTACAGCACGGACCTTCTCGGGATCCATGCGAAAACCAGAAGCAGAGAGGAGAAAACCCAGAAATTGAATCTCCGATACCATAAAAAGACATTTCTCCAGCTTGGCGTACAATTTATTTTCCCGCAGAATCTGCAGAACCTGAAAAAGATGATCCTGATGGGTCTGAACATCAGGGGAAAAAATCAAAATATCATCAAGATACACCAATACAAATTTCCCCATTAAATGATAGAAAATACTATTAACAAAATGCTGAAAGACGGCCGGAGCATTCATCAGGCCGAAAGGCATAACGAGATTCTCAAAATGCCCGTCAGGGGTATTAAAGGCCGTTTTCCATTCATCCCCCTCTCTGACCCTGACCAGGTTGTACGCGCCTCTCAAATCCAATTTGGAAAACACCTTGGCCCCAACAATTTGATTGAAGAGGTCCGGGATCAGAGGAAGGGGATAGGGATCGCGAATCGTGATACGGTTCAGCTCCCTAAAATCTAGGCAAGGTCTCAGAGAGCCATCTTTCTTTTTAACAAAAAAAAAACCCGCGGCCACAGGTGACTTTGAAGGACGAATATGCCCCTTTTCGAGACTCTCGGAGATGTAAGTTCGCATAGCGATTCTTTCCGGTTGTGAGAGATTGTAGAGGCGTGCTTTTGGCAGCTTGGCGCCGGGAATGAGGTTAATGGGACAGTCAAACTCCCGGTGAGGAGGTAGCTCCTGAACACCGCTCTCGGAAAACACGTCCGAGAAATCAGAGAGAAATGATGGCACCGTTTTAGTAGACATTTCTGCAAAAGTCGCTGTGAGACAATTCTCTCTACAAAAATCACTCCACTCATTTATTTGCCTTCCTTGCCAATCAATAGTGGGGTTATGTCTAGTGAGCCAGGGTAACCCCAAAACTAGAGGAGACGGCAATCCGTTAAGGACAAAACAAGATATATCCTCCACATGAGTGTCACCTACAGCTAGCCGGATATTGTGAACAATGCCCTTCAGAGATCTCTGTGAGAGTGGAGCAGAGTCAATAGCAAAAACAGGTATATCTTTATCTAATGTGCAAACCTGAAAACCATGCATGGCTACAAATTGAGTGTCAATAAGATTGACAGCCGCTCCACTATCGACAAAAATCTCACAAGAAATGACTTTGCTCTCTAGCGCCACCCTGGCAGACAGGAGAAAACGAGAACTGCAGGTCAGAGGAAAAGCATCAAATCCTACATCAACTTTGCCCAAAGTAGCAGATGAAGCAGAACCTGATGATTTACCTTTTGAGATTTTTCTCTTATTATCGCTCTTAGTACGGTTCAAGAATCTCCTAGACGGACAAACATTTGCCAAATGACCTATGCCCCCACAACAAAAACAGACCATACTCTGAGGACTAAATCCTCTTTTATCAGGGGCAAGTCGAGCTAGCTGCATGGGCTCCTCCTCAGAGGGGAGCGAGACAGGATGAGGCCCCTGCACACTGAATGAGTCCGCACCACTGCCCCTAGACTGACAATGGTTGGACAGAGAGGTCTCGTTTCTTTCTCTTAGACGCCTGTCAAGGCGTACCGCCAATGACATGGCAGACTCTAAGGACGTTGGTCTCTCATGGAAAGCAAACGCATCTTTTAATCTCTCCGAGAGACCATGACAGAACTGACTCCGGAGTGCAGCATCATTCCAACCCGAATCAGCTGCCCATCTCCGAAATTCAGAACAATAAAGCTCCGCAGACCGTTTGTTCTGGCATAAAACACGTAGGTTAGATTCGGCCAGAGCAACACGATCCGGGTCATCATAAATCTGCCCCAGGGCCACAAAAAATCCCTCCACGGATCGAAGGGAGGGATCCCCTGATGGCAGCGAAAAAGCCCAAGTCTGAGCATTACCCCTGAGCAGGGAAATGACAATCCTCACCCTCTGCTCCTGATTACCAGAAGAGTGAGAACACAAGCAAAAATGGAGTTTGCATGCCTCTCTGAAACGAACAAAATTCTCACTGCCCCCGGAGAACGTCTCCGGAAGTGAGACCTTTGGCTCGCAACAGATTCCATGAGCCGGAGCAGGGCCCAATGCTTGAAGCTGGGTCATAGATTGACGGAGATCTGCTACTTCCAAAGAAAGACCCTGCATGCGGTCAACCAGGTCAGAAAGCGGATCCATGTCAAAAAAGGACGGTTTTGGTGGATTATAATGTCACGGGTGTATGTGAGCAACAATAGTAATTCACAGTACAGAGCAACTGACTGGACCCAGAACTAGGGAGGATAAAGGGTGACCCCTGTCCGACCCTCAACGCTTTCCCTATTCTGCTAAAGCACATGCCCGGATCCAAATGGCGGAACGAGGCATGCCCACGTGCCTAAGACTAATGACCACTGTAACCCCTACAATAGTGGAAGGGGCACGGCCACCAGTGCCCTACTCAGTATATGGAGGGAACCGTGGCCACCTCAGATCCAGTCAGAAAACAAACAGGAATACAACAATGTCTGCAGACTTAGCTGAAGGTGTTATAGCCGCAGAGAAGATGGATCCAAGGACAGGCTGGCAATATCCGGAGTGCTAGCTGCAGCAGAACACAGGTCCAGTGAACTGATAGCTACAAGTGAAGAAACTAAAGCAAGAGCTACAACTGAAGTGAGAACTATAATCCACATCCTATCATAGGAGGAGGGGTGATATAAGGAGAGGGAAATCAAACACATGAAGAACAGCTGTGGTGAAAGAAACCAAAAGTAAACAGAGTAGTGAGAACTCCTCCCAGCTCTAGTAGTGACATCATCACAGGGGTGGAGAAACAGAGCTGTGAGAACGTCCCAAAGCTCTGGTAGTGACACTTCATTAATGATAAATGCACTGAAGGAAGTTCTATGGGTATAAATGGGACGACAGTGATACATAAGGTGACAGCACCGCTCCCGGTTTGTACTCTTACGGGGGAACTAGTGACGCACATGTCTTTTGCAGTCCTACTAGAGTGCCCCGTTTGCCTATTAGGAAGGGATTTAATGGCAGCATTACAGATTTCATTAGTCTTTGACAGAAAAGGAAGACTGACAGCAACCTCAATGAAATGTGACCTGACAAACCCAAAGAGACGTGACATGAATGGGTTCTTTTTAAGCATACCAATGTCCCTGGAAAATCATCCAATTTGGGCAAAATGTAAAGACTCAGCAGGGAGGATTAACTGTGAGCCCTACCGGCCCTGTTTGAAGGAGGGGGTTATGCCAACCTTTCAGAAACAATACCCATTGAGTGAGGAAAAGTTAGAGGGTATAAAGCCACAAATTGAGAAATACTTGCAGATGGGAATTCTTAGGAAAATTGTCAGTCCCTGGAATTCCCCGATAAATCCTGTAAAAAAGGCTAATGGCACATGGAGGCTGGTACAGTATCTAAGGAAGGTAAACAAGGCAATTATCCCACTTCCCCCCTTGGTGGCAGATCTTACAGCTGTGTTTGGGGCCATTCCTGCGGGATCCAGATACTACACTGTAGTTGACCTCAGTAATGCGTTCTTTTCCATACCAGTGGCTTGGGATGCACAAAATCTTTTTGCTTTTCAGTGGGCTGATAATGGTCAGGTGACTTGGACCCGTCTCCCTCAAGGTTTTGGGGATAGCCCAGCAGCCTTTTCTATTGTATTAAAGGCTACATTGGAAGATTGGGAACCAAAGAGGGGATCCACCTTAATACAGTACACAGACGACCTTTTACTCTCCAATTCGGAGTTAGAAGCCTGCGAAATAGATTCAGGGAGTTTATTAGACCACTTGGCAAGCAAAGGACACCTGGCCTCGAAGAAGAAAATCCAATATGCAAGTACCCAGGTAGAGTATCTGGGGTGCATAATAGAGGCAGGAGAGAGAAAGATCTCACCCGCTAGAGTCAAGGCAGTGACCTCCCTAAGCAGGCCAAGGGACAAAGCTACAATGCTGTCCTTTCTAGGGTCAATAGTGTATTGTAGGCAGTGGATTCCCGATTGCTCCCATTGGGATTCAATCCTAAGAAAAACTACACTCACAGAAGCACCAAAGGTAGTGGAGTGGACAGAGGACAGAGTAGAAGCCTTTGAGAGATTGATTCGGTCCCTGACCCAAGCCCCAGCCTTGGCCCTGGCAGATTATGGAAAGCCATTCCAATTATACTGCGTGGTATCAGGAGAAACCTATGCAGCGGTTTTGACACAGACACATGGGGGAAAAAACAGGCCAGTTTCATACCTATCGAGAAAATTACCTCCTGTAGTTCTTGGAATGCCTCACTGTCTCCAAGCATTAGCAGCCGCGGCTATGTCAGTAAAGGATGCTACTAAGATAGTCCATGGAAATATAATGGAACTTTTCACCACTCATACAGTCTTGTCCCTCCTTCAAAACATGACCACACAACACATGACAGCTCAGAGACTGTCCGGATATGAGACCATATTACTCAGTACGGCAAACCTGTTGATAAAGACATGTCCAGACACCTCACCAGTGATAAGATTTTTGCATACACTTTTGAGACTTAAGCGTGAAGGTTCTGACGAACAAGTAGACCCAATACCTGAACACAGATGTGATGAAATAATCTTGTCATGCACAACACCTAGGGAGGATTTAAAAGGACACACCACAGACTGGCAGTATAGATGTTTTTGTGGATGGATCATGCACAAGACCAGATGACAGGACATACCAAACAGGTTACGCAATAGTCATGCTCCCAAATCAAGTGATAAAAGCTGAACCAATTGTCACAACTTCGGCACAACAAGCTGAGTTGGTAGCGCTCACAAGAGCCTGTGAAATATTCGCAGGACACAAAGTAAATATTTATACTGATAGTAGCTATGCATTTGGAACAGTGCATGATTATGCATTAATATGGAAAAATAGGGGGTATATCTCAGCAGACGGGAAGAAGGTAGCGAATCAGAAATACATAGATCACTTGCTACATGCAATTCAATTACCAGAAGCCATAAGTGTGATAAAAGTGAAAGGACACTCTGCAAAAGGAGATTATCAAGCTATGGGAAACAACCTAGCAGACAGAGCAGCAAAAATGGCAGCCAAGAGAGACACGAGAAGGGAAAATAAGTTATTATTCATGACAGACTTTGAAAGTGAAAACTGGGAGTCAGTAGTATATCAACTTCAGAAACAGTCTACCAGTGAGGACATCAAGTACTGGAAATCTCAGGGACTGCAGACGACAGGTACAGGTATGTGGACAAAAGATCGGATATTGGGGGTTCCTACTGCATCAGCACCGCTCCTAATATCTTATCTTCATGGTCCTGGACATTTAGGAAAACAGTACATATCAGAACATTACAAGTCACTGTTCTGTACACACCAATTGCAGAGATTGATAGACGATCTGGTCGACTCATGCATGACTTGTGCACAGAATAATGTTCAAGGAAAAGCACACGGAAGACATGGGAATCTACCACCCCCTACAGGCCCTCTGCAAGATTTGCAGATAGATTACACACACATGCCAAAGCAACCCGGGAATATAAGATATCTGCTTGTAATAGTCTGTAGGTTCTCCGGATGGTGTGTAGCCATACCTACTTCAGGAGAAACAGCTGGTGTGACAGCTAGAGCATTGATAAATCAATGGATTTCACTGTATGGACTCCCTCGGATAATTCATTCAGATCAGGGACCTGCTTTCCAGTCCAAACTAATACAAGAACTGACAAAGATTTTGGGTTTCTAGTGGAAACTCAATATAGTATACGACCCCCAAAGCGCAGGAGTAGTGGAAAGAATGAACAGAACCATTAAGGATAGGTTAAAAAAGGCTACTTCAGGAACATTGAAAGATTGGCTGAAATTTCTACCCGCCATTCTCTACCAAATAAGAACGACACCAAATAAACAAACAGGGTTGTGACCTTATGAAGTGTTATTCGGTCGACCCCCTAATACCCGTGAGGAACTGAATACTGACAGTAACATTTTTGCCTTGCAGGAACAGTACGTGAAACACTTGGTAGGTATACTCTCAGAAAATTATGATAAGGTTGCTGTCACCTTTCCTCCTCTTTCCACAGACCCAACTCATCCATTCTTGCCCGGAGACAAAGTTCTGGTGAAACAACTAGCTGCCCGCCACAAGACTGGTCCAATATACCAAGGTCCATTTGAGGTTCTAAGAGTGGCTCGAACGGCTGTCCTTACTGACCAGAGTCCACAGTGGATACACGCCAGCCGGCTCAAGAAGACACCAGAAGGACAAATATGAGTCCTTCGGACAAGATGCCTTCAAAGGAAATGTCTGTGATCATACCCCCGAGCCTGCAAAGTAGATATGAGCGATGGCTAAGAGGCTATCCAAAACCACTTTGTCCAAAGGATCCAAAGACTATGCAGGACTTGTATGAGGAAGAATTTATGTTCAGGGAGTATACCAATGAACTAGAAACTGAGGACTTGAAAGATCAAAACTTTCCTGAACCGTTTAGTAAGCAGATGATTCAGAGAATGAAACTGTGAATATGTCACCCTTAAAAAGGGAAGTACCCTGAGAAAGATACCGAGAATTGGTGTGTGGTATAAGGAGTGATCATATGGAATGGGAATTCCATATGATCAAAGAGGGGATTGTAAGGAAATTATGTCTGTATCCACACACGTTCACATATATATATTAATTCAGCTTTATATGCTTGTATTAAATATGCAGAGTTCTTCTTTAAAGGAAATATTTTATACTCTTATGACAGCAAGGTCTAGTAACACAAGCTAAACAGGAAATGAGGTCTAGCAACACGAGCTAAAAGGAAATAGCTGTCTGAAGCTTAAAACCGCATGGCTAGAAAGAGATATGCATGCTTTAGCAAAAAAGACCACATTTATGATAGAGGTACATGAAGAGAGAATTGCCGAAGGCATGGCATCATAGCTGCAGAAACATATATATACACATATATACGTTTTAAACATATATCTAACATATGCATTAAACATAGGTTTTACATTAATACGGGTTATAGATATAAACGTCTTGTATATTGACGTTCACCTTTGGTTTAGATAAGTGAAGGACATTTTTTATCAGGTAAATGTCGGTACAAAATAAACGAAGATAATTCCGCGAAATATCTGAACAAAGCTAAAGTCAACAAAGATTATGGTTAGATATCTTAATTCCAAGAATTATAAATGCATCACATATGTACCTTGTTTCTAGGAAATTATCATGACTTTTTTTACTAAGGTTGTATAAAGGTGAGATTGATAAATTCGTTACCTGATTGGATTAAGCTTAGGGGAGGTATATGATAATCTTGTGGTTTGTATCTATAAATTGTCTACGATGTCAGAATAAAGTGACAACCATTTTAAACCTATCAACGTGTATTGGTCTTCAGTGGTTGCCCGGCCAGAGGTTCACCCACAGACAAACCAGGCGCGCTTTCAGTATTGACATCAGGTGAACGGTGTAAGAATTACAACCGTTTGCCTATGTGCCTCCCACTTGTTAAGGGACAAAAAGTAATGGGACAATTGGCTTCTCAGCTGTTCTATGGCCAGGTGTGTGTTATTCCCTCATTATCCCAATTACAATGAGCAGATAAAAGGTCCAGAGTTAATTTCAAGTGTGCTATTTGCATTTGGAATCTGTTGCTGTCAACTCTCAAGATGAGATCCAAAGAGCTGTCACTAATCAGTGAAGCAAGCCATCATTAGGCTGAAAAAAACAAAACAAACCCATCAGAGAGATAGCAAAAACATTAGGTGTGGCCAAAACAACTGTTTGGAACATTCTTAAAAAGAAGGAATGCACCGGTGAGCTCAGCAACACCAAAAGACCAGGAAGACCACGGAAAACAACTGTGGTGGATGACCGAAGAATTCTTTCCCTGGTGAATAAAACACCATTCACAACAGTTGGCCAAATCAAAAACATGCTCCAGGAAGGCTAAATTAGAGTTTGCCAAACAACATCTAAAAAAGCCTTCACAGTTCTGGAACAACATCCTATGGGCAGATGAGACGATGATCAACTTGTACCAGAGTGATGGGAAGAGAAAAGTATGGAGAAGGAAAGGAACTGCTCATAATCCTAAGCATACCACCTCATCAGTGAAGCATGGTGGTGGGGTAGTGTCTTGACGTGGGCATGTGTGGCTGCCAATGGAACTAGTTCTCTTGTATTTATTGATGATGTGACTGCTGACAAAAGCAGCAGGATGAATTCTGAAGTCTTTCGGGCAATATTATCTGCTCATAATCTGCCAAATTCTTCAGAACTCTTTGGACGGCACTTCACAGTGCAGACGGACAATGGCCCAAAGCATACTGCAAAAACAACCAAAGAGTTTTTTAAGGGAAATAAGTGAAATGTTATGCAATGGCCAAGTCAATCACCTGACCTGAAACCGATGAGCATGCATTTCACTTGCTGAAGACAAAACTGAAGGGAAAATTCCCCAAGAACAAGCAGGAACTGAAGACAGTTGCAGTAGAGGCCTGGCAGAGCATCACCAGGGATGAAACCCAGCGTCTGGTGATATCTATGCGTTCCAGACTTCAGGCTGTAATTAAAAAGTGAAAGTTAGATTTTTGATTATTATTCGGTCCCATTACTTTTGGTTCTTCAACAAGTGGGAGGCGCATATGCAAACTGTTGTAATTCCTACACCGTTTTCCTGATTTGGATGTAAATACCCTCAAATTAAAGCTGACAGTCTGCAGTTAAAGCACATCTTGTTCGTTTTATTTCAAATCCATTGGTGGTGGTGTATAGAGCCAAAAATGTTAGAATTGTGTTGATGTCCCAATATTTATGGACCTGACTGTACCTGTTTTTGCTATCGATTCCGCTCCATTTTCTCAAAGATCGTTAAAGGGCATAGTTCACAATATCCGTTTGACTGTGGGTGACGCTCATGTTGAGGATAT
This sequence comes from Bufo bufo, assembly GCF_905171765.1. Lineage (NCBI taxonomy): Eukaryota > Metazoa > Chordata > Amphibia > Anura > Bufonidae > Bufo > Bufo bufo. Next base: position 363,846,976 of record NC_053393.1, read on the forward strand.
GTCATGTTTCGTCTTAAGCGGATTACCTACTCCTCTAGTGTTGGGGCTACCCTGGCTCACTAAACATAACCCCACCATTTATTGGCAAGCAAGGCAAATAAATGGTTAAAATAAGTTTTGCAGAGAGAATTGCCTCACGGCATCTCTTTCAGATGCTTCTACCAAGACTGTGCCATCTTTTCTCTCTGAATTTTCTGATTTGTTTTCCGAGAGTGGTGTCCAGGAGTTGCTCCCTCACCGGGAGTAGGACTGCCCTATTAATCTCATCCCGGGCGCCAAGCTGCCAAAATCACGATTATACAATCTCTCCCAACCTGAAAGAGTCGCTATGCGTACTTATATCTCTGAGAGCCTGAGAAAGGGACACATCCGACCCTCGAAGTCACCTGTTGCAGCAGTTTTTTTTTGTTAAGAAAAAAGATGCTTCTTTAATACCTTGTCTGGATTTCAGGGAGCTTAACCGTATCACGATTCCTGACCCATATCCGCTTCCTCTGATCCCAGACCTGTTTAACCAGATTGTTGGGGCTAAAGTTTTTTCTAAGTTGGATTTAAGAGGGGCATAGAACCTAGTCAGGGAAGGGGACGAATGGAAGACGGCCTTCAATACCTCTAAGGGTCATTTCGAGAATTTGGTTATGCCCTGTCATGTTGTTTTCCGGGAGGGGGGAACTTTGAAGACCCGGGTCCCATTTTGGCTGATGGGGTGGTCGTCTCTGCTCCTTATCCTGATTTGGAGGCAGAGGTTCAGGTAGCCCAGGCAGAGGCTCCTGATCTTTGTCCTCCTGGGAGGTTGTTTGTGCCTCTCGCTTTATGACACAAGGTTTTTAAGGAGCACCACGATACTGTCCTGGCTGGGAACCAGGGGAGTAGAGCCACAGTGGATCTCATTGCTCGGAGATTCTGACAGACGTTTTTCTCTACCTCTTGTATGACGTTCTTTGTTTTGGTTTAACTTTGTCATCTCCTTTCCTTCTGCCAGGTGTCACTTATTTAGACTAATCGTCTTCCTTTATATTCCGTCCCATACTGCCTCACTTTGCGGTTTATACTACTTCCTGGATGAAGTGTTCACTGCTGGAGGCTGCTGCTGCTGTTTGCTCAGATAAGTCTTTTCCTTTATTGTGTTTCCTTGCTGGCTTGATTCTAGGTGACCCTGACTCCGTCCGTATTAAGTGCAGGGAGCCGGTGGTCATGTGCCCTCACTATTATAGGGTTTTCAGGTGTCACACAGTCCTAGGTACGTGGGCATGCAATTGTCTACCATTGAGACCCTTTGTCACGGCTGTATGTGAGCAACAATAATATACACAGTACAGAGCTACTGACTGGACCCAGAACTAGGGAGGATAAAGGGTGACCCCTGTCCGACCCTCAACGCTCTCCCTATTCTGCTAAAGCACATGCCCGGATCCAAATGGCGGAACGAGGCATGCCCACGTGCCTAAGACTAATGACCACTGTAACCCCTACAATAGTGGAAGGGGCACGGCCACCAGTGCCCTACTCAGTATATGGAGGGAACCGTGGCCACCTCAGATCCAGTCAGAAAATAAACAGGAACACAACAATGTCTGCACACTTAGCTGAAGGTGTTGCAGCCGCAGAGAAGACGGATCCAAGGACAGGCTGGCAATATCCGGAGTGCTAGCTGCAGCAGAACACAGGTCCAGTGAACTGATAGCTACAAGTGAAGAAACTAAAGCAAGAGCTACAACTGAAGTGAGAACTATAATCCACATCCTATCATAGGAGGAGGGGTGATATAAAGAGAGGGAAATCAAACACATGAAGAACAGCTGTGGTGAAAGAAACCAAAAGTAAACAGAGTAGTGAGAACTCCTCCCAGCTCTAGTAGTGACATCATCACAGGGGTGGAGAAACAGAGCTGTGAGAACGTCCCAAAGCTCTGGTAGTGACAGTACCCCCCCTCCCTCTACGGGTGGACTCCGGACACCCAGGACCCACCTTCTCAGGATGAGCCCTATGAAATGCCCTGATGAGGCGAGTGGCTTTAATGTCCGACACCGGAACCCACATCCTCTCCTCAGGACCATAACCCTTCCAATGAACGAGGTACTGAAGAGAACCGCGGACAATGCGAGAGTCCACAATTCTGGAAACCTCAAACTCCAGATTGCCATCAACCAAAATCGGAGGAGGAGGCAAAGAGGAGGGTACCGTGGGCTGGACATATGGTTTTAAGAGGGATCTGTGAAATACATTATGTATCTTCCAAACCCGTGGAAGATCAAGACGGAAGGCAACAGGATTGATGACTGACAAGATTTTATAAGGCCCAATAAACTTGGGACCCAATTTCCAGGAGGGAACCTTCAACTTAATGTTTCTAGTAGACAACCACACCAGATCACCCACATTCAGGTCCGGACCAGGCACACGTCTCTTATCAGCCACACGCCTATACCTCTCACTCATCTTTTTAAGATTACTCTGAATCTTTTGCCAAATGGTAGACAAAGACGAGGAAAATCTCTCCTCCTCAGGTAAACCAGAAAGAGCCCCTCCCGAGAATGTCCCAAACTGCGGATGGAACCCATATGCACCAAAGAATGGTGACTTATCAGAAGATTCCTGACGACGGTTGTTCAGAGCAAACTCAGCAAGAGGGAGAAATGAACACCAATCCTCCTGGTTCTCTGCCACAAAACAGCGCAAATATGTCTCCAGATTCTGATTGAGGCGCTCAGTCTGACCATTCGACTGCGGATGAAAAGCAGAAGAGAAGGACAGCCGAACCCCCAGGCGAGAACAGAAAGCCTTCCAGAACCTGGACACAAACTGCGTGCCTCTATCGGAAACAATATCAGAGGGAATGCCGTGCAATTTAACAATATGGTCGACAAAAGCTTGCGCCAACGTTTTAGCATTGGGTAAACCAGGGAAAGGTACGAAATGAGCCATCTTGCTAAAACGGTCCACCACCACCAGGATCACCGACTTCCCCGAGGAACGAGGAAGATCCGTGATAAAGTCCATGGACAGGTGTGTCCAAGGACGGGAAGGAATGGGTAACGGGAGAAGGGAACCTGAAGGCCGTGAACGAGGGACCTTAGCGCGAGCGCACGTCTCACAAGCAGCCACAAAACCCTCCACCGACTTACGAAGAGCCGGCCACCAAAATCTCCGAGCAATGAGATCTACCGTGGCTCTACTCCCGGGGTGACCAGCAAGAACCGTATCATGATGCTCCTTAAAGAGTTTGTGACGTAGCTCAGGAGGCACGAACAACTTCCCAGAAGGACAACGGGCAGGTGTCTCAGTTTGGGCATCCTGGACCTCGGCCTCCAAATCGGAATATAGAGCAGAAACAACTACTCCCTCCGCCAAAATGGGACCCGGGTCCTCGGAGTTTCCTCCTCCCGGAAAACAGCGAGAGAGAGCATCAGCCTTCACATTTTTTATCCCAGGTCGGAATTTAACAACAAAATTGAATCTGGAGAAGAACAGAGACCATCTGGCCTGTCTCGGATTTATACGCCTGGCCGACTCCAAGTATGCCAAATTCTTATGGTCGGTAAAAACGGTGATAGGGTGCCTGGCCCCCTCCAACCAATGGCGCCATTCCTCGAAAGCCAACTTGATGGCCAACAACTCCCTATCTCCCACATCATAGTTTCTCTCTGCCGGGGAGAGTTTTTTAGAGAAAAAGGCACAGGGTCGCCACTTGGCAGGGGAAGGGCCCTGGGACAAAACCGCACCCTCACCCACCTCGGAAGCATTCACCTCAACAATAAAAGGTAAGGAAACATCGGGATGCACCAAGACGGGAGCAGACGCAAAATTCTCTTTAATCTTAGAAAAGGCTGTAAGCGCCTCCTCCGACCAGGAGGAAAAATCCGCCCCCTTTTTTGTCATGTCAGTGAGGGGTTTGACAACAGAGGAATAATTCAAAATGAACTTTCTGTAATAGTTCGCAAAACCCAGAAAGCGCATCAGTGCCTTCTGATTCTCAGGAAGCTCTCACTCAAGTACAGCACGGACCTTCTCGGGATCCATGCGAAAACCAGAGGCAGAGAGGAGAAAACCCAGAAATTGAATCTCCGATACCATAAAAAGACATTTCTCCAGCTTGGCGTACAATTTATTTTCCCGCAGAATCTGCAGAACCTGAAAAAGATGATCCTGAACATCAGGGGAAAAAATCAAAATATCATCAAGATACACCAATACAAATTTTCCCATTAAATGATAGAAAATACTATTAACAAAATGCTGAAAGACGGCCGGAGCATTCATCAGGCCGAAAGGCATAACGAGATTCTCGAAATGCCCGTCAGGGGTATTAAAGGCCGTTTTCAATTCATCCCCCTCTCTGACCCTGACCAGGTTGTACGCGCCTCTCGAATCCAATTTGGAAAACACCTTGGCCCCAACAATTTGATTGAAGAGGTCCGGGATCAGAGGAAGGGGATAGGGATCGCGAATCGTGATACGGTTCAGCTCCCTAAAATCTAGGCAAGGTCTCAGAGAGCCATCTTTCTTTTTAACAAAAAAAAAACCCCGCGGCCACAGGTGACTTTGAGGGACGAATATGCCCCTTTTCGAGACTCTCGGAGATGTAAGTTCGCATAGCGATTCTTTCCGGTTGTGAGAGATTGTAGAGGCGTGCTTTTGGCAGCTTGGCACCGGGAATGAGGTTAATGGGACTGTCAAACTCCCGGTGAGGAGGTAGCTCCTGAACACCGCTCTCGGAAAACACGTCCGAGAAATCAGAGAGAAATGATGGCACCGTTTTAGTAGACATTTCTGCAAAAGTCGCTGTGAGACAATTCTCTCTACAAAAATCACTCCACTCATTTATTTGCCTTCCTTGCCAATCAATAGTGGGGTTATGTCTAGTGAGCCAGGTTAACCCCAAAACTAGAGGAGACGGCAATCCGTTAAGGACAAAACAAGATATATCCTCCACATGAGTGTCACCTACAGCTAGCCGGATATTGTGAACAATGCCCTTCAGAGATCTCTGTGAGAGTGGAGCAGAGTCAATAGCAAAAACAGGTATATCTTTATCTAATGTGCAAACCTGAAAACCATGCATGGCTACAAATTGAGTGTCAATAAGATTGACAGCCGCTCCACTATCGACAAAAATCTCACAAGAAATGACTTTGCTCTCTAGCGCCACCCTGGCAGACAGGAGAAAACGGGAACTGCAGGTCAGAGGAAAAGCATCAAATCCTACATCAACTTTGCCCAAAGTAGCAGATGAAGCAGAACTTGATGATTTACCTTTTGAGATTTTTCTCTTATTAACGCTCTTAGTACGGTTCAAGAATCTCCTAGACGGACAAACATTTGCGAAATGACCTATGCCCCCACAACAAAAACAGACCATACTCTGAGGACTAAATTCTCTTTTATCAGGGGCAAGTCGAGCTAGCTGCATGGGCTCCTCCTCAGAGGGGAGCGAGACAGGATGAGGCCCCTGCACACTGAATGAGTCCGCACCACTGCCCCTAGACTGACAATGGCTGGACAGAGAGGTCTAGTTTCTTTCTCTTAGACGCCTGTCAAGGCGTACCGCCAATGACATGGCAGACTCTAAGGACGTTGGTCTCTCATGGAAAGCAAACGCATCTTTTAATCTCTCCGAGAGACCATGACAGAACTGACTCCGGAGTGCAGCATCATTCCAACCCGAATCAGCTGCCCATCTCCGAAATTCAGAACAATAAAGCTCCGCAGACCGTTTGTTCTGGCATAAAACACGTAGGTTAGATTCGGCCAGAGCAACACGATCCGGGTCATCATAAATCTGCCCCAGGGCCACAAAAAATCCCTCCACGGATCGAAGGGAGGGATCCCCTGATGGCAGCGAAAAAGCCCAAGTCTGAGCATTACCCCTGAGCAGGGAGATGACAATCCTCACCCTCTGCTCCTGATTACCAGAAGAGTGAGGACACAAGCAAAAATGGAGTTTGCATGCCTCTCTGAAACGAACAAAATTCTCACTGCCCCCGGAGATCGTCTCCGGAAGTGAGACCTTTGGCTCGCAACAGATTCCATGAGCCGGAGCAGGGCCCAATGCTTGAAGCTGGGTCATAGATTGACGGAGATCCGCTACTTCCAAAGAAAGACCCTGCATGCGGTCAACCAGGTCAGAAAGCGGATCCATGTCAAAAAAGGACGGTTTTGGTGGATTATAATGTCACGGCTGTATGTGAGCAACAATAATATACACAGTACAGAGCTACTGACTGGACCCAGAACTAGGGAGGATAAAGGGTGACCCCTGTCCGACCCTCAACGCTCTCCCTATTCTGCTAAAGCACATGCCCGGATCCAAATGGCGGAACGAGGCATGCCCACGTGCCTAAGACTAATGACCACTGTAACCCCTACAATAGTGGAAGGGGCACGGCCACCAGTGCCCTACTCAGTATATGGAGGGAACCGTGGCCACCTCAGATCCAGTCAGAAAATAAACAGGAACACAACAATGTCTGCACACTTAGCTGAAGGTGTTGCAGCCGCAGAGAAGACGGATCCAAGGACAGGCTGGCAATATCCGGAGTGCTAGCTGCGGCAGAACACAGGTCCAGTGAACTGATAGCTACAAGTGAAGAAACTAAAGCAAGAGCTACAACTGAAGTGAGAACTATAATCCACATCCTATCATAGGAGGAGGGGTGATATAAAGAGAGGGAAATCAAACACATGAAGAACAGCTGTGGTGAAAGAAACCAAAAGTAAACAGAGTAGTGAGAACTCCTCCCAGCTCTAGTAGTGACATCATCACAGGGGTGGAGAAACAGAGCTGTGAGAACGTCCCAAAGCTCTGGTAGTGACAGTACCCCCCCCCTCTACGGAAGGACTCCGGACACCCAGGACCCACCTTCTCAGGATGAGCCCTATGAAATGCCCTGATGAGGCGAGTGGCTTTAATGTCCGACACCGGAACCCACATCCTCTCCTCAGGACCATAACCCTTCCAATGAACGAGGTACTGAAGAGAACCGCGGACAATGCGAGAGTCCACAATTCTGGAAACCTCAAACTCCAGATTGCCATCAACCAAAATCGGAGGAGGAGGCAAAGAGGAGGGTACCGTGGGCTGGACATATGGTTTTAAGAGAGATCTGTGAAATACATTATGTATCTTCCAAACCCGTGGAAGATCAAGACGGAAGGCAACAGGATTGATGACTGACAAGATTTTATTGGGCCTTATAAACTTGGGACCCAATTTCCATGAGGGAACCTTCAACTTAATGTTTCTAGTAGACAACCACACCAGATCACCCACATTCAGGTCCGGACCAGGCACACGTCTCTTATCAGCCACACGCCTATACCTCTCACTCATCTTTTTAAGATTACTCTGAATCTTTTGCCAAATGGTAGACAAAGACGAGGAAAATCTCTCCTCCTAAGGTAAACCAGAAAGAGCCCCTCCCGAGAATGTCCCAAACTGCGTATCGAACCCATATGCACCAAAGAATGGTGACTTATCAGAAGATTCCTGACGACGGTTGTTCAGAGCAAACTCAGCAAGAGGGAGAAATGAACACCAATCCTCCTGGTTCTCTGCCACAAAATAGCGCAAATATGTCTCCAGATTCTGATTGAGGCGCTCAGTCTGACCATTCGACTGCGGATGAAAAGCAGAAGAGAAGGACAGCCGAACCCCCAGGCGAGAACAGAAAGCCTTCCAGAACCTGGACACAAACTGCGTGCCTCTATCGGAAACAATATCAGAGGGAATGCCGTGCAATTTAACAATATGGTCGACAAAAGCTTGCGCCAACGTTTTAGCATTGGGTAAACCAGGGAAAGGTACGAAATGAGCCATCTTGCTAAAACGGTCCACCACCACCAGGATCACCGACTTCCCCGAGGAACGAGGAAGATCCGTGATAAAGTCCATGGACAGGTGTGTCCAAGGACGGGAAGGAATGGGTAACGGGAGAAGGGAACCTGAAGGCCGTGAACGAGGGACCTTAGCGCGAGCGCACGTCTCACAAGCAGCCACAAAACCCTCCACCGACTTACGAAGAGCCGGCCACCAAAATCTCCGAGCAATGAGATCTACCGTGGCTCTACTCCCGGGGTGACCAGCAAGAACCGTATCATGATGCTCCTTTAAAGAGTTTGTGACGTAGCTCAGGAGGCACGAACAACTTCCCAGAAGGACAACGGGCAGGTGTCTCAGTCTGGGCAGCCTGGACCTCGGCCTCCAAATCGGAATATAGAGCAGAAACAACTACTCCCTCCGCCAAAATGGGACCCGGGTCCTCGGAGTTTCCTCCTCCCGGAAAACAGCGAGAGAGAGCATCAGCCTTCACATTTTTTATCCCAGGTCGGAATGTAACAACAAAATTGAATCTGGAGAAGAACAGAGACCATCTGGCCTGTCTCGGATTCATACGCCTGGCCGACTCCAAGTATGCCAAATTCTTATGGTCGGTAAAAACGGTGATAGGGTGCCTGGCCCCCTCCAACCAATGGCGCCATTCTTTGAAAGCCAACTTGATGGCCAACAACTCCCTATCTCCACATCATAGTTTCTCTCTGCCGGGGAGAGTTTTTTAGAGAAAAAGGCACAGGGTCGCCACTTGGCAGGGGAAGGGCCCTGGGACAAAACCGCACCCACACCCACCTCGGAAGCATTCACCTCAACAATAAAAGGTAAGGAAACATCGGGATGCACCAAGACGGGAGCAGACGCAAAATTCTCTTTAATCTTAGAAAAGGCTGTAAGCGCCTCCTCCGACCAGGAGGAAAAATCCGCCCCCTTTTTTGTCATGTCAGTGAGGGGTTTGACAACAGAGGAATAATTCAAAATGAACTTTCTGTAATAGTTCGCAAAACCCAGAAAGCGCATCAATGCCTTCTGATTCTCAGGAAGCTCTCACTCAAGTACAGCACGGACCTTCTCGGGATCCATGCGAAAACCAGAAGCAGAGAGGAGAAAACCCAGAAATTGAATCTCCGATACCATAAAAAGACATTTCTCCAGCTTGGCGTACAATTTATTTTCCCGCAGAATATGCAGAACCTGAAAAAGATGATCCTGATGGGTCTGAACATCAGGGGAAAAAATCAAAATATCATCAAGATACACCAATACAAATTTCCCCATTAAATGATAGAAAATACTATTAACAAAATGCTGAAAGACGGCCGGAGCATTCATCAGGCCGAAAGGCATAACGAGATTCTCAAAATGCCCGTCAGGGGTATTAAAGGCCGTTTTCCATTCATCCCCCTCTCTGACCCTGACCAGGTTGTACGCGCCTCTCAAATCCAATTTGGAAAACACCTTGGCCCCAACAATTTGATTGAAGAGGTCCGGGATCAGAGGAAGGGGATAGGGATCGCGAATCGTGATACGGTTCAGCTCCCTAAAATCTAGGCAAGGTCTCAGAGAGCCATCTTTCTTTTTAACAAAAAAAAAACCCGCGGCCACAGGTGACTTTGAGGGACGAATATGCCCCTTTTCGAGACTCTCGTAGATGTAAGTTCGCATAGCGATTCTTTCCGGTTGTGAGAGATAGTAGAGGCGTGCTTTTGGCAGCTTGGCACCGGGAATGAGGTTAATGGGACTGTCAAACTCCCGGTGAGGAGGTAGCTCCTGAACACCGCTCTCGGAAAACAGGTCCGAGAAATCAGAGAGAAATGATGGCACCGTTTTAGTAGACACCTCTGCAAAAGTCGCTGTGAGACAATTCTCTCTACAAAAATCACTCCACTCATTTATTTGCCTTCCTTGCCAATCAATAGTGGGGTTATGTCTAGTGAGCCAGGGTAACCCCAAAACTAGAGGAGACGGCAATCCGTTAAAGGGTTTCTATCACTTGGTATGACATATTTAGGTGTCAGACACTAGCGATCCGCTAGTGTCTGCTCTGCCCAACCATCCTAATATGATAGGTTTTGGGGCAGCCGTTTTGCTAAAATAAGAACTTATATCTATATGCTAATGAGCCTCTAGGTGCTATGGGGGCGTCATTAGCACCTAGAGGCTCCGTCTACCTTCATAAACTGTCGCCGCCCAGCGCGTCCCTCCAGCCCGCCCATCTCCTGCTGAATGCGATCCTCTCCATGCGCGTCTCTGTTCTGCGCATGCGCAATGAATGTCTGACCGCTTCCCTGCTCAGACATCTCCACTGCGCCTGTTCCTCGGAGCACTATGATGTCATCGGCGCAGGCGCAGTGGAGATGTCTGAGCAGGGAAGCGGTCAGACATTTATTGCGCATGCGCAGAACAGAGACGCGCATGGAGAGGATCGCATTCAGCAGGAGATGGGCGGGCTGGAGGGACGCTCTGGGCGGCGACAGTTTATGAAGGTAGACGGAGCCTCTAGGTGCTAATGACGCCCCCATAGCACATAGAGGCTCATTAGCATATAGATATAAGTTCTTATTTTAGCAAAACGGCTGCCCCAAAACCTATCATATTAGAATGGTTGGGCAGAGCAGACACTAGCGGATCGCTAGTGTCTGACACCTAAATATGTCATACCAAGTGATAGAAACCCTTTAAGGACAAAACAAGATATATCCTCCACATGAGTGTCACCTACAGCTAGCCGGATATTGTGAACAATGCCCTTCAGAGATCTCTGTGAGAGTGGAGCAGAGTCAATAGCAAAAACAGGTATATCTTTATCTAATGTGCAAACCTGAAAACCATGCATGCCTACAAATTGAGTGTCAATAAGATTGACAGCCGCTCCACTATCGACAAAAATCTCACAAGAAATGACTTTGCTCTCTAGCGCCACCCTGGCAGACAGGAGAAAACGGGAACTGCAGGTCAGAGGAAAAGCATCAAATCCTACATCAACTTTGCCCAAAGTAGCAGATGAAGCAGAACTTGATGATTTACCTTTTGAGATTTTTCTCTTATTATCGCTCTTAGTACGGTTCAAGAATCTCTTAGACGGACAAACATTTGCCAAATGACCTATGCCCCCACAACAAAAACAGACCATACTCTGGAGGACTAAATTCTCTTTTATCAGGGGCAAGTCGAGCTAGCTGCATGGGCTCCTCCTCAGAGGGGAGCGAGACAGGATGAGGCCCCTGCACACTGAATGAGTCCGCACCACTGCCCCTAGACTGACAATGGCTGGACAGAGAGGTCTCGTTTCTTTCTCTTAGACGCCTGTCAAGGCGTACCGCCAATGACATGGCAGACTCTAAGGACGTTAGTCTCTCATGAAAAGCAAACGCATCTTTTAATCTCTCCGAGAGACCATGACAGAACTGACTCCGGAGTGCAGCATCATTCCAACCCGAATCAGCTGCCCATCTCCGAAATTCAGAACAATAAAGCTCCGCAGACCGTTTGTTCTGGCATAAAACACGTAGGTTAGATTCGGCCAGAGCAACACGATCCGGGTCATCATAAATCTGCCCCAGGGCCACAAAAAATCCCTCCACGGATCGAAGGGAGGGATCCCCTGATGGCAGCGAAAAAGCCCAAGTCTGAGCATTACCCCTGAGCAGGGAGATGACAATCCTCACCCTCTGCTCCTGATTACCAGAAGAGTGAGGACACAAGCAAAAATGGAGTTTGCATGCCTCTCTGAAACGAACAAAATTCTCACTGCCCCCGGAGAACGTCTCCGGAAGTGAGACCTTTGGCTCGCAACAGACTCCATGAGCCGGAGCAGGGCCCAATGCTTGAAGCTGGGTCATAGATTGACGGAGATCCGCTACTTCCAAAGAAAGACCCTGCATGCGGTCAACCAGGTCAGAAAGCGGATCCATGTCAAAAAAGGACGGTTTTGGTGGATTATAATGTCACGGCTGTATGTGAGCAACAATAATATACACAGTACAGAGCTACTGACTGGACCCAGAACTAGGGAGGATAAAGGGTGACCCCTGTCCGACCCTCAACGCTCTCCCTATTCTGCTAAAGCACATGCCCGGATCCAAATGGCGGAACGAGGCATGCCCACGTGCCTAAGACTAATGACCACTGTAACCCCTACAATAGTGGAAGGGGCACGGCCACCAGTGCCCTACTCAGTATATGGAGGGAACCGTGGCCACCTCAGATCCAGTCAGAAAATAAACAGGAACACAACAATGTCTGCACACTTAGCTGAAGGTGTTGCAGCCGCAGAGAAGACGGATCCAAGGACAGGCTGGCAATATCCGGAGTGCTAGCTGCAGCAGAACACAGGTCCAGTGAACTGATAGCTACAAGTGAAGAAACTAAAGCAAGAGCTACAACTGAAGTGAGAACTATAATCCACATCCTATCATTGGAGGAGGGGTGATATAAAGAGAGGGAAATCAAACACATGAAGAACAGCTGTGGTGAAAGAAACCAAAAGTAAACAGAGTAGTGAGAACTCCTCCCAGCTCTAGTAGTGACATCATCACAGGGGTGGAGAAACAGAGCTGTGAGAACGTCCCAAAGCTCTGGTAGTGACACCCTTGCATGTGCATAGCAGTCAGGGAGAGCTCTTACATAGAAACATAGAAACATAGAATGTGTCGGCAGATAAGAACCATTTGGCCCATCTAGTCTGCCCAATATATCTGAATCCTATGAATAGTCCCTGGCCCTATCTTATATGAAGGATAGCCTTATGCCTATCCCATGCATGCTTAAACCCCTTCACTGTATTTGCAGCTACCACTTCTGCAGGAAGGCTATTCCATGCATCCACTACTCTCTCAGTAAAGTAATACTTCCTTATATTACTTTTAAACCTTTGCCCCTCTAATTTAAAACTGTGTCCGCTTGTGGTAGTTTTTCTTCTTTTAAATATGCTCTCCTCCTTTACCGAGTTGATTCCCTTTATGTATTTAAAAGTTTCTATCATATCCCCTCTGTCTCTTCTTTCTTCCAAGCTATACATATTAAGGTCCTTTAACCTTTCCTGGTAAGTTTTATCCTGCAATCCATGTACTAGTTTAGTAGCTCTTCTCTGAACTCTCTCTAGAGTATCTATATCCTTCTGGAGATATGGCCTCCAGTACTGCGCACAATACTCCAAGTGAGGTCTCACCAGTGTTCTGTACAGCGGCATAAGCACTTCACTCTTTCTACTGCTTATACCTCTCCTTATACCTCTCTTAGGGTTTTAAAGGGCTCACCTATATGCTCCTTAGTTTGGGATCAAGCCAGTCGGTCGTTTATTTATAAGTTCCAGCTATCTGCAACTTCACCCGTGACAATAATTTCTACTGGTGAAGCAGGGGTGTGATATTCCTTCTTCCACAAATTCTGCTCTTTTATAGGGACTTTTGTCACAGGGTCATTTTGAAAATAACAGGCAGATGAAGAGGCAGGCCATTCCGCAGGGGTGGTAGCGGTTGGGCAGGTGCACCAGGCCGGAGCTTAAGTGCACACTCCTCATCCTCTCTATCTGCACCCTCTTCACTCTCTGCTGTGTGCACCCCCAAAGACACCACCACCACCACCATATCCCCTCCGCTCGAGTCAGAGGAATTTTTTTCCCATCCATTACAAGACCTTACCAATGCGCAGCCATTCTTGGCATCGGATCAGGAAGAGGAGGTATCAACGTTCGCCACCCAGCAGTCTGACGACAGTAACCAGATCAGCCCAAAGAGGGTGTTCCCCGCTGTTGCTGCCTACTCCGAGATCTCTAATGTCGGTGGTGGTGAAGGGGACGATGATGACGTGTTTATGGACGTCACATGGGTGCCCACAAGAGAGGAAGAGGAGGGGAGTTCAGAGGGAGAGATGGAGCAGCAGATAGGGAGGAGAAGCAGACAGAACTTACAGTGCACAGGAGGCAAAAAGCAGACTGCTAATGTATCTGGAATGAGCCATCCACCTTGCACAGTCCGATACTGGCGCTCCCAGGACCCTGGCACATGGCTCCGCAGTGTGGTCTTTTTTTAACGTATCCGCTGCTGACAATAGTGTTGCCATCTGCAGCCTGTGCTGTCAACGCATAAGTCGCGGTAAGCCCAACACTCAACTAGGGACGACCGCTTTAAGAAGGCACCTGGCCTCCCATCACGAAGCCCAGTGCTAGCAACACCGTCAGAACCCACAAAGACACATTCTTGGTGCTCCACATCCTGCCTGTTCTCCTTCTCGTCTCTCTTCCCTTTTGTCCTCCACTTCACCTTCCACCGTGCCGTTGTCGCGTTCATCTGGCAAAAGTCACGCTTCCGTGGCCCAAATGTTCGAGCGAAAAAAGATGATGATGCCGGATAACCCTCTTGCCCAACGGCTGACTGCTGGCCTGTCGGAACTGCTAGCCCGCCAAATACAGCCATATAAACTGGTGGACTCGGAGGACTTTAGAAAATTTGTCGCCATTGGCACACCGCAATGGAAGGTCCCTGGAAAGTTATATTTCTCCCAGAAGGGGATCGAGGAGCTATATGGCCACATTCAGCGGCAAGTGAATGTATCACTGGCACACAGTGTCAGCGCCAAGATACATCTGACCACAGACATGTGGTCTAGCAAATACGGACAGGGAAGGTACATAACTTTTTTGCCCACTGGGTGAACCTTCTGACGGCCGTCAAGCATGCAACCCATGGCACCCGTGTGGATTTGGTGTTACCGCCACGGATTGCATGCAGGCCTGCCTCTTCTTCCCCTTCTCCTACTCCATCCTCAGTGTCCTCCTCGGCTGACTCCTCCTTTTCCACTGCGCCCCCCAAGCTCCCCAGAACCTACTCGAAGTGCCAGGTGAGATGTTGCCATGCTGTGCTGCGTCTGTTGTGCCTGGAAGCCAAGAGCCACACCGGTCCTGCACTCCTTTCAGCTTTGCAGACACATGCCGATCAGTGGCTAACCCCGCTCAATTTGACAGTAGTGATGTCGCGAACATAAAATTTTACATTCGTGAACGCCGAATGCGAATTTCTGCAAATGTTCGCGAACGGGCGAACCGGGCGAACCGCCATAGACTTCAATAGGCAGGCGAATTTTAAAACCCACAGGGACTCATTCTAGCCAAAAGTTGTTTCAAGGGGACTAACACCTGGACTGTGGCCTGCCGGAGGGGGATCCATGGCAAAACTCCCATGGAAAATGATGTAGTTGACGCAGAGTTGGATTTTAATCCATAAAGGGCATAAATCACCTAACAATCCAATTTTTTTTTGAACAACGTGGTTTAAAACATCCAGTGTGTGTATACGATCAGGTATGATGTTGTATTGATCAGGTAGTGTAAGGGTTACGCCCGCTTCACAGACATTGACAGACCAAACTCCCCTTTTAATACACTGCAAACAACCGCAAACAGTCCATTTGCCCAACCGCAAACTCCCCATTTGTTCAAGGTTGGATACCAAGCTAGCCATGTCCCGTTGATGTCATTGAAGGTTTCTTCCTCCACCCAGCCACGTACAACACCAAGGGTCCCCGAAAGGTGAATTGAATAAATTTTTTGAATGGGGAGATGGTTAAAAAAACGCTGGCTCCCTCCCCTTTGTTTGAATCCACGGTCATTGCGTCTGTGCCGTGCAATTTACTGCCCCACCCGATATGAGTGGTATTTTCTGTAGTTCTCTCTTCTCATCAGTTTAATCCCTGTTACGTCCCCAATCTGGGGTCAATTTATTAAATAGATTTTTCGACGGGGAGATGGTTAAAAAAAATGCTGGCTCCCTCCCCTTTGTTTGAATCCACGCCACGGTCACTGTGTCTGCGCCGTGCAATTTACTGTCACACCCGATATGAGTGCTATTTTCTGTAGTACTATTCTCATCAGTTTAATCCCTGTTACGTCCCATATCAGGGTGGGATTGCCTTTAGTGAAATTTTTTTTAGGCCGGGTACCTTCGACTGCCTTCGTATTTGTGAGTGAATGACACCCTGTAACAGTATAAGTGGAAGTCTAGCCACTAGCCAGTGGACACTATACAGTCTGTGTGGGCCTGACACACACGGGCTTGCAAATGGGATTATATCACAGAAAAATATTAAATAGAATTTTTTTTTATCTGCGAGGTATTTGTGAGTGAATGACACCCTGTAACAGTATAAGTGGAAGTCTAGCCACTAGCCAGTGGACACAATACAGTCTGTGTGGGCCTGACACACACGGGCTTGCAAATGGGATTATATCACAGAAAAATATTAAATATAATTTTTTTTTATCTGCGAGGTATTTGTGAGTAAATGACACCCTGTAACGGTATAAGTGGAGGTCTAGCCACTAGCCAGTGGACACAATACAGTCTGTGTGGGCCTGACACACACGGGCTTGCAAATGGGATTAGATCACAGAAAAATATTAAATATAATTTTTTTTTATCTGCGAGGTATTTGTGAGTAAATGACACCCTGTAACGGTATAAGTGGAGGTCTAGCCACTAGCCAGTGGACACAATACAGTCTGTGTGGGCCTGACAAACACGGGCTTGCAAATGGGATTAGATCACAGAAAAATATTAAATAGAATTTTTTTTATCTGTGAGGTATTTGTGAGTGAATGACACCCTGTAACAGTATAAGTGGAAGTCTAGCCACTAGCCAGTGGACACAATACAGTCTGTGTGGGCCTGACACACACGGGCTTGCAAATGGGATTAGATCACAGAAAAAAATTTAATAGAATTTTTATTTATCTGCGAGGTATTTGTGAGTGAATGACACCCTATAACAGTATAAGTGGAAGTCTAGCCACTAGTCAGTGGACACAATACAGTCTGTGTGGGCCTGACACACACGGGCTTGCAACTGTGATTATATCACAGAAAAATATTAAATAGAATTTTTATTTATCTGCAAGGTATTTGTGAGTGAATGACACCCTATAACAGTATAAGTGGAAGTCTAGCCACTAGCCAGTGGACACAATACAGTCTGTGTGGGCCTGACACACACGGGCTTGCAAATGGGATTAGATCACAGAAAAATATTAAATATAATTTTTTTTTATCTGCGAGGTATTTTCTGTCACACCCTGTATGAATGGTGTGCACACAGTACTGTCTGTGACTGAGCCTGCAGCCTCTCACACACGGGCAGGCAACTGCAATATATATATATATATATATATATATATATATATAAAATAAAAAAAGCAGACTGATGTACCAGCCCTGAAAAGGGCTTTTTGGGGTGCTGTCAGGACGCTGTCCTTACAGCAGATGAGTCTGTGGACACAGAACAATGCCCTAGCTAACGCTTTCCCTATTGAATCAGCAGCAGCAGCACTGTCCCTCCTCTCACTGAGAATGCAGATTCCGAATGAATCTAAAATGGATGCTGTCCAGGAGGTGGGAGGGTCTGGGAGGGAGGGTCTGCTGCTGATTGGCTGGAATGTGTCTGCTGACTGTGAGGTACAGGGTCAAAGTTTACTCAATGATGATGTATAGGGGGCGGACCGAACATCGCATATGTTCTCCCGCCGCGGCGAACGCGATCAAGCTATGTTCGCCGGGAACTATTTGCCGGCGAACTATTCGGGCCATCTGTATTTGACAGTTGGTTTTGTGGTGTGCGACAACGGTGCCAATCTGCTCAGCACGCTGAAACAGGGCAAAATGACATCCACCCTCAGGGTAGGCCTATACCGACAGGTGTCCGACTACATCAGGTTAACGCCCGATGTGGACACTATGAGAAGCAAGGAACCCCTGGACTACTGGGTGTGCAGGCTTGACCTGTGGCCAGAGCTGGCACAATTTGCCATGGAACTCTTAGCTTGCCCCTCGTCCAGTGTCCTGTCCGAAAGGACGTTCAGCGCATGAAAGGGGGGATCGTGACCGATAAGCGCACTCGCCTAGCTCACGACAGTGTGGACTACCTCACATTTCTAAAAATGAATGAAGCATGGATCTCAAAGGAATTCAACACATGTGACGACCACGTTTAATTGAATTTCCTCATGACGGCCCACAAATATCCGCCACCACCCAGCACAAATAATGGTCCCTGTCTTAGGTAAATACAGCAGCATAAAATGCCTTTTCTGTCAGTTGAATGTCTAATGTTTTGGGCCTCGGAGAAATTCAACACCTGTGATGACCAGGTGTTTCAACTATTATCATTAGGGTTATTTTCAAGAGGGGGGATTTTGTTAGCCATGTTTTTAATCCAATTCTATATTTTTTGTTCTTTTAAACATATGTATTTGACCTGTATTTGTACTGGACTTCAGTAAAATTGATATCCACTGACCGTCTAATAGATCTCCAGCCACATACTTACTTGTTTTTTTTATGTACGCTGAATGCATAATTTTTGGGGCCTGTAGTCCATTGGCCTGCTGTAAAATTGATATCCAATGACCATATAATATACCTCCAGCCACATACTTACTTGTTCTTTTATGTGCACTGAATGCATAATTTTTGGGGCCTGTAGTACACTGGCCTGCTGTAAAATGAATATCCAATGATCGTGTAATCTACCTCCAGCCACATACTTATTTGTTCTTTTATGTACGCTGAATGCATAATTTTTGGGGTCTGTAGTCCACTGGCCTGCTGTAAAATTGATATCCAATGACCGTGTAATCTACCTCCAGCAACATACTTACTTGTTCTTTTATGTACGCTGAATGCATAATTTTTGGGGCCTGTAGTGGTCACCGCCAGCCCTGGGAGAGATCTTAGAAGTTCAGATAGACGGAAGACTCAGGAAAACAGATCTCTCTTGTTTTCATTGTTGCTGACAGGTTTCCACCCCTTCGCAGATGCTGCTCATAATCAGTCAGGTGGCTCTTTATATGTTCCGCCTCTCACTTGTTTCCCTGCAGCTAATAGTTCTTCTGTGAGTGCTTTGCTTGTGTGGTGGTTCTCCTGTCCAGTTGCTTCTCAAGCTAAGTACTTTTCCCTTTCCTGTTGTGTCTGTTCTGACTAGGCCTCAGGGAGACACTAGCTCCTTCAGTTTGGAAGGAGCCGGTTGCCTTTTTCCCTGTTCCCTAAGCTGAGGGTTTGGTGCAGTGTTTCAGCAGTCTCAGGTTCTGGTGCATGTGCATTTCTACCTTTGAGATTTGCACATGTTGTTAGCAGCTTAGGGAGAGATATTCAGGGATTGCTAGGAGGTGACCTCTTTTCCCTAGGTTCGTGGCCTAATCTGTTGTTGTTTTGTTGTGGCTCCCTTTGGTTGTCCTTCCTTCCCCGTACTACCCGTGACATTATTAGCCGCAGTATACCGTTACTGTTTCCCCTGCTCTGTGTTGTCATGGATCCAGTCTCTGCACTGGGGGATCGCATTGAGGGGTTGTTGCTGGAGGTAGCAGACCTTCATGAATCTGTTTTAAGGTGGCAGGCGTCTGTCTCGGCCAATGGGTTCCAGACCTGCTCTGAACCTAAGATCGCCCTCCCGGACCGATTTTCTGGAGAAACTGACAACTTTGTTCGGTTCAGGGAGGCTTGTAAACTTTATTTTTGCTTACGCCCTCGCTCCTCTGGTGACGAGAGTCAAAAGGTGGGGATCGTTATTTCTTTATTGAAAGGTGACCCTCAATCCTGGGCCTTTTCTTTGCCGACCGGATACAAATCCCTCCGGTCGGTGGAGGATTTTTTCAGAGCCCTAGGACTTATTTATGACGACCCAGATCGAGTTTCTCTGGCTGAATCTATGTTGCCCAGCTTGCAACAGGTAAATCGGTCTGCTGAGAGACTAAAAGATGCCCTAGCACTCCATGAAAATCCTGTTTCATTAGAAGCTGCCATGTCTCTTTGCGGTACAAATTGATAGACGTCTGAGGGAAAGTTGCAAGACTCCGTTCCCTCGGGACGTATTGCCTGAAGGGAGGTCGGTCCCCTCTGACACTCGAGGTACTGAGACACCTGATCCCATGCAATTGGGACGGGTCTCTCCAGACCCTGGTGATAAGACCTTCAGGGCTAATAAGAGACTCTGTTTTTTTGTGGTAAAGGGGGTCATTTTGTTAATGTTTGTCCCTATGTAAAATATCAAGGCGAGAATAGAAAAAAAAAAGGAGTTACCAATAAGTTTTGCTCTCTAACTCTTGGCAGAGTAGTTGGGGAATCTGAAAACATGCTCTTGTCTTTTACCGGTAGTACCTGTTTTCTCCTGCCTGCCAGGGTGGCGCTAGATTCCAAAAATATTGATGTGGAGGTATTTTTGGACAGCAGGGCAGGGGTTAACCTTGTGGATTACCAGTTAGTCCTGATGCATGGTTTTAAATCTAATGCACTGGACAAAGAAATCTGTGTTTTCGCTATTGATTCTGCTCCCCTTTCTCAAAATTCTTTGACTCACATGGTGCAGGATATCCATTTAAGAGTGGGGGATTCTCATGTTGAGGGTATTTCTTGTTTTATAATGAAGGATCTGCCGGCTCCTCTGGTGCTAGGGTTGCCATCGTTGACCAAACATAATCCTATTATTGAATGGCAAGTGAGATAGATCTGGGCTGGTTTCTGTATGGACAACTGTCTCATCACATCTCTTGATGGGATATCCACTAAGATGTTACCCTCGTTTCTCTCAGATTTTTCCGATGTGTTCTCGAGTGTGGATCAGGAGTTGCCCCCTCATAGAGAATATGATTGCCCTGTCAATCTGATTCCCGGAGCTAAGTTGCCAAAGTATCGGTTGTATAACCTTTCTGAACCCGAAAGAGTTGCTATGCGAAAGTATATTACTGAGATTTTGACAAAGGGACACATCAGACCATCTAAGTCCCTATATCGGCGGGGTTCTTTTTTGTAAAGAAAAAAGATGGGACATTGAGACCGTGTCTAGATTTCCGAGAGTTGAATAGCATAACTATCCGTGATCCTTATCCCCTTCCCCTGATCCCAGATTTGTTCAACCAGATTGTTGGAGCTAAGGTGTTGTCTAAATTAGACCTAAGAGGGGCATATAATCTGGTAAGAATCAGAGAGTGGGATGAATGGAAGACAGCTTTTAATACTCCTGTGGGTCATTAGAACTTGGTCATGCCTTTTGGCTTGACCAATGCCCCGGCAGTATTTCAACATTTCATGAATGACATTTTTCATCATTTGGTGGGAAGATTTGTTGTCGTATACCTAGATGACATATTGATTTACTCGCCTGACATGGAGAGTCATCAGGACCATTTGAGACAAGTCTTGCTGATCCTCCGGGAGAATAAGTTATATGCGAAGATAGAAAAATGTGTGTTTGCTGTTCAAGAGATATCTTTTCTGGGTTACCTGCTTTCCTCTTCGAGCTTTCGCATGGATCCCGAAAAAGTCTGTGCTGTCTTGGAATGGGATCTGCCCGAGAATCAGAAAGCGCTTATGAGGTTTTAGGGGTTTACCAATTTTTCAAAAAAAACTCTCTTCTGCCGAGAGAAATTATGATGTTGGCAATAGAGAGTTGCTAGCCATTAAGTTGGCCTTTGAGGAATGGCGTCATTGGTTAGAAGGAGCGATTCATCCCATTACTGTATTTACCGATCATAAAAATCTGGCCTACCTAGAGTCGGCTAAACGTTTGAACCCAAGGCAGGCCAGATGTTCTTTGTTTTTCACCAGATTTAAATTCATTGTCACTTTTCGCCCTGCGGTCAAAAATGTCAAGGCGGTTGCCTTGTTGTGTAGCTTCCCTGGGGGGGTGATACTGAGGATCCTGGTCTGATTTTGGCTGATGGGGTGGTTGTATCCACCCTCTAACCTGAACTGGAGGCAGAGGTGTTGGAAGTTCAGGGAGAGGCACCTGATTCCTGTCCCCCAGGGAGGTTGTTTGTTCCTTCTGAGCTTTGTCACAAGGTGTTTAAGGAACATCATGATACTGTCCTTGCTGGACACCCTGGGAGCAGATCCACTGCTTATCTTGTTTCTCAGAGATTCTGGTGGCCGGGTTTACGGAAGAGTGTTCAGGGCTATGTGGCAGCTTGTGAGACCTGTGCACGTGCCAAGGTGACTCACACTCGGCCCTCAGGATCTCTTCTTCCTTTGTCCATCTCATCCCTGGACGCACTTGTCTATGGACTTTATCACCAATTTGCCCAGTTCCTCGGGGATGACGGTGATTTTGGTGGTGGTCGACTGCTTCCGTAAGATGGCACACTTTATTCCATTTTCTGGTTTACCCAATGCCAAAACTCTGGCTCTGACTTTTGTTCATAACATTGTGAAATTAACCGGCATTCCCTCTGATGTAGTGTCTGATAGAGGGACTCAATTTGTGTCCAGATTCTGGAAGGTTTTCTGTACTCGCCTGGGAATTAGTTTGTCCTTCTCTTCGGCTTTTCACCCTCAGTCGAAGAGACAAACTTAACACACTAACCAGAATCTGGAGACATATTTGAGAAGTTTTGTCGCAGAGAATCAGGAGGAGTGGTCCTCATTTTTGTCTTTGGCTGAATTTGCTTTGAATAACCGTCGTCCGTCCACTGATAAGTCACCATTTTCTGGTGCATATGGGTTTCACCCTCAGTTTGGTACGTTCTCTGGGAATAGTTCCTCTGGTATACCTGATGAGGAGAGATTTGCTTCTTCCTTGTCATCTATGTGGCAGAAAATTCAAATCAATTTAACCCCTTTAACAGCCTTATTTCACCTTAAGGAGCAGGCCATTTTTTGCAAATCTGACCAGTGTCACTTTATGTGGTGATAACTTTAAAACGCTTTGACTTATCCAGGCCATTCTGAGATGTTTTTTTCGTCACATATTGTACTTTATGACACTGGTAAAATGAAGTAAAAAAAAAATCATTTTTATTTATAAAAAAATCCCAAATTTACCAAAAATTAGTAAAAAAATTGCAAATTTCCAAGTTTCAATTTCTCTACTTCTATAATACATAGTAATACCTCAAAAAATAGTTATTAATTTAAATTCCCCATATGTCTACTTCATGTTTGGATCATTTTGGGAATGATATTTTATATTTTGGGATGTTACAAGGCTTAGAAGTTTATTTTCAAAAACCCAATTTTTAGGGACCAGTTCAGGTCTGAAGTCACTTTGTGAGGCTTACATAATAGAAACCACCCAAAAATTACCCCATTCTAGAAACTACACCCCTCAAGATATTCAAAACTGATTTTACAAATGTTGTTAACCCTTTAGGTGTTCCACAAGAGTTAATGGCAAATGGAGATAAAATTTCAGAATTCTTGGCAAATTTTCCATTTTAATCCATTTTTTCCAGTAACAAAGCAAGGATTAACAGCCAAACAAAACTCAATATTTATTGCCCAGATTCTTTAGTTTGCAGAAACACCCCATATGTGGCCGTAAACTACTGTACGGGCACACAGTAGGGCGTAGAGGGAAAGGGGCGCCATATGGTTTTTGGAAGGCAGATTTTGTTGGACTGGTTTATTTACACCATGTCCCATTTGAAGCCCCCCTGATGCACCCCTAGAGTAGAAACTCCATAAAAGTGACCCCAACTAAGAAACTACACCCCTCAAGGTATTCAAAACTGATTTTACGAACTTTGTTAACCCTTTAGGTGTTGCACAAGAGTTATTGGCAAATAAGGATGAAATTTGAGAATTTCATTTTTTTGCAAAATATTAAATTTTAACCCATTTTTTCAACTAACAAAGCAAGGGTTAACAGCCAAACAGGACTGTCTATTTATTGCCCTGACTCTGCCGTTTACAGAAACACCCCATATGTGGTCGTACACTACTATACGGGCACACAGTAGGGCGTAGAGGGAAAGGTGCGCCATATGGTTTTTGGAAGGCAGATTTTGCTGGACTGGTTTATTTACACCATGTCCCATTTGAAGCCCCCCTGATGCACCCCTAGAGTAGAAACTCCAAAAGGGACCCCATCTAAGTACCTACACCCCTCAAGGTATTCAAAACTGATTTAATGAACTTTGTTAACCCTTTAGGTGTTGCACAAGAGTTATTGGCAAATAAGGATGAAATTTGAGAATTTCATTTTTTTGCAAAATATTAAATTTTAACCCATTTTTTCAACTAACAAAGCAAGGGTTAACAGCCAAACAGGACTGTCTATTTATTGCCCTGACTCTGCCGTTTACAGAAACACCCCATATGTGGTCGTACACTACTATACGGGCACACAGTAGGGCGTAGAGGGAAAGGTGCGCCATATGGTTTTTGGAAGGCAGATTTTGCTGGACTGGTTTATTTACACCATGTCCCATTTGAAGCCCCCCTGATGCACCCCTAGAGTAGAAACTCCAAAAGGGACCCCATCTAAGTACCTTGACCCCTCAAGGTATTCAAAACTGATTTAATGAACTTTGTTAACCTTTTAGGTGTTGCAGAAGAGTTATTGGCACATGGGGATAAAATTTGAGAATTTCATTTTTTTGCCAAGTTTTCCATTTTAACCAATTTTTTCCACTAACAAAGCAAGGGTTAACAGCCAAACAAGACTGTATCTTTATTGCCCTGACTCTGCCGTTTACAGAAACACCCCATATGTGGTCGTACACTACTGTACGGCCACGCGGCGGGGCGTAGAGGGAATGGAGCGCTGTGTGGTTTTTGGATGGCTGATTTTTATGGACCGGTTTATTTACACCGTGTCCTGTTTCAACCCCCCTGATGCACCCCTGGAGTAGAAACTCCCTAAAAGTGACCCCATTTTGGAAACTACGGGATAAGGTGGCGGTTTTGTTGGAACTATTTTTAGGGTACATATGATTTTTGGTTGCTGTATATTACATTTTTGTGAGGTAAGGTTACCAAAAAATGAAATTCTGAAATTTCATCTCCATTTGCCATTAACTGTTGAAGAACATCTAAAGGGTTAATAAAGTTTATAAAATTTATTTTGAATACCTTGAGGGGTTATCACGGTCGGCGTGGCTATCACATACGTGACACAGAGGGAGGGAACGAGGAAGGCCCTGCCCAAGTGAGAGGGAAGATGGTGACCCCTGACTCACCTGGCGGCTGGCACCTGGCTGCCCTGACGTCCCTAGACGGGTTCCTCACCCGTACGCCGATCACGTGCCTAAAGCCCTGGCTTTCCCTGAGCTGAGCCCTAGGTAGTGAACAGGGCGATGGGAACACTAGTCCGCACCACTAACTCTAAGGGAAAACACCAAGGGGAGGACAGACAACACAGACTCAACATATATTCCCAGGTGGGCGACAACAGGAGACAACAATAAGCCAAACAGGGATCCGGAGGGTAGCACACAGGAACAACAACCAGGATTAACCACTCCAGTGGGTCAGTATAGATGTCCAGGCAGGAAGCTCTATAACTGGCAACTAGAGAAGTGTGAGGGGAGAATATAAGGAGGTAGGGAGTGGCAGACACGAAACAGCTGAGGAGGAGAAGCTACGGATCCCTGAGAGAGACAAAAAGGATAGCAAGGCAAACACAGAAAACAATAACTAAGAAACACCATGATCTTTAGATATAGAGCGCGCAGCCACCCGCTGCGACCTCCTGACCCCGGGTATAACGGAGTCAGACGTGGCTCTTGATACCCTCGTGACAGTACCCCCCCTTTCACGAGGGGCCTCCGGACACTCAGGACCAGGTCTCTCCGGATGAGAGGCATGGAAAGTCTGAATTAACCTGTTGACGTTTACCTCTGACGCTGGAACCCACATTCTTTCCTCGGGACCGTAACCCCTCCAATGCACAAGATACTGAAGAGAGCGGCGGACCCGACGAGAATCAACAATTCTGGCTATTTGAAACTCCAGATTACCATCCACAATAACAGGAGGAGGTGGCAGCGGCGATGGTTCTAGAGGTGGAACATACTTCTTGAGTAACGATTTATGGAAGACGTTATGGATCTTAAAAGTCTGAGGTAGCTCCAGGCGAAAAGCCACAGGGTTAATGACGGCTACTATTTTATAGGGACCAATGAACCTAGGACCCAGTTTCCAAGAAGGAACCTTCAACTTAATATTCCTAGTAGACAACCACACATAGTCATTCACTCCTAGGTCCGGACCTGGCGACCGTTTCTTATCGGCCATGCATTTATATTTACCACTCATCTTTTTCAAGTTAACTTGCACCTTCTGCCATACCGATGAAAGAGATGAAGAAAACCTTTCCTCTTCGGGAACCCCAGAAGACCCCCCCTCTTTGAAAGTACAAAATTGGGGATGAAAACCGTATGCACCAAGGAATGGTGACTTGCCAGTGGACTCCTGATAATGATTATTTATGGCAAACTCAGCTAACGGTAAGTATGATGACCACAACTCTTGGTTTTCAGACACAAAACACCTTAAATATGTTTCTAGGTTTTGGTTGGTACGCTCAGTCTGTCCATTCGACTGAGGATGGAAAGCTGAGGAAAAGGACAAGTGAACCCCCAAACGGGAACAAAAAGCTTTCCAAAACTTAGAAATAAACTGGGTTCCCCGATCCGAAACCACATCGGAAGGGACCCCGTGAAGCTTCACGATTTCACTGATAAACACCTGAGCGAGAGTTTTAGCATTAGGAAGTGCGGGTAGCGCAATAAAGTGTACCATTTTGCTAAACCTGTCTACTACTACCAAGATAACTGTTTTACCCGCCGACAACGGTAAGTCAGTGATGAAATCCATAGACAGATGTGTCCATGGCCTATTGGGAATGAAAAGTGGCAATAAAGACCCTGCTGGACGTGTATGAGAGACTTTCGCGCGTGCACAAGTAGAACAAGTAAACACGAAATCCATTACATCCTGACGCAACCTTGGCCACCAAAAACGACGAGATAAAAGCTCCAAGGTTGCTTTACTACCCGGGTGTCCAGCAAGTGCCGAATTATGATGTTCTTTTAATAATTCAAGACGCAGGTTTAACGGTACAAACAATTTCTCTGAGGGGCAAGAGGCCGGGGCGTCCCCCTGAGCCTCTAACACCTTTCCCTCTAGAACAGAGTGTACAGCAGAGACAACCACTCCTCTTTGTAAAATAGGTACCGGATCACAAACATTACCCCCTCCAGGGAAACTACGAGATAATGCGTCTGCCTTGGTATTTTTTGCCCCAGGACGATAGGTGATTACAGAGTTAAATCTGGTAAAGAATAGCGACCACCTAGCTTGTCTAGGGGTGAGACGTTTAGCTGATTCTAGGTACAGAAGGTTCTTGTGATCCGTAATCACCGTGACGGGGTGGATTGCTCCCTCTAAGAAGTGACGCCACTCCTCAAGCGCCAGTTTAATCGCCAACAGTTCCCTATTTCCAATATCATAATTCTTCTATGCAGAAGATCATTTTTTGGAAAAGAAAGCGCAAGGACGCCATTTGCCAGGAGACGGACCCTGAGACAATACAGCTCCCACTCCCACCTCTGACGCATCTACCTCGACAATAAAAGGCTGGGAGACATCAGGTTGAATTAGAACAGGTGCCGAGGTAAACCTCTCCTTTAGAGAGGAAAATGCATCTTTAGCGGCGTCAGACCATTTGGAAAAATCCGTCCCCTTCCTAGTCATGTCGGTAAGGGGTTTAACGATCACTGAATAATTTTTAATGAACTTTCTATAGAAATTAGCGAAACCCAAAAACCGTTGTAGGGCTTTAAGGTTCTCAGGAAGATCCCAATCTAAAATTGCCTGGACCTTCCCAGGATCCATGCAGAAACATGAAGCAGATAATAGATATCCCAGGAACTGTAATTCCTGAACAGCGAAGACACATTTTTCAATTTTCGCATATAATTTATTCGTCCGTAGGACCTGCAGTACTTGCCTGACATGCACCTCATGTGTTTTCAGATCAGCCGAATAAATTAAGATATCATCTAGGTATATGACTACAAACCTGCCGATGAGATGACTAAAAATATCATTAACGAAATGTTGGAAGACAGCAGGGGCATTGGTCAGACCGAAAGGCATAACAAGATTTTCATAATGCCCCTCAGGGGTGTTAAAAGCTGTCTTCCACTCATCCCCTTCCCTGATACGAATCAGATTGTAGGCCCCCCTAAGATCAAGTTTGGAGAACCACTTAGCACCCGCAATCTGATTAAAAAGGTCAGGAATGAGAGGAAGAGGGTATGGGTCACGGATGGTTATCTGGTTTAACTCACGGAAATCTAAGCAAGGACGCAGGCCCCCATCTTTCTTTTTAACAAAGAAAAACCCTGCAGCCACGGGTGAAGAAGAGGGTCTGATGTGTCCCTTAGCCAGACTCTCGGAGATATAATCTTTCATGGCTTGTCTCTCGGGACCCGAAAGATTATACAACCTGGACTTGGGTAATTTTGCCCCGGGAATCAGGTTAACCGGGCAATCATAAGGACGATGAGGTGGTAGTTTCTGACAACCCTTTTCAGAAAAAACGTCCTCAAAGTCCGAAATAAATGTAGGTAGGGAAGCTATGGAGGCGATTAAGCAATTGTTATTTAAGCAATTCTCTCTGCAATGCTCACTCCACTCCAATATCTCCCTGACCTGCCAATCCACCACTGGATTGTGCGCTACCAACCAGAGAAGACCCAATACCACCGGAGAGGGAAGGCCCTCCAGAACGTAACATGAAAGACACTCATTATGGTGGTCCCCTACCCGAAGGTGTAAATTACGAACAATGTGGGTGAGGTTTCTCTGAGACAGAGGAGCAGAATCTATAGCGAATACGGGAATAGGTCTCTGCAGCGTACAGAGAGACAAACCCATAGTGCGGGCAAAATGGGCATCAATCAAGTTTACCCCTGCTCCACTGTCTAGAAAAACAGAAATAGACTCCGTCTTAACACCAAAAACAATGACCGCTGGTAACACAAATTGAGATGTTCGTATGGAGGAAACGTATACCCCCCGGCTGACATCCTCCGCACAGCCCGGGGTTAGTAGTTTTCCGATGGTCTTTTGTTTTTGAGAAAGGAGGGACAGACATTAATGAAATGACCCCTCCCCCCACAGAAAAAACAAGCCCCCCCCCTACGGCGAATCTCGGGAGGACGGACCTGACGAGAAGTTCCGCCTAGCTGCATAGGCTCATCTAAGTCAGTACAGGCTGACTGTTGCTTGGGAGAGGTAACCAATTGCTCCGGAATTTTCGATCTCTCCCTAAGACGTCTATCTATTCTGATAGAGAGGGACATAACAGCATCAAGGGAAAGGGGGGTCTCATACAGCGCCAGTGCATCCTTAACCCTTTCAGATAACCCAGAGCAGAATTGACTCCTGAGAGCCGGGTCGTTCCACTGAGTATCCGTAGCCCACCTACGGAACTCTGAGCAATATTCCTCTGCTGACCGATCTCCCTGTAGGAGTCTCCGTAACTTCGACTCAGCCAGGGCGACTCGGTCAGGGTCATCATATATGAGACCCAAAGCCCCAAAAAATCCCTCCACTGACCAAAGAGCCTGAGAACCAGGAGGTAACGAGAACGCCCAGGATTGCGGATCCCCCTGAAGCAGGGAAATGACAATCCCAACCCGCTGTTCTTCATGACCTGAGGAGTAAGGGCGCAACTTAAAATATAATTTGCAGGCCTCATGGAACGTAGCAAATTTGTCCCTTCCCCCAGAAAATCTGTCGGGAAGAGCAACCTTGGGTTCAGTGACAACCTGGTTACCCATAGCAACCGCTGGGGGTGCGGTCTGCTGCACTTGCTGCTGTTGTTGGAGAACAGATGCCTTCAATCCTGCCACCTCCAAAGACAGGCTTTGAAGCTGTTCTGCCAAGGCATCAATAGGATCCATATTGGATTCTAAGTAGAGAGAGAAAAAAAAAACAACAAACAAAAAAAAAAAAAAAAAAATATATAATTTTTTTTTTTCTCAAAAAGTAAGGGCCAGTTATAATATCACGGTCGGCGTGGCTATTACATACGTGACACAGAGGGAGGGAACGAGGAAGGCCCTGCCCAAGTGAGAGGGAAGATGGTGACCCCTGACTCACCTGGCGGCTGGCACCTGGCTGCCCTGACGTCCCTAGACGGGTTCCTCACCCGTACGCCGATCACGTGCCTAAAGCCCTGGCTTTCCCTGAGCTGAGCCCTAGGTAGTGAACAGGGCGATGGGAACACTAGTCCGCACCACTAACTCTAAGGGAAAACACCAAGGGGAGGACAGACAACACAGACTCAACATATATTCCCAGGTGGGCGACAACAGGAGACAACAATAAGCCAAACAGGGATCCGGAGGGTAGCACACAGGAACAACAACCAGGATTAACCACTCCAGTGGGTCAGTATAGATGTCCAGGCAGGAAGCTCTATAACTGGCAACTAGAGAAGTGTGAGGGGAGAATATAAGGAGGTAGGGAGTGGCAGACACGAAACAGCTGAGGAGGAGAAGCTACGGATCCCTGAGAGAGACAAAAAGGATAGCAAGGCAAACACAGAAAACAATAACTAAGAAACACCATGATCTTTAGATATAGAGCGCGCAGCCACCCGCTGCGACCTCCTGACCCCGGGTATAACGGAGTCAGACGTGGCTCTTGATACCCTCGTGACAGGGGTGTAGTTTCTTAGATGGGGTCACTTTTAGGGAGTTTCTACTCTAGGAGTGCTGTAACGGGGTTCCGAAGGTGCACTCGGTCCCCCATTACCCACAGACCTGTTGCTTAGCTTTGGGAATGAGGATCTGTGTTTGACCTCATTCCCAGGGCGGCGTTACTAGCTGGGTGGCTCCCTGCTCCTAAGTCTGCCTTGAGCGCCGAGCTGATCACTCGGTGCTCGACTGGTTGGTCTGTCGGTCATGTGACGCTGGCCACGTCACATGACCCTCACTCCCCACTATAAATACAGGCAGCCTGCTGGCCACAGGTTGCCTGTTAATTTAGGTTCCACCTGTGATTTGGTCTTTCCTGGCGTACTTACCTCCTGCTGAATTCCTGACGATCCTCTGCCTGCTCCTTGTGTACTTTGCTGCTCTCCTGGTATTCATGACCCCGGCTTCTCCTGACAATTCTCTGCTTGCTCCCTTTGTACTTTGTAGCTTTCCTGGTATTAACTTGGTCCGTTCACGTCCTGTTGTTTGTCTGTCTGTCATCCATGCAGTTAGGGATTGCCGTCCAGTTGTCCCCTGTCATTAGGACTCGCGAGGCAAGTAGGCAGGGCCAGGGGTAAGGGTGGAGCGCAGTGGTCACTTCCCTTCCCCCTGTGTGTGTACGCGACCGTTACAGATTAACAGGCCCAATAACCACTGTATTATGAATCCTCTGGTGACCCTGACTGACCATGTCTCTAATCTGACGCAGAGGGTGCAGGAGTTAGGGGAAAAACTCAGTTCTTTTGAGTTAGGGCAAGGTTCTTCCACTCCTCAGGCCTCCAGTCCGCATTTTGAGCCCCAGATTAAGCTCCCAGAACCCTTTTCTGGAGACCGGAAGAAGTTTCTCTCTTTTAAGGAGAATTGTAAACTTTACTTCCGTTTGCGCCCCGTGTCCTCTGGCCCCGAGAGTCAACGCGTGGGCATTATCATTTCCCGATTACAGGGTGATCCCCAGGACTGGGCGTTCTCTTTATCTGCTGGCGCCAGTTGTTTATATTCTGTGGAGGGGTTCTTTCAGGCCCTGGGTACCCTCTATGATGAACCAGACAGGGCTCTAGTAGCCGAGACGGCTCTAAAGGCACTGGTTCAGGGCTATCTACCAGCGGAGGATTATTGCACCCAATTTAGAAGGTGGTGTGTCCCCTCAGGATGGAACGAACCAGCCCTGAAGAGTCAGTTCAGGTCAGGTCTGTCTGATAAATTAAAGGATCTTCTGGTCAGTTATCAACTTCCAGAGACCTTAGAGGAGATGATGACCCTTGTTGTCCGACTCGACCGACGGGTTAGAGAGAGACGACAGGAACAACAGTTCTCTTCCCAGATGGTGGTCCAGCCAGAGGCCTATCCCAGAGACAATGCTGAGGTCTCCACCGAGGAACCCATGCAGGTTGGCATGACCCGAGGAAATCTTCGCTGCAGACGTGGAGAATGCTTTTACTGTGGAGATCCTGACCATTGGATCAACCAGTGTCCTAAGAAGGTCCTCTCTGTCAAGTCTCCTAAGGCAAGGCAACCTAAAGACCTGGTACACCCTGAATTTTCTAAATGTAAGCTTTCGGTACCCATTACGATTTCTCTGGGAGTAGATAAATGGCCGGGTAAGGCCTTTATTGATTCTGGCTCAGCGGCTAGCTTTATTGACTCTGAGTATGCTGTAAGATTGGGTATTCCTATGTTTGCCTTACCAACTCCTATCCATGTCATGGCTATTGATGCTACTCCTCTTATTGGTGGTACGGTGAGCTTATGTACCTCGGAGATTTCTCTAACCGTGAGTGTGTGCCACTCAGAGAGATGTTCGCTTTTAGTCCTGGAGAACCTACCGGCTGAGGTGGTACTAGGGTTGCTTTGGCTCCGACTACATCACCCCACTATAGATTGGTCCAAAAGGGAGTTGGTGAGATGGGGGCCTAAGTGTGACTCGTGCTTGTCCGTGGTACAGGCTGGGGTCTCAGTAAAGTCTGATACTTTACCCACTGTTGTTATGGAATATTCTGATGTATTCTCATCACCAACCCCGGAGATTCTACGCCCCCATAGACCTTATGACTGTACCATAGAGCTAGTAGAGGGGGCCAAGTTTCCTAAAGGACGAATTTATAATCTTTCTATGCCCGAACGCAAGGCCATGGAAGATTATATTAAGGAAAGCCTTGGTAAAGGGCATATTAGACCTTCTGTCTCTCCTATGGGGGCGGGGTTTTTCTTTGTTAAGAAAAAAGATGGTGGTCTTAGGCCATGTATCGATTACCGGAGATTAAATAAAATCACTGTCCAGAATAGATACTCCCTCCCATTGATTCCGGATTTATTTAACCAGGTTCTGGGGGCAACCTGGTTTTCCAAAATTGACCTGAAAGGGGCATACAATCTAATCCGAATCAAGGAGGGAGACGAATGGAAGACGGCGTTCAATACTCCGGTAGGACACTTTGAATATCAGGTGATGCCTTTTGGACTTAGCAATGCCCCAGCTGTGTTCCAAAACTTCATGAATGACATTCTTAGGGAGTTCTTAGGTAAATTTGTTATTGTCTCTCTTGACGACATTTTGATATTCTCTCCTGACTTCGAATCCCATGTGTCTCATGTTAAACAAGTATTAGAGGTGTTGAGGGGGAATCAGCTATCCGCTAAACAAGAGAAATGTGTCTTTGGTGTACAGGAGATTCTGTTTTTTAGGGCATGTTCTGACTCCTCACGGCTTCAACATGGATCCTGGTAAGGTACTAGCAATTAAGGAATGGGTAAGACCTTCATCCTTAAAGGCCTTACAACGGTTTTTAGGTTTCGCCAATTACTATCCCAAATTTATTATGAATTTTTCCGTAATTGCTAAACCGTTGACCGATCTTACTAAGAAAGGGGCGGATTTGGATAATTGGTCTACTGAGGCCATTTCTTCATTTGAAAAAAAAAAAAAGACATTCAGTAGCGCTCCCATTCTGATCCAGGCTGATCAGGAGAAACCTTTTATTGTGGAGGTGGATGCGTCCGAGGACGGCGCAGGAGCAGTCCTTTCACAAGGTCCTGCTAGCCTCACTAATCTGAGACCATGTGCCTTCTTCTCCAGGAAATTCTCTCCCACGGAGAGAAACTATGACATAGGGAATAGGGAGCTGCTGGCCATTAAATGGGCATTTGAGGAGTGGAGGCATTTTTTTCTGGAGGGGGCAAGGCATTGTGTAACTGTTGTCATTGACCATAAAAACCTTATGTTTCTCGAGTCTGCTAAGAGGTTGAATCCCCGTCGAGCCAGATGGGCTCTGTTTTTTACTCGTTTTGATTTTTCCATTACGTTCAGGCCGGGAAGTAAAAATGTGAAGGCGGACGCATTATCTCGGAGCTTCCAGGCTTTTCAGCCTACTGAGGTACCACCTGAATCCATCCTGCCAGCAAAAAACTTCTTAGCAGCTCTTACCCAGGATATCTCAGCTCGCATTAGGTCTGAACAATATCTGGCACCGGTATCCACCCCAACAGATAAGTTGTTTGTTCCCGTACAATTTCGTTTCCAGCTGTTGGGTGAGTGTCATGATTCTGCCTTTTGTGGACATCCGGGTGTTGAGGGCACTAATGATCTGGTTTCTAGATCTTATTGGTGGCCCACTCTAACTAGGGATGTCAAGTCCTACGTGTCAGCCTGTGAGGTTTGTGCCAGGTCCAAGACACCTAGGACTCGCCCTGCTGGTAACCTACGACCCCTACCCATTCCCAGTAGACCCTGGTCCCATATCTCGATGGACTTTATAACTGACCTACCGCCGGCGGAGGGTAAGACTGTAGTTTGGGTAGTGGTCGATAGGTTTAGCAAGATGTTCCATTTCATTCCCCTGTCTAAACTCCCGAATGCCAAGACCTTGGCGTCTATTTTTGTGAAAGAGATTGTTCGATTGCATGGTATCCCGGAAAATATTGTTTCTGACAGGGGTGTGCAGTTTGTGTCCAAATTCTGGAGGGCCTTCTGTCAAAAATGTAAAATTTCATTGTCTTTTTCCTCTGCCTACCACCCTGAGAGTAATGGGCAGACTGAACGCCTTAATCAGTTTGTCGAACAATTCTTGAGGTCGTATGTTGCTGATGACCAGCAATTATGGGTGAAATTTCTTCCATTGGCTGAATTTGCTTTGAATAACCGTGTCAATTCTTCTGCTGGGGTTTCACCTTTCTTTTGTAACCATGGTTTCCATCCCCGTTCTCATTCTGGGTCATCCGTCTCCTCCTCTAACCCTGAGGCGGATAGGCTCTCCTCTGATCTGTGCACAGTTTGGGCCCGGGTTCAATCGAACTTAGAAAAGGCTCAAAGTTCTCAGAAACTCAAGGCCGATAGGAGACGTTCAAGGGGGGTGAATTTTCAGGTTGGGGATAAGGTATGGTTGTCCTCCAAGAATCTCTCTCTTAAGGTAGATTCTAAAGTTTTCTCCTCGTTTTATTGGACCATATATGATCACGGAAGTGATTAACCCGGTATCTTTTAGGTTGGAGCTGCCCGAGTCATTCCACATTCATAATGTGTTCCATATGTCTCTACTTAAAAAATATTTTGAACCGGTAGTACCATCGAAAGCCTCGCCTTCGCTGGTTCTTGTTAATGATGCTGTCGAGTATGTGGTGTCTAAAATAGTGGATGTCAGGAAGGTGCGTAATTCCTTGCAGTACCTGATTCACAGGAAGGGGTATGGACCTGAAGAGAGATCTTGGGTACCTGCCAGGGAGGTTCATGCTCCTAGACTTGTTCGAAAATTTCATTTAGAACACCCTGAAAAGCCATTGCCTGAAGTCTTGGGTCCGGTGGCCCCTCGTAAAAGGGGGGGGTACTGTAACGGGGTTCCGAAGGTGCACTCGGTCCCCCATTACCCGCAGACCTGTTGCTTAGCTTTGGGAATGAGGATCTGTGTTTGACCTCATTCCCAGGGCGGCGTTACTAGCTGGGTGGCTCCCTGCTCCTAAGTCCGCCTTGAGCGCCGAGCTGATCACTCGGTGCTTGACTGGTTGGTCTGTCGGTCATGTGACGCTGGCCACGTCACATGACCCTCACTCCCCACTATAAATACAGGCAGCCTGCTGGCCACAGGTTGCCTGTTAATTTAGGTTCCACCTGTGATTTGGTCTTTCCTGGCGTACTTACCTCCTGCTGAATTACTGACGATCCTCTGCCTGCTCCTTGTGTACTTTGCTGCTCTCCTGGTATTCATGACCCCGGCTTCTCCTGACAAATCTCTGCTTGCTCCCTTTGTACTTTGTAGCTTTCCTGGTATTGACTCGGTCCGTTCACGTCCTGTTGTTTGTCTGTCTGTCATCCCTGCACTTATTCCAAGTTAGGGATTGCCGTCCAGTTGTCCCCTGTCATTAGGACTCGCGAGGCAAGTAGGCAGGGCCAGGGGTAAGGGTGGAGCGCAGTGGTCACTTTTCTTCCCCCTGTGTGTGTGTGTACGCAACCGTTACAGGTGCATCAAGGGGGCTTCAAAAGGGACATGGTGTCAATAAAAAAGGCCATCAAAATCGGCCTTCCAGAAACCATGTCGGTCCTTTCCTTTTGCGTCCTGCCTTTTAGTGATACAGCAGTTTACGACCACAAATGTGGCGTTTCTGTAAACTGCAGTATCAGGGTAATAAATATTAAGTTTTGTTTGGTTGTTAACCCTTGCTTTGTTACCGGAAAAAACGGATTGAAATGGAAAATAGCGGTTTTGGCACTGTTTTAATATTTTTTTTTTACCTTGTTATTCTGGGGGGATAGGTCATGGGGTATTATTATAGAGGAGATTCTTACGGACGCGGCGATACCTAACAAGTGTACTTTTTTACAATTATTTCGGTTTTAGACTATATTATCCCTTTTGATACAAAAAAGTCTAAGAGTCATTTTTTTTTTTTGCCGATTATCTTATGTAGGGGCTCATTTTTTGCGGGATGAGAGTATGGTTTTATTGACACTATTTTGGGGGCCTTATGACTTCTTGATCGCTTGCTATTAAACTTTTTGTTATGTAACGTGACAAAGTTCTTTTTTTGCACCTTTATTTTTTTTTGGACCGTGTTAATCTGGGGGGTTAGGTCATGGGGTATTTTTATAGAGGAGATTATTACCGACGCAAAGATACCTAATTTGTATACTTTTTTAAAATTATTTTAGTTTTTACAATTTTTTTAGTGTCTCAAGTCTGAGAACCAGTTTTTTTTATCCGATTGTCAATGGCTAAATTGGGATATAAATTTAGTACCCCATGGAAGTGTGGTGCTCCCTGAAGCAACCAATAATGCAGAGGCCCGGATGATCGGAGCACGTGTCACACTGAGTGGTGGTGTCCTTCCGTATCCCCCTCATGTGATACACACTGCACCTTTTTTGGGATCGTCCCTTCTTTCCAGTATGGGGGACCACACCTGGAAAGTGTTGGCCAGAGACGATCCGGGCGCCTCCAGTTCCCGAGGTACTCCGGCCTGCTCTTTCCCGGTCAAAAAAGATCAGGTCCTTGAGGACTGCCTCATAGAACTGAAGGAATTTCCCTGTGTTGCCAGCGCTCTGGGACAGCACAAAAGAGTTGTACAAGGCAGCCTGTACCAAGTAGACTGCAACTTTTTTGTACCATGCACAGGTTTTGCGCATGGCATTATATGGCTTGAGGATTTGATCAGAGAGATCAACTCCTCCCATATACCGATTGTAGTCGACGATACAATCGGGCTTGAGGACCGTTGCCGCGGTACCTCGCACAGGGACAGGGGTGATGCCGTTACCATGAATTGTGGACCGTACAAGGACATCCCTCTTGTCCTTATATCTGACCAGCAACAGGTTTCCACTGGTAAGGGCACGGGTCTCACCCTTGGGGATAGGTACCTGGAGGGGGAGGGTAGGGAGGCGCGTTGATTTTCCACGCGGTCCCACAAGCGGACGTGGATCTGGCGGCGCGGGACTGGAACAAGGGGATACTAATATAAAAGTTATCCACGTACAGGTGGTAACCCTTATCTAGCAGTGGGTGTACTGAGGTACTCTTACAAAGTTTGTACAGCTTCACGCCATACCTCGCCCACTTTGAGGGAACATACTGGCGGAAAATGAGTCTACCCTTGAACGCAATGAGACTCATCAACCGCGACCTCCCTTCCAGGTACATAGGCCTGTACAAATTTGGCCCCAAAGTGATCGATGACCGGCCTGATTTTGTACAGGCGGTCATAGACAGGATCACAGACAGGGGACGACGACGACGACATGCTGCATTATCTGAATAATGCAGGCATTTCCGGATGGCCTCAAACCGGGTATGTGTCATGGCCGTACTGTAAAGTGGGGTCTGGTAGAGGATGATACCACTCCAGTAATGCCTGACACTCGGTTTCTTGACTAGGCCCATATGCAGCAGGAGGCCTCAAAATGTCCTCATCTCGGCTGCACTGACCGGCGTCCAGCCACCGGGCCTAGCCAAAAAGGAGCCCGGGTGTTGAGCAACGAACTGTTGGGCGTACAGGTTCGCCTGCTCCACCATTAGATTTACCAGTTGGTCACTGAAAAAATGACTAAAAAAGTCATATTTAGTGAAGCCCACTGTGGAAATCTGGATTCCTGGTTGGCCTACAAAATCAGGAATCACGGACTCAAATCGCTCTGGGGTATACCAGACAAGTTCATCGGCAGGGGGCTCCGGTGGATTTAACTGGTGGGCCAGAAAACTAGTATGAGCCCCAGAGCTGCTCGTACTAGGGTGGGCCACAGGGTCCCTAACATGGCAGTCCCCTTGCTCCGCCTGGCGGCGTCTCTGCCGCCTTGGGGGCTCATCATCATCGCTAGATGATGAGGAGGACGCGGATGACAACAGGAAAGTGGGGTCATCCTCGTCCTCACTGGGACTCTCAGACTCGGAGGCAAGCTGGGCGTATACCTCCTCGGCGGAGAACATCCGGTGGGCCATAGGGGAGTGTGTGTCTGCGTGTGTATGTGCGTGTAAATCTTTATTTGTGGTCAGGACCTAAATGAGTGGAAGATGCCCAACCACCACCCCCCTACCTAATTGGCCTGAGGTGTGCCTTGGCCTCACTAGGTCGGTATGCCTGAAAAAGGGGGCATACCCTGAATGTGATGGTTGAATGACTGAATGAAGAATGGGAATGGGTGGGCAGGGGACGTCCGAATGCCGACGTGCTGCCTGGGAGAGCCGGACTGCTTAAGACAGGTAACGGCCCCTCCAACAAATTGGCCTGAGGTGTGCCTTGGCCTCACTAGGTCGGTATGCCTGAAAAAGGGGGCAAAACCCACCAGTGAGGGAAGGATTGGCCTGAGGTGCTACTCTGCCAATGTACTGAATGCTTGGACCAGCTCCGCTTATGGCTCCGGGATATACCGTGCAAAGCACCCCGAGCGCCAGCGCCCCAAGTGTTTGATGACATGCACAGGGACTCCATGCCTGGACACCGCGGATGCCGCACCGATGCGGAAAGAATGCACCGAGAATTGAGCCGGATTCAATCCTACCCTGGTCAACAGGATGCGAATATGTTTGATGAACTGGCTGGACGTCAGTGGACCAACAGGGAATGGAAGTAATGGGTCGGTGGGGCTGTGAAGACTAAGGGCCAGCAAGAGGTTGTCCAAGACTGTCACTGGACACCATGCGTTTGTGGCCTGGAAGAACTGAACTACATGGCCGGGACCTACCTGCCTTGTTTTGTTGTGAGGCAACTGCAAATGAAAGTTACTGCCCATCCTGACTAAATCTCCCTTGCGGAGAGCCACCGCCCCTTGTCTGGCCTGTGTCACTTCACCTGGTCTTAAAAACCCGTAAAACGCCAAGTACATCGCTGCCTTGATCACCAGGCTGGGAAGGACTCCGAATGGTGACAATGTGAGAACTTCCGACAGGCTACGAAACGTGTCCCCCGTAATAGGTCGACGGACCGACTTGACCGTGACCTGGCTTTTTTGAATGCCTCTGAGGATGGCCTTGATCGGGTGAGCTGAAAATATAGAGGTCTTGAAGTGCCAAAAAATGCTGCACCCCAGCCAAATATAGCCTAATGGTGTTGTAGGATAAAGCCAATACCGAATGACAATAAGACACGAAAGCCACCATATACTTGACCTGACCTGTGTCACCTCTAGGATATGCCAACTGAAAGTACGAAAAACCACCCACGCTCGGCGGTACGACCGCAACGTACTGGCCGACAAAGACTTGGTAATGAGTGAACTGGCGACCATCATCAGAGAGTCTAATCCCAAGACCAGCAACCGCCAGTCCGGTACCGGGGTGCCCACTGAGTCTGCTTCTGGGTTCTGTAAGAAAAAGCGAGAAAAATCAAAACGAGATAAAGCATCAGCTGCAACGTTGCTGACCCCGTCCAAAAACAGGGCATGAAAATGAAACGCCTGTTCCAGAGCTATCCAGGTCAATCTACGCATGAAAGACATGATGAGTAATGATTTAGATCTGCCCTTGTTAATGATCTCTGCGGTCGCCATGTTGTCAGTGTGGAAACCCACCGTGTGACCCGACCACCTATGCCCCCAGACTATAGCAGCTGCTATGATAGGATAGATCTCGAACAATGCCGACGTCTGAGAAAACCCCGGCAACTGTAGCACGTGTGTGGGCCATGAGCCGGCGAACCAATGTGAGCCAAATATGGCCGCGAAACCTACCGAGGCAGCCGCGTTTGAAAATACGTGTGGAGAATCAGAAGTGGCCCTCGGAATAAACATGGAAATGCCATTCCACCCGCTGAGAAATCTGTCCCACATGAACAGATCTGCTCGGGCGTTCGCATTAAGATGCACTGATGCGTCCAAATCACTGGTCTGTTGTAATAAGACTAGCAATCTTGAAATGAATGATCTACCCTGAGGAATGATCCTCATGGCAAAGTTTAACATGCCCAACAGAGACTGAAATTCTCTCTTGGTGCAAACCTGAGACATGAGCAAGGAACGGACACCTGATTTGATTCTGTCGAGTTTGTCCTGTGGCAGACTGGCTGACATGGCGCGTGAATCCAGAGAGATCCCCAAGAACGTGACAACCTGCGCAGGCCCTTCTGTTTTGTGTTCGGCCACTGGAATGTTTAACTCCTTGAAGACCTGCAAGAGAACCTGCAAGTCAACAGGCGCCTGTGAGGGTTCTTCGATCAACAGAAAATCATCCAGGTAGTGAATGACATTCTGGCAACCCTGTTCCAACAAAATCCATTCCAGTGCCTGCGCTAACTTGTCAAACAGACTGGGGCTGCTCTTGGAACCAAATCTCAACTTGGTGGCGAAATGGTACGCATCTCTCCATTTGATGCCATGCCACTGCCAGAGAGATGGGCTAATGGGCAGCAGTTTGAACGCATCAGAGACATCTGCTTTGGACAGCCAAGCCCCCATGCCTGTCTGAAGAATGACCTGGATAGCCTGGTCTACGGAAGTATACTTCAAGGAAAATTCCTCGGACGGAATCAACGAGTTGAGCCTTGGAACGTGGGAAGAATGTAGAGCAGACAAATCATAAATCAAACGAAATTAATTGGAATATTTTCCCTGCACCACCCCCACCGGGCTCACCCTCCAAGTGCAGAAAGGAGGGGACTGGAAAGGACCAATGATGAAACCCTTGTCCAGCTCAACTGCCAAGAGTGAATCCACCAGACCAGCATGTTTAGAAGCCGACTGCAAGTTGGGGCATTCATGAGTCTGCTGGGGCAAGGTGATGAGCCCAGTGTGAAACCCCCGTGAAACCCTTCCACCAGGAATGTACGGAACGGCTGAACCGGATGAAGCCGCAGCAGCTGGTCTAGTGCCTCCACATTCACCCGGCTCAGTCACGCCGGCTTCAATGTGCAGACCGTGACTGGATGTGCCCTAAAACATGTGGCACAGACATGCAGGAGCCTGCACTGGCTGAATTTGCAGATGGCGTAATTGAAGTTATTGCAGAGCTGGGCTTTGCCTAGATAATGAATGGGTCTCCCTAGCTTGTCAAACTGGGTTGACTGCTGGCTAGGACCCGGGTTGATCCCACCTCTGGAGGTACTGGGGGCGGCTGTGAGGTCAGCCAATGGGCACCAAGCGGTAGTATGAGCAGGAGACTGACATGTAGCGCACACCGGGGACTTCAAACTGGCGAAGTGCCTGCAAAATAGTTCCATGTCGATATTGCTCCAGTCTGTGACTACCTGGAACTGGGCCCAAATGGCTGCCGCTTTGGCCGAGAAGGACCTATGATAATCATAGCTGAGACATGACCACTGCAAACAACACAACAAACACCACAAAACAACCAAAAAAAAAAAACGAAGAAAGAAAAAGAGAAGAGAAAAAAAAAAAAACTGTTAACCCTACGACCTGCTGCCCGTAAGCTGACAGACAAGATGACGGAATCTAAGCCCCCCTCCCCCTTTCCCCTCCCCGGCAGCGTGAAACGATTGAACGAAAAGCCTTCGAGGCTGACAGGGAGTATGATAGTCGTTTCCACTGACGTATGAAGCGAGCCCGAGTTTGTGTGAATCTGTGACGTGGCAGATTAATTAAAAACGAATACTGCGGGCTAACGAACCTACAGACGTGGTAGGTGATGTATGTAAGTATAGGATTTGTGGAAAACAGACCGTATGACGTATGACACTAGTCTACGAGATGAAACGGGGTGTTTATGTCGTGCGAGCGTGTAGCTGTATTGGCGGATGTACCTATGCTAGAGGTGTATGGATGAAGCTTGTTGGATAAAGGTTCCCAAAAAAAATTATTTGTTATTTTATTTAAATTTTTTTATTTTTTTTTTAAATCCCCAAAAATTCCCTTTTTTTTTTTTTTTTTTGTTTATTTGAACAACCCACTTTTTTTTTTTTTTTTTTTTTTTATTCGTCAAACTGCCTGATGTGCGAACTATGTGTCTAAGGTATGTATGTAGTGTATGTGATGAGTGTCAAACATGTGCACAAGCAGCAACCTTGTAAGTAATCAACTCAGTAATGGCACCAGGACCCAGCTGCCAGAGTTTAACCTGCTGAGCCCAGATGACTCGCAGCCCCTGTATGAACTTAGATACAGGTTATGCTGAGAGTGCTGAACAGGCAATGAGCTCCAACTATGTGACAATGCTGCCCCCTGGTGCCAAAACTTGAATTGCATGTGCCTGAACGCAGTGAGGAGAAGCGATCCTCCGGCACACTTCCCCCTCTCTACACACCCTCCTACCCTCCTCCACGTTGCCACGCTCCCCAAACAAACCAGTTATCTTGGAAAACGATCTAAACAGCTTGCAGACTGAAGGGAAAGGTACACCCGGCTTCTCTGAGATCCGACTCGTGCAGGACGCTTGCTGATGACGTCACACCCGGAAGTAGCAGACGTCCGAATGCCGACGTGCTGCCTGGGAGAGCCGGACTGCTTAAGACAGGTAACGGCCCCTCCCACAAATCCAGGCTAGCCTGCGGCCAGCCTTAACACTTGGTGTGCGTGTGTGTGGGGGCACGGGTGTACGTGGACTTATCCCTAAAACTAAGAGAAAAAAAAAAGACTGACTAAAAAAAGGGCAAAAAATGTGAAAAAAAATCTAAAATAAAAATTCAAAACCGCTGATCAACAGTCTGAAATTGATCAGCGGTGGGGTGTGCGATGCGCTAACAGTGGCCGGACACTAAGAGTGCCGGACACAGTCAGCATACGCACAAAAAAAACAAAAATAAAAACTGCCTGTGCCCCAAAAAAGTTGGGGGGGGGGCAAGCGGCAGCACCCCTGGGGGGTCTAGGGTGACACAGCTGTGCTCTGGACCCCAGACACCCAAACTTAGGGTGATGCAATCAAACTTTTTTTTCCCACTAACTTTCCCTTTTATATCCCTGCCTAGCCCAACCTTTTCCTAGCCTTTCCCTAATTACCTGGCTGATCAGATGGGGGGTGCTGGGGCACAGATCGGGTCCTGGAGCAAGGATGGGTGCTGGGGCACAGATGGGGTGATGCTGGCTGAGATCCAACGACGTGCAGGCAGCGTTGTCAAGATTTGAATCTCCTGTCCGCCCGCCCACCTACCAATCAGAGGCGATCCTGAGAGGTGATGTTACATCACCTCTCAGGATCGCAGGATGGTGATTGGTGAATTGACCTGTGGTTTGCTGCGATCGCCGACATGGGGGGTCACAGGACCCCCTGGCGCATCTAGCCAAGGTGCCTGCTCAATGATTTGAGCAGGCACCGGGTTCCGATCACCGCCCGCCAAGCTGCGGTGATCGGAACTATACATGACGTACCGGTATGTCATGTGTCCTTAAGTACCAGGACAACATGCCGTACCGGTACGTCATGTGTCCTGAAGAGGTTAAAAAAGATGGGCGATGTATGGCTGACAAGAAACGTGTGTCTGGTCCGGACCTGAATGTGGGTGATTTGGTGTGGTTGTCCACTAAGAACATTAAGGTGAAGGTGCCATCCTGGAAGTTAGATCCAAGATTTATTGGTCCATACAAGATCTCTGCCATTATTAATCCGGTTTCTTTTCACCTTGAACTTCCGCAGGCTAGGAAGATTTATAATGTCTTCCATAAATCTTTGTTAAAAAGTTATGTGGAACCTGCTGTACCATCTTCCTTGCCACCTCCACCTGTCATGGTTGACGGGAATCTGGAGTTTCAAATTTCCAGAGTTGTTGACTCTCGTGTCCTTCGGGGTTCCCTTCAATACCTCGTTCATTGGAAAGGTTACGGTCTGGAGGAGAGAATGTGGGTCCCGGCGACTGATGTGAATGCCAGTCAGCTTCTGAAAGCCTTTCACAGAGCCCACCCTGATAAAGTTGGTCCTGAGTGCCCGGAGATGAAGGATTAACAGAGATCTTAGAAGTTCAGATAGACGGAAGACTCGGGAATCTATCTGACAGATCTCTCTTGTTTTTATTGTTGCTGACAGGTTTCCACCCCTTCACAGATGCTGCTCATTATCAGTCAGGTGGCTCTTTAAATGTTCCGTCTCTCACTTGTTTCCCTGCGGCTAATAGTTCTTCTGTGAGTGCTCTGCTTGTGTGGTGGTTCTCCTGTTCCAGTTGCTTCTCAAGCTAAGTACTTATTTCTTTCATGTTGTGTCTGTTCTGACTAGGCCTCAGGGAGACACTAGCTCCTTCAGTTTGGAAGAAGTCAGTTGCCTCTTTCCCTGTTCCCTAATCTGAGGGTTTGGTGCAGTGTTTTAGCAGTCTCAGGTTCCGGTGCATGTGCATTTCTACCTTTAAGATTTGCACATGTTGTTAGCAGCTTAGGTAGAGATATTCTGGCATTGCTGGGAGGTCACCTCTTTTCCCTATGTTTGGGGCCCAGTCTGTTGTTGTTTTGTTGTGGTCCCCTTTGGTTGTCCTTCCTTCCCCGTATTACCCGTGACAGAAGAACACTGGCCTGCAGTAAAATTGATATCCAAGGATCGTGTAATCTACCTCCAGCCACATACTTACTTGTTCTTTTATGTACGCTGAATGCATAAT
Organism: Bufo bufo; assembly: GCF_905171765.1. Taxonomy (NCBI): domain Eukaryota; kingdom Metazoa; phylum Chordata; class Amphibia; order Anura; family Bufonidae; genus Bufo; species Bufo bufo. Next base: position 363,891,723 of record NC_053393.1, read on the forward strand.
ATTTGGGACCTGTAGTTCACTGGCCTATTGTAAAATTGATATCTAATGACCATGTAATCTACCTCCAGCCACATACTTACTTGTTCTTTTATGTACGCTGAATGCATAATTGTTACAGCCTCGGAGGAATTCAGCACCAGTGACAACCACGTGTTATCGAATTTCAACTATTATCACTAGGGTTTTTTTCAAGAGGCGGGATTTCGTTAGACATGTCTTTAATCCATTTCTATATTTTTAGTTCTTTTAAACATATGTATTTGACCTGTATTTGTACTGTAACAAAAACAAAGACAGGTGCACTCTGCGGTCTTACTAACCCTCGTACTGGTGTAAAATTGAGAATTAGCCAACATATCCTGCTTGGAGGACATGTCTGAGCCCAAGCACCGCGCCAAGGTTTCTCAAGTAGCTCGGGACCTAACGCTAAACCTACCTGGGCCGTATGGGCAATACCAGGAGCCAGTGGGCGAATTACAGGCGCGCAAGGTCCGACTCAAAGCAATCTTCCAGTAACCTCCAGCATGTGACCATGCATACAATGGGAGGAGGCAGAGAGCTCTGAGCCCCACCCAAGACTGGCTGATATAGCCCGAGCCTCACATGTGCACAAGAATGCTGCCTGTGGATGGAAATAAGGGCACATTCAGACTAGGAGTTTCTACACCTCGAAAAATTCAAAATACAAACTACAAATTGGCATGGTATTAAAAAGCAGGAAGTGCTCAACCCCATATGCAGTGGTGCATCTATACCGGGGGGGGGGCAGATCCTGCACTTGTGGCCCGTTGCTAATGGCAATCCCCAGCAAAAATGCACACAATGGAGTATGCCTGCAGCGGACCACAAGTACCACAATGGACATCCTACACAGGATAGCAATTGTGTGGATGTGATAATCAGTCAAAGTAACATAACAAAAACAAAGACAGGTGCACTATTGAGAATTAGCCAACATATCCTGCTTGGAGGACATGTCTGAGCCCGAGAACTGCGCCAAGGTTTCTCAAGAGCTACTTGAGAAACCTTGGCGCAGTGCTCGGGCTCAGACATGTCATCCAAGCAGGATATGTTGGCTAATTCTCAATTTTACACCAGTACGAGGGTCAGTAAGACCGCAGAGTGCACCTATCTTTGTTTTTGTTATTTTGACTGCTTATCACATCCACACAATTGCTATCCTGTGTAGGATGTCCATTGTGGTACTTGTGGTCCGCTGCAGGCATCCTCCATTGTATGCATTTTTTGGGGATTGCCATTAGCAATGGGCCACAAGTGCAGGATCTGCCCCCCCCCCCCCTTTCCGGTATAGATGCACCACTGCATATGGGGTTGAGCACTTCCTGCTTTTTAATACCACGCCAATTTGTAGTCTTTATTTATACTGGCCTTCAGTAAAATTGATATCCATTGACTGTCTAATAGACCTCCAGCCACATACTTGTTCTAATATGTACGCTGAATGCATAATTATTGCAGCCTCGGAGGAATTCAACACCAGTGTCGACCATGTGTTATCGAATTTCAACTATTATCATTAGGTGTTTTTTAAAGAGGGGGGATTTCGTTAGCCATGTTTTTAATCCAATTTAATATTTTTAGTTCTTTTAAACATATGTATTTGACGTGTATTTGTACTGGCCTTCAGTAAAATTGATATCCATTGACCGTGTAATCTACCTCCAGCCACATACTTACTTGATCTTTTATGTCTGGTAAATGCCTAATGTTTGGGGCCTGTAGTCGACTGGCCTACAGAAAAATTATTAACTATTGACCGCATAATGTACCTCCAGCCACATAATCAATTGATGTTTTCTGTCCGGTGAATGCCTAAATGTTTGGGGCCTGTACTACCGTGGACTAAAATAAAAAATTTCTAGGCTCCAGCAGGCCAAATTTTTGACAGTTTTCCTATAAGATGCATAAAAATGGCCCCTGATTAAATTAGATATTTTTTGTGGGAATTTTTGCCATTGATCCCCCTCTGGTATGTCACTGTCCATGTTGTGGGATGATTTGTGCACTTCTTGTAAGTATTTGGTGACTGCAATAATGACCTGAAGTTTTTTCAGGTTTGCCTGCCATTAAAGTGAATGGGGTCCGCCGCAAACTTGTGGTTTGCAAACATTTGATTGCATTTGCGCGTTCGCGAACCGTCCCGGCCGATGTTCGTCCATCACTACCTGCTTCCGCAAAATACTGATTAAGGGGATTGATATACCTGTTTCCACAAAATACAGATTGAGGGGTGCGATATACCTGCTTCCACAAAATACTGATTAAGGGGTTTGTTATACCTGCTTCCACAATATACTGATTGAGGTGTGCAATAAACCTGCTTCCACCAAATATTAATTCAGGTGTTCTATATACCTGTTTCCACAAAATACTGATTGAGGTTTGGGATATACCTGCTTCTACAAAATACTGATTAAGGGGTTCAATATAACTGCTTCCACAAAATACTGATTAAGGGGTGCGATATACCTGCTTCCACCAAATACTGATTGAGGCCTGCGATACATTGGCTTCCACAAAATATAGATTGAGGGGTGTGATATAACTGCTTCCACCAAATATTGATTATGGGGTTCTATATAGCTGCTTCCACAAAATACTGATTGAGAGGTGCGATATACCTGCTTTCACAAAATACTGATTGAGGGGTGCGATATACCTGCTTCCACAAAATACAGATTGAGGGGTGCGATATACCTGCTTCCACAAAATACAGATTGAGGGGTACGATATACCTGCTTCCACAAAATACTGATTTAGGGGTTTGATATACCGGCTTCCACCAAATATTAATTCAGGTGTTCTATATACCTGTTTCCGAAAAATACTGATTGAGGTTTGGGATATACCTGCTTCTACAAAATATTGATTAAGGGGTTCTATATACCTGCTTCCACAAAATAGGCAGGACGTGAGGCAGGATGTGGAGCGCCGGGAGTGTGGCTTTGTGGTTTCTGACAGAGTTGCTCCCACGGGGCTCGGTGATGGGAGGCGAGATGCCTTCTTAAGGCGGTCGTCCCTAGGTGAGTTTTGGGCTTATCGCGATTTATGTGTTGACAGTACAGGCTGCAGATGACAACACTTTTGTCAGCAGCTGACACATTAAAAAAAGCCCACACCGCAATGCCATGTACCGGAGTCCTGGGAGCGCAAGATGTGACCATGCATGTTGGATGGCTTGCTCCAGATACATTTGCAGTCTGCTATAATACAGGAGGCAAAAAGCAGACTGCAAATGTATCTGGAGCGAGCCATCCAACATGCACGGTCACATGCGCTCCTAGGACTCCGGTACATGGCATCGCGGTGTGAGCTTTTTTTAACGTGTCAGCTGCTGACAAAAGTGTTGTCATCTGCAGCCTGTGCTGTCAACGCATAGCTCGCGATAAGCCCAAAACTTACCTAGGGACGACCGCCTTAAGAAGGCACCTCGCCTCCCATCACCGAGCCCAGTGGGAGTAACTCTGTCAGAACCCACAAAGCCACACTCCCGGTGCTCCACGTCCTGCCTCTTCTCCTTCCCCTCCCATTTGTCCTCCACTCCACCTTCCACCGTGCCGTCGTCGCGTTCATCTGGCAAAAGGCAGGCCTCTGTGGCCCAAATGTTCGAGCGAAAAAAAGTTGACGACGCCGGATAACCCTCTTGCCCAATGCCTGACTGCTGGCTTGACGGAACTGCTATCCCGCCAACTACTGTCATATAAACTGGTGGACTCGGAGGCCTTTAGAAAATTTGTGGCCATTGGCCCACCGCAATGGAAGGTCCCCGGAAGGAAATATTTCTCCCAGAAGGGCATGAGGAATGAGGATGAGGAAGAGGAGGTAGCAACGGCCGCCACCCAGTGGTCTGACAGCAGTACGCAGATCAGCCCAAGGAGGGTGGTCCACGCTGTTGCTGCCTACTCGGAGATCTCTAATGTCAGTGGTGGTGAAGGTGACGATGATGGACGTCACGTGGGTGCCCACAACAGAGGAAGAGGAGGGGAGTTCAGAGGGAGAGACGGAGCAGTAGATAGGTAGGAGAAGCAAACAGAACTTGCAGTGCACAGGAGGCAAAAATCAGACTGCAAATGTATCTGGAGTGAGCCATCCAACATGCACGGTCACATCTTGCGCTCCCAGGACTCCGGTACATGGCATCGCGGTGTGTGCTTTTTTTAACATGTCAGCTGCTGACAAAAGTGTTGTCATCTGCAGCCTGTGCCGTCAATGCATAGGTCGCGATAAGCCCAAAACTCACCTAGGGACGATCGCCTTAAGAAGGTACCTCGCCTCCCATTACCGAGCCCAGTGGGAGCATCTCTGTCAGAACCGACAAAGCCACACTCCCGGCGCTCCACGTCCTGCCTCTTCTCCTTCTCCTCTCTCCTCCCATTTGTTCTCCACTCCACCTTCCACCGTGTCGTCGTCGCATTCATCTGGCAAAAGGCAGGCCTCCGTGGCTCAAATGTTCGAGCAAAAAAAGTTGACGATGCCGGATAACCCTCTTGCCCAACGGCTGACTGCTGGCTTGACGGATCTGCTATCCCACCAACTACTGCCATATAAACTGGTGGACTCAGTCTCCTCTTCGGCTGACTCCCACTTTTCCACTACTACCACCTTTTCCACTGCACCCCCCAAGCTCCCCAGAACCTATTCGAAGTGCCAGGTGAGACGTTGCCATTAGTGATGGACGAACATCGGCCGCGACGATTCGCAAATGCGATCAAATGTTCGCGAACCGCAAGTTCACGGCGGGCCCCATTCACTTTAATCGCAGGTGGGGGGTTGCAGGAGAAGTTCCAACTCGATCAGCAGCAACTTAAGTCTGGATTCTTGTGTAGACACTACTCACCAGCAGCTAGACATGGAGAATAACTTGAACCAGCAGGTGGTGGCATACTTGGACTGCACCCTTCTACCGCACATCGAAAATCCCCTGGACTACTGGGCAGCCAAACTTGATTTGTGGCCGCAACTGGCCGAGTTTGCCATGGACAAGCTTTCCTGCCCAGCCAGTAGTGTGGCAACAGAGCGGGTGTTTAGTGTGGAGGGGGCCATAGTTACCCCAAGGAAAATTTGTCTTTAATATGGAGAAACTGACCTTTGTGAAGATGGATCAGCCAGGATTTCGACACACCAGTGCGTGATGCATCAGACTAGATCATCCATGGTGCCACACCCAAACTTTGTAAAAAGAAACCTGTTTGTTCTAGCTACCTGCATCAGCTACTATTCTGATAATGCCTCCAGCCTGATGCCACACACCTGCTGCCAGGTGATCCTACTTCCACCCAACATCTTGTTCTGGTACTGGCTATGCTTTTGCCTCCCACCTCCCCACTCTTTCACTGGGCCACTCTGTGGTCTCCTCATGCTGCTGCCAACTCAACACTCTGTCACTGGGCCACTCTGTGGTCTCCTTATGCTGCTGCCACCTCACCACTCTTTGGTATCCTCATGCTGCTGCCACCTCACCACTCTGTGGTCTTCTCATGCTGCTGCCAACTCAACACTCTGTTGACCACAGATTGTTAAATTGGCAGCAGCATGAGGAGACCACATAATGTTGAGTTGGCAGCAGCATGAGCAAACCACAGAGTGTTGAGGTGGCAGCAGTATGAGGAGACCACAGAGTGGTGAGGTGGCAGCAGCATGAGGAGAGACCACAGAGTGGCCCAGTGACAGAGTGTTGAGTTGGCAGCAGCATGAGGAGATCACACTCTGTCACTGGGCCACTCTGTGGTCTCCTTATGCTGCTGCCACAGCACCACTTTGTGGTCTCCTTATGCTGCTGCCAACTCACCACTCTGTGGTCTCCTCATGCTGCTTACACCTCACCACTTTGTGGTCTCCTCATGTTGCTGCCAACTCACCACTCTGTGGTCTCCTCATGCTGCTGCCACCTCACCACTATGTCACTGGGCAACTCTGTGGACTTCTGATGCTGTTCCCACCTTCCCCACTTTATGACAAGGCCGCCATTTTCCCTTTTTGGCCTTGTTGACATCACCATTTATTTTACCCTTCTTTTGATCTGTCAGCAGGATGGAAAAATGACACACACAACGGATCCTGTCTTTGGAGCAGCCGTACGGCCTGTATCCAATGGTCCCTATTTTGCATCAGGATATGCTCATGATTTGGTAGTCAAAAGCATGAATGGGTACAAAACACATAAGACATGCAAATATTCCATTCACGTGTCATCTCTGTTTTGGATCCACTCCTGTTTTTTTTTTGGCCTTAGCACTACTGATGACTTATTGACCAAATGCTGACCGAGTAAAGGCGGATCATCATTTTTTGGGGGTTGTTCTTCTGACGGATCAGAAGAAGGGCAAAATAATCAGTGACTTCAACACAATCTTACTGCTGACATCCTCTCCCCTCTGTCGGGGGGCTCAACTTTTATCAGCGTTTAACAGAACATGTTCTGTAGAAATCTTTGTGGAATCAGTTGACGGTGTAAAACGAGTGAGCTCTTTCACGCTATAGTAGGATCTTGGGCTGCTGCACGGTTCTTCATACCTAATGCTAACATTGACCTGTAAGGCTGAGTTCACACTTGAGTTATTTGGTCAGATTGGGCCCCATAACAAACCAAATAAGTGAAGTGTGAAGTGATTCTAGGAGTGACGCCTGTCATAGGCGTGACATACTGACTGACAGTTCTGTTTCACTACCACAGTAGACTCCCTATGCATGTTTCTGCAAGGCACAGTTTTCTACATCGCTATACAGGCTCTCTGCAGCCAGGAAATAGCTGTTTTTTTAACGAGATTCGTCACAAATAAATTTGGATTGAATCAAATTTGTTTGGAAAATTTGACGAACCAACTGAATTGAATTTTTGAGAAATTTGCTCATCTCTATTCAAAGTCCTAGCAGTCTCTCAGTATTCATCAACCCTTTTCACAGAGCCTTGCAATGCAGTGATAATGAACAGGGTATATACAGTATCACAACATACATATAAAATGCAGTAACACAGTATTAAACATTATAAGTTAGCCCTTTTAAGAGAAATAAAGTAAGACGTTTTAACTTTGCATAGGGGAAATAGGCAAATGTCCACAAATGTCCAAACGTCAAAGTACCCCCTGCTCTAGGCACTACACAACCCCTTTAACCACCTCCGGACCGCCTAACGCAGGATCGCGTTCCGGAGGTGGCAGCCCTGCGCAGAGTCACGCATATATGCGTCATCTCGCGATGGGCGAGATTTCCTGTGAACGCGCGCACACAGGCGCGCGCGCTCACAGGAACGGAAGGTAAGAGAGTTGATCTCCAGCCTGCCAGCGGCGATCGTTCGCTGGCAGGCTGGAGATGTGTTTTTTTTAACCCCTAACAGGTATATTAGACGCTGTTTTGATAACAGCGTCTAATATACCTGCTACCTGGTCCTCTGGTGGTCCCATTTGTTTGGATCGACCACCAGAGGACACAGGTAGCTCAGTAAAGTCCCACCAAGCACCACTACACTACACTACACACCCCCCCCCCCGTCACTTATTAACCCCTTATTAGCCCCTGATCACCCCTGATCACCCCATATAGACTCCCTGATCACCCCCCTGTCATTGATCACCCCCCTGTCATTGATTACCCCCCTGTAAAGCTCCATTCAGATGTCCGCATGATTTTTACGGATCCACTGATAGATGGATCAGATCCGCAAAACGCATCCGGACGTCTGAATGAAGCCTTACAGGGGCGTGATCAATGACTGTGGTTATCACCCCATATAGACTCCCTGATCACCCCCCCTGTCATTGATTACACCCCTGTCATTGATCAACCCCCTGTAAAGCTCCATTCAGACGTCCGCATGATTTTTACGGATGCACTGATAGATGGATCCGATCCTCAAAACGCATCCGGACGTCTGAATGAAGCCTTACAGGGGCATGATCAATGACTGTGGTGATCACCCCATATAGACTCCCTGATCACCCCCCTGTAAAGCTCCATTCAGATGTCCGCATGATTTTTACGGATGCACTGATAGATGGATCCGATCCTCAAAACGCATCCGGACGTCTGAATGAAGCCTTACAGGGGCATGATCAATGACTGTGGTGATCACCCCATATAGACTCCCTGATCACCCCCCTGTAAAGCTCCATTCAGATGTCCGCATGATTTTTACGGATGCACTGATAGATGGATCCGATCCGCAAAACGCATCCGGACGTCTGAATGAAGCCTTACAGGGGCATGATCAATGACTGTGGTGATCACCCCATATAGACTCCCTGATCACCCCCCTGTCATTGATCACCCCCCTGTAAAGCTCCATTCAGATGTCCGCATGATTTTTACGGATGCACTGATAGATGGATCCGATCCGCAAAACGCATCCGGACGTCTGAATGAAGCCTTACAGGGGCATGATCAATGACTGTGGTGATCACCCCATATAGACTCCCTGATCACCCCCCTGTCATTGATTACCCCCCTGTAAAGCTCCATTCAGATGTCCGCATGATTTTTACGGATGCACTGATAGATGGATCGGATCCGCAAAACGCATCCGGACGTCTGAATGAAGCCTTACAGGGGCGTGATCAATGACTGTGGTTATCACCCCATATAGACTCCCTGATCACCCCCCTGTCATTGATCACCCCCCTGTCATTGATCAACCCCCCTGTCATTGATCACCCCCCTGTCATTGATCCCCCCCCTGTCATTGATCACCCCCCTGTCATTGATCACCCCTCTGTAAGGCTCCATTCAGATATTTTTTTGGCCCAAGTTAGCAGAATTTTTTTTTTTTTTTCTTACAAAGTCTCATATTCCACTAACTTGTGTCAAAAAATAAAATCTCACATGAACTCACTATACCCCTCACGGAATCCAAATGCGTAAAATTTTTTAGACATTTATATTCCAGACTTCTTCTCACGCTTTAGGGCCCCTAGAATGCCAGGGCAGTATAAATACCCCACATGTGACCCCATTTCGGAAAGAAGACACCCCCAGGTATTCCGTGAGGGGCATATTGAGTCCATGAAAGATTGAATTTTTTGTCCCAAGTTAGCGGAACGGGAGACTTTGTGAGAAAAAAATTAAAAATATCAATTTCCGCTAACTTGTGCCAAAAAAAAAAAATTTCTATGAACTCGCCATGCCCCTCATTGAATACCTTGGGGTGTCTTCTTTCCAAAATGGGGTCACATGTGGGGTATTTATACTGCTCTGGCATTCTAGGGGCCCCAAAGCGTGAGAAGAAGTCTGGTATCCAAATGTCTAAAAATGCCCTCCTAAAAGGAATTTGGGCACCTTTGCGCATCTAGGCTGCAAAAAAGTGTCACACATCTGGTATCGCCGTACTCAGGAGAAGTTGGGGAATGTGTTTTGGGGTGTCATTTTACATATACCCATGCTGGGTGAGAGAAATATCTTGGTCAAATGCCAACTTTGTATAAAAAAATGGGAAAAGTTGTCTTTTGCCAAGATATTTCTCTCACCCAGCATGGGTATATGTAAAATGACACCCCAAAACACATTCCCCAACTTCTCCTGAATACGGCGATACCACATGTGTGACACTTTTTTGCAGCCTAGGTGGGCAAAGGGGCCCATATTCCAAAGAGCACCTTTAGGATTTCACAGGTCATTTACCTACTTACCACACATTAGGGCCCCTGGAAAATGCCAGGGCAGTATAACTACCCCACAAGTGACCCCATTTTGGAAAGAAGACACCCCAAGGTATTCCGTGAGGGGCATGGCGAGTTCCTAGAATTTTTTATTTTTTGTCACAAGTTAGTGGAAAATGCTTATTTTTTTTTTTATTTTTTTTTTCATACAAAGTCTCATATTCCACTAACTTGTGACAAAAAATAAAAAGTTCCATGAACTCACTATGCCCATCAGCGAATACCTTGGGGTCTCTTCTTTCCAAAATGGGGTCACTTGTGGGGTAGTTATACTGCCCTGGCATTCTAGGGGCCCAAATGTGTGGTAAGGAGTTTGAAATCAAATTCTGTAAAAAATGACCTGTGAAATCCGAAAGGTGCTCTTTTGAATATGGGCCCCTTTGCCCACCTAGGCTGCAAAAAAGTGTCACACATCTGGTATCTCCGTAATCGGGAGAAGTTGGGGAATGTGTTTTGGGGTGTCATTTTACATATACCCATGCTGGGTGAGAGAAATATCTTGGCAAAAGACAACTTTTCCCATTTTTTTATACAAAGTTGGCATTTGACCAAGATATTTATCTCACCCAGCATGGGTATATGTAAAAAGACACCCCAAAACACATTCCTCAACTTCTCCTGAATACAGAGATACCAGATGTGTGACACTTTTTTGCAGCCTAGGTGGGCAAAGGGGCCCACATTCCAAAGAGCACCTTTCGGATTTCACAGGTCATTTACCTACTTACCACACATTTGGGCCCCTAGAATGCCAGGGCAGTATAACTACCCCACAAGTGACCCCATTTTGGAAAGAAGAGACCCCAAGGTATTCGCTGATGGGCATAGTGAGTTCATGGAAGTTTTTATTTTTTGTCACAAGTTTGTGGAATATGAGACTTTGTATGAAAAAAAAAATTAAAAAAAAAATCATCATTTTCCACTAACTTGTGACAAAAAATAAAAAATTCTAGGAACTCGCCATGCCCCTCACGGAATACCTTGGGGTGTCTTCTTTCCAAAATGGGGTCACTTGTGGGGTAGTTATACTGCCCTGGTATTCTAGGGGCCCAAATGTGTGGTAAGGAGTTTGAAATCAAATTCAGGAAAAAATGAGGAGTGAAATCCGAAAGGTGCTCTTTGGAATATGGGCCCCTTTGCCCACCTAGGCTGCAAAAAAGTGTCACACATCTGGTATCCCCGTACTCAGGAGAAGTTGAGGAATGTGTTTTGGGGTGTCTTTTTACATATACCCATGCTGGGTGAGATAAATATCTTGGTCAAATGACAACTTTGTATAAAAAAATGGGAAAAGTTGTCTTTTGCCAAGATATTTCTCTCACCCAGCATGGGTATATATAAAATGACACCCCAAAACACATTCCCCACCTTCTCCTGAGTACGGAGATACCAGATGTGTGACACTTTTTTGCAGCCTAGGTGGGCAAAGGGGCCCATATTCCAAAGAGCACCTTTCGGATTTCACAGGTCATTTTTTACAGAATTTGATTTCAAACTCCTTACCACACATTTGGGCCCCTAGAATGCCAGGGCAGTATAACTACCCCACAAGTGACCCCATTTTGGAAAGAAGAGACCCCAAGGTATTCGCTGATGGGCATAGTGAGTTCATAAAACTTTTTATTTTTTGTCACAAGTTAGTGGAATATGAGACTTTGTAAGAAAAAAAAAAAATAAAAAAAAATCATAATTTTCCGCTAACTTGTGACAAAAAATAAAAAGTTCTATGAACTCACTATGCCCATCAGCGAATACCTTAGGGTGTGTACTTTCAGAAATGGGGTCATTTGTGGGGTGTTTGTACTGTCTGGCCATTGTAGAACCTCAGGAAACATGACAGGTGCTCAGAAAGTCAGAGCTGCTTCAAAAAGCGGAAATTCACATTTTTGTACCATAGTTTGTAAACGCTATAACTTTTACCCAAACCATTTTTTTTTTACCCAAACATTTTTTTTTTATCAAAGACATGTAGAACTATAAATTTAGAGCAAAATTTCTATATGGATGTCGTTTTTTTTGCAAAATTTTACTACTGAAAGTGAAAAATGTCATTTTTTTGCAAAAAAATCGTTAAATTTCGATTAATAACAAAAAAAGTAAAAATGTCAGCAGCAATGAAATACCACCAAATGAAAGCTCTATTAGTGAGAAGAAAAGGAGGTAAAATTCATTTGGGTGGTAAGTTGCATGACCGAGCAATAAACGGTGAAAGTAGTGTAGGTCAGAAGTGTAAAAAGTGGCCTGGTCTTTCAGGGTGTTTAAGCACTGGGGGCTGAGGTGGTTAACATGTTAACATCAAACACAATTCAGCTTTGTATGCACTGTTTAATGTTGCCTTGTATTGGTTAACATTAATAAAGGATGAACTTTATTATTTCATAACACGCATTGTATCAGCTGTTAGCTAAGGTGTTGTCCCTTGTAATGTTAAAGACTACACCCTATAATTTTCAGTACTGCATCATTTATATTGTTATTTACTTGTACTGTCACCAAGCTACTCGGATTTGATTGCATAAACTAGTGTGCACACTAGAAGACAAGGACTTGCCCAGAAGAACGGGAACAATTGAGTGCGCACGCGCCATCATACATGCGAGTGTGCAAGCTCTGGATCTCAGAGCAAGACCAGTGAGTCTAACGCTGCAAGTCAAAAGCATTGGGGGCGTTATTAGAACATGCAGGGCGGCGGTATCATTCCAAGGGGTGTGGCAGAAGCAGTGCTTGGAAGGCATAACCCAGCCTCCGAGTAGTCCAGTTGCTCATTTAAATATTTATAAAAGTTGCTTTTACAGCTAAAAAAGACCTCAGAGAAGGCAATGAAAAGGTATGATTTTTAGTAGTGTTAAGAGCCCAACCTGGCTATATGACTATTAGGGTATGCTGGAAAAAGGTGACAGAGCCTTTTTAAGGACAAATGTGCATGCATCTTTTGTTGCTCCCAGGCTATGACAGCCTTCCGTGGGCTATAAAGGGCATCCTCTCACTGGAGCTGGTACCTGAGCAAGGTTCTAGTGAACTAGTTTCCTGTAAAGGTGCAACATGGTCCTTCTTGCCTGCCCATGTACCAATCTCTGCCTATTACCATATTTGACCCTTTGCTGCCCGACTAGACCTCTATCTGTTCCTCATTTGACTCTGTGCTGCCCCCACTGACCCTTTGGCTGTTGACTGAATTGCTTGTCTTCTGCCCTCCCTGTCCTTAGCTTGTTTCCTGAATACGGTATTCTGGTGTCTCTTGACCCGCCCCCTCCCCTTTAATCAGTGGCAGAGACTACTCCACGAGGTAGTGGCCTGGAGGTTCCCCTGTAGAGGAGTCCAGATCCCTGTATAGGGGTCAAATCTGTTCAGTGGCCCAGCAGATGCACATCAGCTTCTGTAACACCATTGCCTAGCAACAGACACTTTACATGGTGCTTTATGCATGCAGAAATTTCCACTTCTTTAATTACCGTATATATCTATTTTTGTACTTGATTTTATTTTTTGAGGAACTGTTATGTGTCATGTTGTTTGATTCAAATATTTTAAAAATTGCTACACTTTTGCACTTATTAGGCTCAAGATTTACTCAATATTTTTATAATTACCTCTCCGCACACCACAGCATAATTGTATGTCATTGAAGTGCAGTATCTGGAGTGTATGAAGTGTATGGAGTGGGCTCAAGAGCTGAGCCCACTCCATACGCGATGGACACTGGTTGCGTTACACAGTTGACACCCACCTGCAGCGGCAGGGCTCATAGATAACTCAAATCCCAGCTGTTTAACCTCTCAGATGTCATGGTCAATAGCTTCAAATGATTTTGTCATCATATCCCCTTCCTCCTTGCACCACAATTGCAAGTTGCCAAGAAGGTGGTACAAGCAAAAGCGAACACATGTTCAAATCCCCCCAAAAATGTTAAAATAAAATATAAATAAATAAAAAAATAATATATACCTTTTTTCTATTTATATTAAATAAATAAAAATAAATACACATCACAGCTGTTGCTGTCTTTGAATTACTAAAATATCATGGTCTTTATCCCATATGGTTAAGGCCAATAAAAAAAATTCCCAATGCCAGTATTGCCATTTTTGGTCAGCTCGCCTACCCAAAAAATGGAATAAAATATGATAAAAAAAACTTGCATGTTCCCCAAAATGATATTAATAAACTACTACGGTACTATGCTACTGCTCACCCTGCAAAAAATGAGCCCTTACAAAATAAAGTAGAAAATATGGGTGTTAGAATATGGTGAATAAAATCAAATGTATTATGTTTAAAAACAAAAGTTTTAAATTTTTTAAAAGTAATAATTATAAAAAGCATACATTTAGCATCGCTGTAATCATGCTGGCCTGCAGAATAATAAACACACAATTTCATTTATAGTTTTACAATACATTTTATGGAACATAAAAAACAACTCTTCCCTCAACCCCTTGAATATCCCTAATATAGGCGTATTTCTGGTTAGTAAATGACCACCATAAAGTTGCAAAAAAATAGAAAAAAAAATGATTAGGTATCGCTGAGGGCGTGGCCTGGCTATGGAAGAGTAAGTAGAGACGCACCTCACTTCAGCTTCTGTCTCTGGACGAGTAGAGAGACCCTAATTTACAACAAAAATATCACTGATATGCGCATAATAGGAATCAGAAACAGTGGCGTACTAAGGCGGGTGGGCATGGGGCGCGATCCGCCCCGGTGCTGGTTCTCAGGGGGGTTCCAGAAGCAATGAGTGCTTCCATCAATACAGATGGAAGCGCTGATTGCTGGAGCTCTGGGACCTGAGGTCCTGTCTCTCACCACTCATCTCCTCGCGCTCCTCCCCTCCTTCAGGCCAGTGGCACACAGAATGGTGAAGCAGGAAGACTTCTCCCTGCTCCACCATTCAGCCTGCAGACACAGATCGCGCTGTCAGCCTGTGAGGGCAGAGCCTGCAGCCTGGAAATCTGCATAAGCCCCACCCACACAGTGCTGCAGAGCGATCTGTGCCTGCAGGGAAGAGAGGACTGTGAGCTTCAGGAATGGGACAAAGTGAGTAGTTACTGTGTTGTTGTTTTTTTTAATACAGAGGAGGTAAACAGGGCTTTATTACTATGGAGGGGGCACATAGGACTATTACTATGGAGCGGGCATAGAGGACTTTATTACTGTGAAGGGGGCACAGTGGGCATTTCTACTATGGAGAGAGCACAGAGCCAGAGGGCAGTACTACAATGAAGGGGGCACAGTGGGCATTATTACTGTGAAGGGGGCACAGTGGGCATTATTACTGTGAAGGGGGCACAGTGGGCATTATTAATGTGAAGGTGGCACAGTGGGCATTAGTACTGTGAAGGGGGCACAATGGGGATTTATACTATGGAGGGGACACATAGGCCATTACTAGCACAGTGGGCATTACTACTATTAAGGGGGCACAATGGAAATTATTACTGTGAAGTGGATACAATGGGCATTATTCCTATGAAGGGGGCACAGTGGGAATTATTACTATAAAGGGGGCACAATGGAGATTATTACTATTAAGGGGACACAATGGGGATTATTACTATGAAGGGGCAAAATGGGGATTATTACTGTGAAGGAGGCACAATGGGGATTATTACTGTGAAGGGGGCACAATGGGGATTATTACTGTAAAGGGGGCACAAAGAGGGCATAACTACTGTGAGGGGGGCACAATGTGGGCATAACTACTGTGAGAGGGCACAATGTGGGCATAACTACTGTGAGGAGGCACACATCTGTGCAAAACTACTGTGAAGGTTGTTGTCACGGTCATATTGGTGTTTGACCGTGACGCGGTTGCCGTGCAGACTTGTTGCTTGTGGCAACGTGTAGTTTGTGCGTGCACTTCCCCATTAAGTTGTGTCTCCCTGCTGTGTGGTGTGCGTGGGGTTAATATCCTGACTTGGTTAGATCAGGGTGTGGTCTCTTCTAGCTATTTAGCCTTTGCTTGTAGCTTGGAGGTTAGTTGTGCTCTAGCCTTGCTTTGGGCTGGAAGCTATGCTCCTTTCTGTGGCTAGTCAATCTGCCCAGTCATTGAGGGCCCCCTTGTTGGACATCAAGGTCTTTTAGCAATGTCATCCCTAATTCTTCTCCATGTCTTTACCCATCCTTAAATGTCTATGTTTGGTGTGGGTTTGATTTGGGATTTGGTTGTTATGTCTTGTGCGTTGTTACATGTCTGGTCTGTTGATGTTGTGTACAGCATGTCTGCTAGACATTTCCCCTGTTCGTCTTCTACCTCCGAAAGGGGGTCCCATTGGTTTCCCAGAGGGGTGAACCTAAAAGATACTTGCAGCCTTGCCTGGAGCCACCTTCCATCGGTGTCTGCATGGGGGTCTAGGTTGTTTTGGTGTCTTTTCCATCTTTGCTGCGGCAGGTAAGTGTTTGATGTTCGGTTGTTACACTGTGTTCTTACCTGCCGTGCAGTTGCTGCATTGTCTTTCTCCCTGTCAGCTACTGGGCTCCTGGAGACTCCTTTCATCCGTGGTGATGGATGAACAGGAGGTCTCTGCCCTGTCATTATTTTGAGGGTGATGCAGGGATTCCTAGACTTCTAGGTTTGTGGGTATGAGCCCCCTTACCATTGAAGGCGGCTCATACAGCCAGGAGTCTAGGGCTATTTTAGGGAAGCTTTAGGAGGTGACCAGCTCCCTTTTCCTTGCCTATGGCCTAGTATATGGTGACATTGTACGGTGGGGAGTTTCACCCACTCTCTACCGTGACAGTTGTACAATGAGGGCAATACTAATGTGAGGGGGTACCATATATTTTTTTTGTATTGGGGATGGGCGGGGGTGCCAGAGAATGGACCCACCCCGGGTGCCAAACACCCTAGGCACGTCACTGGTCAGAAAGGGCATACAGGCTCTCACTTGCCAGCCGGATCATTTTTTGTCGCAATGCATTGTGATTTCTTACCCCTGGATCTCAGCGCTCGTCTCTCATGCCATCTTCTTGGGAGGCTCTCGTGGATGAACAAGCAGAGGCTCCTGTGACCTCCTCTCAATCGGAAGCAGATACCGGGAACCCAGCCGATCTAGCCAGGGATCTGGAGGCTCCCCGCACCGATTCTGATACCTGGCACACAAGCGCCACCGGGGGAGATGGGGAATGTGAGAACTCTATTTATGATCGACAGCCTTCCAACCCTCCAACACCCATAATCTTCCCTGTCTCCCCCTCAGGCAATTCTCCGGCTGCAACGCACATTGCCACGCAGCCCGACATGGGGACTTCCACCCTCACAGAACTGAGAGACCTTCATACACATTACTTCTATTCCTACTAAAGATGACATGGAGGCATACATTTCCATATTAGAAATGGTTTATAAGGCGGAGGTCAATAATATAAAAAATTTGATGATTTCTCTGGGGACGAAGGTGTTGTCTGTGGAGCAATCTATGGCTGCGGTTGTTACTAAACAAGATGCACAGGACTCCATTTTAATGTCTTACACTTTACAATTGCACTACTTCGTAGATATGCTGGATGATGCAGAAAACAGAGGAAGGCAAAATAATATCAGGGTGCGGGGCATTTCTGAAACGGTGGCGCCTGGGGACTTAGATAATACTTTGCGCTCTATCTTTAATGATCTCTTAGGGGTTCCCCAGGACACACCTGTGGAGCTTGATAGAGCTCATCGTGCAATTGGGCCTAAGCCTGCTGATTCTGACAGGGTTAGAAATGTTAGGCTACTTTCACACTGGTGTTTCTGGGTCCACTTGTGAGATCCGTTTCAGGGCTCACAAGCGGCCCAAAATGGATCAGTTCAGCCCCAATGCATTCTGAATGGATAAGGATCCGTTCAGAATCCATCAATTTGGCTGCGTTTGGTCTCCGTTGCGTTTTCGCAGCTTGCAGCGTTTTGGTGTCCGCCTGACTAGGCGGAGCCAAACGGATCCGTCCTGACTTACAATGTAAGTCAATGGGGACGGATCCGTTTTTCACTGACACAATATGGTGCAATTGAAAACTGATCCATCCCCCATTGACTTTCAATGTAACGTTTTGACTTAGACTTTTTTTTTATGAATAATGCAAACAGATCCGTTCTGAACGGATACCAGCGTTTGCATTATCGGTGCGGATCGGTCTGTGCAGATACAAGACGGATCCGCACCGAACGCCAGTGTGAAAGTAGCCTTATCTGTCAAGTACACCACTATCAACAGAAGGAAGCCTTCATGAAGGCCAGGGAGGCTGGTCAGGTGCAATACATGGGCTCCCCCATACAACTTCTTTCTGATCTTTCCCGCTTCACTTTATTGTCCCTCCTGCAACAGCACAAAATTTTGTATACCTGGGGATTTCCCATCCGTCTGCAGGTTCGCTTAGATGGACGACTTGTGTCCCTTCATCACCCCAGAGATTTACCATCCTTCTCTGAGTCAATGGATCTTGCACTAATGAAGATTTCTGACTGGCCCTCCCTACCAGATGGCATTATGATGGAGGCGGCACCAATGCCTCAGAGCACTGGCGTAGCTATAGGGGTCGCAGCAGTCGCCATTGTCACCGGGCCCCTAAGTCAGGGGGGCCCATGGGGCCCCCTCAAGTCAGGAGAGCCACAGTAAAGCGGGTGGTGCGGCCTGCAGCTGATAACTAAAATCATAGGGGGCGGAGGCTGAGAGGCGAGCCCTGCATCACGTGCACTGTGCAGGGCAGGCGAAGTGAGGAGGGGGAGTGGCTTCAGTTCAGGTCTCGGGAAGAGGAAGCTGTGTGCTGACCGCCGGATTGTTAGCGAACTTGCGAGGGAGTGACTCCTGTCCTGCGACTCTGCGACTGCGAGACACTGTTGATTGATATACTGAGGTGAGCCCGGCACTGGCGGCGTGATAAACTGGACCGTCCGACTGTGGTCCTGGTCCGGTCCAGTGAGTGACTGTCCCTGAGTGAGTCCCCTGACCCGCTTGGTGGCTGACCCAGAGCGCTGGTGAGATCGTGATAAACTGCCAGACCAGTCAATACCCCCTTAGAAAATCTCTCATCAGATGTGAGATCAGCAGCAAATCGATCATCCAGGATTAATGTGCACAGTGGGAGGCCCCCCGTTAGGCAAGTGACAAACTGCCCCACCTCCCCTCAGGCTTAGGCAAGTGACAAACTCGTCTCTGCTACATCTACAATGAGCAACTACAGCAAATGTAATGCCAAACTGCAGTTCCTCTATGTGATGCCTTGGACAGCTTCCACTGGACCCACAGCCTTGTCACTTGCCTAAGGGGGGGCCTCCCACTGTGCACATTAATCCTGGATGATCGATTTGCTGCTGATCTCACATCTGATGAGAGATTTCCTAAGGGGGTATTGACTGGCATTAGGGACGGGCTGGTGGATGAGGGCAGGTGTCTTTACCATACGCGTTTCAGGGTAACAGGCCTCTTCCTCAGTGGTGACTGAGGAAGGGGCCTGTTACCCCGAAACGCATATGGTAAAGACAGTGAGGGAACATCAAGGAACAACATTTGGAAATCGTCTGTTTTCAACTTTTCAACTTTCTAATTTGAAAACCCCGCCTGGAAATTCAGGTCATATGACCGCTCCAGCCAACCACGTGGGACGCCACAGGTCCTGGAAGGTCAAAGCAGAGCAAAGAAATCACACTACTATCCAGGCAAGGGTGTAAACCCCATAGACTTGACTGACAGGTCCTGGAAGCTTAAAGCACCGCATCTGACAAACTGGTGCACAAACGGGCCGAACACAGGAGGGGTAAAGTACTCTATATCCTATACAAAGTATAGCATTGGATTACTGCAACTTGTCAAAATCTGGGGATGATATTGATCTCTTTGGACATTGCTCCATTGAACATTGTGCTCTCCCACAAGTATAGCTGCTAATACATATTAGGGTTATAATTTCCTTTAGACTTATTGGCTCAACAGCCCCCCCCCCCCTAAGGACTTTTACTATATAGAAGTGTAATTTTTAGTCTGAGTTTTAACATTGAAAAAAATAGGAAGTTTGAGTCAGCACAACCTGCCTGCAGGTGCACATCACTATGGCGAAATACATACACAAACGGAAAATGCAAATGTGATCGCACACTGCATCCAGCACTCTGCCCTCCATGCTGGATGAGACATTGGTTTATATTTTGGCCAAAGCATAGTAAGCCACTCACCGCGTCAAGGTCGTCTCATGAGTGGTCCCTAACTCTTGTTCCTACCTGTTCATGGGCCATGACAGCCACATAAAATCCAGTGCATGCAGGTCAGCATGCAAGCCAAGTACACTTTGCTTGTAACCCCGTCCGGTGCCATTACAGCTTTCATCGGATCCAGGGATGCAAGTACCAACATGCATGCTGAACCCACCATATACTTCTCCTGGAGCCAGATGGCTAATGGTAGGTTCTATATAAGCAGACTCAGTTTTATACTGACTTTAAAACCAGCCTCCAGGACAGATTAACTGGTCAGGTGTGCTTGACTCAAAGGAGATCGCCACGCCTCCAATATATGCTACAAAGAAAAAAATAGGAAGTTTGAGTCAGCACAACCTGCCTGCAGGTGCACATCACTATGGCGAAATACATACACAAACGGAAAATGCAAATGTGATCGCACACTGCATCCAGCACTCTGCCCTCCATGCTGGATGAGACATTGGTTTATATTTTGGCCAAAGCATAGTATGCCACTCACCGCGTCAAGGTCGTCTCATGAGTGGTCCCTAACTCTTGTTCCTACCTGTTCATGGGCCATGACAGCCACATAAAATCCAGGGAATGCAGGTCAGCATGCAAGCCAAGTACACTTTGAGTTTTAACATTGATTGAATGTATGAATTTTATGCAACATGTTGTAAATTATTTTAAAGTATCGTATATAAAAATAATTTCTGATATACCAACCAACTTGTCTGTGTTGCCTGATAAAGAGTGACGCCCAATTTAATTAATTACATCTCCACAATGCATCATGGTTTCCTCCTCTCTGCCCTGGAGACACCCGAGGAGTAATTCAATTATCTCTCAGGACAAAGGGAAATTGCCAATACACATGTGGATACAACAGGACAGGAATCGCCACCCAAACACACAATGTCACACCCCCACAGCAAACACAGACATTTAACATATTCCCAGATAGCTCAAGTCTGAGTGCATATCATTAGGTGAATGGCACTCAGAATACACAAATACAATAAAATGAGCCATCTTGGTACCCTCACATAACATACAATACAATTACACAGACAGATGGTTCTGTCACACACCTCAAAACCCCACATGTCCCCATATGGCTTGGATCTGAGCGCTCAGATGCCACAAACACAGTCAAATCGCCATGGGGTTTAAGTTTTGCATGGGCTGATGAGAGGGCCCATAATCCTGGGGCAAGAGGCTGGCAACCAGGCCCCTCCAAAACCCAGTGGCGAGGTTATTTTCGCCACACATCTCCCCCTCCCAGGGAAGACTAACCAGATACCCGACCTCACGCCGGTCGGTACCTGAGTTAGTCTGGCAGCCCACCCACAACCAAATACTGGACCTGTTGAATTTGGTAGCCTGTCTCTTTCCAGTGAGTCCACCAAGGTTATGTTGGTAGCTGGTACTCCCGGTCTCTGTGTTGCTCCCTGGCTTGGAGTGGAGGTTGCTTTGTGGGCAGGGATCAGCGGTACTCTGCCCTGGTGCCAGCGTTACCATGGAAGAAGCCTGGTTGGAGCCTGGTTGTTGGAGGGGGAGACCGACTGTCTCCCCTTTGGATACCCAGCTCTGCTGCTGGAGGGGGAGACCAACTGTCCCTACCCCCTGTGCTGTAAGTGCAGAGACCACGGTCCCATCTGCACTGTTGTGGGGGCTTGCTGTCTCCCCCTGGTGCGTTAAGCTGCCGCTGGGGAGAGGGAGTAACAAGCTCCTCTCCCATACATACTTCCAGCCGCTGGGGAGGGCGACCGACCGTCCGTCTCCACTCCCAATACAGTGTCCTGCTGCTGGGGAAAGGAGACTGGGCTCTCTATTCCCTGCTGGACATTCTGCCGCTGGGGGACAGGACCGACTGTCTCTGCCCCCTGTAACTCCGCCTGCACTGTTGTGGGGCTTGCTGTCTCCCCCTGGTGCGTTAAGCTGCCGCTGGGGAGAGGGGATAACAAGCTCCTCTCCCATACATACTTCCAGCCGCTGGGGAGGGCGACCGACCGTCTCCACTCCCAATACAGTGTCCTGCCGCTGGGGAATGGAGACTGGGCTCCCAATTCTCAATAAATCACACGGCCGCTGGGGAATGGAGACTGGGCTCCCAATTCCCAATAAATCACACGGCCGCTGGGGAATAGAGACTCGGCTCCAAATTCCCTGTAAATCACCCAGCCGCTGGGGAATGGAGACTGGGCTCCCAATTCCCTGCAATTCACACTGCCAATAGGGAGAGGGGGTAACAAGCTCCTCTCCCATACATACTTCCAGCCTCTGGGGAGGGAGACCGACTGTTTCCGCTCCCAATACAGTGTCCTGTTGCTGGGGAAAGGAGACTGGGCTCTCTGTTCCCTGTAGGACACTCTGCCGCTGGGGGACAGGACTGACTGTCTCGGCCCCCTGTAACTCAGCCTGCCGCTGGGGAATGGAGACTGGGCTCCCAATTCCCTGCAGGAGCAGTGGAGAGACCTCGGTCCCATCTCCACTGGCCACCTGGGTTTCTTCCCAGTAAACATACACAATATCCTCCCAGCTGAAGGGCTCTGGACCTGGGTCTGACACTCTGCTCTCCTGCTGAGCCTTCCCAATGGAGTGGAAGAGATCTCGGTAGTCCTGCTCCAGTTCCCACTCCAGGGTTGCTAGATGAGCCAGGTCTTTCTCTACCTCATGGGGGTCATCCCAATCCTGCCTAGCCTCCCTCTCATAGAAAATGTCCTGAAGTCTGTACTGTGCAGGGCTCCCGAAGTCAGGCTCTGCAAAGGACTCCCATAACAAGCCAGGACCATCAAACGGCTCTCCCTCTGGCTTGTCATGTTCAGCTGTCCAGGGTATATACTGTGCCATATACCAACAGAGCGCCTGGTAGGCATCCTCCAGCCATAGCTCCTGCCATACCCGGTGCTCTAGTTCCTTCACCCATTCCTCCAGGGGCTGCTCTCCCAGGAAGGGCATCCGCAGGGCCACTTGCTTCTGCAATCGCTGCTCTTCACTGGGGAGACTCTTGCCTCGCTGGTATTGTACATTATCCAGGGCCTGGTACCAGATGCCTTTCCTTAATGCATCCCAGCCATCCAGGTCTTCCTCATCGTATGCCACTACTGTTTCCATCCTGCTGATGTCAGGGACGCTGTACTGGGACATGCGTTGCCCTCAAATACGTAGCACTCAGGATACACAGACACAACACATCCCCACAATGCATCATGGTTTCCTCCTCTCTGCCCTGGAGACACCCGAGGAGTAATTTAATTCTCTCTCAGGACAAAGGGAAATTGCCAATACACATGTGGATACAACAGCACAGGAATCACCACCCAAACACACAATGTCACACCCCAAACAGCAAACAGACATTTAACATATTCCCAGATAGCTCAAGTCTGAGTGCATATCATTAGGTGAAGGGCACTCAGAATACACAAATACAATAAAATGAGCCATCTGGGTACCCTCACATAACATACAATACAATTACACAGACAGATGGTTCTGTCACACACCTCAAAACCCCACATGTCCCCATATGGCTTAGATCTGAGCGCTCAGATGCCACAAACACAGTCAAATCGCCATGGGGTTTAAGTTTTGCATGGGCTGATGAGAGGGCCCATAATCCTGGGGCAAGAGGCTGGCAACCAGGCCCCTCCAAAACCCAGTGGCGAGGTTATTTTCGCCACAGTCAGGGATTCCATCAAAGCATTGGTAGAACAGCAGTACTGTATAAAAGGTATCGAGATCAGGGGAGACGCTTTTTCTACGAATACTCCAATAAATGTGGAAGGCCGCTCACCCGTCTTTTACATCCCAGATCGTTACAAACCTTTATTTCTCATATCAAGAAACCTAATGGTGCTACCACCCACAACCCTATAGAGATTGTGGAGGTGTTTCATTTCTATTATTCCCAGCTTTATAACATCAAAAGCCAATTTTCTGATATGGCGCCTCCTTCCCTTGGTGACTGTATAGATGACTACATCTCAGAAACAGCACTACCCACAATCTGTCCAGGAAAAGGATGTTTGGATACTGATTTCTCTGACAAAGATGTAAAAGCCATTATTAAGGACTCTCCTTCAGGGAAGAGCCATGGCCCTGATGGCTTCACACCGGCCTTTTACAAATGCTTCAGCGACCTTATATCCCCTTTTCTGACCAGGATTTTTAATAGTATTGTCCCCATTTGCTCAGCTACAGTCCCTGGAGGCACATATTAGCACTCTACCCAAACCCGGCAAGGATTCTTCCCTGTCCTCCAACTATCGACCTATCTCACTAATCAATATTGATATTGAACTTTACTCTAAGATTCTTGCAGATAGGTTGGCCCCTTTACTTCCACATGTTATCCACTCAGACCAGGTTGGAGAGAGGCACAGGACAATACAATTAAAACCTTACTACTTACAAATGCAGCACAGTCCAATGCCTCTCCCTTATGTCTGTTGTCAGTGGATGCCAAAAAGGTGTTTGACCGTGTTCACTGGACTTTGTAGATTCTACCCTGAGACAAATTGGGTTGGGGCCTAGGTTCCTAGATAGGATCCGCGACTTATATTCTTATCCTATGGCCAGGTAAACTGGCTCTTATCCCCTTCCATATCGATTCGGAATGGCACCAGGCAAGGGTGTATGTTGTCCCCTCTGCTGTATGTCCTAGTAATGGAACACTTGGCCAACACACTCCGACACAACCCATTGGTGCATGGCTTCGCGATTAAGGGCTCTCAGTTTAAACCAGCATTATACGCAGAGGATCTCCTGCTATGTCACTCAACCCCACATACAGTCAGGTCCATAACTATTGGGACATCGACACAATTCTAACATTTTTGGCTCTATACACCACCACAATGGATTTTAAATGAAACAAACAAGATGTGCTTTAACTGCAGACTGTCAGCTTTAATTTTAGGGTATTTACATCCAAATCAGGTGAACAGTGTAGGAATTACAGTTTGCATATGTGCCTCCCACTTGTTAAGGGACCAAAAGTAATGGGACAATTGGCTTCTCAGCTGTTCCATGGCCATGTGTGTGTTATTCCCTAATTATCCCAATTACAATGAGCAGATAAAAGGTCCAGAGTTCATTTCAAGTGTGCTATTTTCATTTGGTATCTGTTGCTGTCAACTCTCAAGATGAGATCCAAAGAGCTGTCACTATCAGTGAAGCAAGCCATCATTAGGCTGAAAAAACAAAACAAACCCATCAGAGAGATAGCAAAAACATTAGGCGTGGCCAAAACAACTAGTTGGAACATTCTTAAAAAGAGTGCACCGATGAGCTCAGCAACACCGGGAGACCATGGAAAAGAACTGTGGTGGATGACCGAAGAATTCTTTCCCTGGTTAAGAAAACACCCTGCACAACAGTTGGCCAGATCAAGAACACTCTCCTTGAGGTAGGTGTATGTGTGTGTGTGGCAAACCTAGCCACTTATAGAATGTTTTTGTATAAATCTTGCTCTTACTGTAATGTTTACTATGTTAAATGCATTACTTTTCTGTGCCTCTTCCCCTCCCCCTTTTTCCTGTCCCATTGTTTCCCCAGCAGGGTGTTGTCTCAGGGACACTGGGAGACCAGTTTAAACCAGCTCCTCAATCTCCCATCAGTCCTTGCTATTGTCTGGCCCCACCCTTCCTTGTACATTAGTAATCTATGTGCCCTATTGTATGTAAATGAGGTGGTTGGGGGGTTTAAACTAGGTGTGCTATGCCTAAACCAGAGTGAATACAGAGGGTTCACAACAAGATGTAAACCATTGGTGAGCCTCAAAAACAGGAAGTCCAAATTAGTTTGCCAAACAACATCTAAAAAAGCCTTCACAGTTCTGGAACAATATCCTATGGACAGATGAGACCAAGATCAACTTGTACCAGAGTGATGGGAAGAGAAGAGTATGGAGAAGGAAAGGAACTGCTCATGATCCTAAGCATACCACCTCATCAGTGAAGCATGGTGGTAGTGTCATGGCGTGGGCATGTATGGCTGCCAATGGAACTGGTTCTCTTGTATTTATTGATGATGTGACTGCTGACAAAAGCAGCAGGATGAATTCTGAAGTGTTTCGAGCAATATTATCTGCTCATATTCAGCCAAATGCTTCAGAACTCATTGGACGGCGCTTCACAGTGTAGATGGACAATGACCCAAAGCATACTGCAAAAGCAACCAGAGTTTTTTAAGGGAAAGAAGTGGAATGTTATGCAATAGCCAAGTCAATCTCCTAACCTGAATCAGATAAAGCATGCATTTCACTTGCTGAAGACAAAACTGAAGGGAAAATGCCACAAGAACAAGCAGGAACTGAAGACAGTTGAAGTAGAGGATTGACAGAGCATCACCAGGGATGAAACCCAGCGTCTGGTGATGTCTATGCGTTCCAGACTTCAGGCGGTAATTAACTGCAAAGGATTTGCAACTAAGTATTAAAAAATGAAAGTTTGATTTATGACTATTATGTCCCATTCCTTTTGGTCCCTTAACAAGTGGGAGGCACATATGCAAACTGTTGTAATTCCTACACCGTTCACCTGATTTGGATGTAAATACCCTCAAATTAAAGCTGACAGTCTGCAGTTAAAGCAAATCTTGTTCGTTTCATTTCCAATCCATTGTGGTGGTGTATAGAGCCAAAAATGTTAGAATTGTGTCGATGTCCCAATATTTATGGACCTGACTGTATCTCTCCCTTCGCTACTAAGTGAATTTGAACAATTCTGCCATCTAAGTAACTTTAAAGTTAATTATACAAAGTCTGAAATTCTCTATCTCCATCCCTCAGACTGAATTTGCTAGACTTCTTGCCTCATTCCCGTTTAGGCACCAATCATCTTCAATTAAATATTTGGGGATACAAATTCAAGTGGACCCGGATCATTTATTTAATTTGAATTATCTTCCCTTACTGGAACGTACACAGGGCCAGTGCAAGTATTTTTGCCGCCCTAGGCAAAGATCCATTTTGCCGCCCCCTCATGTCACTCACTCACTGACAGACACGCACTCACACTCACTGAATGACATACACAGAAACTCACTGACAGACACACATACACTCAATGACAGACACACACACACACACACACTGACAGACAGACATGTACACAAACTCACTGACAGACACACATACACTTACTGACAGACAGACACGCACTCAGACACTCACTGAATGATGTACACAGAAACTCACTGACAGACACACACGCACTGGCAGACAAACACACACACACATATACTCACTGACAAACACACAGACACTTACTGACCGACAGACATCCACACTCACTGACATACACTCACTCACTGACATACACACACACACTCACTCACTGACATACACACTCACTCACTCACTGACATACATACACTCACTCACTGACATAAATACACTCACTCACTGACATAAATACACAGGCAGACACTCACTCAGTCAAACACTTAAACACTCACCTCCCTGGGGTCCAGTGTGGTGCAGCTCCTCAGTCCTCCAGCGCACCGTTTAGTATGCAGGGGCCGGAATAACGTCATATTCCGGCATCACAGAGGGCGCAGGAGGGAGGAGTGGGGAGCTGCTAGAACAGCCTCCCTTGCCGCCCGCCTCCTCTCCTCCGTTAATTTACTGTCAGAGCAGGCACCTGCCATCAGGGTAAGCAGATGCCTGCTCTGCCATATTTAAGAAGGACCTCCACCTCCTGGCCCCCCTGTAACGGCGCTGGGGGGCGGCTCAAGAGACGGTCGCCCAGGGCTGCAGCCCCAGTCAGGGGGAGCCAACCAGGGCGCCCCCGGCAGGCCGGCGCCCTAGGCGAACACCTAGTTCGCCTATATGGTTGCACCGGCCCTGAACGTACATTGAGAGATCTTGCTGCCTTTAACAAAAAGGCTTGTTCTGGTTCGGTCAAGTAAATGTCCTAAAAATGGACATCCTACCCAAAATCCTATATATCTTCCAGGCCGTCCCCCTAACTCCACCCTCTTCCTTTTTTTCAAAGATAAAAAAAACTGTAATTACCCGATTTTGTGTGGGCCACCTCAGCCTGCGGATAGGCTTTTCTACCTTTTAACCAGGCATTCCAGATTTCAAACGATATCATATGGCGGCGTCCCTCATTAGGTTATTAGATTGGCAATACCACGGAGCCTCAAAACAGTGGGTAGAGTTGGAACAGATCTTCTATCCTCTTCCTCTTAAACATGCTCCATGGATCCCCTTAGAGGCCTTACCACATGTAGATAAACGGAATGTCTTGCTGCGACAGACTCTTAGGGCTCTTTCACGCGAGTGGATACGTGCGGGTTATCCGCTGCGTAAAAAAGTGCCAAGCCCCGCTCTGGACAGCAGAGACACGGAGCATCAACATGATTGATAATGCTCTGTGCCTCTCTGTGACCTTTTTACTACAAAATCACGGTGAAAACTTCAGAGGGGCACAGAGCATTATCAATCATGTTAATGCTCCATGTCCATGATGTCCGGAGCGGAGCTTGGCTCTTTCACGCAGAGGATTTCCCGCACGGCATCCACTAGTGTGAAAGAGCCCTTACACTATGGGATTCTCTGACTCAGAAAGGCCTTTGTTCCAGAAGAATCAGTCAACTTACTCCGATTTTTCATAATCCGGCTTCATCACCAGTTTTGGTAGAGATTCTTTCCTTGGCATGTAGGTTGCAGATGATCCCCATTTCCACCATCTCCTTTTGGGGGCCTCACTGCCTTCTGTTTCTGAGATATCTACGAAACATCCTAATATACAGATTTCATGGCTGGAGTACGAACAGCTGAAGTCTTATGTCTCTTCTGGGGGGAGCGGTGCTCTTTTGGGACCTCTTTATCTGAGACCGAAAAATTGTTCTTACTATCCTCTCCGTCTACGCATTTGGTCTCTCTGCCTTATCGGAACTTAATTGCTGACTCTAATAAAGACTCCCCAAGTTTTACCTCGCAGGAATTGGGAACTGACAGTGTGCAGATCAGCAAAAAGCTTTAATATTTTCTCACAAGCTCTCTATGGCCTGTTCTGCCCAGGAAAAAAAACTATAAGATCCTGTCACGCTGGTACAGGTATCCGGTTAGACTACACAGAATATTCTCCTCTGTCTCTGAGACATGCTGGAGGTGTTGTAAGGAGAGAGGTACAATCAAGAGTACAAAGGAGTGGAAAGAGGTGGGCGAACAGAACCTCTAGGATCAGGTGCAACGCCCCCCTGCTCCTAGAGGCTAATTAGCATATAATAAGTTATAATTGCACAAAAACTGGGGCACACTGAAAAAAAAAAAAGAATAGAGTTAAATTCAGGTGACATTTGCACATGTATAATGTCAGCCTGTTTAATAGTGAAAAGTGTGGTGACAGAAACCCTTTAAACCCTTCTGGGACAAGGTTTTTGAAGTATACAGCAGCATCTCACAGAAAACAGCTAGCAATTCTCCCCAGGTGGTGCTCTTCACCATTCTGCCTGGCTCTATCGCATTTAAAAAAAAAAAAAAAAGCTTGCTGAGATTTTGCATCTCCGCAGCCAGATCAGTAATACCTTGACACTGGCGCATGACACATGTTCCTACTATGATGGAATGGTACCAGGAAATGTTGAATATTGCTAGGATGGAAGAGATTTTTTCAGAAGAGTTCGATGAGTCCTCCAGATATCTCAAGATTTGGTCGTAATGGGTTGACATTCAGGAATCCCCGGACTTTCACTCCTTACTTACTGCTTGAGTGTGGTGGTTCTTCATGGGCGAACTCTAGCTCTAGGGAGATTTTCTTTTCTCTTTTTTTCGCTCTTCAATTTACCTAGTAATGTATGTTATGTTGCATATGTTGGTGAATATAAACAGTTGATCATTCGTACTGTATGTCCTATGTAATACATATCTGCATTGTATGCTTGATTTACTAAAACCTCTTGTGAGGATTACATCTTGTATTATATAATGTTTTAAAAATGTTCAGTAAAAAGTGTTTAAACATATTAGGTATCACTGTCTGTAACGACCAGATCTATACAAAATATCACAATCGGTGCCTAAAAAGCCATTTTCTGTCACCTTACATCACAAAGTGTAATGCCAAGCGATCAAAAAGTCAGTTACCCCAAGATAGTTCCAAATAAACCGTCATCTCATCCTGCAAAAAGAACCCCTACATGAGACAATTGACCGAATAATAAAAAAAATATAGCTTTCAAAAAATGGAGACATAAGTGCGGCACCTGAGGGGTTAATTGTGCGGATCACAGCCCCCTGTAAGAGATCGGGTGCTGCCAGGCAGCAGGGGGCAGTTATGTACACAGTTCTTAGTGATGGGGACGCTTCAAGTTAGAATATACTATGGGAACGCCTCTGTGTTAGAATATACTGTCGGATCTGAGTTTTCACAATCTAACTCAAATCGATGGTATATTCTAACATAGAGGCGTTCCCATGGTGATGGGGACGCTTCAAGTTAAAATATACCATCGGATTGGAGAAAACTCTGATCCGATGGTATATTAATAGGGACTCCTGACTTTACATTGAAAGTCAATGGGGGACGGATCCGTTTACAATTGCACCAATATTGTGTCAATGTAAATGGATCCGTCCCCATTGACTTACATTGTAAGTCAGGACGGATCCGTTCGGCTCCGCACCGCCAGGCGGACACCAAAACGCTGCAAGCAGCGTTTTGGTGTCTGCCTCCAGAGCGGAATGGAGCCAAACTGATGCATTCTGAATGGATCTGCATCCATTCAGAATGCATTGGGGCTAAACTGATCCGTTTGGGGCCGCTTGTGAGAGCCTTGAAACGGATCTCACAGGCGGACCCTGAAACGCCAGTGTGAAACTAGCCTTAAAAAAGCCCTCAAATGGCTACATCATTGGTAAATAGAAGTTATGGCTCTTGGAAGGCGACAAGGAACAATTGAAAATGTAATTTCCAAAATTGTCCCAGTCCTGAAGGGGTTAAATGTCCTTTCAGTTTATGAGCAGTGAAGTAAACTTGCTCAGCTTGTCTTGCAAAAGTATGAAGAAACTGCTTGTTTGCCAAGACAAACATTGAAACATACAGTACCATGTGCATTGAATTTCATGGCACTTTGCCAACAGACAGAAGTACAGTATAAAAGTCAGCCCTTTCTTAATGCCTTACCAATTAACTGAGATCCAGCGAGGATACACTAAGATTTAAACTTTTCCATTAAGGTAATTTAACTTTAAAAATATATACTTCCTTCTCACTATATTACCTTTTATTTGTAACGTGGATAAAACAGGGGTTAATTGAATTCTTTAGAGTGGTTATAACTATTATTGTGCAGCAGTGTACTCAAACGTGCTCTAAACTATATAGTTGGATATTAATAAAATACGGATGTAGTAGAGTTAATACTCATGATTTATGAGACGTGTTATCTAAACTAAATGCGTTAAGCAAACACCTTCAATTTCTTTTTAATGGCTTTTGTCTCGATAATTTAATGAGTTAAGAGATTGAGTGCTAACCCTGCTACATCTGTTTGTTACTTATTCTTTATGGAACCGGCCAAGTCGCATCTGGCTGGAAATGATCTTTTTTGCTAATAAAATAGATTTCATAGAAAGTAACCTAACCCCTAAAGGCTCATGTACACGAACGTATTTTCTTTCCGTGTCAGTTTTTTTTTTTGCAGACCGTTTATTTCAATGGGTCCGCAAAAAAAAAGTTACTCCATGTGCATTCCATTTCCATATGTCCGTATATCTGTTCTGCAAAAAAAAATAGAACATGCCCTAATATCGTCCATATATTGGAGAAAGATAGGACTGTTCTATTAGGGGCCAGCTGTTTCATTCCGCAAAATATGGAATATTTTTTGCGGACCACAAAATACATATGGTCGTGTGCATGAGCCCTAACAGAGGTTGGAGCAAAAAGAGCAATTGTCTTTGTCATTTTCTAGGCTTAATATTACCTTAGAGTGTGAATAGTAATTGAATGTATATTTTATAGGTCCACTTTATAGGTTGATCATGGATGCCTTCAGTAAAGCGGTTTTGAACTTCTCAATGGACCTGTTCAAAGAAATGCAGAAAACTGAACAAAACAAGAACATATTTTGTTCACCTCTCAGCATTTTTATAGCATTGAAGATGCTTTTGTCAGGAGCATGTGGAATTACAAAGTCTCAAATAGGAAAGGTACTTTTGCTCTGCAATTATTTATTTTTAAATGGAGTTGCCTTCTGTCATCATTCAGATATTTCACAACCTAATGTTAAAGAGTAATGTTTAGTGATGATTAGTAATGTGCCATTTTTAAAGGAAGTCTGTCAGCATTTTTAACCATGCAAAACTGAAGACCGCACTAGGTTGGGGCTGGGCAGAGCAGGACATGCATACCTTTTGTGAAGGTTTTATTATCAGAAATAGCATGCATGTCAACTTTATTTTGGCAGGTACTGCTCCAGCAAGTGCCCATGTGGTGGGGCTTCATTGCAAAGTGCGATCTGCATTAATTTGATTTATAACAACTCCCCTGTGCTCTCAGTAACAGCTGTAGCAGAGGGGAGGGCCAATGCAGATATCAGGCCGGAAACTGAGAAAAGGCAGGTCTGCAGACAGATCATTTTTTTTATTTTTTATTTTTATGTTTCAGCAGAAAAGAGATGATCCCAGAGGTTGTCAGCCCCAAGGCTGTGTAATGGGTAACGGATGTGGACCACTGTTCCAACTAACCAGTTTTGCTTAGGGCAAACGCTAAGGCCCCTTTCACATGGGCGAGATTTCTGCGCTGAATCCAGACCCATTCATTTCTATGGGGCTGTGCAGATGAGCAGTGATTTTCACGCATCACTTGTGCATTACATGAAAATCGCAGCATGCTCCTCTTTGTGCGTTTTCCACGTAACGCAGGCCCCATAGAAGTGAATGGGGCTGCGTGAAAATCTCAAGCAAGTGCGGATGCAGTGCGATTTTCATGCACGGTTGCTAGGAGACTATCAGAATGGGGACCCGATCATTATTATTTTCCCTTATAACATGGTTATAAGGGAAAATAATAGCATTCTTAATACAGAATGCATAGTACAATAGGGCTGGAGGGGTTAAAAAAATATATATATTTAACTCACCTTAATCCACTTGTTCACGCAGCCCCGCTTCTCTTCTGTCTTCATCTTTGCTGTGCACAGGAAAAGGACCTATGGTGACGTCACTATGCTCATCACATGGTTCGTCACATGATCCATCACTATGGTAAAAGATAATGTGATGGACCATGTGATGAGCGCAGTGACATCATCAAAGGTCCTATTCCTCAAAAAAGAAGACAGAAGAGAAGCCGGGCTGCGCGAACAAGTGGATTAAGGTGAGTTAAATTATTTATATATTTTTTTAAACCCTCCAGCCCTATTGTACTAAGCATTCTGTATTAAGAATGCTATTATTTTCACTTATAACCATGTTATAAGGGAAAATAATGCAATCTACACAACACCGATCCCAAACCCGAACTTCTGTGAAGAAGTTCGGGTTTGGGTACCAAACATGCCGATTTTTCTCACACGCGTGCAAAACGCATTACAATGTTTTGCACTCGCGTGGAAAAATGGCGCATTTTCCCGTTATGCACCCGCATCTTATCTGGGCCAAAATCATGACGCCCGTGTGAAAGAGGCCTAAGGGCTTTATTTTGGCAGTCCCCCTGGTATTTACCCTTTTGGTCTTCACTGCAGGGAGCCACTACGCTGCTACCTCTTTAGTTGGCAACTGACCTATGGGGGTTAGAAACACCATTAAAAAGCATGAGGGGTCTTGGAATAATCGGTCAGGAAACAGGCTAAGGTCAGGGCAGGTAGAATTCAAACGTATCTGAGAACTAAGTCTGAGGACAGAGCAGGCAGCAATGGAACAATATGGGAGACAGACTAAGGTCAGGGCAGGCTTCAGAGACTCAGTCAGGTGTCAGACAGAAGTTTGGTAACCGGCAGTCTGATCGAATATTGCACTTTTGCGTGTTAACTAGAGACTAGGAGCCAAAAGATCATACACCGTCCACTGGGGAAAGTGCCTTAAAGGGATTCTGTCAGCTGGATTTTAGTAACAGAGCTTTTGACATCACCACATCAGTCTCCTCGATTTGTTTTAAAATATACCATTATTACTGCCATCTGTCTTGTTTTGTTAAAAAAAATATATAAAATCGATTTTTATTATGCTAATTACCTCAGTAATGTGCCCAAGGGGCTGTCCCTCTGTCCCAGCCATCCCACTGCTAATTATTCACTCCTCTCATCGCTGATGGTGCACTGTAATCTCGCGCATGCGCCCTGGATCCGCTGGTCAGCACCCGCGCGGTATCCTGGCAGCAGCCTCAGCAAATGAAGAGCGCATGCGCCAGCTGTCTGTGCACTTCGCTCGTGGGCACTGACCAGTTGATCCAGGGCGCATGTGCGAGATTACAGCGCACCATCGGCGATGAGAGGAGTGAATAATTATCAGTGGGGCGGTGCTGGGCTCCTAGAGAATGAGTACGGCTGGGCATCAACAGCCAGAGGGACAGCCCCTTGGGCACATTACTGAGCTAGTATAAAATTCTAGATTGGATAAAACTAGGAGATACGTAGATGAGAAATCATTAAAAATGTGCAGACATGTCCTCCAAAAATAGCAGCATTAAAATGTAAACTTTACATATGATAACGTGTCATTCACTCTCATATGTCCCTCTGTATAAATCCTCAGCGGGACTAAACTGTAACCCCAGTCCAAGTTCGGAGGTCCCAAAAGCAAGAAAACTAAAAAACAGCAGCACGAGGCAGGATCCACCTAGATAATTCTGGAGAGGAAAAGTAGTCTTCCAGTATGTGTGTCTGCAATGTAGGTAACTTCCGTCAGCAGGGTTAAATAAAGTTGCTGTATTGCAGCACTCAGCTGTACATAGAAGATTCAGTGGTCCAAGAGTCCGGTCGTTATATTCCACTGGCTGGATTATCCATTATCCAGGACCATGTATTATAGAGCCCTCACTGTCCCAGAAATCACAGCTACATCAGAAATGACTCCTATATGAGGAAGTTGTTTGACACTCACTGTTCAACCACTGAGGAAGGGGCATTGTTATCCCCGAAACGCGTCTGATTTTGAACAGTGAGGGATCGAATTATAGATGACAATACCACCATGATACAGCAGACTTATTTGTCATATTTAGCGAAAGCAGGAGAATCCAGCCGGTGGAATATAACCACCGGACTCTAGGACCCAGTTCCCTGTAAACTCCCGAGTCACGTGCACAGAGAGGGAGAGAGCAGAGGACCACACGGAACACCTCGTAGGTCCTTACAGCTCATTGAATATACAGATCACAAAATGAACATACAGAGTACAAAATCTTCGGAGCCGGACTGTACAGCCTTAACCAGCTTGGATTGGTTAATTCTAACCTAGCTGCAAAACAGCAACTTTATTTAACCCTGCTGATGGAAGTTACCTACATTGCAGACACTTATATACTGGAAGACTACTTTTTCTTCTCCAGGTGGATCCTGCCTCGTGCTGCTGTTTTTTTGTTTTGTTTTTCCGTACGCCTACCACAACGGCACTTCAGCAGGAGGGTACCCTGCCCCCAGGGACAGGAAACGACGTAGAAAGCAGAAGTTTAAATGCCTCCTCCCCATTACCTTCTCCAGTCGTTTCCTGTCCCTTGGGATGAGTAGAAAGCGGGGAGAGGCTCCCTCCTGCCGAAGTTCCATGCGCCCAGCCTGCGGTGAGTATTCCCTGCTGCGGCAGACGCTGGGGGCGAGATACGGCTCCCACCGCATGCTTGTGGCGTAAGTCCTGACTTCAGGCAGCCCCCGGACGGTGCATCGGCTCAGGAGAAGCCAGTTGCAGGGCCAGAAGGCGCGCAGGATCTCTGGGCCGAGATCTCGCGAGATCCGGTCACGTGACTTCGGCCGGGCTATGTGACGCGCCGACAGGTCATGTGGCCAGGAAATGAGTCAAATTTGGCGGCGGGAAGCTGAAAAACGCTGCAGAGTGTCTCCAGCAGAGCAGCAGTGGATTCCTCATCATGTCTCTGCAGCAGGAGAAGCCTTCTGATGCCCCTAAGGCCCCCAGTCCGGTAAGCCTCCTCCTCTGGAGTAGTTTTATTTATACTATCACCTGTGGGATTTTTTTTTCTTGTTAATCCTGGTGACTGTTGCCCCACTCCTTCCCCTACACTAAAGAAGAGCCCCTGCTCTTTTTTTTTTTTGTACTTTCAGAATAGAGAAGCCGGAAGGAGTGGGGAATCTGCACAGAAGAAAAAAATTGCTATTTGCAAAAAGCATCTGGCAGCGCATAGCAAAAAACCTATCTGCCAAAAAAGTACGGACAAAATAATGGCTGAAGATTCCCCTTCTCTAGTGGAAAATTTACGATCCATTATAAGAGAAGAAGTGCGTTCAGCAGTGGAAGCAAAAATGGCGTCCTTTTCCCAAAAACCTTCCACTTCTAAAATGGTCACGGAGCCCCAGATAGAATGGGATATGGAGGACTACGATTTTAATGATTCGTCTGGCTCAGGATCCTCATCGGAGGAGGTCAGTGGTCTGTTATGCTTAGTAGAAAACACTGACAGTCTCTTGAAAGCGATAAGATTAACTCTGAATATTGAGGAATCTAGACAGTCAGTTCAGGATCAGATCTTCAAAGGGCTGGGTGATGGGAAGAGGAGTGTTCCCCATCCATGACAGAATCCGAAAGCTTATACGGAACGAGTGGAAGGACCCAGAAAAAAGGGCTGGTACTTCAAAAATCTTTAAAAGGAAATATCCCTTTAGCGAGGAAGATTCGGCTCTTTGGGATAAAACACCAAAGGTTGACGCCCCTGTTGCGCGAATTTCTAAAAAGGTAGCCTTACCTTTTGAAGATGTCGGCTTATTAAAAGATGCTATGGATAAAAAGTGTGAATCCGTACTTAAAAAAGCTTGGGAATCCAATACCGCTATGTTGAGACATAGCATAGCTGCCACCTATACGGCTAGATCTCGGTCTCTCTGGCTCTCTCGGCTGGAGGAGCACCTGGTCTCTGACACCCCCAGAGAGGATATCCTGGCCTCCTTGCCAGTTTTGAAACAGGCCTCTAACTTCCTGGCAGACGCGTCTGCCGATCTTGTAAAGTTATCAGCTAGGTCAGCGGCTCTTTCAAATACGGCAAGGAGGTCAGTCTGGTTACGCTCTTGGTCAGGCGATATCGCTTCAAAAAATAAACTCTGCAGTATCCCTTGTGAAGGAGATCGTCTTTTCGGTTCTGTCCTAGACGACATTCTGGAAAAGGCCTCTGATAGAAAAAAGGGGTTTCCGCCAGAGTCCAGGTTCTCCTTTCGCCCCCAAAGAAAGGGTAGACAGGACCGTAGAAAAAAGGATCCCTTTAGTTCTTGGCAGTCCTCAAAGGGGAGAGGTAGGAATTTCCTCTTTAGCCAGGATAAGTCTACAAAACAGTCCTCCCAATGACGCCATGAGCCCGGTGGGGGGGGGGGGGGGATTGAAAGAGTTTGTCCCTTCCTGGGAAAAGATCTCAATCTCAGCCTGGGTCCTAGACGTAATCCGTCAGAGATACCAGCTGGAATTTTGCACTCTCCCTCCAGACAGATTTGTATTAAACAAAAGATTAAAGTCAGATCACAATCTCCTAGAGTCTCAGATTTCTCTTTTGTCAGAAAAAACAGCGGTGGTTCCAGTTCCAGCAGACCAGGAAGGGGATTCTACTCCCCAATTTTTCTCTTAAAAAACCCAATGGCTCCTTCAGAGCAATAATCAATCTAAAGCTCCTCAACAAGTATATAAAATACAAAAGGTTCAAAATGGAGACGGTAAGATCTACAGTGAACCTTTTAACACAGGACTGCTCCATGGTAACAATCGACCTGGCGGACAATTATTACCATGTTCCGATCCATCAGAAACATCAAAAATATCTGCGTTTCACCATTTTCAGGGGAGAGCGTCTTCTCCATCTCCAGTTTGAGGTGTTAACTTTTGGCCTGGCCTCAGCACCCAGAGTGTTCACAAAGATTATTTCAGAAATCTCAGCTTTTTTCCACCAGAAGAGGATAAACTTCATACCCTATTTGGACGATTTTCTCATTACAGCAGCCTCCCAGACTCTGCTGCAGTTACAGGTGAAGTTTGTCCTGGAGACCTTATGATCCCTAGGTTGGAAACTAAATCTAGAAAAATCAAATCTATCACCCAGCCGAAAGATGATCCTTCTAGGTATTCTTCTGGATTGCAGCCAAATGACCTCTTTTTTTCCAGAACAAAAGATCCGGGACATCAAGTCAAAGATTTCTGTCTTTTCACGCCAGAGAAAGGTCACGTTCCGAAGGATTATGAAAATTCTGGGACTCATGACTTCGACGATTCCTGCGGTGAGATGGGCCCAGGCTCACGGGAGACCGCTTCAAGAATTCCTGCTAAAACAGTGGAACAAAAGCATCTTCTCCCTGGAAAAGGCAGTTACCTTACCTCCAGGTGTCAAACTCTCCTTGCGGTGGTGGCTGAACAAAAGAAACTTAGTCAAGGGGGTCTCTTGGAGGCTCTCCAATCAGATAGTGGTAACAGACGCAAGTGGGGCAGGCTGGGGAGCCCATTGTCAGGGTCAGCTGTTTCAAACGCCAAAGAGCTTCTGACCGTGTTTTTGGCCCTAAAAGCCCTGGCTCCAGTCATCCGAGGACAAAACGTAAAAATCCTCTCCGACAACTCCACCACGGTGGTATATCTCAACAAGAAAGGGGGCACAAGAAGCAGTTCCCTTTGTCAGATAGCATCTCGGATCTTTTCTTGGGCAGAGTCAAACATCCAGTCCATAACCGCGGTCCATCTAAAGGGGGGCGAGAACACACTGGCAGACTTCCTGAGCAGGAAGAGAATTTGGCCAGGGGAGTGGAGCCTCAAAAAAGCGGTGTTACAGAACATCTGCAGCAAATGGGGAGTACCAAGAATAGACCTCTTTGATTCCCAAAAGAACAAACAGGTGGACCTTTTCTATTCCCTCTCGGCGAAGGACCACCTGGTGAGAGTGGATGCCTTAGCGGGTCCATGGCCATTGGGTCTGCTCTATGCATTTCCTCCTTCCCAGCTCATACCAAAGGTTCTGGCAAAGATAATAGAGGAACGAACCCATGTCATCCTAGTGGCTCACTACTGGCCCAAAAGGCCTTGGTTCTCCCTCCTTCTGAACCTCTCCAAGGGGGACTTCTGGACCCTTCATCAGTCTCCGGACCTCCTCTATCAGGGCCCAGCCTGGCATCCGGCAATCAGCCAACTAAAATTGACAGCATGGAATTTGAGCGCTCCATTTTGAAGTCCAAGGGCTTCTCGGATGCAGTTATCTCCACTCTGCTCTCTAGCAGAAAGCAAGTAACTTCCAATATCTACTGGAGAACTTGGAAAACCTTCCCTTTCATTTGCCAAGGAATCCTGGAATCCCACTTTTCACCCAGATATCAGGGTAATTCTAGACTTCCTTCAGAAGGGGCTAGATAGAGGTCTTCATGTCAGTACAATTAAGGTCCAGATTTCAGCCCTTAGTGCCTTCTTGGATATGAGATTGGCGGATTTGGATGTGGTCAAGAGGTTCATAAAGGGAGCCAGCAGACTTCACCCAGTTATTAGATCTACGGTTCCGCCTTGGGACCTTTTTAATTTGGTCCTTTCCGTCCTTATGGACCATCCCTTTGAACCTCTTGAGTCAATCCTCCTCAGGTTGCTGTCCTTTAAATCCGCTTTTCTCATAGCTATCACCTCAGCCAGGAGAGTGGGGGAGATCCACACTCTTTCATGCAGACCTCCATATCTAACCATCCTTGACCGGATTATATTGAGACCTGAACCCTCCTTCTTACCAAATGTTTTCTCAAAATTCCACTGCCAACAGGAGATTTCCTTACCCACCTTCTGCGCAGGGGCAAAATCTTCAAAAGAAAGACGTTTCCACCATCTGCGAAAATCCGACCGTCTTCTGGTCCAGTATGCAGGCCAAAATAGGGGGCAGGCAGCATCAAAAATGACTATAGCCCGCTGGATAAGAATGACCATTGCAATGGCCTATACCAGTGATGGCTAACCTTGGGCACTCCAGCTGTGGTAAAACTACAACTCCCAAGATGCCCTGTTCATTGGCTGTTCTCAGAACTCCACAGAAATGAATGGATGAATGGAGCATACTGGGAGTCGTAGTTTAACCACAGCTGGAGTGCCAGAGGTTAGCCATCACTGGCCTATACAGTTAAGGGTCTTACTCCTCCAGAGGGTTTAAAAGCCCATTCAACCAGAGCGGTTTCCACCTCCTGGGCAGAATCTGCCTCCGCCTCCTTGTCTCAGATCTGCCAGGCCGCTACATGGTCAAATCCTTCCACCTTTTTCAACCACTATAGGTTGGACGTTCAGTGCAATTCGGATTTGTCGTTCGGACGTAAAGTCCTTTCCTCCAGCTGAAGTGCCGTTGTGGGAGGTGTACGGAAAAGATAATTACTCTTAACGGTAATTGGATTTTCCATATAGCCTCCAACGGCACTGGGTTTTTCCCACCCACTAATTGCTTGTATTCTTTTGTCTATTATAACTTGATTCATATCTCCCTACAAATAAAAGGTTACTTCTTCAGCATCATCCTGGTTCCTTTGGTACTTACTGGTGAAGGTAATGGGGAGGAGGCATTTAAACTTCTGCTTTCTACGTAGTTTCCTGTCCCTGCTGAAGTGCCGTTGTGGAGGCTATACGGAAAATCCAATTACCGGTAAGAGTAATTATCATCATTCTTGCTTTTGTTTTGTTTTTTCTGTTTTGTTGCTTGTTTTTTTGTGTGAGGGTCACACCTCATATTAATAGGGGGACCTCCGAAGTTGGACTGAGGTTACAGTTTAGTCCCGCTGAGGATTTATACAGAGGGACATATGAGAGTGAATGACACATGTTATCATATGTAAAGTTTACATTTTAATACTGCTATTTTTGAAGGACAGATCTGCCCATTTTTATTGATTTCTCATCTACGTATCTCCTAGTTTTATCCAATGTAGAATAAATATTTTTATGCTGTCCATTAGTTATTAGTTTTATTTTTCAGTCTATTAGTTGCCAGATATAAAAGTGCCCCACACCGCCTATTCAATACACATTCCTTTTATTTCGGTACTGGGGGTACCGTGGGGTGTGCACCTTTCTGATATTTTGGTCTAGTCACTTACAATTACACATTACTGAGCTACATAGGCGTGCGCAGCCTAAAGCACAAACACAGACGCAGCGCACGCACGTGTGTGTGTGTGTGTGTGTGTGTGTGTGTGTATGTATGTATGTATGTATGTGTGTGTGTGTGTGTATATATATGTATGTATGTGTATATATATATATATATATATATATATATACACACACATACACACACATATATATACACAAATACACTCTGTATACATACATACAGAACTGCACTATCAATATAATGAAGGGAGAAGAAATCATTTTTAAACTTACCGCATTTTTCGCCCTATAAGACGCTCTGGCCCATAAGGTGACACACCTAGGTTTTAGAGAGGGACAATAAGAAAAAAGTCATTACACCTCAGGTCAGACTGTCAATAAGACCTCAGATCAGACCCCAATGTGAATGACCCCCAATCAGACCTCAGATAAGAGCCCCAGTGCCTCATATCAGCCCCCAGTGCCTCATATCAACCCCCTGTGCCCCCATATAAAATAAAATAAAAAACACTTTCCTGCTCCGGACGCTGCCGCTTCTCACCGCTCGCGCTCGGTAATCCTCTTGTACAGTATGCTGTGTGGGCACGCACAGTGTGAGGTCACAGCGCGGCCTCACACTGTGTGCAGCCTTCACAGTGGAGCGCATGAGGACCAGGAAGAGGCGAGTATAGCGCTTCCTGGCCCTCTGGTACTAATAACTTGATTAGTATTCGCCCCATAAGACGCAGGGGCATTTTTCCCCCACTTTTGGGGGAAAAATGCATCTTATGAGGCGAAAAAGTGCAGCACGGGGGTGACAGAACCAGTGTTCCCTCTAAGCCTTGGCAGATGCTGAGTGGGATCGGCTCATTGCTGGGCACAGCGCCATCAAAGGTGGGCGATAGGAAAACCTAAGATAATTGTCACATCAAAGAGCATAAAAACCACTGCGCCATCCCATACAATACAGTATAATCCCTGCACCATCCCGTACAATATACAGTATAGTCCTCTCTGTTATCACTGGACATTGCTCTCCATATATAAACCATACGGGGGAAAAAATCTCATTGATCCAGAGAACTTACGGTACATAGAAAAACTAATAACCAAGAGGCTAAACAAAACCCTTATATATTAAAACATAACTTTCATTTGATTGCTCTAATACCTAAACACCTAAAGGGAAAAAAATTATTTTAAAAAGCTGCTGTTTCTCTAGATGACATTATGTTGATCGTAGTGGAAATAGAGTCTCAAGGGTCTATAAAAGCAGCTACACTATTGAGACTCCCCTTTAACACTACTATCAACATAAGGTCATCTAGAGAAACAGTAGGTTTAAAAAAAAAAAATTCCTTTAGGTGTTAAAACATAACTTTCATTAGATTGCTCTAACACCTAAACGGAAAAAAAAAAAAGAATTTAAAAAACCTGCTTTTTCTCTAGATGACCTTATGTTAATAGTAGTGCTAATAGAGTCTCAAAGGTCTGTAAAAATAGTGTAGCTGCTTTTATAGACCCTTGAGACTCTATTAACACTACTATAATGTCATCTAGAGAAACAGCAGATTTTTTAAATTATTTTTTTCCATTAGGTGTTAAAGCAATCAAATGAAAGTTATGTTTTAACATAAGGGTCAGAAGCAGTTTTTTTTTAGCCTCTGGCTATTAGTTTTTCCATTCATAAAGCTCCACATTGAGCTCTCACCCAGCAGTAGATAGAAGCCTGCAGGAC
Organism: Bufo bufo; assembly: GCF_905171765.1. Taxonomy (NCBI): domain Eukaryota; kingdom Metazoa; phylum Chordata; class Amphibia; order Anura; family Bufonidae; genus Bufo; species Bufo bufo. The sequence goes on from NC_053393.1 coordinate 363,934,478, forward strand.
ACTTCACCTGGGCACATCACCTGGGCACATGGTGATGGCTCCATTCCTATGCTGACCCTGGCACGCAGCAGGGGTGGCACGCAGCAGGGGTGGCGCGCTTCCTGTTTTCATAATAACTGAAAAGGAAGCTACTGCTGCTGTGTTCAGCTCCCGAGAGAAGGGGTGTGAGAGGATCAGCCAATGGCACGGCAGCCAGCTGATACTGGCCAATCAGCAGCCTCCTCCCTTATAACAGAGCTGTATTGCTCTGCTGCCTGCAGTGCCACTCACAGCGCTCAGTGCGCTAATGAACAGTGAAATCGGCGGCGGAGCGCATATTGTAAACCTCAAGTCGGCTTGATTAGGATGTGCCCAGGCACACCCCGTGCGCACGCCTATGCTGAGCTAATTAGCATATTAATAAAATCGCTTTTTTAACAAAATGACAAGACAGATGGCAGTAATACTGGTATATTTTAAAACAAATCGAGGAGACTGATGTGGTGATGTCAAAATGCAGCGCGCCGGGACCGCAGGGGGAATAACTTGTGAGTTGATGGTGTACTGAGGAATAATAACAGTTCTTTACAATGAAGGGGAGAACAGCACTAGATTCCCTGGGGCACACTCTATTACAAGGGAAACCGGCCAGGTGGTGATCGAGGTGCCCTTGATGGTGATTGGATTTTCTGGGTGCTTGTGCGGCTGGGCACCTTAATTAGGTAATGTTGTGACGCCAGCACCTTGGTGGTGCAAAATGATGAGTGGAAGAATGAGACGGGGTTAGAATCCACCTAAGAACTTTACTGAACACAGGATCTTGACAGCAATTTACATCCAGATATAAACAGTCTCTCATGTATATGGAACTTGAATGCTGTAAATCCAGGTAACAGGCTGTATATGTGGCTATGTCTCAGGCTATGGTAGGAGGTTGTGTACTCACTGGTATTTAGCTCTTTGCCTTGTTCTAATCTCAGTAACGGTGGTTCAGGTCCTTATCTTCTACACATAAGTGCTACAACAGATGGCCTGTCTGTCCTTGAAGTAACGGTGAGGCTGCCGGAAGCCAATAAATCCTTCACCTTGATACAAAGGCGCCTAAAGCCTAGAATAGCTATTGTCCTTCCTTTGTCTTTTTACATAGATAATGGTAAAATCCACTTGGCACTCCAGAAGAGTAGACGGTAGAATAAAGATCTCACCTCTGCCTGTTTCTTAGCTTGACACTGAGACAAACAAATTGGCTCCTCTGGGCTGTGGAGCCCAAGAGAGAGCTGAGAGGAGGGAGTCCTCTCCTTCCCCCTGCTCCTCACTCCAGCTACTCCCACTCCACACCACCAACTAGGCCTGAACTGTGTGTATATATATATATATATATATATATATATATATATATATTACTATGGTGCTATCCCCATCTAGTGGTGGAATATGTGTAGTGCACCTAAACGCCTGTTAGGCTACCTTCACATTTGTAGCAATGTGCTCCGGCAAGCAGTTCCGTCGTCAGAACTGCCTGCTGGATCCGCTGATCTGGATGTGACTGAAAGCATTTGTGAGACGCATCCAGATGCGGATCCGTCTCACAAATACATTGCGAGAACGTATCCGTCTCTCCGCTTGTCATGCGGACAGATGGATGCGTCTTGCATGCGCAGACCGGAAGGACTGATCCGGCATTCCGCTATTTTGAATGCCAGATCCGGCACTAATACATTCCTATGGGGAAAAATGCCGGATCCGGCATTCAGGCAAGTCTTCATTTTTTTTCGTCTGAGAGAAAACCGTAGCATGCTACGGTTTTCTCTTTTGCCTGATCAGTCAAAATGACTGAACTGAAGACATCCTAATGCATTGTGATATGCATGGGGATATAACTGATCAGTTCTATTTCGGTATTGAGCCCCTGTGACAGAACTCTATGCCGGAAAAGAAAAAACGCTAGTGTGAAAGTACTCTTAACAGGGATCTTTATACAATAGTGCAATACAACATGATACAACATATAATATAACAATATTTGCATTGCCCACGTACATGAGTGGGACGCTGCAAGAAGCTCTGTTACTAAAATCCAGCTGATAGAATCCCTTTAAAAACCCAGGGGTGTCCAGGATTTGGATGTGCAACTGTTGCCCCTTTAGGAGAAAGAGAATAAGTGTGCCCATCCCTATAGGACAGGCCAGTAGGCCTACACAGGGAATGTAGGTTCTATTCTGCAGAAGATGCAAAAGATGCTGGCACCATCCAAACCAGGTTCAAAGAGATGATGAGCTATAAGGTCCTAATAATTTCAAAACTAGTACTCATTAATTGTGCAGCTTCAACTGCCATATAATAATTAAAGGGACACTCCAGGCAAAAACTAAAAATTAATCCTTTGACCAAAATCATGGAGTTATACATGCTTCATTTAACTGAATGGTACCATTACAGAGATCCCCTGCTGTCCCTTTTTAGGCTGCAGCTGAAGCCTGTGCTGTTATAACAGAGTAGTAATGTCCTGATTCACCATAAAGTCAGGATAAGACATATACACAAGCTCCCTTGCAGGATTCAGGACACCATAAAAGGGCTTTAAAAAAGTTAAAGGGGTTGTCCCACAAAAAATATTCTGCATCTTTCAAACCAACCTGGAGCTGAATTCTTTTGTAATTTTTAAAAAAAAATAAATTGTATCTGTATAGCACCTGCTGTTTGTTTATTTTCTTATTTATTTGACCTGCTCCCTGAGAAGGCCACACATACTCAGTTCCATCCTTCAACTGCCTCCTGAGTTCTCCAGAAATTAAAAAAAATAAAAATTCTCCAGAGATTCAGCTAAAGTTCTTATCTGTATTCAGGATCATAATCCCTAACAAGTAGAGAGGAGGATGAGGCAGCTCTTTACCTCAGTGTTGTAAAGTAACTTGTCCTCATGTCATGTGTGATCAGGACAGGTTTTGTGTGAACTAACGGGACAGCAGCCATTTTATTTCCACTTATTAGTGCTCCCCAGACAAAATGAACCATTATAAATAATGAAAGGTATTTGAGAATATATTTATAATAAAGTAATATTTAATTATTTTCATTTTATTAATTCCCGGAGAACCCCTTTAACTGCAGCAGAAAAAACACCCCCTTTGAGCTGCCAGTTTGATGTAAATCTAACAGAGTAATGAATGGGAAGATCTCTGGATCCACGTGAGCTACATGACTTTGTTAAAAAGAGATTGTCATGTACTATATAATGTCTGATTTGTTTTTTACATTAGTCATGGAATAACCCTTTTAAGATGTAAAATTACCTTCGGTTTGGCTCAAAGACATTTAATTTCTAACTCCAATTTCACATTTTCGAGGGGCGGAGCCAGCAAGCCATGGTGTAGGTCGTCTCTGCTAGAGCTCCTCACCGCTAGCCCAGCTTTATCAGCTTTAATCGAGTAGACACAGAACCCAAGATGGGGAAAACTCTGAGAGACAGAGACGGAGCATCAGGGAACACCCTGAAGACGAAAAAGACGCAGGGTGATCTGACTAAATACCTTAACATGAGATCCTCCTCGCACCCTGAGGGCAGCAAGATGGCGCGAGGCGCGAACCAACTCTGAGTGAGAAGGAGCTGACTCAGATGCCGATAGCTCAGATGCTGAAGCATATACTGGATTCCCTCCCTCTCACCCGAAGCTTCCTACAGCAATCATTGGCCCAAGCCCTTTCCCCGGTCATGAAAGAACTGTCTGATATTAAATCCGAGTTTCAGCAGCTTGGACATCGGGTCGAACATCTAGAGGAAAGCCATGACCTCCTCATTCAGCATGAGAATGGAGTTCAAAACCACCTAACGGCCATGTCCAAAATGATTAATACACCCTTTTTGAACCTGGAGGACCAGGAAAACAGGGGACGAAGGAAAAATGTTCGGCTGCGGGGTGTACCCGAATCAGTGCAGGCTGAAGATCTGACAGACACGGTTCGCCGCCTATTTGCCACCTTAGTAGGCGAGGACCAGGCTGCCGCCATTATCATCGAAAGGGCCCATAGAGCTCTCAGGCCCAAGCCTGCCGCGGGAGAACTACCCAGGGACGTTGTATGTGCCCTTATGAACTTTCTGGACACAGCTGCCGTCTTGAGAGTGGCTAGAGAAAAAGGCGACGCCACCCTGGATGGGCATAAGGTACTTCTATTCCAAGACCTGGCGGCGAGCACGCTGGCCAAGCGCAGGAACTTGCGCCCGTTGACCACGCTATTGAGGGACAAGAAGCTGCCGGTCCGATGGCTGTTCCCTTTCGGATTAAGTACCACGATCGGGGGGAAACAATACACCGTGAGAACCCCGGAGGACTTACCGCCTGTGTGGGAGGCCTTGGGATCCGAGGTCCTGGACATTCAGTCTTGGCTCCCCTGCAACCCGACACCTGACCTCCCAAGTCTGCCGCAGCCGGAGGGATGGCGTCTAGCGCAGAAGAAAAGATCGCCGAAGAAGAGGATCCCTTGATATGCTTCCCTCCGAAGATATAGAAGCGACCTTTGAAGTGAAGTGAGACTCTGAGGCTCATCGACATTGAGAACGTTGCTGTCGCATCTCCATCTGGCAGGATTCAGGTTCTATAAAGCCCTGGCCCGGGGCCTTTATTAAGGGGATCCTCTCCCTTTTACCTTATTATATTATATGGTCCCCTGGTATCTTTTTGCTGCCATTACTATCCTTCCCCACCTCATCCTCTTTCCTTCTCTCCCCTCCTCCTTCCCCTATCCCCTCTACCACTTACCTGTCCGTAACCCTCCTCATCATTCGAGTGTTTACCATCTGATCATATGTTGGCGGTTGCCCACAGGGTTCGATCCACCCGGGTTTAGCCTGAGCCTAAGAGCGGCAAATGTGCGATGAAGTGTCAGAGCGCTTGTTTTGTTTGGTGATCCATGTTTAGGCTCCTTATTGTTTCATATTTCTGCTATAAGTCTTCTTTTTACTGGGCTTAGTGTGTGGGGCCTCGTTTTTGGATACTTCCACACTAGTTCCCCTCCCCTACCGAGGTCTTTAACCTCCTAGGTAGCTATTACCGTTTAAGTTTCCTACATTTTGCGATGTTTATATTTTATTTTTGTATTATTTTTGTGTAGCCCTGTGCCACCCTCTGACTAGTCTTTCAGGTTATCCGCTCAGATCTACATAATGTCACCATGTCTGACTTAAAGGTTTTGTCATTTAATGTAAATGGCATGAATACCCCTTAAAGAGGGAGCTGATTTAGTACTATTACAAGAGACCCACTTCAGACACTTGCACATGCCTAACGTAGTAAGCAAAAACTTCCCTATGTGGCACCATGCCGCATACTCCTCGGCAGCTAGAGGGGTTTCAATAGGCGTAGGGCAGAATTTCCCCTTCACTTTGGTGTCTAAACTAGTTGACCCTGATGGTCGATACCTATTTTTGAAAGGCAGAGTAGCAAACTCTATGTTCACACTAGTGAACCTTTACACCCCGAATAGTGGACAGATCACCTGGCTACTCCACACACTTGAGATCCTGAAAACCTATAGGGAAGGACACCTCATCCTGGGGGGAGATCTCAATCTCACTCTTGACTCTTCTAAGGATTCAACCTCTGAAGTCCATCCTCCCTCTAAAAAACAGATGAGAAGGCTTCTTCTCACATTCACAGATCTAGGGGTTTCGGACGTTTGGCGCATCCTACACCCAGAGGAAAAAGACGCATAACACATATCAACGTTTAGATTACCTATTTTTAACTAACCAATTGCTGTCCTCAGTCTCGGAGGCTAGTATTGGGAACATAGTTGTTTCTGATCATGCGCCGGTGAGTGTGAAGGTGAGGTTCCATGCTATTCCTCTGAAATCCTGGGTTTGGAGATTGAATGAGACGCTTCTGGAGGATGATTCGCACAGGCGGGTTGTAGAGCAATGCCTTAAGAACTACTTTAGGGAAAATGCCAGGGATCTAGCCAGCAGGACGACTCTATGGGAAGCACATAAGGTAGTGGTTAGAGGGGAGCTCATTAGCTTGGTTTCCAGAGTCAAAATAAATAGACAGAAACATAGAAACATAGAATGTGTCGGCAGATAAGAACCATTTGGCCCATCTAGTCTGCCCAATATACTGAATACTATGGATAGCCCCCGGCCCTATCTTATATGAAGGATGGCCTTATGCCTATCCCATGCATGCTTAAACCCCTTCACTGTATTTGCAGCTACCACTTCTGCAGGAAGGCTATTCCATGCATCCACTACTCTCTCAGTAAAGTAATACTTCCTTATATTACTTTTAAACCTTTGCCCCTCTAATTTAAAACTGTGTCCTCTTGTGGTAGTTTTTCTTCTTTTAAATATGCTCTCTTCCTTTACCGAGTTGATTCCCTTTATGTATTTAAAAGTTTCTATCATATCCCCTCTGTCTCTTCTTTCTTCCAAGCTATACATATTAAGGTCCTTTAACCTTTCCTGGTAAGTTTTATCCTGCAATCCATGTACTAGTTTAGTAGCTCTTCTCTGAACTCTCTCCAAAGCATCTATATCCTTCTGGAGATATGGCCTCCAGTACTGCGCACAATACTCCAAGTGAGGTCTCACCAGTGTTCTGTACAGCGGCATAAGCACTTCACTCTTTCTACTGCTTATACCTCTCCCTATACATCCAAGCATTCTGCTGGCATTTCGTGCTGCTCTATTACATTGTCTTCCCACCTTTAAGTCTTCTGAAATAATTACTCCTAAATCCCTTTCCTCAGATACTGAGGTCAGGACTGTGTCAAATATTCTATATTCTGCCCTTGGGTTTTTACGCCCCAGGTGCATTATCTTGCACTTATCCACATTAAATTTCAGTTGCCAGATTTCTGACCATTCTTCTAGTTTTCCTAAATCCTTTTCCATTTGGCGTTTCCCTCCAGGAACATCAACCCTGTTACCTATCTTTGTGTCATCAGCAAAAAGACAAACCTTACCAGCGAGGCCTTTTGCAATATCACTTATGAAGATATTAAACAAAATCGGTCCCAGTACAGATCCCTGTGGAAATCCTTTATTTATCAAATCGACCTCGGGCTCCCGACTTATCAATACCCCTGCGATAGCTCAAGAGTTTTGCTCCTTCTATTCAACTTTGTATAACCTCCCGGCACCCCTCACTGTACAGCAGCTTGATGAGCATATATCAGAGTTTTTAGGTTCAATCAACATTCCGAGGCTAACTGCAGATGACATACGTGAGCTGCTTTTACCATTCACGGTAGAAGAGGTAGATCAAGTCCTCTCCTCTATTCCTTCGGGTAAGAGCCCAGGGCCTGATGGGTTCCCAATCTCCTATTGCAAAAAGTTTAGGGAAATCCTTAACCCTCACTTTGTGGATGTCTGCAATCTCCTCCTCAAGGGTGGTTCTCTGACCCCGCAAGCCCAGGAGGCACATATAACAATTATTCATAAAGAAGGGAAGGATAGAGAGGCCTGTGGAAGCTACAGACCAATTTCGCTGCTAAATACTGACCTGAAATGGTGGGCTAAATTGCTCAATAACAGAATTTCGAAGTTGCTTCCTGGGCTTGTGGGAGAAGAGCAAGTGGGTTTTGTTGAGGGCAGACATAACATCAGTAGAGTGATACACGTGATCACGCACGCTATCAAAACTAAGTCCCCCCTTGTGCTCCTAGGCACGGATGCTGAGAAGGCGTTCGATAGGGTTAGCTGGAACTATATGGAAAGGGCTTTAAGTGCCTTTGGCATTCCTGAGGATTTTATTATAGCCATCTTTACTTTGTACTCAGCACCATCTGCGAGAGTGATGGTCAATGGGACCCTATTGAACACCTTCCAAATCAAAAATGGTACTCGCCAGGGATGCCCGTTGTCACCCACCTTGTTTGTCCTCGTCCTAGAGACGTTACTTCTAAAGTTTCGCCAATCCCCTGTGATCAAAGGGGTGAAAGTGGGAAAATTTACCCATAAGATGGCGGCCTTCGCGGACGACCTTTTGCTCTTGATGACATCCTGAGGAGGCTCTGCCGGAGGTTATGCAGATATTTTAATCTTTTGGGCTACTCTCAAATTTCAAGATTAACTTTGATAAGTCGGAAGCCTTGGGTATTTCTCTACCGCCTGCCATGCGTACTAGGGTCAAAGCCCTCACTCCATTTAAATGGCCTCCACAGGCAATTAAATATCTGGGTGTCATGATCCCAATGGATCCTAGACTTTTATTTAAGCTCATCTTCCCTCCTTTACTCTCCAAAGTCACCTCCATCATCTCAAAAAGCTCCTCGCCGTTCCTTACCTGGCTAGGCAGGAAGAATGTCTTAACCACCTACATTCTCCCATTGCTTATGTATACTCTTAAAGCTCTTCCTATTTTAATACCTTGCAACTTTATAAATAAACTACAATCCATTATGAGGAAGTATCTCTGGAATGGAGGTCGCCCTAGCGTGTCCCTCTGTTTGTTTGCTCTCTCGCAGGAAAAAACAAGGAGGTATTTCTCTTCCGGATATTCCGACCTACACTCGCCTAAAGAATTATTAGGAACACCTGTTCTATTTCTCATTAATGCAATTATCTAGTCAACCAATCACATGGCAGTTGCTTCAATGCATTTAGGGATGTGGTCCTGGTCAAGACAATCTCCTGAACTCCAAACTGAATGTCAGAATGGGAAAGAAAGGTGATTTAAGCAATTTTGAGCGTGGCATGGTTGTTGGTGCCAGACGGGCCAGTCTGAGTATTTCACAATCTGCTCAGTTACTGGGATTTTCACGCACAACCATTTCTAGGGTTTACAAAGAATGGTGTGAAAAGGGAAAAACATCCAGTATGCGGCAGTCCTGTGGGCAAAAATGCCTTGTGGATGCTAGAGGTCAGAGGAGAATGGGCCGACTGATTCAAGCTGATAGAAGAGCAACGTTGACTGAAATAACCACTCGTTACAACCGAGGTATGCAGCAAAGCATTTGTGAAGCCACAACACGCACAACCTTGAGGCAGATGGGCTACAACAGCAGAAGACCCCACCGGGTACCACTCATCTCCACTACAAATAGGAAAAAAAGGCTACAATTTGCACGAGCTCACCAAAATTGGACTGTTGAAGACTGGAAAAATGTTGCCTGGTCTGATGAGTCTCGATTTCTGTTGAGACATTCAAATGGTAGAGTCCGAATTTGGCGTAAACAGAATGAGAACATGTATCCATCCTCTGATGGCTACTTCCAGCAGGATAATGCACCATGTCACAAAGCTCGAATCATTTCAAATTGGTTTCTTGAACATGACAATGAGTTCACTGTACTAAAATGGCCCCCACAGTCACCAGATCTCAACCCAATAGAGCATCTTTGGGATGTGGTGGAACGGGAGCTTCGTGCCCTGGATGTGCATCCCTCAAATCTCCATCAACTGCAAGATGCTATCCTATCAATATGGGCCAACATTTCTAAAGAATGCTATCAGCACCTTGTTGAATCAATGCCACGTAGAATTAAGGCAGTTCTGAAGGTAAAAGGGGGTCCAACACCGTATTAGTATGGTGTTCCTAATAATTCTTTAGGTGAGTGTATATACAGGCTATTAACCTAGAAAGGTGGCTTAAGCTGACCAGACAAGAGTCACACTGTATGCAAGTAGATTTAGAACTGGCCCTCCTAGGCAAAGATTCATTTCATAGGTTGTGGTTGCCTGGGAAAGCAGGCGAGGGGTCCAAAATAGACAGTGGACTTACCAGGGGGATGCTGCATGTGTGCCACAAATCAAAGGAACTTAACTCGGGGCAAACTAAGATCTCTCCTTTGGCTCCCATTTCAGTTATACCCGTCCTTATGTGCCCACAAATTAAATATCCATCTGTCGTGTGGCTCTCAATGTCTAGCCACAGATTAGGGGACTTGTTATGGCTTAAGGCTCCTGCTGATTTTTTCACTACCCTCTCAGGAGATAAGGCCCCTGGGAAAAATTTCATCCAAAGGAATGATTTTGAGACCATATGCAGGGAATTTAAGTCCTCCAAGTACGTCCCATTATCAGATCCGACGTGGTTGGAGAACTTTGTTTTACTCCCGTGTTTGCCTCACAAGTGCACCACTCTCCTATATAGACAAATCCTCAGCGCTAGGCACTCAAATTTGCCACCTTGGGTTGCTGATTGGGAGAGGGAACTACACCTTACATTAAATGATGCTGACAGAAAATGGATCCAAAAGTGTTCACACGGTTTTTCCAAGTGTATAAAAATACAAGAAAACTCTGTAAAGGTAGCGTTAAGATGGTGTAGGACCCCTGAATACCTTTTTAGAATTAAGTTGCTTCCCACAGATTTGTGTTGGAGATGCAGTGCTGCTACTGGATCCATGTCTCACGTCTGGTGGTACTGTCCAGCCATTCGTCACTTCTGGGCAGATGTAGAACGCACTATCAACAAGATCTGCACCACAACCCTGAGACTCACAGCCCAGTTAATATTACTTTGGCTGCCCACCCCAGATTTTCGTCCGGGGAAAAATAATTTGACCACACACTTGCTTATGGCCGCAAAACTTCTGATTCCCGTAAAATGGAGATCAGTGGATCCACCGACCTTAGACATGTGGCGGGACAGGGTCCACCAGATGTGCCAGATGGAAGAATTGATTGGGTGGACATATCACAGTAGAGACCGTTTTCTACAACTTTGGCAACCCTGGCTACATTACAGAAAGAGCCACCTGAATTCCCCCGCAGCCAGGAACTATCTAGAACTACATGAGGAAAGGTGCTCCTTTATGGGGCTTTTGAGAATGCCTCCCCCCCCCCTCCCCTTATCCACCCGTCTACGCCCTCCTATAGGGGTGTCTTGATTAAAACCTGCACATTTAAGGACCTGGTAGGCGTAAATAGTATTTTTATTGTTAATCCTGAGCGGAATGTAGACTATAATTTAGGATGACACAATGTTAGGGCTGATAGTTCTGATTACTTGTTACGTATATAATTTGTTCTTTACTTATGATTGTAAGGTCATTCACCTAAGGGACTCTTTTTAGTCCTAGATGAGTGATTGCCTCATACCTGCCTGTATTGTTAGGCTATGCCTTCGAAGACTTATGCCTTGCTTTTAATATGACTCAACATTGTACTACTGTACTTAACTATGATCTTTTTTTTGTCTAATAAAAAGAGATTTCAAACAATTTCACATTTTCATCTCAGTGGGAGGGGCTTATTTACGTGCAGCTATACAGCTGACTCAGTTACTAGCCTTGGAGTCATGGAGGTGGCAGCCAACTAGTGCTGCACAAGAAAAATATGTACTAAAAAGAAATAAAAGTGAGCAGAAAGCCTGCACGATGGCAAACAGGCATCCTGGTAATCTTCCTGCAGCCGAGAAAGATAGACCTCGAGTAGCAGCATGTTGGCTAAAGGATGTTCATACACAAGGACGCCTGGGGTGATTGTGTGTAATATCACCTGTATTTTACTTATTATGCAGTTCTAACAAATGTTATCTACAGCATGTAATGTGCAACAATTAGAGATGAGCAAATTTCTAAAAAATTCTATTTAGCCGGTTCACCAAATTTTTTTCGAAAAAATTTGATTCGATCCGAGACTATTCAATCGCGTTAAACAGCTATTTCCTGGCTGCAAAGAGCCTTTATTAGTGGTGGAGAACACTGTGCCTTGCAGTAACACTCATAGGGAGTCTGCTGTGGTAGTGAAACAATACTGTGAGTCAGTATGACATGTAGATGACAGGCAACGCTCTTAGAATCACTGCACACTTCACTTATTTGGGCAGTTACGGGGCCAAAACTGACCATATGACTCAAGTGTGAACTCGGCCTTACAGGTTAGTGTTAGCGGCAGGTATAAAGAACCGTGCAGAGGCCCAAGATCCTACTATAGCGTGAAAGAGCGCACTCCTTTTACACCAATTTACTGATTCCACATAGATTTCTATTAAACGCTTATACAAGTAGAGCCCCCTGAGTGGAGTGGGTGTCAGCAGTAAGTTTGTGTTGATGTCCCTGATTATTTTGCCCTCATCTGTCAGAATAATATCCCCCAAAAAACTGATCCTGTCTGTGGAGCATCCGCCTTCACTCGGTCAGCATTTGATCAGTAATCCATCAGTATTGCTAAAGCCCAAAAAAACAGGAGTGGATCCAAAACAAAGATGACACGTGAATGGAATATTTGCATGTCTTCTGTGCTTTGTACCCACTCCTGCTTTTGGCTACCAAATCATAAGCCAATTCTGATGCAAAATAGGGACCATGTCATGCAGGCCTTACAGCTGTTACATAGACAGGATCCGTTGTGCATCTAATTTTTCCTTCCTTCTGACAGATCAGAAGGGTCAAATAAATGATGTCAGCCAGGCCGAAAAACAAAATAGTGGCCCAGTCATGAAGTGGGGAGGGTGGGAAGCAGCATGAGGTGATCAGAGTGACCCAATGACAGTCTGGAGGTTGCAGCAGCATCAGGAGGAGGCCACAGAGTTGCACAGTGACAGTGTGGAGGTGGCAGCAGCATCAGGAGGCCACAGAGTGGCACACTGACAGAGTGTTGAGGTGGTGGCAGCAGAAGCATCAGGAGGAGGTGACAAGGTGGCACAATGACAGTGTGAAGGTGGCTGCAGCAGCATGAGGAGACCACAGAGTGGCAAGGTGACATAGTGTGGAGGTGGCAGCAGCATCAGGAGACCACAGAGTGACCCAGTGACAGAGTGGGGAGGTGGGTGGCAATACCAGTACCAGCTGAAGATGGTGGGTAAAAGAAGGAGCACTTGGCATCAGATGTGTGGCATCAGGCAGGTTTCAGCATCAGAATAGTAGCTGAGGCAGGTAGCCAGAAGAAATCAGTCTCTTTTGTCAAAGTGTTGGTGTGGCACCATGGATAATCTAGTCTGATGAATCAGGCATTGGTGGGTGGAAATCCTGGCTGATCCACACCTGATTCATCTTGACAAAGGTCAGTTTCTCCACATTTTAGGTACACAGGCGAGTTCTTCTTGGGGTAACTATTGCCCCGCCACACTAAACACCTACTCTGATGCAACACTGCTGGCTGGGCAGGACAGCTTTTCCAGGGCAAACTCGGGCAGTTGCGGCCACAAATCTAGTTTGGCTGCCCAGTAGTCCAGCAGATCTTCAATGTGGAGTGGCAGGGTGCTGTCCAAGTATACCACCACCTGCTGGTTCAGGTCCTGCTCCAGGTCTAGCAGCTGCTGATGCTGGTGTGTAGTTTCTTCATTAGGTCGGTGAAGAAAGCTGCTCATCAGCGACTCTAGACTGAAGTTGCTGCTGATGAGGCTGAAACTGCTCCTACCCCCCCACCCTGCCACAGCAACCATGGCAGAGGAATGTGAGTGCAGAGAGCCCCCCCGGTCAGACTTGCGAAAGGATGGAAGATGGCGCAGAAAGGCAGCGGCCAACTGGCTACATAGGAATTCTCTATAGTAGTTCAGATTTGTCCTCCCTCTCAGCGAGTGTAAAAAGGCCCCGATTTTGGACCGGTACCAAGGGTCCAACAAGGTATAGAGCCAGAAGTCATCCCTCTGCCGAATGGTGACAATTCGGCTGTCACTATGCAAGCAAGTGAGCATGCATCGGGCCATTTGTGCAAGTGACTCAGAGGAACTCCCTGCCTCCATCTCCACTGCATACGACGACGGTGTGTCTGGGTCCTCTGCCTCGTCTCCCTCATTGCCCTGCATCTCCTCTGGCTGCTCCTGCTCCTCCTCTCCTGTCACCTATGTAGAAAAACCACCCATTTCGCTACACATTGCTTGTGCTCCAATGTCCTATTCCTCCAGTCAGCCCCCACAGGGCTCATGTGGCTGTGAGATCTAGGCGCCACGTCTCCAGTCCCCTGACCAGCCAGATTTACCCTCATCTGTTCCAGGACATGAAGCAGTGGAATGACGTTGTTCATCCCCGTAGTCCTGGCGACTGACAAATAACGTGGCCTCCTCAAAGGGCCTGAGCACACGGCAGGTGTCTGGTATGAGCTGCCACTGGCTAACATTGAAGTTACACTCCTGTCTGCTTGGATCATCAAGAAATTGTTTATGGCCTTTCTCTGTTCGTATAGTCGGTCCAACATATGGAGGTGTTATTCCAACAGGTGGAAACATCGCATATCAGCCTATGATGGGGGATACAGTTCTGCCGCTGCAGCTCAAGGAGGGTGTGCTTTGCGGTGTACGAGTGGCTGAAGTGCATGCAAAGTTTCCTGGCCATTTTTAGGATGTCTTGCAGATGGGTGGAAGACTTCAGGAACCGCTTGACAACCCGATAGAACACGTGTGCCATGCAGGGCGCATGGCTTAGCCCTCCTTGAAGCAGTGCTGACACCATGTTCTTCCCGTTGTCGTTCACTATGGTTCCGATTTTGAGTTGTCGCGGAGAAAGGCAGGATTTGATTTCTTGATGAAGGACGCGGAGCAGTTCCTCCCATGTTTGACTCCGTTAGCCCAGGAAAACGAGGTGCTTAACACAGCTGTGCCATGCACATGTGGTATGCGGGAGGGGCACTGTGAATTGTCCCTGCAGTGGAGGCTGAGGACACGGTGGAGGAGGAAGAGGCGGACATTGTCACAGGACCAACGACGTGAGAACGTGGAGGCAGAAGCGGCGTCACCTGGCCAAGTTGCAGATTTGGCTGTGCAGGAACCACATTTACCCAGTGGGCCGTAAAGGACATGTATTGTCCCTGACCATAGTTACAGCTCCACACTGCCGTGCACTTTGGCAGACAACGACAGGCTCAAGGACTGGCCCACATTCTGTTCTACATATGTGTGCAGGGCTGGTACTGCCAATGAAATGACAGCCTGGGACTCTCCACCTCGGCTCTGCACAAGCCATCAGTTCTCTGAAAGGTGCAGAGTCCACCACTTGGAAAGGGAAGGACTGCAGCACCAGCAACTTGGCCAGGAGCGCATTCAGTTTCTGGGCCATTGGATGAGTGCATGCATACTGTTGTCTCTTGGCAATCGTTTTGGTGATCAATTGCTGACAAAATTACTGACAAGGAGGAGGATGGACAGCTCCCTTCTGCTTAGGTGGTGGAGCCTTGACTGCCTGAAATCGGGTGCGTGCCACTGGGTGATGCAGCCGTTGCTGCGGCAGGCTGGACCAACACATCGGAGCCACGGTTCTCCTAGGCCACTTTATGGTGATGCTGCATATGTTAATGCAGGCCCATGGTGCCAACATTGGTACCCTGACCACGCTTAACCTTCTGCCCACAGATTCTACAAATGACCCTGTTCACCTCCCCCAGCGGCATAACAAAAAACTGCCACACCACCAAGTAGGTGATTTTACCTCCAACACTCCTCACTGACTGACTGCTACTTCCGTGAACCCCTGCACCACTGCTCTCCGGGCAGGTAGGCTCCTGCGAAGTGCGTGGTCTACCCCAGGCACGTTTGGTTCCTGACCTCCCACTGCTGCCACCATGCTGATTCCCGGCCACGCTAGCAACTTGCTGGATCCACCGCTGCCTCACTGGCAAGCTGCCACCCTCTTCTCCCAATGATGATGAAGCCCCTAATTCAACCGTCTTCCAAGTGTGATCAGCTACATCATCATCATCGAGTACTGTCTGCACGTCACTGATGTCCTCTTCAACAGTCTCTGGCTCAGGAGCCTGACCGCTTGCAACACCAGCTCCCATGCCACTCTCCTCATCGCTACTTGCCCGCCTACCGGAGGAAGCTGTGGATTTCTCCTCCACTGCACAAATAGTCTCACAACATGGACAGTGACACACCAGAGGGGGATCAATGGCAAAAATTCCCACAAAAAATATGTATTTTAATCAGGGGGGATTTTTATGCGTCTTAAATGGACTCTTAAAAATGTGCCCTGCTGGAGCCTAGAACGTTTTTATTTTAGGCCATCTGAGTACGGGCCCCAAAAATTAGGCATTCACCTGACAGAAAAGAACAAGCGATTATGTGGCTGGAGGTATATCAGTCTACTTTCACACTCACGTTTTGGCTTTCCGTTTGAGATCCGTTCAGGGCTCTCACAAACAGTCCAAAGCGGATCAGTTTGCATTCTGAATGGAAAAGGATTTCCTCAGAATGCATCAGTTCAAACTCCATTCTGCTTAGGAGACAGACACCAAAAGGCTGCTTCACCCAGTGGGCAGTAAAAGTTATGTACCTTCCATGCCCATGTTTGCTAGACCACATGTCTGTGGTCAGATGTATCTTGGCACCGACACTCTGTGCCAGAGAAATATTCAATCGCCGCTGAACGTGGCCATATATGTAGCTCTGTGATGCCCTTCTGGGAGAAATATTGCAGTGTGCCAATGGCCACAAATTTTCTAAAGGCCTCCAAGTCCACCAGTTTATATGGAAGTAGTTGGCAGGCTAGCAGTTCCGACAAGCCAGAGGTCAGCCATTGGGCAGGAGGGTTATCCGGCGTCTTCAACTTTTTATGCTCGAACATTTGGGCCACGGAAGCCTGCCTTCTGCCAGATGAACGCGATGACGGCATGGTGGAAGGTGGAGTGGAGGACAAATGGGAGGAGAGAGAAGAAGAGGCAGGACATGGAGCACCGGGAGTGTAGATTTGTGGGTTCTGACGGCGTTGTTCCCACTGTGCTCGGTGATGGGAGGGCAGGTGCCTTCTTAAGGCGGTTGTCCCTAGGTTAGTGTTGGGCTTACTGCGACTTATGCATTGACAGCACAGGCTGCAGATGCAGGGGCGTAGATAAGGGGGGGGGATAGGGGGGTTCAAACCCCCCCCCCCCAGAGTGTCTGTCCTCCTCAGGGCCGGCGCTTCCATAAGGCAGACCAAGCGGCTGCCTTAGGGCGCACCCTGCACAGAGAAAGGGGTGGGCGGAAAAACAAACCCTTTTTTTTTTAGCACTTACTTGCCAGCAGCGCAGCGCTGCCGGGCGCCCTCCCCAGCCAGTGTTCACTCTAAACTGCGCTTGTGTTAAGCCACAGATAGGAGCAGGAGACTGCTGATTGGCTAGTATCAGCTAGCTGCCCTGCCATTGGTCCATCCTTTCACACCCCCTTCCTCTGGAGCTGAACACAGCAGGAGGTTGTGAAGACAGGAAGCCTGCGTTCTCACAGTGGATCATGTGACCATGAAGGAGCATGTGACCAGTGACGTCACAGACCTCCTTCTAGCAAATCCATTCTAGCATCTACCCAGCATGTATGGCAGGACTCTGCTGAGCAAAGACCATGTGCCCAGGTGAGGTGACCATAGAAGTGCCCTGGCATCTGTCTGCTGCTGGAAGCTCAATGTGGAGCTTTATGAATGTAAAAACTAATACCCAAGAGGCTAAAGA
Source organism: Bufo bufo (assembly GCF_905171765.1). Classification (NCBI taxonomy): domain Eukaryota; kingdom Metazoa; phylum Chordata; class Amphibia; order Anura; family Bufonidae; genus Bufo; species Bufo bufo. The sequence goes on from NC_053393.1 coordinate 363,951,753, forward strand.
AACCCTGCTTGTCTGCTTCTGACCCTAATCTTAACACATAACGTTCATTTGATTGCAATTTACTCTAACACCTAAAGGGATTTGTTTAAAGCCTGCTGTTTCTCTAGATGACCTTATGTTGATAGTAGTGTTAATAGATTCTCAAAGGTCTGTAAAAATAGGGTAACTGCTTTTATAGACCCTTGAGACTATTAACACTACTATAAACATAAGGTCACCTAGAGAAAGAGCAAGTTTTTAAAATTATTTTTTTCCTTTAGGTGTTAAAACATAACTTATTTGATTGCTTGAACACCTTAAGGAAAACCAATTAAAAACCTGCTGTTTCTCAAGATGACCTTATGTTGATAGCAGTGGTAATAGAGTCTGAAAGGTCTATAGAAGCAGTTACCCTATTTTTACAGACCTTTGAGGCTCTATTAACACTACTGTCAACATAAGGTCATCTAGAGACACAGCAGGTTTTTAAAATGATTTTTCCTTTAGGTGTTACAGCAATCAAATGAAAGTTATGTTATAACACCTAAAGGAAAAACATAATTCAAAAAAGATGCTGTTTCTCTAAATGACCTGATGTTGATAGTAGTGTTAATAGAGTCTCAAAGGTTTGTAAAAATAGTGTACCTGCTTCTATAGAGATTTGAGACTCTATTACCACTACTTTTAGCATAAGATCATCTGGAGAAACATCAGGTTTTTTAAATTATTATTTTTTCTTTACGTGCTAAAGCAATCAAATGGAGGGGGAGAAATGTGACATGGGTGAGGATGGGGTTACATGATGGGCCGGAGACAATGTCTGTAGCCTGTCTGTGCCATGGACTGGGAGAAATATGACATGGAGGGCTGATGGCTAACATGGGGATTGGTTTAGGAATGATATGGCTGGTATATTTTTTTCAAACCCTGGTGTGTCTGCTAGATGAAGTCTTATAATTTGAGAAAGCTGAACCCCCCCCAGGAAATAAAATTATCTATGGCTCTGTGCAGATGGCAACACTATTATCAGCAGCTGACACGTTAAGAAAAGCCCACACTACGGAGACATGTGCCGGCGTCCTGGGAGCGCAAGATGTGACCGTGCATGGTGAATGGCTCGCTCCAGATACATTAGCAGTCTGCTTTTTGCCTCCTGTGCACTGCGAGTTCTGCCTGCTTCTCCTCCTTCTCCTCCCTATCTGCTGCTCCATCTCTCCCTCTGAACTTCCCTCCTCTTCCTCTCTTGTGAACACCCACGTGATATCCATCGACACGTCATCGTCACCTTCACCACCAATGACATTAGAGATCTCTGAGTAGGCAGCAACAGTGGGGTCCACCCTCCTTGGGCTGATCTGGGTTCTGTTTGAATTTAAGGATACAATAAGTGTCAGTGGCTCACCTGCATGTACTACCGTGAGATGGTGCTCACTCCAAGGGCAACACCCCAAGCCTGTAAAATGTATAGAACAAATAAAAATGAGGAAGTCAAATTGAGATTTTGCATATTTATACAACTTTGTTTATTAGAATAAAAAAAAAATATTTATTATCATAAAATTAATAATAAAAAATAATAAAAAAAGAATGGGAAGAACTATGTGGTCTTTATAAAACACTAAACTGTGGTCTCAATAGTACCTTATACCTTAATTCAGGGAGATCCTTCTGTGGATCCCTGTGTAGATGGTCCACGTGGATATCTGTGCTCCCCTCTTGATATGGGGTGGGATCGTAATGCTACGATGAGCACTATCTCCACCTGGAGCATCACCCCAGTGATAATCGCAGAGGATAATTTGATTGCAATAAATTAACACTAGTATACAATATAACACAAATAAAAATAAACAAACAAAAAATATGAAAATAAGAATACATTAATATGATAATAATAATAATAGTAATTTGCAGAATGCAGCAGAATAAAAAACAAATGTCTATTCAGGATGCCTCCAAATGATCATGTGGATGACAAGTCCTGCTGCAATGCGATATAATAATTCTCCAAAATGTAAATAGAATTAAAAATAGAATTAAAAATGGAATCCTTCTAAAATGCAGTACATTAGTCCCCTTCAATGAGGGTAGACCAATACCTCTTAATCCACTATATTTTCAGGGGTATGCATGTACTGTCCAGACCTCTCTTGCGGTCTGTGTGTTGCCGCAGTTAAATTATGAGTAATGCCGTTTTAGTATAATGATTCATCAGCAAGTACTGCCACATAAAAAAAAAAAACTAATATTCATTTTTACAAATATACAGTATATCACTATACTCGAAATATTTGCAAAATCGTGAAGTGCTGATATTCGCGATAAAAATTTGTTTTTCAAATATTTACGCTCAACACTAATCTACACCACCGTACAGCAAATAATATATTTTTTTTTACCACTAATACTCGCCAAAAAGGGCTTTAGAACATATAACTACACCACTAAACGGCAAATATATTTTTTTGCCTTTTAATACATGGCAAAAAGAGCTTTAGAACATATATCTACACTGCTGAACAGCAAATAATATATATATTTTTCTGCCACTAATACACGCCAAAAAGGGCTTTAGAACATATAACTACACCACTGAACGGCAAAAATATTTTTTTGCCACTAATACACCCGAAAAAGGGCTTTTGAACATATAACTGCACCGCTGAACGGCAAATAGGACATTATTTTTTCCCACTTATACACGCCACAAAAGGCTTTAGAACATATATCTACACCGCTGAACAGCAAATAATAGAAACATAGAATCATAGAATGTGTCGGCAGATAAGAACCATTTGGCCCATCTAGTCGGCCCAATATACTGAATACTATGAATAGCCCTTGGCCCTATCTTATATGAAGGATGGCCTTATGCCTATCCCATGCATGCTTAAACTCCTTCACTGTATTTGCAGCTACCACTTCTGCAGGAAGGCTATTCCATGCATCCACTACTCTCTCAGTAAAGTAATACTTCCTGATATTACTTTTAAACCTTTGCCCCTCTAATTTAAAACTGTCCTCTTGTAGCAGTTTTTCTTCTTTTAAATATTTTCTCCTCTTTTACCTTGTTGATTTTCTTTATGTATTAAAAAGTTTCTATCATATCCCCTCTGTCTCGTCTTTCTTCCAAGCTATACATGTTAAGGTCCATTAATCTTTCCTGGTAAGTTTTATCCTGCAATCCATGTACCAGTTTAGTAGCTCTTCTCTGAACTCTCTCCAAAGTATCAATATCCTTCTGGAGATATGGTCTCCAGTACTGAGCACAATACTCCAAATGAGGTCTCACTAGTGCTCTGTAGAGCTGCATGAGCACCTACCTCCCTCTTTCTACTGGTAATGCCTCTCCCTATACACCCAAGCATTCTGCTAGCATTTCCTGCTGCTCTATGACATTGTCTGCCTACCTTTAAGTCTTCTGAAATAATGACCCCTAAACCCCTTTCCTCAGATACTGAGGTTAGGACTGTATCACTGATTTTATATTCTGCTCTTGGGTTTTTACGCCCCAGGTGCATTATCTTGCACTTATCAACATTAAATTTTAGTTGCCAGATTTTTGACCATTCCTCTAGTTTTCCTAAATCCTTTTCCATTTGGTGTATCCCTCCAAGAACATCAACCCTGTTTCAAATCTTTGTGTCATCAGCAAAAAGACACACCTTACCATCGAGGCCTTCTGCAATTTTGCTGATAAAGATATTAAACAATATGGGTCACAGAACATATCCCTGAGGTACCCCACTGGTAACAAGAATATACTCCATTGACTACAACCCTCTGTTGTCTGTCCCTCAGCCACTGCCTAATCCATTCAATAATATGGGAGTCCAAGCACAAAGACTGCAATTTATTGATAAGCCTTCTATGTGGGACAGTATCAAAAGCCTTACTAAAGTCTAGATAAGCGATGTCTACTGCACCTCCACCATCTATTATTTTAGTCACCCAATAAAAAAAATCAATAAGATTAGTTTGACATGATCTCCCTGAAGTAAACCCATGCTGTTTTTCATCTTTCAATCCATTGGATTTTAGATGTTCCACAATCCTTTCCTTAAGTATGGTTTCCATTAATTTCCCCACTATTGATGTCAGGCTTACTGGCCTATATAGTTGCCCAATTCCTCCCTACTACCTTTCTTGTGAATGGGCACAACATTTGCTAATTTCCAATCTTCTGGGACGACTTCTGTTACCAGTGATTGGTTAAATAAATCTGTTAATGGTTTTGCTAGTTCACTGCTAAGCTCTTTTAATAGCTTTGGGTGTATCCCATCAGGCCCCTGTGACTTATTTGTATTCATTTTAGACAGCTGACTTAGAACCTCTTCCTCTGTGAAGACACATGCATCAAAAGATTCATTAGTCTTCCTTCCTAACTTTTTCCTTTATTTTCTTTGTAAAAACTGAACAGAAGCATTCATTGAGGCAGTCAGCTAGTTCTTTATCTTCTTCCATATACCTTCCTTCATTTGTTTTTAATTTAGTAATTCCTTGTTTTAGTTTCCTTTTTTCATTTATGTATCTGGAGAATGTCTTATCGCCTTTTTTCACTGACTGAGCTATTTTCTCTTCTGCCTGTGCTTTAGAAGCTCTTATAACTTGTTTGGCCTCTCTCTGCCTAATCTTATAAATTTGCCTGTCATCCTCGTGTTTTTTTTATTTATTTTTATAATTACTAAATAGTGTTGAGTGCGAATATTTGAATTTCGAATTTTTTTCTCGAATATCGCAATTTCGAGATTTCGCAAATATTTCGAATATAGTTCCAAATATTCGCAAAATCGAATATTCGTATTTTTTTTGTTAAAAAAAAAAAATCGTACGATTAATTTAATCGTACGATTTTTATTTTTTTTTCCCCTGTATAAGGCAACGTTCCTATGACTATGGCTAGGCTAATAATCGTATGATTAAATTAATCGTACGATTTTTTTTAAATTTTTTTTCCTGTATAAGGCAAAGTTCCTATGACTATGGCTAGGCTAATATGTGTATTTTACGAAATTTCTTAATATTGCTCTAATTTCGTCTTTTAGAATATTCGTAATATTCTAAAAGACGGAGTTAGAGCAATATTACGAATATTCTAAAAGACGGAGTTAGAGCAATATTAAGAAATTTCGTAAAATACACATATTAGCCTAGCCATAGTCATAGGAACGTTGCCTTATACAGAAAAAAAATAAAATGAAAATCGTACGATTAAAAAAAATCGGACGATTAATTTAATCGCATATTATTCGCGAAAAATAAAATAATTCCGAATATTCGATTTCGACTAAAATAATACAAATATTCATTCGAATATTCGCGAAATATTGCGAAATCGAATATGGCACCTCCCGCTCATCACTACATACTAAATGCTATATTTTTGTTTTTAATGATTTTGGCCACTGAGTACCACAGTGTTCGCTTCCTTTTTTTTGCTTTTACTGACAAGCCTGACGCAATTATCTGTTGCCTTCAATAGTGCCACTTTTAAGTAGTCCCATTTCTCCTGGACTCCATTGAAACTGTTCCAATCTGATAGGTACTCATATACCACTAATCTAATTTTAGAAAAGTCAGTTTTTCTAAAATCTAAAACTTTTGTGTGGTGTGACTGTACTTATAGTAAACCCCACTGACTGGTGATCACTAGATCCCAAGCTTCCCCCTACAGTAATATGAGATACCAAATTCGCATTTGTGAATGCTAAATCTAAAATGGCCTCCTTCCGGGTTGGCTCCTCAACTACTTGCTGTAGAGATAATCCCAGTAGGGAATTTAGAATATCTGTAATCCGGGCAGAACTAGCTATTTTGGTTTTCCAATTTACATCAAGAAGATTAAAGTCTCCCAAAATGATAACTTCCCCTTTCAATGTCATTTTAGCTATTTCCTCAACTAGTAGATCATCTAATTCTTTGACTTGGCTTTGTGGTCTATATATCACACCTACACGAGTTACCTTATGATTATCAAGCTGCAAGGTAACCCAAACTGACTCTCTAAATTGGTCTTGCTAACTTTTATTAAAGGGAACCTGTCACCAGGATTTTGTGTATAGAGCCGAGTACATAGGTTGCTAGATGGCCGCTAGCACATCCGCAATACCCAGTTCCCATAGCTCTGTGTGTAAAAAAAACTGATTTGATACATATGCAAATTAACCTGAGATGAGTCCTGTATGTGAGATGAGTCAGGGACAGGACTCATCTTAGGTTAATTTGCATATGTATCAAATCAGTTTTTTTTATACAATAAAAGCACACAGAGCTATGGGAACTGGGTATTGCGGATGTGCTAGCGGCCATCTAGCAACCCATGTCCTCAGCTCTATACATCAAATCCTGGTGACAGGTTCCCTTTAAATTAGATTTTATGCTATCTTCCACATACAGGGCCACCCCTCCCCCTCCCCATTTCTTGCCTTCTCTGACTTTTCTATATAGAGAGAACCCTGGTATTGTTATATCCCAGTCATTACTCCCATTTAACCATATCTCAGTAACAGCCACTAAATCTATATTCTCAGATGCCATTATAGACTCAAGTTCACTGATCTTATTCCCTAAACTGTGAGCATTTGTAGACAAGACTCTGAGCTTGTCATTTCTTAACCTATGTGCTACTGGCATCTTCTGGCATTGTTCCGTGGGGGAAGGGGGCAGTCGGACTGCTGGATTATCACTCTTTTGCTCCCCTTCCCTAGTTTAAATGCTCCTTAGCAAATACTTTGAACTGTTCACTGAGGACATTCGTTCCCTTGAGAGAAAGATGTAAACCATCTTTCTTGTACAGTTATTTTCCATTCCAACGAGAGCTAACATGAGACACAAAGCCAAATCCTTGGTTCAGACACCATTCACCAAGCCATACATTGAATTCCTTAATGCACATCTTCCTGTCATGCTGAAAATTATGCACAGGCAAAACTGCAGAGAATGAAACAGTTGATGCAACCTCCCGTATATCATTTCAAAGTGTGTGAAAAGCTTCCTTCACCTTTGAAACCTCATTGCAAGCCAGATCATTTGTTCCAAGATGGACAATAACATCCACCTCCTTTTTCTGTTTTGCTTGCCTAACAATATTAAGGATATGTAGTCTATCCCTGCTAGTGGTAGCACCAGGGAGACCTCTCACAAAACTATTTTCCTCAAACTTCACACCTCTTATGATAGAATCGCCCACCAACAGCTGCTTACTATCAGTTCTCACCTTAACCTTTTTGTCTTTGGTTGCAGTCTTGCATACTTTAGGCATATATATATTTTTTTGCCACTAATACACGCCAAAAAGGGCTTTAGAACATATAACTGTACCACTGAACGGCAAATAGGCCCTTATTGTTTTCCACTTATACACGCCACAAAAGGCTTTAGAACATATATCTACACCACTGAACAGCAAATATTTTTTTCCCACTAATACACGCCAAAAAGGGCTTTAGAACATATAACTGCACAGCTGAACAGCAAATATAGGTGAAACTCCAAAAATTGGAATATCGTGCAAAGTTCATTTATTTCAGTAATGCAACTTAAAAGGTGAAACTAATGTATGATATAGACTCCTTACATGCAAAGCGAGATATAAAATCATTCAACCTGTCTATCAAATAGTTTTTATACCAAAAGTATAAATAAATACGTTTTTAAACATAACAACCTATTTCAATCTATACCAGATGAGTGTGCCATCACAACTACTTTTTTCCAATTTATTGTTTACATGGTTTCTAGGTGTACCGGTGTATGAGCACCTCTATCCACATTGCACAGTCAGCGAGCCACTGAATTACCTTATTCCATTTTCTATTAAGTGCCAGCGATGAGCGGTCCACAAAATGCGAAACGCACATTGCCAGTGTCCGTGTTTTGCGAATCCGCAAAACACACACGGATGTGTGAATAGACCCTAACAGTAACTAGGAAGTGGCCAGCTACAGATCTTAAATTCATAATTTTCCTGACATTAGGGCTTTCCCTTAAGCTTCAAACCTCATCTGACTTCATCCTATCGATTAAGCTGTAACCTTATTTAGTCTTTTTGTCTAATTCGGAGCTACACTCAACAAGGAAATCGGCCTGAAATTCTTTACTGCAGTGTGGTCTTTTGCATGTTTAGGAATGCCTGTTCTAACAACTTCCCTAAACATCCTTAGACACTATCTGGCCTCCTATAATATGTTAAATAGCTACTATAAAAATAACCAGACTACACTACACAAATACATAGTAGGGATTTCAGATAATAAGCTTGTCCATGCTGTTTTTAAGGTTACCAAACTCACAGGACTATTGTATCACATATATACATTTTTACAAAACAAGTATTCATGTCTTTTCCATTCCAGGTTCTTCATGCTTCACAAGAAGGTTCAAGTTCAAAACAGGTACAAATTAATCTTAAATCACTATGTCATGCAATTAAAGTGGTTGTGCAGTGCTACTATATTGATGACCTATCCTCACTAAGTGTTAACAGTGCCCCCAATAGTAATAATGCCCCCATAGTGCCCATTCTAGTAATCATGTTCCCCATAGTCCCCCAGTAGTAATAAAGCCCACCATAATGCCCCCCAGTAGTAATAATAACCCTTATAATGTGTGCCAGTATAAAAAAATATCCCCTTGCAATGTGTGCCAGTAGAAAAATACCCCTTATAATGTGTGCCAGTAGAAAAAAATGCCCCTCATAATGTGTACCAATAAAAAAATGCCCCTTATAATGTATGCCAGTACAAAAATGGCCCTTATGTGCCAGTACATAAAACACCCCTTTTAGTGTCCCCATAGAACCAATGTCCTCATTGTGCCCTGCTTATAATGTGTGCCAGTACATAAATGCTCCCTTTATGTGTGCCAGTACGAAAATGTCTCTTTTTAGTGCCCCCTAGTAGAAACATCTACTACTTATGACCCCCCCCCCCCATAGTGCCCCAATGGCATGCTGCCAAATAAAAATAGCAAACTCAAATACTTGCCTCCATGCCGCTGTCAGGATGTGGTGCAGACTAGGTATCGACCGATTATCGGTTTTACCGATATTATCGGCCGATATTGAGGCTTTTGACAGTTATAGGTATCGGCATCTATTTTGCCGATATTCCGATAACGTATTGGGAAGACACGCGCTGCTCTCAGCGCTCTCTGTGTTCCCTCCGCAGCACAGGGGAGAAGGAAGCAGTGTCTCCCTCCCCCTGTGATGCAGCTGCTGCTGCCGCCTATGAGAGGAGAGAAGACAAGAGGAGGGGAGGGGCTGTGGCCGCTGCGCCACCAATGAAGATACCTCTCTCATTCATTCATATACAGGAGGCGGGAGCTGGCTGCAGAATCACATAGCCGGCTCCCGACCTCTATGAACGGCAGCTGCGGTCCGCGGTAGTTAACCCCTTAGGTGCCGCGGATCGCAGCTACCGCTCATAGAGGTCGGGAGCCGGCTATGTGATTCTGCAGCCAGCTCCCGCCTCCTGTATATGAATGAGAGACTTATCTTCATTGGTGGCGCAGTGCGCCCCCCCCCCAATTCCCCCAGTATTAATCATTTGTGGCGCAGTGCGCCCCCCACCTCCATCCCAATAGTAAAACCATTGGTGGCAGTGGCCACAGGATCCCCTCTCCCCTGCTCCTCTGATCGGAGCCCCAGCAGTGTAAGCCTGGGGCTCCGATCAGTTACCATGGCAGCCAGGACGCTATTGAAGCCGTGGCTGCCATGGTAAGCTCCATGCTGCTGTGTGCACAAAGCACAGAGCAGCAGGGACAGTGTGAGATCCTATTCACCCTGATAGAGATCTATCAGGGTGAATAGGACAAGGGTTCTAGTCCCTAAGGGGGCTAAAAGTTAGTAAAAAAAACCCACAAAAATATTAAGTATAAATGAAAAAGATTTACAAAAAAAAAATAATACATGTTAACAATAAACATTAATTTTCAGCCGATTTGTGTAGGAAATTTTTTTTTTCTCAAAAATTAAAATACCCAGAATATCGGTATAAATTATCGGCTATCGGCCTGAAAGTTGACAAATTATCGGTATCGGTATCGGCCCTAAAAAAATCAATATCGGTCGATCCCTAGTGCAGACACAGGCATTTTCCTATCTGTGTCCTAAACTGCATACTGCCCGGCTTATGTGGCTATATTATCATTGTGTCGCCTGTTCCGACTTCTGATAGGCTACATCACTCCTGTGCCCTGCTGCAGCATTTAACTGTAAAGCTGTCCTGAGGACAGCGATACAGTTGAGTATGGAAGATGAATACTTATACAATTGAAGAGCTCATTGCCCACGGCCCTGCATTGTTGGCAGTGTGTGCCTGACTAGCAGAATAAAAATGGGGTTCACCTCATGGTACAGATACAGATCTTTTATTCTGTCTCCTGGTTGCCATTCCATCCAAGACTATTCCTTATCTTGGAACAGGGAATTGACACTAGGGCAAAATACAGACAAGTGGTCTCCAGAGGACCCACTGTTTCTAGATTTGGTCTTCAAAATCAGAATTAATGAACTGCTCAGTCCAGTTTGCCATATTTGTCATGTATGGTATATTTTAAAGTAAATCTAAAATGATCCTGCTCAGATATTCTTTCTTTTAACATTCCTAAAAAGTAATGCAGAGTTTTCTTTCTCATGACTTTTATCACTTCTACGATATAGTGATGTATACATCTGAAAATACTTTACCCATTCTCAAAATATCACTTATAGTGTGAAGAAGGACAACAATCAAGTATCAAAGAACTTCTGAGTATCCAGACAGGCAACAATAATGAATTAATGATTGCGAATGCAGTATATGTAGAGGTGTTATTTCCAATTCTAAAAGTAAGTTGCAAAATTAAAGTTATTGTTTAATATTGTTCTCTTAGCTTAGTATTTTCATGTTATTCAATTTATGAATTTTATTAGCACAGATTACTTATGTACAGTATAATGTGTTGTGCAGTTCCTCCTGTAAGATGAATGTATGAATAATGGTTTTGCCATTTGCCGTCTAAACTGATACTAATGTATCTTCACCTAAAATCTGTCTAAACACTGACGCAAAATGACACAACTAGGGTTCTTAACTTTTTTTGACTTGCTCATGGTGGCAGGACTTAGCAGGCAGACCTAAGGTGCATTGTTTTGTGGCAAAATTACACCACAATTCTGAAATACAATTCTCTCTCAAACCAATTCATCCAATAATTGGTATAGGATTAAAGTGTCTAGCCATGCACCAGATTTATGATCCAGACACTGTGATAGTGCAACGGGCACCTCCCTCTAGTGCCCTCTCTGTAATGCGACCAATAAAGGTTAGACAAATAAAGACAGTAGCAGGGTGCAGAAGTGGTAACACCACTCTGGGGTGTTACATTCCCTCTTACTTAAAACCAAGCTGCCCTCGGCTTGTGCTTAGGATGTGCTCTAAGTGTACCCAAGGAAGGTTAGAGTGCTGCTTTAGACTATAGACTATTATGTCATACATATTCTAACATAGAGAGGGCTACCACTAGGTTCCTGCCCGTATGTGTAGGGTGTCTATTCACAGTTCGCCCTCTCTGTATAACCAGTGAACCAAAAAAGTCTGCACTAAGCTCTTAAATACTCCACACAGGACTGGGCCAGAGTCGTATATGGAGCGTGGAGGTGTCATGTACTGTAATGCCTCCACGATACTATGAGACGTCCGCAAATAGAAGGGTGACTTCGTCCTGTATTCCCTTCCTTGCACCAAGGTCTATAAAAAGCTTTTCGCACAGTCACCTTGATGACTAAACAGGTAGCTAAACATACATATCCATAAGGCTGCGCACTAAGCCTTAGAACACACCAAAGTAGGAGGAGGAGCTGGTTCTCTCCAAGAACTCCCACGAAGGTTAATCCCTCTAAACACACATTTTAGCAGTGGGGTTACCCTTGACGGTGTTAGATCTGCTTGTGACATAACCCAACGTCCTCAGAGGCAGTCCATATGAGCTAAAGTAAGGACGCTAACTATCTGGCCAACAAGCTTAAGTCCAAAGTCTATTTAAAAGTGTATACTTGGTCACATTACGGTACCTGTAAAAGAATACAGGCAATGGGCAAAACACTTGAACATTGCACAACCTGTAAAAATGTTAGTGCAAGAAGACAGTGTAAATATATAAGGCAATAGCATGGTGCAAATAAATTCACATGGAAGTCTTTTTCTTCAGTGGTGGCAGATCAAGTGCACCAAACTGGAACAAGCTTTTCAAAAGTCCTTTGTTTTCCATAGGAAATAGTACTGTCAAGATTTGTAATCCATATGAGATAGTAATGTCATTTGTAATCCACATAAGGTATAGGATAAAATAGCAGCAATGGCAAATGAGAACCCTTTTAGCAAAAGGGGCTCCCACTTAGCCTGAGAAGGGGGGGGGGAAAGGAAATGGTCGCAGACGTCCGCAACTGGGAGTTATTATCTGTAGATGGGGGAGGCCCTGACAAACCGCGCTCCTCTGGGAGAAAGTTAACCTAGGCTGGGCAACAGAACATAAAAATGGGCCAACTCGCTCTTGCTTGTCAGAAGCAGTCCATGTTGAGGCTCCAGTAGTTCAATGGAGGGTTTTCCTCACAGCACAGGGTCACTTACAAGAAGGGCTAGAAGTCTCAGCCTGGATCCCATACTTGAGGGTATAGAAGTCCTTCTTTAAGCTGCGAGACATCCTCATCACTGTCACTGCTAGCTCTGGTGCTCTCCACTAGAAACTTCATCTGCGATCTCCTGGTGGCCTTCTGTGGCAGAACTTTTAATTGGAGAATCACCCTCTTCTGGAGGATCCTCTGCAAGCCTTGGCTTTTTCCTTGTAGGTGACAGGTTCTCCGGACAGCAATAAAGGATAGACATTTGGTCTTTCATAGCAAGGAGCTCTGCATTTGGTGGTGGCTCTGGAGTGCATGGAGCAGTATCAGTGGACTTTTCACTAGTAGATAGGTCACTTTTCGTGATTGGAGGATCTGGTAGTGTCATATCAGGTGCTCTATCTTCAGCAGGCGGCTGAAAGGAAGTCTCGGAGGCTTCATGCAATTCCCTGAGTGAATGAGGTTCTCCTGAATAATGTGGAAGCCAAGGTGCTCCAAAGTAGTATGGCATAGTAAGAGTCATGATGCAGGTGGCTGCAGCTGCTGCTGGTGGATCTTCGCTGTCAGACATGGCTTTTGATACCCTATACCAGGCTAGAGGGGTCAATGTAAGCTAGATTGCAATTTAAGTGCACGTTTCTATGGGCAACGGTGGCAGAATTGGTGCATGGCTTCTTTAAGAGTCGCTGCAACTGCTCAATTTTGGAGAGTATGATGATCTGGCAGGCAGATTATATCCCCTAACAGTCTTTAGCAAGGTTATTTTCCCCAGCAGTACTCACACTCAGACCTCTGGACATTGCTTCTCAGGATCCAGGGAAGAAGGAACTGTATTTTCCCTTTTCTAAGATGGCCGCTGCTTCCACTTCCTGTAGGGGGTACAATTGGTTTCTCTGTCCTCCTGGGAACTTGTACTGAGCACTTTAGTTCCTCCTTCTGTAAGAATGGTTCCTTTTGTGGAGGTGGGCTGTTTGGTTCCCTCCCCTCTGCTTGGTGGATGTCTTCCTCTCAACACAGGATGCCCAAATCCAATATGGCCTATTAACCCCTGTTTAGAGATGTCCCGAACTATTCGCCGGCGAACAGTTCCCGGCAAACATCGCTTGCTCGCGTTCGCCGCGGCGGGTGAACATATGCGATGTTCGGTCCGCCCCCTACACGTCATCATTGAGCAAACTTTGACCCTGTACCTCACAGTCAGCAGACACATTCCAGCCAATCAGCATACCCTCCCTCCCAGACCCTCCCACCTCCTATCAAAAAGCAAGGACAGCATCCATCTTAGATTCATTCTGAAGCTGCAGTGTTAGTTAGAGCAGGGAGAGTGCTGCTGAATTAATAGGGAAATTGTTAGCTAGGCCAGTGTTCTGTGTCCACTCCAGTCCTCAAAGACTCATCTGCTGTAAGGACAGCGTCCTGACAGCACCCCAAAAAGCCCTTTTTTGGGCTGGAACATCAGTCTGCTTTTATTTATTTATTTTTCTATATATATGTACTGTGTGCACACCACTCATATCCGGTGGCACAGTACCTTGCAGATAAAAGTCATTTAATTTTTACGCTTTAATATAATTGCAGTTGCCTGCCAGTGTGTGTCAGGCCCACAGTCTGTACTGTGCCCACTGCCAGTGCCCACCACTCATATCGGGTGGCACATTACCTTGCACGCATAGTACCACTAATCTAAAAAGAAATGACAGGCAGAGGAAGGCCACCCCGCAGGGGCTGTCGTGGTCGTGGTGCTGTGATTTTCTTTGGCCCTAGAATAATGCCCAGTGTTCAGAGGCCACGTACCCTGAACTCGAAAAATTCTGAGGGCATAGTTGACTGGCTTACACAGGACACCCAATCTTCTACAGCTCCCGCTCGGAACCTTGACGCACCTTCCTCCTCCAGCTCAGCTTCAGGCACCTCTCAAGTTACCACTCGCCCGCCCGCCGCCACCACCAACACTAGCACCACAGCCGCTTCACTTGATCTGTCAGAGGAGTTATTTACACATCAGTTGGAAGAAATGAGTGATGCGCAACCATTATTGCCAAAGGATGTAGATAACAGGGATATGTCTCAGTCAGGCAGCATTACACACATGGACGTACGGTGTGATGATGATGATGATGTTGTACCCGCTGCTGCTTCCTTTGCTGAGTTGTCAGATGCAAATGAAGCGGTTGATGATGACGATGTGTCCGTGGATGTCACATGGGTGCCCGCTCGAAGAGAAGAAGAACAGGGGGAAAGTTCAGATGGGGAGACAGAGAGGAGGAGGAGACGAGTTGGAAGCAGGGGGAGGTCGTCGCAAGGAGCTACTGGCACAGTCAGACAGCATGTATCGGCACCCAGGGTCAGCCAGACAGCACGCCAATCAACGCATGCTGTTGCCACCACCAGAATGCCGTCATTGCAAAGCTCAGCAGTGTGGCATTTTTTTTGTGTGTCTGCCTCTGATGACAGCGATGCCATTTGCAACCTGTGCAAAAAGAAACTGAGTCGTGGGAAGTCCAACACCCACCTAGGTACAACTGCTTTGCGAAGGCACATGATCTCACATCAAAAACGCCTATGGGATCAACGCATGATGAGTACAAGCAGCACAGAAACTCAAAGCCACCATCCTCCTCCTGGTCCAGCATCTTCAGCCACGTCAACCACTGCTGTCCTCCTTGCCCCCTCTCAACCACCTGCCACTCCGACTCCCACCTTCAGCAGTTCCTGCTCATCTGCCCACAGTCAGGTGTCTGTCAAGGAAATGTTTGTGCGTAAGAAGCCAATGTCAGAGTCACCCCCTTGCCCGGCATCTGACAGCTGGCTTCTCGGAACTCTTAGCCCGCCAGCTTTTACCATACAAGCTGGTGGAGTCTGAGGCCTTCAAAAAATTTGTGGCTATTGGGACACGCATTGGAAGGTACCCGGCCGAATTTTTTTTCACAAAAGGCAATCCCCCAACCTGTACTCTATTGTGGAAAAGGAAGTCATGGCATGTCTGGCACACAGTGTTGGGGCAAGGGTCCATCTGACCACTGATAACTGGTCTGCAAAGCACGGTCAGGGCAGGTATATCACCTACACTGCGCATTGGGTAAACCTGCTGACGGCTGTCAAGCATGGAATGCGTGGCTCTGCAGAGGAGTTGGTGACACCGCCACGACTTGCAGGCAGGCCTGCTGCCACCTCCTCCACTCCTCCTACTCCATCCTCTTCGCTAACCTCCTCGGCTGAGTCCTCTTCTGCTGCTGCGTCTTGCTCCACATCAACTGCACCCCCCCCCCCCCTAGCTCCCCAGGGGCTATTCCACATCCCGGAAATGACAGTGTCACGCCGTCTTGGGGTTGACTTGCCTGAAAGCAGAGAGTCACACCGGACCAGCACTCCTGTCCGCCCTGAACGCACAGGTGGATCAGTGGCTGACCCCGACCAACTGGAGATCGGCAAAGTGGTGTGTGACAACGGAAGCAATTTGTTGGCGGCATTGAATTTGGGCAAGTTGACACATGTGTCATACATGGCACAATGTGTTGAATCTGATCGTACAACGCTTTGTGCATAAGTACCCAGGCTTACAGGACATCCTCAAGAAGGCCAGGAAGGTGTGTGGCCATTTCACGCGTTCCTACACGGCCATGGTGCACTTTTCAGATATTCATCGGCGAAACAACATGCCAGTAAGGCGCTTGATTTCCGACAGCCCGACACGTTGGAATTCAAAACTCCTAATGTTCGACCATCTGCTCCAACAAGAAAAAGCCATCAACAAGTATTTGTATGACCGGGGTGCTAGGACAGCCTCTGCGGAGCTGGGTATTTTTTTGCCACGTTACTGGACGCTCATGCGCAATGCCTGTAGGCTCATGCGTCCTTTTGAGGAGGTGACAAACCTAGTCAATCGCACCGAAGGCAGCATCAGCGACATAATCCCATTTATTTTCTTCCTGGAGCATGCCCTGTGAAGAGTGCTGGATCAGGCCGTAGATGAGCGTGAAGAGGAAGAGTTGTGGTCACCATCACCACCAGAAACAGCCTTATCATCATCGCTTGCTGGACCTGCGGCAACGCTGGAAGAGGAGTCTGAGGAAGAGGAGTCAGAGGAAGAATGTGGTTTTGAGGAGGAGGAAGACCAACCACAGCAGGCATCCCAGGGTGCTCGTTGTCACCTATCTGGTACCCGTGGTGTTGTACGTGGCTGGGGGGAAGAACAGACCTTCAATGAGATCAGTGAAGACGAGGAACGGGACATGAGTAGCTCGGCATCCAACCTTGTGCAAATGGGGTCTTTCATGCTGTCATGCCTGTTGAGGGACCCTCGTATAAAAAGGCTTAGGGAGAACGACCTGTACTGGGTGGCCACGCTACTAGACCCCAGTTATAAGCAGAAAGTGGCTGAAATGTTACCGAATTACCGGAAGTCGGAAAGGATGCAGCAGTACCAAAACAAGTTAAAAATTATGCTTTACACAGAGTATAAGGGTGATGTCACAGCATAATGGGAATCTAACAGGGGAAGAGGTGAAAGTAATCCTCCTCCTACCATGACCACGCCGGCAAGGACAGGACGCTTTACAGACGTGTTGTTGATGGAGGACATGCAGAGCTTTTTAAGTCCTACGCATCGCCACAGCCCTTCGGGGTCCACCCTCAGAGAACGACTCGACCGACAGGTAGCAGACTACCTCGCCTTAACTGCAGATATCGACACTCTGAGGAGCGATGAACCCCTTGACTACTGGGTGTGCAGGCTTGACCTGTGGCCTGAGCCCTCCCAATTTGCAATAGAACTTCTGGCCTGCCCCGCTTCAAGTGTCCTGTCAGAAAGGACCTTCAGCGCAGCAGGAGGTATTGTCACTGAGAAGAGAAGTTGCCTAGGTCAAAAAAGTCTAGATTACCTCACCTTTATTAAGATGAATGAGGCATGGATCCCGAAGGGACTGACAGTGGGGGATGCATTTGACTAAAAAAGGCCTGATGAGATGCCTTGGGCTAAAAATGGTCCACACACTGCTGTATTTAATCTCTGCATGCCGGATGACTTGCGTGACTTCTCCGCCACCAACTAGGGTTCAAGCCGCAATGTTTTAGTGCACTTTCTGCCTGGAAAACATAATTTTTTCCGTCCGCTGCTACAGCAGCGGCTGCAACAATACCTAATTGTACATGCCTATTTTCTCTGGCCTCTGGTGCTGCACTGTTGCTGCAAAAACAAAACAAAAAAAAGGCACATACATGTGTCAATTCCCCTTCGTGATCATTACCTTATTGTGGTGAAGGGGCTTGCGTATAACAATGAAGCGATCACCATTATGAGTGTGTTGGCAATGTTGGCACATCCCAGATAATAAGGTCGTTGCTTCATTGTGAACAGACCAAAAGCGATCGGCTGGATACATTTTCATAGAAAAAACATTAATTTTCTTTGTGATCATCTAAGGTGATCATTAAAGCCTACTAGGCCAACAATGGGCCCACACTGCAGAATCATTGTTTTCGGGGTCACTTAACTGTCACTGAACTACCTCAGCACGACCATAGAATTTGAAAAACCACCATCGCCTGCAATCTCCCAAACGTGCACACGAGCACAGTCATCACTACACCAAGATTGACGCATAGAGGAATAAAATTTATGTCATGAGTGTGTCAACTATTGACAACTCTTTGCGGTTGTCTAGAAATCTATTCGATACACGTCCCCTGATAGGGGACGTAACAGGGATTAAACTGATAAGAATAGTACTACTTAACACACCACTCATATAGGGTGGCACGGTACATTGCACGGCGCACGCGCAGTGCCCCAAATTGGAAGTAAGAGGACCGACCAACCATCTTTTTCTATCTCCCGGTTACTAAAATCTATTCCATACACCGTTCCCTGATAGGGGACAAAACAGAGATTAAACTGGTAAGAACAGATTTATTAATTAAAAAAAAGACAGCCTCTGCGGAGCTGGGTATTTTTTGGCCACGTTACTGAACGCTCATGCACAATGGCTGTAGGCTCATGCGTCCTTTTGCGGAGGTGACAAACCTGGTCAGTCAAACCCAAGGCAACATCATCGACCTCATCCCATATGCGTTTTTTCTGGAGCGTGCCCTGCGAAGAGTGCTGGATCAGGCCGTAGATGAGCATGAAGAGGAAGAGTTGTGGTCACATCACCACCAGAAGCAGCCTTGTCGTCGATTTCTGGACCTGCGGCAACGCAGAGAGAGGAGTCTGAAGAAGAGGAGTCAGAGGAGGAAGGTGGCTTTGAGGAGGTGGAAGACCAACCACAGCAGGCGTCCCAGGGGGCTTGTTGTCACCTTTCGGGGACCCTTGGTGTTCTACGTGGCTGGGTGGAGGAAGAGACCTTCAATGACGTCAGTGAGGACAAGGAACGGGACATGGCTAGCTTGGTATCCAACCTTGTGCAACTGGGGAGTCTGCGGTTGTGCAAATGGACTATTTGCAGTTGTTTGCGGTGCATTAAACGGGGAGTTTTGTCTGTCAGAGTTTGGTCTGTCACTGTGAAGCGGGCGTAACCCTTACACTACCTGATCGATACAACATCATACTTGATCGTATACACACTAGGATGTTTTAAAGCACGTTATTCCAAACTATTTAGGAATGTTAGGTGATTTATGCCCTTTATGGATTAAAACCCGACTCTGCGTCAACTACGTAATTTTCCATGGGAGTTTTGCCATGGATCCCCCTCCGGCATGCCACAGTCCAGGTGTTAGTCCCCTTGAAACAACTTTTCCATCACTATTGTGGCCAGAAAGAGTCCCCTGTGGGTTTTAAAATTCGCCTGCCTATTGAAGTCTATGGCGGTTCGCGAACATTTGCGGAAATTCATGTTCGCCGTTTGCGAATGGAATATTTTATGTTCGACATCTCTACCCCTGTTTTGCCACAGTGCTGCAACTAATGCAGATTCACACTCTCCAGCAGTAAGTAGACGCTATAAAGTCTCTTGTAGGGGGTTTTACAGATAGAGGGGGCCTTCCAGGCGCAAAAGTAGATCCTGTTACGTGACGCCAAAATTGCAATGGGCGCCTCCCCCTAGGGTATTCTCTGTAATGCGACCTAGGTATAGGAATGCCGAGTGGTATAGTGCGGCCTATCTGTGTCTTTATCTGTGTCACGGTGCTCCTACCTGGATAGCGCTGGACCCCAGGCTTTGGCAAAGCAATAAATAGGGGGAATAATTGAGCGATTTGAAAGAAAGATTGAGTCCAGACCTTGTATGTAGTTGAACAGCAGCTTTACTTGAATGAAACATTCAGGAGAAACAGTCTACAAACTTTGTCTTGGTCCCAGCAGGCTTTAGCATTAAACTGGCAGGCAAACTCATCTCTGCTACATCTGTTTCTCTCTGGCTCTGCTGTACTGACAGGCTGACTGTATGACTTTGCATCTGCTGTATGCTGCACTTCTTTCTTAGTAGTCTGTCTCTAGATTAGGCAAGGGAACTCTCCACCTGGCTCCTGAGGCTTCAAGCTTTGGCCTCCATGGCCAGCAGAGCTTAAGGTGCTCTGGCTGGCATGGGCATGTCCAGTAGAGACGTGCCCTGCACACCTTCCCCTAGCAGGGGGGTAAGCTAAACTAACTAGAACTGGTCTCCACCCTTCCTGCAGGAAGAAGGATTCGCCCACTTCTCCACAGAGGGGGTTAGAATGGAATGGAAAGCTCCATTCTATGTGACTGTAACTCTGCCGTGTTTTCTGCCACCTGCTGGTGAACCAGGCACATTACATGAAATAAACTGTTGCAAACAAAATAGGAATGCACATTGTGGAGGACCTGGAATAAATACACAAGATGACATTCCGGTTACACCAATAAAGAAAGTAGCAGGGTGCAGAAGTGGTAACACCACTCTGGGGTGTTACAATAGATCTGGTATAGGTCTAAACAGCCTGTCTAAATTTACATCATCTATATGATTAGTACATCTGGGTCATTGGGTAGTTATCCTCCCCAAATGCCAGTTTCATGGCTTAAAAAAGTCGCAAACTCTGGTTTTTTACCGGTACTGTGACTAAATTTATATGCAGTTGGCGTTTCTACATCAGCACTTTCTGAAAAGGGGGTGTGATGTGTGTGGGGCCATCAGCCCCTGCACATTTATCATTAACCCCACTTTTTGGGTTAAATGATGACTGAAATATACGTTAACTATGAGCTGGATTTCAATCTCGGAACACAGACTGCCAGAGGGTGCACTTAATTTATGATGAGAAATGCCACCATCATAAACATGAGTCCCCTTGCAGCACAAGGCATAGCAAATGCCGGACTTGATAAATCTCCACCATTCTGTCTTCCCACTCATCCTAATGCAGTCTAATCCGTGCTGACAGTGTAAGAGTTTGAGGGGAAAACACTGTATTGGTAATGTCCAGGTAAATTCCAGGAAGAAATATAGTGAAACTTCACAATGCAGAGTTCTAATTAAAGGTGCTCTTTTATTGTTATTTTAGGCAAAATAAAAACATTTACTAAAACTGGTAGGAGAGCTGGCAGGTTGTCTTCAATGAGTAAACACAGCCTTACCACAGACTTACACATTAGTATCATTTGCCTTGTACGGTTTGTTAACTATTTCTGATTGAAATTCTTTATTTCAGAACTATTTAGAAACTTTAACAAAAGACTACGGGGCAGAGAGCAATAATGTGGACTTCAAGACTAATGCAGAAGTAGAAAGACAAAAAATAAATGAATGGGTAAAAAGCAAAACCAATGGTAAGTAATTTTTACCACTTACCATATATTGTGCACCTCTGCACTGTTCTATAACTTTCATGGACCGTTCTTTCTTAAAGGGGTTGGACACTTTCTGGTTACTGTTGACCATTGTGTATGTAAGATGATTATATGACACTTACTAATATACCCTTTGGGGATTTTCTGTGACGTTTGCTATATTTCACAGGTCCCCTTGTTGGGCAAATCTTCTGTGCTATCCACACAGGAGATCTGTCCATAAGATGGCTGCTGATGGAGGGTCATGTGACCAGGTAAAAAAAACTCCAGACACATCACTCAGCCTTCTCCAATCTCCGCTCAAATACATTACATCTGCCATCTGCACTTGAAATATGGAGAGTTTAGGACTACGCCAACAAGTGAAAATACCTTATGAAATATAGAAAATGGTGCAGAATATAAAAAAAATACTATATTAGTAAGTGCCATATAGAGATCTTACAAACACATCGATCAAAAAGTGGCCAACCCTTTTAACGTTTGTAGTATTGCAGAGAAATCCATGTTTACTATATACTAGAGATGGGCAAACCTTTTGAGATTCAGTTTGTTTCAGGTTCGCCAATTTTTTTGAAAGTTTGGCTCAGACCCGAATTGATTCTACCTCAACCAAAATTGCTCCGATTGCCCTAAAAATTTGTATATAACACCCTCTAGTCTTCTAGGACTCATAATTTCTAGGAAAAGATGTTATCCCTTTTCATTAATTTTTTAATAAATTTTTGCTTTTTCTCGCCCTCCCTCCCTAAGCTCTTGAATAGTGATGGCCTTGCGGTTCGCCCGGCGGTCGGTTCGCGGTGAACTTTGCTCGTTCACGATTCGCCAAACATGCGAACATATGGCAATATTCTTTTACATTGTGAAGAACTTTGACCCATGACACATCCAATGTTTTGCACTCACGCAGAAAAATCGCGCATGTTCCCTCAACGCAAACGCACCTTTTCCCGCACATACAAGGGTCTCAATGGTAGACTATTGCATGCCCACGTACCTAAGCCTGTGTGACGCCTGAAAACCCTATAATAGTGAGGGGACACGACCACCGGCTCCCTGCACTTAATACGGAGGGAGTCAGGGTCACCTAGAATCAAGCCAGCAAGCATACACAATAAAGTAAAGGACTTATCTGAGCAAACAGCAGCAGCAGCCTCCAGCAGTGAACACTTCATCCAGGAAGTAGTATAAACCGCAAAGTGAGGCAGTATGGGAGGGAATATAAAGGAAGACTATTATGTCTAAATAAGTGACACCTGGCAGAAGGAAAGGAGATGAGAAAGTGAAACCAAAACAAAGAACATCATACAAGAGGTAGAGAAGAACGTCTGCCAGACCTTCTCACAGAACTGGCGGTGACAGTCACAGTGAGGAAGCCGGCACCAGGAGCACGTTCTTCACTCACTGCGCCTGCGCCGAATGCAGAAGTGGGCGGCGCAGGCGCGGGATTTCTTCAGCGATCCAGCTAACTCGGACGTCACTCAAGAGGAGCGGGGCGGGCTAAACAGAGGACCTGTGCGGGATAAATGGTTAGTGGACCGAGCTTCTAGGTGCTGAATCAACGCCCTCATAGCACCTAGATGCTCATTATCATATTTGAAAAGTGTGTTTTTTAGGAGAACGGCGGCAGAACAAAAGTATAAAGAACACTGATATGTACTGCTGACATTAGCACATCGCTAATGTCAGTCAGCTACATAACAGAATTTCTGATGATAGAAACCCTTTAAATAATGCTGGTGTTCTTGAATATCAATATAGCCATGATCACAGAAGTATCAGAAAACTTATACTTATCTATATAAAAGTATAGATGAATCGAAGTTACATAAAGTTTTAACTAAAAGATCAGGTACAAAGCAGGGTAAGGCCAAGGTGTTCCTTTATAGTGATGGACGAACATCGGCCGGGACGTTTCGCGAAAGCGTGTTCGCGATCAAATGTTTGCGAACCGCGCGTTCGCGGCGGGGCCCATTCAATTTAATGGCAGGTGAACCTGAAAAACCTTTAGGTCATATTTGCAGCCACCAAATACTTAATAGAAGTGCACAAATAATTAATTTGGCATTGCGACTTCCTCATCTATCTGCTCCTGCATCTCGATGGCTTGATCAATGACACGACGCAATGCATGTTCCAGAAAGAAGGCGTAAGGTACGATGTCACTGATGATGCCCTGGCTGCGACTGACCAGTTTGGTGATCTCATCAAATAGCCGCAGAAGTCTGCATGCGTCGCGCAAAAAAACAAAACCAAACTCCCCAGAACCTGTCCTGCTGCAGAGTTCGTACAGGTAGTCATTAACGGCACGTTGCTGCTGAAGCAGCCTATCAAGCATATACAAGGTGGAGTTCCAGTGCTTCAGGCTGTCTCAAATCAGACGTCTGATGGGCAGGTGGTGTCGCCGCTGAACGTCATCAAGGCGAGCCATGGCCGTGTAAGATCTTCTTCTAAAATGGCCAAATATTTTAATGGCCTGACGCAAGACGTCCTGGACCCCGGGGTATTTGGGAACGAATCGCTGCACGACTAAGTTCAGGACATGTGCCATGCACGGCACGTGTGTCATTTTGCCCTGTTTCAGCGCACTCAGCAGAATGGCACAGTTGTTGCACACTACTTTACCAACTGTCAAATTGAGCGGGGTTAGCCACTGATTGGCCTGTGACCGCAGAGCTGAGTGTGGCACTTGGCTTCCATGCACAGCATGGCAACATCTCACCTGGCACGTCGAATGGATTCTGGGGATCTTGGGGGGTGCAGTGGAAGAGGCGGTAGCAGTACAAAAGGAGGAGTCAGCCGAGGAGGAGACTGAGGATGGAGTAGGAGAAGAGGCAGGCCTGCATGCAATCCGCTGCGGTAACACCAAATCCACACGGGTGCCACGGGTTACATGCTTGACGGCCATCAGAAGGTTCACCCAGTGGGCAGTAAAAGTTATGTACCTTCCCTGCCCGTGTTTGCTAGACCACGTGTCTGTGGTCAGATGTATCTTGGCACAGACACTGTGTACCAGAGATATATTCAATTGCCGCTGAACGTGGCCATATACAGTGCTGCCCATAATTATTCATACCCCTGGCAAATTTTGACTTAAAGTTACTTTTATTCAACCAGCAAGTAATTTTTTGATGGGACATTACATAGGTGTCTCCCAAAAGATAATAAGACGATGTACAAGAGGCATTATTGTGGAAAAAAAAAGATTTCTCAGCTTTTATTTACATTTGAGCAAAGTGTCCAGTCCAAAATTATTCATACCCTTCTCAATAATCAATAGAAAAGCCTTTATTGGCTATTACAGCAATCAACGCTTCCTATAATTGCAGACCAGCTTTTTGCATGTCTTCACAGGTATTTTTGCCCATTCATGTTTAGGAATGAGCTCCAAATCTTTCAGGTTAGAGGGTCTTCCAGAGGTTAAAGGGGAATCCATTAACCGGGTATCGCACAGAATACAATGCACTTTTAATTAAAGGAAAAAATATGGGTATACTTGATGATAAAACATTTACCTTTTTAAGTGCAGACGCCTCAGTTACCCCTATCATCCACGCTCTTCCTAAAATGCACAAGAAAATCATTCCCCCACCACTTAGACCCATAGTATCCGGTATAGGATCGCTTCTTGAGAGGATAGGTGCATGGTTGGATGGCATATTACAACCTCTTGTGAAAAGGCTGCCTAGGTATCTAAAAGATACCACTGATGTCCTTAAAGCAATGTCACATAGGAGATGGGATAAACCATACATGTGGCTTACTATGGATGTTATCGCTTTATATCCCTCCATACCTCATGACATAGCGTTGCAATCCATTGAGTACCATCTAGACAGATATAGTAGTCAATCGCCAGATTCAATAGACTACATGTCAGACATCACTCAATTTCTCCTAACACATAACTATTTCAGTTTTGACCAGGTGTTCTTTTTGCAAATTTGTGGAGTTTCTATGAGGGCCAAATTTTTCTCCTTCTTTGGCTAACCTGACGATGGGTTACTGGGAGGAACGTTATTTGTTTTCCAATACGAATACTTTTTGCTCTGTCATCGTCTGGTATGGCAGATACATCGATGATCTGCTCCTTATATGGAGCGGCGATGTGTCTGCCATACCGGACTTTGTCGAGTATTTAAATACCAATTCATACAACCTACGTTTCACCAACTCCATAGATTTTCATAGCATTTCCTTCCTAGATTTGACTCTCATAGGCATTTCTGATAAATTTGTATATACAGAAACGTATCACAAAGAGATCACAGGTAACACCATTTTGCAAGCAAGCAGTCACCATCCCAACCATACCATTAAAGCCATTCGGGTAGGTATATTCATCAGAGCTAAAAGAAATTGTAGTACCCAAGTGGGTTTTGATAAAGAAGCAGATTATATTTGGAACAGGTTGAAAAAAAGAGGTTACCCTAGTTGGATGCTAAAAAGAGCCAAAAATATAGCTGCCAATAAAAATTAGATGAATTACTTTCTAAACCAGAAAAATATCCACATAAAGCTCCAACCAGACGTTCCAAACCCACCATGGTACTTACATACAGTTGACAATTCAGCTCCATTAAACAGGCGGTTTACAAATGCCTCCCTATCCTATATGAGGATAGTATCTTGTATGATACACTCAAGGATGGGTGCAGAATTGTCCCCCGACGGTCCTGCACATTGGCTAACATGCTGTCTCCCTCATTTTTTTTACTAAAACTGGTTTTACCAGGAGCTCCTGGCTATATTATCGGGGCTTCACTAAATGTGGAAGACATCCATGTAAGACCTGCAATTTTGTACACTGCACTACTACGTTTGAAAATGCAACACATACGGAAAATTTTAACAAAAGTTACATTAATTGCAATTCAACTGGTGTAATTTATATCATCAAATGCATATGTTGTGATCTTTGTTATGTAGGCTGTACTACTAGACAACTAAAAACACGAATACGAGAACATCTCAATTATGTGGCCAATCCCCAAGCTTTGGGGATTTCTAGCGCAGCGAAACATTTTATCAATATGCATAATAGAAATGTCAGCTACTTACGGATATTTGCTATTGAGAAAGTAACTCTTCCCTTTAGAGGTGGTAATCTGAAGAAAAAAATCCTCCTGAGGGAGGCTTATTGGATCTTCAGGTTAGGTACAAGGTACCTTGCAGGTCTCAATCTTAAAAAATAATTAATGCTGTTATCACTAATGGCCAATTTCTCCCTTAGATTTATTATTTATGATAGTATTGTCATTCAGAGTTAGGAGCAGTTTTAACATCCACACTCTTAATACAGACATCCAATTTTGGTATTGGTGACTGTTCACACCTAGCGGTTTTTCAACCGGTACCAATGTTGCAGGATTTTGTTAGGAGTTGTGCTCTGACATGGTTTTATGTATCCACTTTTTATGTCCCATGTATCACTTGGCATTCTTAATACTATACTAGACAGCGGTGGTCTGTCTTTTTATGGTTTTGTAGTATATGTTTTGTCATGTTTAAAGGTGTTGGATTTGATACGTGGCAACCCAGGGGTTAAGTGGCTGTGTATTCAGCAGTTTTCCTTCCCTTACTTGCTGGTAAAATAAAAGTAACTTTAAGTCAAAATTTGCCAGGGGTATGAATAATTATGGGCAGCACTGTAGCTCCGGGATGCCCTTCTGGGAGAAATATTTCCTTCCAGGGACCTTCCATTGAGGTGTGCCAATGGCCACAAGTTTTCTAAAGGCCTCCGAGTCCACCAGTTTATATGGCAGTAGTTTGTGGGCTAGCAGTTCCGACAAGCCAGCAATCAGCCGTTGGGCAAGAGGGTTATCCGGCGTCATCAACTTTTTACGCTCGAACATTTGGGCCACGGAAGCCTGCCTTCTGCCAGATGAACGCGACAACGGCACGGTGTAAGGTGGAGTGGAGGACAAATGGGAGGAAAGAGAAGGAGAAGAGGCAGGATGTGGAGTGCCGGGAGTGTGGATTTGGGGGTTCTGATGGCGTTGCTCCAACTGGGCTTGGTGATGGGGGGCCAGGGGCCGCCTTAAGGCGGTCGTCCCTAGGCGAGTGTTGGGCTTACCGCGACTTATGTGTTGACAGCACAGGCTGCAGATGGCAACACTATTGTCAGCAGCGCTAAGAAAAGCCCACACTGCGGAGCCATGTGCCGGCGTCCTGGGAGTGCAAGATGTGACCGCGCATGGTGGATGACTCGCTCCAGATACAATTGCAGTCTGCTTTTTGCCTCCTGTGCACTGCGAGATCTGCTGCTTCTCCTCCCTATCTGCTGCTCTGTCTCTCCCTCTGAACTCCCCTCCTCTTCCTCTCTTGTGGACACCCACGTGACATCCATCGACACGTCATCATCGTCACCTTCACCACCACTGACATTAGAGATCTCTGAGTAGACAGCAACAGCGGGGACCCCCCTCCTTGGGCTGATCTGGGTTCTGTTGTCAAACCACTGGGTGGTGGCCGTTGCTAACTCCTCTTCCTCATCTGATGCCAAGAATAGCTGTGCATTGGTAAGGTCTGGGAATGGATGGGAAAATAATTCCTCTGACTCGAGTGGAGGGGCTATGGTGGTGGTGGTAATGGTGTCTTTGGGGGTGCACACAGCAGAGAGTGAGGAGGGTGCAGATACAGAGGAGGGTGCAGAAGCGGAAGGGTGAGTGAGCCACTCAACCAACTCCGGTGCGTCCTTTGACATAATTGCATGCACCTTCTCCAACTTTGCACTTAGGCCAACTGGTCTGGTGCACCTACCCGACCCCTACCACCCCTGCAGAATGGCCTGCCTCTTCCTCTGCCTGTCATTTTCAAAATGACCCTGGGCCAAAGTCCCTAGAGAAGAGCAGTATTTGTAGAAGCAGGTATATCGCAGGCCTCAATCAGTATTTGGTGGAAGCCGGTATCTCGCACTCTCAATCAGTATTTTGTGGAAGCCGGTATATAGAACCCCTTAATCATTATTTTGTAGAAGCAGGCATATCGCACCCCTCAAGTATTTTGTGGAAAACAGGTATATAGAACCCCTCAATCAATATTTGGTGTAAGCAGGTATATAGAACCCCTTAATCAGTATTTTGAGGAAGCCGGTCTATCACAGGCCTCAATTAATATTTAGTAGAAGCAGGTATATCGCACCCCTCAATCAGTATTTTGTGGAAGCCGATGTATCGTGGGCCTCAATCAATATAGAACCCCTTAATCAGTATTTTGTAGAATAAGTTATATCGCACCCCTTAATCAGAATTTTGTGGAAACGGGAATATAGAACCCCTGAATCAATATTTGGTGGAAGCAGGTATATCACACCCCTCACTCAGTATTTTGTGGAAGCAGGTATATCCCACCGCTCAATCAGTATTTTTTGGAAGCAGCTATATAAAACCCCTCAATCAATATTTTGTGGAAGCAAATATATCACACCCCTCAATCAGTGTTTTGTGGAAGCAGGTATATTGCACCCCTCAATAAGTATTTTGTAGAAGCAGGCATATAGAACTCCTTAATCAGTATTTTGTGGAAGCAGGTATATAGAAACCCTGAATCAATATTTGGTGAAAGCAGGTATATCGCACCCCTCATTTAGTATTTTGTGGAAGCAGGTATATAGAACCCCTTAATCAGTATTTTGTAGAATCAGTTACATCGCACCCCTTAATCAGGATTTTGTGGAAACAGGAATATAGAATACCGGAATCAATATTTGGTGTAAGCAGGTATATAGAACCCCTCACTCAGAATTTTGTGGAAACAGGTATATCGCACCCCTCAATAAGTTTTTTTGGGGCAATAGGGATATCACACCTGTTGCAACTAGTTGTTCCAATAACGCGTGTCCCTCTATATACCTGCGGTATCGCAGCAGAACCGCACACAATTGCTGCACAATACAAATGCACTATAATATACTTTCTATGTTAGAAAGTATATTATAGGTATATCACACCCCTTAATCATTTTTTTGGGGGGAGCAACAGGTATATCACACCAGTTGCAATTAGTTATTCCAATAGCGTTTGTCCCTCTATATAGCCGCGGTATCGCAGCAGAACCGCACAATACAAATGCACTATAATATACTTTCTATCGCACCCCTCAATATATAACACCTATCGAAAGCACACCTATACCAGTCCTTAAAAGAACTTCTGTGGCCCTATTAGCTAGCGTTTGGTGTCCCTAACAGTCTGTCCCTGCTCCACAAAGCAACCTCTCCCTACACTGGCAAAACACAGAATGTAAAATGGCTTCTGTTATAGGGTGGGGGGATGTCTATGTGCTGAAACATTTTAATTGGCTGTCCTGTCCCACCTGATGGATGTGTCATGGGTCAAAGTTCGGCGCAATGCAAAAGAATATGGCGAATGTGAACATCGCCATATGTTCGCATGTTCGGCGAATCGCGAACAAGCAAAGTTCGTCGTGAAACGACCGCCGGGCAAACCGCAAGGTCATCTCTATTTCTTCAGTGCATAAGCCTTGAATGGCTGAGCTGGGCTGAAACAGATTGCAAATAAGAACTTATCATACCTCAATTGTCAGTTTTTGCTAATATATGTTTCCTTCTGTGTCTGTTTTGTCATGCCAGGTAAAATAAATGAACTGTTTCCTCAAGGATCAGTTAATAATTCATCAGTTTTGGTCTTGGTAAATGCAGTTTACTTTAAGGGAACATGGGCAAACAAGTTTGATGAAAAAAATACAAAAGAAGGAACATTCCACATGAATAAGGTAAATCTTCTAGTGTACATCTATATATGTATTAAAAAAAGGTTGGCATATCTCATACATTGATGGCATATCACTAGGATATGCCACTAATATCAGATAAGCGTGGGTCTCACCTCTGGAACCATTTCACTTCTATGGGAGTTATGAAAATTGCTGGCTTGGCTATTTCCATCAGTCCCACAGAAGTGAATAGAGAGGTGGCCGTGCATGCATGGCGTGCTCTCCATTCACTTCTATGAATGGCTATTTTTGGACATCTGATAAAAGTTAACATAGGGTGGCCACGCTTGCACAGTTTGTGCTTAATAACTTTGGGGGCCCTGTTCTACAGATAGGTATGGGTCCTAGAGGTGGGACCTGCACCTATTTGACACTGGTGGCATATCTTAGCAATACGCCACCAATGTATAAAAAAGGCCAACCCATTTAAGTGACAATAGTAATTTTCCAGCTCAATTCAGAGATGTCACTTGTAGGTTTTTCAACATGTTACTCCCAGCTTGGGCATTGAATGTGTATCCACATGGACCCATATCTATGTACAAAAGGCTATCCCCCTGAACCGCCTTGTGCAACTTCCTAATCTAGACAGAGAAATGATTGGAGACAGGAGCGATGCTCCATTTTTTAAGACACTCTAAAAGTCTAAAACCGTTAATAAATGTGGCACACTTAGATATATCTGTCCCAGTGTCCTAGTGTAAATCTGGCTGAAAGAAGTGAACCTGGCTATAACATCAAAGGTCTATCTGATGGGCAAAGAAATGGTGTTTGCTGTAGTTTCACTCTCTCCTAATTGAAGTAACCTACATTGTGCTGACTACGTCTGTGAAGATGCATCTAGTACATGGGGCTGAGTTGTGACTTAGCTTCAGTAACAAAAACAACTGCTCTTTATTAGATTCTGTAGTGAAGGGGCCATGGTGCTCCAGTAAACACAAACACCCCTTCTTCTCTGATAATCAACAGGGTTAGACCCCCAGAGAGCACACACTGATATAACAAAGCTATTTGTCTCAAAACAATTTGATATATTTTTGATAACACACATTAAAGCGTATATTTGGTTCTGGGGTACACAAGCTTCTATATTAGGCAGTCTTCAATTTCATAATATATTTTGAGCAAATTGATAGTAGTTTTGAATTTCCTTGGGTTGCCAGATATACCGTAGTTCAGCTCTAGTCATGAGGACTACAAATCAAAATAAATCTACTATGTGCTAAACTTCTTTGCATGGAAATGGCATCAATCAGCTACTGTAATAGTGGCTTACCTTTTCATCCTCCCAAGACTACTATGAATTCTGTTTTTGTACTAGAATCTTTAGCTGCCAATGAAAGGGTGAAAAGTGGCTAAGAAACTAAAGCATTTTGGAAATACTGCTAATTATATGTAAAAACTTACCAAAAGTGTAGTTGAAAACTAAAATTTCTGTGGAAGCTCTACAAGAGGTAAAAAAGAAGAATAAGAAATGGATATACATTTTGCTTTTTCTAGACTGAAACGAAGAAAGTTCAGATGATGTCTAAAAGTGGGAAGTTCAAATGTGCTGAGCTGCCAGAAATAAAGAGCAAGGCTCTAGTGGTGCCATATGAGTATGACATAAGCATGATCATTGTGTTGCCAAATGAAATTGATGGACTACAGGAGGTAATGTTAAATGTCAAGTTTAAATGTAAAAATATTGATAGCAATGGAAAAAAAACACAGAATGTACATGAAAACTATTGTTTTCAAGGATATGGTTGTGTGCATGAGGCCTAACAGGGAAACATTGAGATTTGTAAGAACACTTGGAGAGGATGTCTTATCAAGAAAACTTGGCCAGCACAGTGATGTTTCATTTACAGGCTTGTAAACGACCTTTATCAGAGCAGGGAGAGAAGTTGATATCGCAGGTCATGTGACCCTCAGTGAAATCTGAGAAACCAGACACTGGAGATAAAGTGAGTTAATTGGAAAGCTGTTACATTTGCTTAGTTAGGAACATAGAAAGAATAAAGAAATAACCCCTTTAAATCCAAGACCTACCAAAAATGACCCATCAGTGTACAATAAAAATATTACAGTTTTCTTAATATATTACTTCTATGCGGAGATGTGGCCATTTACCTGTAATTGGAAATATTAAGAGATGACCACCAATTTTCGTCAGATGCAGTGTTGCCATGAAGTCTTAGTGTGGACACAAATCACTAAATGAACTCCACACATATACACTATCCAAGGCATTATGGATTTAGATTTTAATATAATTGGTGATTTGATTTTGGGTGGTTCCAAGATCTCATAAGAACATTACACCCAATAAAAATCAGGTGCAAACATGTTGTCATTAGCCTCGTGTTTTAGGGCAGAAAATGCATTTATTAAAAACAGTTTTAGGCTACTTTCACACTTGCGGCAGGACGGATCCACCATGTCGGATCCGTCCTGCGGCTATTTCGCCGTGCCGCTGGACCGCCGCTCCGTCCCCATTGACTATAATGGGGACGGGGGTGGAGCTCCGGCGCAGCACGGCGGTGCAGGGCGAAAGCCGCCGGACTAAAAAGCCTGACATGCAGTAATTTTAGTCCGGCGGCCTTTCGCCGTGCACCGCTGGAGCTCTGCCCCCGTCCCCATTATAGTCAATGGGGACGGAGCGGCGGCAAGCGAAATAGCCGCAGGACGGATCCGACATGGTGAACAGCCTGTCGGATACGTCCTGCCGCAAGTGTGAAAGTACCCTTACATTTTTTAGGGATTTTTTTCATTTAGTTTTCCTTTAAAGAGTCTGTCACTAGGCAATTAATTATTAAACCAGACATAATACCTTGCAGAGCCAATTTAGCTGAATGTGATAATACCTTTCACTAAGTGATCCATTGCTGTGCTCCATAATCAGCAGTTAAGTGCACTGAGGGTGGGCCCAAGTCACTCT
Organism: Bufo bufo; assembly: GCF_905171765.1. Lineage (NCBI taxonomy): Eukaryota > Metazoa > Chordata > Amphibia > Anura > Bufonidae > Bufo > Bufo bufo. The sequence continues at coordinate 363,984,735 of NC_053393.1, forward strand.
GTCCACCCTTACTCCTCCTCTTTCCTCTGCCAGCCCCTCCCTCTCCTTCATTAATAGGGCCAGACAGAAAGATTATGCAAGACCTTGACTCTGTCAATCAAAATGGAGAATTGGGAGCTGGTAGAGGAAGCAGGAGGCAGAAGAATGTTCAGAATGACTTGGGCTTGCCCTCTGTGCACTTAACTGCTCATTTGCATATGGATGAAAAGTACTTTGTCTCTTTAATGAAACAATTGATTGCTAAGTTGTCTGGTTTAACAGTGAATTTCTTGGTGACAGGCTCACTATAATAAACAACCAACATGTATATATAAATTCTACGAGGAGACATAATTCTGCATAGGACCTGCATAAACAATAGGATCTTTTTATAAAGATTGTTTGTGTTTTTTATTTTAGATGCCTTGGAGCAAGAACAAAGGGGGAGATTTATTCAGATCAGTGATTGAGACACCAGTCTTAGCTCATCTGCGCTGCCAGTGGATGCGCCAAAGTTATGTGGAGGCGCAGGTCTCTACATAACTTTGGCTCTTCCTCCAGCAGATCATACGACATACTAAAATCTACGCAAGCACCCTTGCTGGCGTAGATTGAAGTAATTTTCCATGTCAAAAATTAGAATGGAAAAAGTTAAATGAGATGGTCCTGTCAGCCCGCCCTCTTACCACCCACATTGCCCCTTTTCTTGGCACTTGGGGAAAGTGGTGTAAGCGGCAAAAAGTCACAGATTTTGACGCAAAAACTATTGCAACAAAAACGGTGACCTTTTATAAGCCAAAAAGTGGCGTATAATTCATAATAGATGTCCCCCAAATTCTTTGTAATGTATGGATGGCTTTTAAGCCAAGTTAGTTTTAATTAACATTGCTTCCTTTTTTATTGATCTTTTAGGTTTTAAAAAATGCAAATGGTGACCTAATCACCAAATGGCTCCAAGCACAAAACCTAACAGAGACAGAGGTTGATCTGACAATGCCAAAATTCACAATGGAAGGAAGCTATGATCTAATACCAATGCTAAAGTCAATGGGAATGACAGATGTGTTCCAAGAAAATGCTGATTTGTCAGGAATATCGAAGACAAAGGGCATACATGTGTCAACTGTAGTCCACAAAGCAGTTATACAAGTGAATGAAGAGGGCACTGAAGCAGCTGCTGCCACTGGTGTTGGAATAGGTTTAACAAGTTTACCTATAAGGACACCATTCCATATGGACCATCCCTTCATATTTCTCCTGATAAGAAAGCCCACATTGATTTTATTTCAAGGAGTTGTAGTCTCTCCATGAATACTGGGTGCATTATTATCAGTTTGAGAAAATTTATAGAAATTAATTGATATGTCTACATAAGTACCAAGAGCTATACAATAAAGTGTACAGCAACATGTTTTTTTTTTTTTCTATAGTTTTCATTAAAGATATAAACAGACACAAAAGAAAACGGATTACAAGATATAGTACAGTATCAGAGCACAGCATAAATATAACTAAATAGCTATAAAAAATTATCCCCATATAGAAGGTACTAAACGCAGCAGGCCCCTGGGGGAGGCGGTGTGGAGGATGGGAGTGGTAGTGCGGATGGGAGTTGTAATGGTCACGGTGTCCTACCTCAGGCCGTAGCTCCCTGGGGTCAGTTGCAGTGAAGGTGATGGAGTAAACTGTAGAGTGGCGCTGCATGATAACGAGAATTGTTCTAGTGTAAAAGATCCACAGTACTTTACTGAACCAGGTGATCGACACAAGCCCTCCCTCTCACAATCAGACAGGTCAATCTCTGCTTCCCCCGGCCTAAAGGGATGCACTTTCTCTATCATCAGATATCTATAAGTATATGATATTCACAGTATCCCCAGGGGAATACAGTCTCTGAACAGGGACGCCTTCCTATCCTTTGGTTAGGGTGTGTAGTTTGTAGCTTATAGTGTGACCACCACATGCAGAGAAGGCTATAGCCAGATTGGCGGCAATTACCTTCCTAGCCAATGTCGTCTGCATTTCCTTTGTGGTAGCTAAACCTGTAGATTTTCTCCCTTCTAAGGGCTGGTACATAAACTGCTTGTAGTCTTTAGGGGACTGGAATCTCCCTACAGGATCTGCTCTCTGCTGCTCTGAGGTATACTCTCCTCAACAAGGTTGCCAACCAGAACTTTTCTTTTTTCTGGATAATTAATCACAAATGGTGTTGATCACAAATATTCTAATCGCTAATTTTTTACGCAAATATTGGCACTTCGAGAATTTGCGAATATCTAGAATATAGTGTTATATCTTCGTAATCGCGAATATTCTAGATTTTTTATTTTTTTTTATCAGTACCCATGATCCCTCACTGCTTCTTGCTTGTGGGCCAATGAGAAGGCTGCAATATCTTTGACTTTAGGAGTAGTGTTGATCATGAATTTTCGTATTGCAAATTTTCCGATTGCCGTTTTTCGCAATCAAGAAAATAATGACTGGAGATCAAAATTGCGAATATTTGCCCAAATATTTGCGAAATATCGCGAATTCGAATAGTGCCCTTGCCGCTCATCACAGACATCTAACATTTTTTACGGACATATTAGAAAACCATAATGAATGATAAAGAAGATAAGTAATAGATGTCTATAACTTAATATACGGATAAGAACTTACAAGCATTTAAAAAGATGATAATTACCACCAAAATGTTCTAGTCAGTTACCACCAGCCTCAAAAAAATCGTGGACTCCCTTTTCCTGTGTCCCTATTTTTTTTCAGGGACACAGGAAAAAAGTTGATTCATTTTATGGACTGTCCAGAAATTTCGGGACGGTTGGCAACCCTGCTCCTCAGCAGGCAGCCATAGTAGAGGAGTGGAGCCAGCCCTGACTAGCCACATGGGACCTTCCACTCCCTATACAACCTTAAGGGATATGTAGTAGATGAACATAATACATGAAATACAATAATATTAAAGGGGTATTATCATCTTGCTTTTTCAGCCTTACCTGCAGTCAGCTAGTTGTTCACTTCCTGGTTTTCTGCAGTTAAAGGGAACCTGTCATGTGGATATTTGATTATAATCTAATTAATTATATACAATCATTAACTACTAAAAAGTGCCTTAGATGTATTCACTTACTGGTGTGACAGATGGTTACCTCATAATATACACACAAAGATGCCGCATGCCGCATGCTAATGAGCTGATTGGAGTCCGGCGTGATGTCATTGAGTCCAGCGTATATTTAATTCAGAGCTATAGCCACTCCCCTGCCCACCTGCTGCTGATTCCTATGGAAACAAACTGTCATTCAGCAGCAGGTGGGCGGGGAGAGTCAGGAGCTCATGAATATTCATGACTCATCATTATCAGCTGAAGATTTTCAATACAAGATGTTGGCAGATTGACTGGATCAATTAAAGAAAGTGACCCAGCATTCTGCTAAGAGAATCAATCACTTATTTATGTTGCCCTTAGGACACCATAAAACTGGTGACAGGTTCCCTTTAAGGCTGGACGGGCTTAGGCTGTTTGAGTGAAGGCCGGCCACGCCTCCTTATGACATCACACTGAGCACTGAGTTCTTACGTGCTCATTCATGTGAATAGTATGAGTCATCAGTCTGGCAGCCTGCAGTGTCTGAGGCCCCTCCCCCTGCTGGGGAATCATCAGAGAGCCATGTGAAGTGAGCTCAGTGTACAGGAACATGTTCTGTCCTGCAGTCTAAGGGTCCATTCACACATCCGTAATTTGGTCCGCATTCGTTCCGCAATTTGCGGACCCATTCACTTTCAATGGGGCTGGAACGGATGCGAATCCGCATTTTCAGGATCAGCATCAGTTTTTTCAGGATCTGTTTTTTCGGGATCCACAATTCCGTTCCTGAAAAAAATAGAACATGTCCTATTCTTGTCCGCAATTGGGGTCCAGAAAAGGCATTTTCTATTATAGTGTCTGTGATGTGCGGTCCACAAATTGCGGATCGCACATTGCTGGTGTCCGTGTTTTGCGAATCCGCAAAACACTTACGGACGTGTGAATGGACCCTAATACAGTTTTACACATAGAACCTGTCTTATCTTTTACAAACCCATTCTGTGCAGCTAAACAGTAGTTCACTACTATACATTAGTTCAAAAGCTTGTCAGCCAGTAGCCGTATGATCTGTGCTTTTGACGCCCATAAAACATGACCATCCCCCACTGACGCAGATTTTTATCCAATACAGCTCTACTACAGCTATGTATAAACCTTAGACCTTTTATCTGTATATATGCATATACAGCTCTGCTCTGTCTTCCCTGAATCTCTTCTCTTACAGCTCTGCTGCATCTGTATTATTCACCAATATCAGCATTTTGTTGGAATCACTTCATATACAGCTCTGCTACATCTGTCTATTTCTCTCTCCCACCACCACTACTGTGCCTGAACCACCTCCTATACAGCTCTGCTACACCAGTCTTCTCTGAATCGCTTTATATACAGCTCTGCTACATCTGTCTTTTCCTCCCCCACTAGCACTGTGACTGAACTGCTTCACATACAGCTCTGCTACATCTGTCTTTCTCTCCACTACCAGCACTGTTTGAATTACTTCATAAACAGCTCTGCTACACCTATCTTCCCTGAACCTCTTTATATAGAGCTCAGCTACATCTGTCGTCTGTGCGCCCCGCATCACGGACCCATTCACTTCAATGGGTCCGCAATCCGGGAGATGCAGTGCACTGAGCGAAACCCCACGGAAGCTCCTCAGAGTGCTTCTGTGGTGTTTCTGGCCGTGCCTAAAGCATTTGCGGAACGGATGGATCACGGATCCATTCAAGTGAATGGGTCTAGGATCCATCTAAGGCAGCTGCACGGATGTTGCCCGTGCATAGGGTACCGCAAATTGCGGTCCCCAATGCATGGAACGGCTGACACACATTCATGTAGATGAGCCCTAACGGAGAGATGGCGGGGCATTTATCCGTGTAGAGAAAGCAGAAGGGGGTAATGGGAAATTCTTGCTTTGTAAAGTCTCAAGTACACTCTTTGTGCCGCCATATGGTTTTATATAGCACCATAATTCAGAAGAATTCTCTCCTAGAACAGTCCATAATGCAATTAGAGGCATGCAGAGGTAGTGTATAGCCCCATAGACTTCTATTGGAACATAACAGAGATGGCAGGGCATTTATAACAAAGAGATGGCGGGGCATTTGGCATTTTTAACAGAGATGACGGGGCATTTATAACATTTGGGACATTTATAACATTTGGCGGGGCATTTGGCATTTATAACAGAGAGATGGCGGGGCATTTATAACAAAGAGATGGCGGGGCATTTATAACAAAGAGATGGCGGGGCATTTATAACAAAGAGATGGCGGGGCATTTATAACAGACAGATGGCGGGGCATTTATAACAGAGAGATGGCGGGGCATTTGGCATTTATAACAGAGATGGCGGGGCATTTAAAACATTTGGCGGGGCATTTGGCATTTATAACAGAGAGATGGCGGGGCATTTATAACAAAGAGATGGCGGGCATTTATCCGTGTAGAGAAAGCAGAATGGGGATGGGAAATTCCTGCTTTGTAAAGTCTCAAGTACACTCTTTGTGCCGCCATATGGTTTTATATAGCACCATAATTCAGAAGTATTCTCTCCTAGAACAGTCCATAATGCAATTAGAGGCATGCAGAGGTAGTGTATAGCCCCATAGACTTCTATTCGAACATAACAGAGATGGCGGGGCATTTATAACAGAGAGATGGCGGGGCATTTGGCATTTATAACAGAGATGGCGGGGCATTTATAACATTTGGGGCATTTATAACACTTGGCGGGGCATTTGGCATTTATGACAGAGATGGCGGGGCATTTGGCATTTTTAGCAGAGATGGCGGGGCATTTATAACATTTGGGGCATTTATAACATTTGGTGGGGCATTTGGCATTTATAACAGAGAGATGGTGGGGCATTTGGTATTTTTAACAGAGATGGCTGGGTATTTATAACATTTGGGGCATTTATAACATTTGGCGGGGCATTTGGCATTTATAACAAAGAGATGGCGGGGCATTTATAACAGACAGATGGCGGGGCATTTATAACAGAGATGGGGCATTTATAACATTTGGCGGGGCATTTGCATTAATAACAGAGAGATGGCGGGGCATTTATAACATTTGGCGCGGCATTGGGCATTTATAACAGAGAGATGGCGGGGCATTTATAACAGACAGATGGCAGGGCATTTATAACAGACAGATGGCGGGGCATTTATAACAGACAGATGGCGGGGCATTTATCCATGTAGAGAAAGCAGAATGGGTGGTGGGAAATACTTGCTTTGTAAAGTCTCAAGTACACTCTTTGTGCCGCCATATGGTTTTATATAGCACCATAATTCAGAAGTATTCTCTCCTAGAACAGTCCATAATGCAATTAGAGGCATGCAGAGGTAGTGTATAGCCCCATAGACTTCTATTCGAACATAACAGAGATGGCGGGGCATTTATAACAGAGAGATGGCGGGGCATTTGGCATTTATAACAGAGATGGCGGGGCATTTATAACATTTGGGGCATTTATAACACTTGGCGGGGCATTTGGCATTTATGACAGAGATGGCGGGGCATTTGGCATTTTTAGCAGAGATGGCGGGGCATTTATAACATTTGGGGCATTTATAACATTTGGTGGGGCATTTGGCATTTATAACAGAGAGATGGTGGGGCATTTGGTATTTTTAACAGAGATGGCTGGGTATTTATAACATTTGGGGCATTTATAACATTTGGCGGGGCATTTGGCATTTATAACAAAGAGATGGCGGGGCATTTATAACAGACAGATGGCGGGGCATTTATAACAGAGATGGGGCATTTATAACATTTGGCGGGGCATTTGCATTAATAACAGAGAGATGGCGGGGCATTTATAACATTTGGCGCGGCATTGGGCATTTATAACAGAGAGATGGCGGGGCATTTATAACAGACAGATGGCAGGGCATTTATAACAGACAGATGGCGGGGCATTTATAACAGACAGATGGCGGGGCATTTATCCATGTAGAGAAAGCAGAATGGGTGGTGGGAAATACTTGCTTTGTAAAGTCTCAAGTACACTCTTTGTGCCGCCATATGGTTTTATATAGCACCATAATTCAGAAGTATTCTCTCCTAGAACAGTCCATAATGCAATTAGAGGCATGCAGAGGTAGTGTATAGCCCCATAGACTTCTATTGGAGCCATATTGCAGTTCTGTTCTCTGTGTGCTGCCATATGGTGCCATTATATGGCACTATGATACAGAAGTGCCGCCATATAGTGCAAATATAGGACACTTCTATCCAGCAGTATTCTCCCCTAGAACATGTCACAATGAAAGCAGAGGCATGTGCAGGTGCAGTGTGGTCCTGTTGACTTCTCTTGGGGCCACATTACTATTTCATACAACTAGCAGCTTGTGTGGGGCAGTTGGACATCAGCCCATGCTAATGTCAGGAACTCCTGCTAATGTCAAGAAGCGCAAAGCAGGGGGCACCTTATCAGAGAAGAAGTGGGACCAGCTGTTATGTGACCTTTAGGTTCAAGGGGACAGTGACAAGGGGACAGAGCACAATAGCAAGGTCTGCTCGGTGAGAGCTGGAGGACGCTGAGCACATTTTGTCACTACACGGCAGAGCAGAGTGTAACCGGACACCACTCCAGCACCTCCTCCCTCTCCCAAGTCTGCACTGCAAACAGAGCATGCGCGGCTCTGTTTCAGAAGCAGCACAAGGAAATGAACAGCCGGCCGTGCGCGTTCATGAAAGAAAGGAGAGGCCAGCCACTGGATCGATGTGGTTACTCTGCGCATGCGCAGCCCCTGCATTCGGAGGGCGAGAGGTGGCCGTAACTAGGGGAGACACATGACAACACAGAGGTAGGAGGGGAAGGATTTTATCAAAAAGGGAGGGAATTGGCTAATACATTACATTTACAAAAATGATGACTGTTATATCATTAGCAGATTAAACAGTGATCATTGAGATGAGAATACCCCTTTAACACTTTCAGTGCTTTGCAGTGTATTATAGGACACTGGATAAATTTCACCAGTGAAGCCAAAAGCCAAAAAGTGATGGTATCAGTGGATACAAAAATGAAACAATGCAGAGGGTGTCTCTGTACAAGACAGACCAAAAAAGAAAGTAAAAAATAAAAACAGTGAGAAGGAAAAAAGGAGGCATGGGGAGAAAAAGTGGGACTCCAAGGGAAGAGAGCAAGGCCATATTTATAGCTCACTCTGCCCCAGGCATTGGGTCTAAATATATCCCCCATTAGCTCATTAACATTGTCCAGCTATAGTTAAAGGTGAGCGAATCGAAGTTGACAATGTGGAATTTCAGGAAAAATTTGATCAGCAGATAGCCAACCCCTGTAATGTCACAGCCCTATAAAAATTATCCTCCTGCCCAGTCTCCTCTATTTTACTGTGAACTTGCAGGCATAGAGACAATGTTTAGGGAAGCCTTTATTCACCAAGAATTACTATTGAGCAGTTCCGGGACATCTTATTTATAGTGTAGAGATATAATATGGAGGCATTATCCACACTGTTGGGAGAGAGCAGGGGACAAATGAACAGTGCATGGTGCAAGTCTTTAATCTGATTATAAAGCGGTTCCAGAAGTCTTCCACCCAACTGCAAGACATCAGGAAAATGGATAGAAAACTGTGCATGCAGTTCAGCCACTCTTACACTGCAAAGCACGCCCTTCTTGAGCTGCAAAGGCAGAATAGTGTTCCCCAACATCGCCTGAAATGCGACATTTCCACCCATTGGAACTCCACCTTCCACATGTTGGACCGACTATATAAGCAGAGGAATGCCGTAACCGATTTCTTGATGATGCAGGCGGACAGGAGCACTTCCCTGTGTAACTTCGACGTTAGCCAGTGGCAATTCATGCATGACACCTGCAGTTTCTAAGGCCCTTTGAGGTAGCCACGTTATTTGTCAGTTGCCACAACTATGGGATGAATGACGTCATTCCACTCCTTCAAGTCCTGGAACAGATGCTGATAAATCTGGCTGGCCAGGGGACAAGAGACATGGCGCCTACATCTCATGGCCACCTGAGCCCTGTGGGGACTAAACTGGAGGAGGACATTCACACACAACAATGTATATAAAAATGGGTGTTTTTTCTGCACAAGTGACAGGAGAGGAGCAGGAGGAGCTACAGAGTGATGAGTAAGACCAGGCAGATGACCCGACTCACCGTGGCAGTATGCAGTGGAGATGGAGGCAGCGAGTCCCTCCAAGTCCCTTGCACAAATGGCTAGATGCATACTGAGTTGCTTGCATAGTGACAGCCGTATTATCATCATTCGACAGAGGCATGACTACTGGCTCTCCACCATGTTGGACCCTTGCTACTGCTCCAAAATGGTGGCCTTTTTTTCCACCCGCTGAGAGGGAGGATAAATTCTACTATCAAGACAGTCTATGTAGTCAGTTGGCCGCTGGCTATGTGCGCCTGGAAAGCCCTCTGTGCTCACGTTACACTGCCATGGCTGCTGGAGGGGGTCTGGAGTCTCTAAGGAGCCCTTTTATTCACCTGCCTACTGAAGAAACCACCCACCAGCAGCAGCAGCAAGACATGGAGCCGAACCTGAACCAGCAGGTGGTGGCATACTTGAACTGCACCCTGCCACCCCACATCCAATATTTGCTGGACTACTGGGCAGCCAAACTTGATTTGTGACCTCAACTGGCCAAGTTTGCCCTGGACAAGCTTTACTGTCCAGCCAGGAGTGTGGCACCAGAGCAGGTGTTTAGTGCAGAGGGGGGGCATGGTTACCCCAAGGAGAACTCGCCTTTCTACCCAAAATGTGAAGAGACTGACCATTTTGAAGATGAATCAGGCGTCGATCAGCCAGGATTTCCACACACCAGTGCCTGATGCATTAGGTTACATCATTCTGGGTGCCACACCCAAACTTTGTGAAAAGAGACCTGTTTCTTCTGGCCAGCTGCTTCAGCAACTATTCTGATGCTGCCACCCTCCTGATGCCACACACCTGCTGCCTCTGATGACATGTTCTCCTACTGCCACGCACCATCTTGTGCTGTTACTGCCACTGCTGTTAACCCCCACCCTCCACACTCTGTGACCCGGCCACTGTGTTGACTCCTTACGTGTTTTCTACCCTCCGCATTCTGTGACTGGGCCACTGTGTTGACTCTCCATGCATTTGCCACTCTCCCCATTCGTGGCTGGGACACTGTGTTGACTCCTAATGCATTTGCCACCCTCACCAATCTATGACTGGGCCACTGGGTTGACTCCGTCCTCATGCATTTGCCACCCTCACCACTCTGTGACTGGTCCATTGTATTGACTCCTCATGTGTTTGCCAACCTCATCACTCTGTGACTAACCACTTTGTTGACTCCTCATGCAGTTGCGTTTTTTTTTTTTGCCTATCAATACTGATGGATTACAGACCAAATGCTGACCATGTGAAGGCAGATGCTGCCCATTTTTTGGGGGTTGTTATTATGACTGATCAAAAGAAGGGCAAAATAAACAGTGACATCAACACAAACATACTGCTTACACCCTCTCCACTCTGTCATGGGGCACTACTTGTATTAGCGTGTAAGAAAACAGGTTCTGTACAAATCTATGTGGAATCAGCTGGCGACTTTGTAAAAGGAGTGCGCTCTTTCACTCTATAGTACAATCTTGGGCCATTGCACGGTCCTTTATACCTGACACTAACATTGACCTATAAGGATAAGTTCACACTTGAGTTATTTGGGCAGATTTGGCCCCATAGCTGACCAAATAAGTGAAGTGTTAAGTGATTCTATGAGTGACGCCTGTCATACTGATGCAAAGTAACTGTTTCACTACCACAGCGAACTACCGAAATGCATTCCGTCATAGAATTGCATTATGGTCCGTGGTAACAGAATCCATAACTAGAGTTGAGCGAACACCTGGATGTTCGGGTTCGAGAAGTTCGGCTGAAGTCAATGGGGACCCGAACTTTTCGGCACTAAAAAGGCTGTAAAACAGCCCAGGAAAGGGCTAGAGGGCTGCAAAGGGCAGCAAAATGTAGTTAAATCCCCTGCAAACAAATGTGGATAGGGAAATGAATTAAAATAAAAATAAAATAAATAAAAATTAACCAATATCAATTGGAGAGAGGTCCCATAGCAGAGAATCAGTCTTCATGTCACCCACCACTGGAACAGTCCATTGTCAGATATTTAGGCCCCGGCACCCAGACAGAGGAGAGAGGTCCCATAACATAGAATATGGCTTCATGTCAGCAGAGAATCAGTCTTCATGTCATAGCAGAGAATCAGGCTTCATGTCACCCACCACTGGAACAGGCCACTGTCAGATATTTTTAGGCCCCGGCACCCAGACAGAGGAGAGAGGTCCCATAACAGAGATTCAGTCTTCATGTCAGCAGAGAATCAGTCTTCATGTCATAGCAGAGAATCAGGCTTCACGTCACCCACCACTGGAACAGTCCATTGTCATATATTTAGGCCCCGGCACCCAGACAGAGGAGAGAGGTCCCATAACATAGAATCTGGCTTCATGTCAGCAGAGAATCAGTCTTCATGTCATAGCAGAGAATCAGGCTTCATGTCACCCACCACTGGAACAGGCCACTGTCAGATATTTTTAGGCCCCGGCACCCAGACAGAGGAGAGAGGTCCCATAACAGAGATTCAGGCTTCATGTCAGCAGAGAATCAGTCTTCATGTCATAGCAGAGGATCAGGCTTCACGTCACCCACCACTGGAACAGTCCATTGTCATATATTTAGGCCCCGGCACCCAGACAGAGGAGAGAGGTCCCATAACATAGAATCTGGCTTCATGTCAGCAGAGAATCAGTCTTCATGTCATAGCAGAGAATCAGGCTTCATGTCACCCACCACTGGAACAGGCCACTGTCAGATATTTTTAGGCCCCGGCACCCAGACAGAGGAGAGAGGTCCCATAACAGAGATTCAGGCTTCATGTCAGCAGAGAATCAGTCTTCATGTCATAGCAGAGGATCAGGCTTCACGTCACCCACCACTGGAACAGTCCATTGTCATATATTTAGGCCCCGGCACCCAGACAGAGGAGAGAGGTCCCATAACATAGAATCTGGCTTCATGTCAGCGACTCAGCAGAGAATCAGGCTTCATGTCACCCACCACTGGAACAGGCCACTGTCAGATATTTTTAGGCCCCGGCACCCAGACAGAGGAGAGAGGTCCCATAACAGAGATTCAGGCTTCATGTCAGCAGAGAATCAGTCTTCATGTCATAGCAGAGAATCAGGCTTCACGTCACCCACCACTGGAACAGTCCATTGTCACATATTTAGGCCAAGGCACCCAGGCAGAGGAGAGAGGTCCCATAGCAGAGAATCAGTCTTCATGTCAGCAGAGAATCAGTCTTGATGTCATAGCAGAGAATCAGGCTTCATGTCACCCACCACTGGAACAGGCCACTGTCAGATATTTTTAGGCCCTGACACCCAGACAGAGGAGAGAGGTCCCATAACATAGAATCTGGCTTCATGTCATAGCAGAGAATCAGGCTTCATGTCACCCACCACTGGAAACGGCCACTGTCAGATATTTTTAGGCCCCGGCACCCAGACAGAGGAGAGAGGTCCCATAACAGAGATTCAGGCTTCATGTCAGCAGAGAATCAGTCTTCATGTCAGCAGGGAATCAGTCTTCATGTCATAGCAGAGAATCAGGCTTCATGTCACCCACCACTGGAACAGGCCACTGTCAGATATTTTTAGGCCCCGGCACCCAGACAGAGGAGAGAGGTCCCATAACAGAGATTCAGGCTTCATGTCAGCAGAGAATCAGTCTTCATGTCATAGCAGAGAATCAGGCTTCACGTCACCCACCACTGGAACAGTCCATTGTCACATATTTAGGCCCAGGCACCCAGGCAGAGGAGAGAGGTCCCATAGCAGAGAATCTGGCTTCATGTCAGCAGAGAATCAGTCTTCATGTCATAGCAGAGAATCAGGCTTCATGTCACCCACCACTGGAAACGGCCACTGTCAGATATTTTTAGGCCCCGGCACCCAGACAGAGGAGAGGTTCATTCAACTTTGGGTTGTCCCGCAATATAATGGTAAAATGAAAATAAAAATAGGATTGAATGAGGAAGTGCCCTGGAGTACAATAATATATGGTTAAGGGGAGGTAGTTAATGTCTAATCTGCACAAGGGATGGACAGGTCCTGTGGGATCCATGCCTGGTTCATTTTTATGAACGTCAGCTTGTCCACATTGGCTGTAGACAGGCGGCTGCGTTTGTCTGTAATGACGCCCCCTGCCGTGCTGAATACACGTTCAGACAAAACGCTGGCCGCCGGGCAGGCCAGCACCTCCAAGGCATAAAAGGCTAGCTCTGGCCACGTGGAAAGTTTGGAGACCCAGAAGTTGAATGGGGCCGAACCATCAGTCAGTACGTGGAGGGGTGTGCACAGGTACTGTTCCACCATGTTAGTGAAATGTTGCCTCCTGCTAACACGTTCCGTATCAGGTGGTGGTGCAGTTAGCTGTGGCGTGGTGACAAAACTTTTCCACATCTCTGCCATGCTAACCCTGCCCTCAGAGGAGCTGGCCGTGACACAGCTGCGTTGGCGACCTCTTGCTCCTCCTCTGCCTTCGCCTTGGGCTTCCACTTGTTCCCCTGTGACATTTGGGAATGCTCTCAGTAGCGCGTCTACCAACGTGCGCTTGTACTCGCGCATCTTACTATCACGCTCCAGTGCATGAAGTAAGGTGGGCACATTGTCTTTGTACCGTGGATCCAGCGGGGTGGCAACCCAGTAGTCCGCACACGTTAAAATGTGTGCAACTCTGCTGTCGTTGCGCAGGCACTGCAGCATGTAGTCGCTCATGTGTGCCAGGCTGCCCAGAGGTAAGGACAAGCTGTCCTCTGTGGGAGGCGTATCGTCATCGTCCTGCGTTTACCCCCTGCCACGCACCAGTGATGGGCCCGAGCTGCGTTGGGTGCCACCCCGCTGTGAACATGCTTCATCCTCATCCTCCTCCACATCCTCCTCATCCTCGTCCTCCTCGTCCTCCAGTAGTGGGCCCTGTCTGGCCACATTTGTACCTGGCCTCTGCTGTTGCAAAAAACCTCCCTCTGAGTCACTTCGAAGAGACTGGCCTGAAAGTGCTAAAAATGACCCCTCTTCCTCCTCCTCCTCCTAGGCCACCTCCTCTTCCATCATCGCCCTAAGTGTTTTCTCAAGGAGACATAGAAGTGGTATTGTAACGCTGATAACGGCGTCATCGCCACTGGCCATGTTGGTGGAGTACTCGAAACAGCGCAACAGGGCACACAGGTCTCGCATGGAGGCCCAGTCATTGGTGGTGAAGTGGTGCTGTACCGCAGTGAGACTGACCCGTGCGTGCTGCAGCTGAAACTCCACTATGGCCTGCTGCTGCTCGCACAGTCTGTCCAGCATGTGCAAGGTGGAGTTCCACCTGGTGGGCACGTTGCATATGAGGCGGTGAGCGGGAAGGCCAAAGTTACGCTGTAGCGCAGACAGGCGAGCAGCGGCAGGATGTGAACGCCGGAAGCGCGAACAGACGGCCCGCACTTTATGCAGCAGCTCTGACATGTCGGGGTAGTTGTGAATGAACTTCTGCACCACCAAATTCAGCACATGCGCCAGGCAAGGGATGTGCGTCAAACCGGCTAGTCCCAGAGCTGCAACGAGATTTCGCCCATTATCGCACACCACTAGGCCGGGCTTGAGGCTCACCGGCAGCAGCCACTCGTCGGTCTGTTGTTCTATACCCCCCCACAACTCCTGTGCGGTGTGGGGCCTGTCCCCCAAACATATGAGTTTCAGAACGGCCTGCTGGCGTTTACCCCGGGCTGTGCTGAAGTTGGTGGTGAAGGTGTGTGGCTGACTGAATGAGCAGGTGGAAGAAGAGGAGGAGGAAGCTGAGTAGGAGGAGGAGGAGACAGGAGGCAAAGAATGTTGCCCTGCGATCCTTGGCGGCGGAAGGACGTGCGCCAAACAGCTCTCCGCCTGGGGCCCAGCCGCCATTACATTTACCCAGTGTGCAGTTAGGGAGATATAGCGTCCCTGGCCGTGCTTACTGGTCCACGTATCTGTGGTTAGGTGGACCTTGCCACAGATGGCGTTGCGCAGTGCACACTTGATTTTATCGGATACTTGGTTGTGCAGGGAAGGCACGGCTCTCTTGGAGAAGTAGTGCTGGCTGGGAACAACATACTGTGGGACAGCAAGCGACATGAGCTGTTTCAAGCTGTCTGTGTCCACCAGCCTAAATTACAGCATTTCATAGGCCAGTAGTTTAGAAATGCTGGCATTCAGGGCCAGGGATCGAGGGTGGCTAGGTGGGAATTTACGCTTTCTCTCAAATGTTTGTGAGATGGAGAGCTGAACGCTGCCGTGTGACATGGTTGAGATGCTTGGTGACGCAGGTGGTGGTGTTGGTGGTACATCCCATGTTTGCTGGGCGGCAGGTGCCAACGTTCCTCCAGAGGCGGAGGAAGAGGCCGAGGCGGCGGCAGCAGCAGAAGAGGCCGAGGCGGCAGCAGCAGAAGAGGTAGCAGGGGGAGCCTGAGTGACTTCCTTGTTTTTAAGGTGTTTACTCCACTGCAGTTCATGCTTTGCATGCAGGTGCCTGGTCATGCAGGTTGTGCTAAGGTTCAGAACGTTAATGCCTCGCTTCAGGCTCTGATGGCACAGCGTGCAAACCACTCGGGTCTTGTCGTCAGCACATTGTTTGAAGAAATGCCATGCCAGGGAACTCCTTGAAGCTGCCTTTGGGGTGCTCGGTCCCAGATGGCGGTGGTCAATAGCAGGCGGAGTCTCTTGGCGGCGGGTGTTCTGCTTTTGCCCACTGCTCCCTCTTTGTCTTTTGCTACGCTGTTGGCTCGGTCTCACCACTGCCTCTTCCTCCGAACTGTGAAAGTCAGTGGCACGACCTTCATTCCATGTGGGGTCTAGGACCTCATCGTCCCCTGAATCGTCTTCCACCCAGTCTTGATCCCTGACCTCCTGTTCAGTCTGCACACTGCAGAAAGACGCAGCAGTTGGCACCTGTGTTTAGTCATCATCAGAGACGTGCTGAGGTGGTATTCCCATGTCCTCATCATCAGGAAACATAAGTGGTTGTGCGTTAGTGCATTCTATCTCTTCCACCCCTGGGGAAGGGCTAGGTGGATGCCCTTGGGAAACCCTGCCAGAAGAGTCTTCAAACAGCATAAGAGACTGCTGCATAACTGGAGGCTCAGACAGTTTCCCTGATATGCATGGGGGTGATGTGACAGACTGATGGGCTTGGTTTTCATGCGCCATCTGTGCGCTTTCTGCAGAAGACTGGGTGGGAGATAATGTGAACGTGCTGGATCCACTGTCGGCCACCCAATTGACTAATGCCTGTCCCTGCTCAGGCCTTACCATCCTTAGAACGGCATTGGGCCCCGCCAAATATGGCTGTAAATTCTGGCGGCTACTGGGACCTGAGGTAGTTGGTACACTAGGACGTGTGGCTGTGGCAGAACGGCCACATCCTCTCCCAGCACCAGAGGGTCCACTAACACCACCACGACCATGTCCGCGTCCCTTACTAGATGTTTTCCTCATTGTTACCGTTCACCACAATAAGAAAAATATTATTCGGGCCAATGTATTGAATTCAAATTCAGGCCTTTTTTTACAGACACCTAACACTATCTGGCTATCTATTTAGGTACCGTATTACACTAATACAGGCACACCAGTAATGACAGATTTAGCTGAATATAAATTGAGGCCTATTATTTAGGCGCTGGGTGACAGGTATACGTTTACGGACAGAATTAGACTTGGATCTGCACAGTAGCGTGTGTGTGAAGTTATTGAGAATAACTTGGTGACAGGCTCAGCTTGACCCTGATGTAGGATATAGCCAAAAAATAACCACACTATTGATGGTTAAATGCACTTAGTGACAGGCTCAGCTTGCCCCTGATGTAGTATATGGCCAAAAAATAACCACACTATTGATGGTTAAATGCACTTGATGACAGCTTGACCCTGATGTAGGATATAGCCAAAAAATAACCACACTATTGATGGTTAAATGCACTTTGTGACAGGCTCAGCTTGCCCCTGATGTAGTATATGGCCAAAAAATAACCACACTATTGATGGTTAAATGCACTTGATGACAGCTTGACCCTGATGTAGGATATAGCCAAAAAATAACCACACTATTGATGGTTAAATGCACTTAGTGACAGGCTCAGCTTGCCCCTGATGTAGTATATGGCCAAAAAATAACCACACTATTGATGGTTAAATGCACTTGATGACAGCTTGACCCTGATGTAGGATATAGCCAAAAAATAACCACACTATTGATGGTTAAATGCACTTAGTGACAGGCTCAGCTTTCCCCTGATGTGGTATATGGCCAAAAAATAACCACACTATTGATGGTTAAATGCACTTGATGACAGCTTGACCCTGATGTAGGATATAGCAAAAAATAACCACACTATTGATGGTTAAATGTACTTGGATGCAGCTTGTGCTGGCGCACCACAAGCCACAAAATGGCCGCCGATCACCCCAGAAAAAAGTGACTGAAAAACGCTCTGGGCAGCCTAAAAACAGTGAGCAATTGAATAGCAGCAGTTCAATGATCCACAGCTGTAGATCGATCACTGAATGAAGTCTTTTGGAGGAGTTAATCACTGCCTAATCTCACCCTAACGTCGCAGCTGCAACCTCTCCCTACTCTTGTATCAGCAGAGTGACGTGCAGCGCTACGTGACCCAAGCTTATATAGAGGCTGGGTCACATGCTGCACTGGCCAATCACAGCCATGCCAATAGTAGGCATGGCTGTGATGGCCTCTTGGGGCAAGTAGTATGATGCTTGTTGATTGGCTGCTTTGCAGCCTTTCAAAAAGCGCCAAAAAAGCGCCGAACACCGAACCCGGACTTTTACGAAAATGTTCGGGTCCGTGTCATGGACACCCCAAAATTCGGTACGAACCCGAACTATACAGTTCGGGTTCGCTCATCCCTATCCATAACGCAATTCTGCTTTTACCACCAAACAAAGCGTGAATGAATTTCAAAATATGACATTTGCTCATCTCTAGTCATGATCTACTTATTTCTCAAGTCATAATGAAAATTTTCCTGAGAGAATCGCTCAAAATTTGATTCAGGTTTGATTCAGTTCACTTTCTCTCATCCCGGAATTCGCCCAAATCGAATAACCAAAAATTATGATTCAGATCCACCTAGAATCTTTACAAAGTTTGGTTTAATTCTGTTTAATTTACAACTGATTCAGGGGGCGTGGCCAAATGAGTAGCTGAGCGGACGCAAGACGCGCTAGCTCCGGAGCCTGCAAAATTAACACCGCTGCCCGCAGCAAACTCAGTGACCCCAGCATCAACCAAAGGTTGTGGGAAACCTCCTAGACCATCATCTCACCGCCTGCAAATATGGGCCCCACCAAAGGAAAGGAAGAAATGCCGAGCAAGATTAAGGCATTCAGAAGGGCTGCCGGAGGTATCCAAGATGGCACCCGCTCCTTACACTACGCGGCACAGGAGAAACAGCCCGACACTGCTCCCTTCCCACCGCACCTCAGAAATACAGGGGGAAGAAGCCTCACCTCTAACAGGTCAGCCCACCTCTGCAGTATCATCCCCATCTAAAAAGCTCCAGACACCAATTTCTCCCCACTATCAGAATATGCTGCAGGATGCCACTTCCTCTTATAGTGAGGGAATCCTACCCCAGGAGAAAAAAAACACAAACAATCTGCTCCCACTCATCCACCAATGATAACAACCAGTCTTTATCAGTTACAAGTTACAGCATCCACTTTAAGGTCTTTGCTATCTGACCTGAGACACTCCATACAGAAAGATGTAACATCCGCACTTATTGCCTTGCAAAAAGATACCATATTACCCAAATTGGAGAAAGAACGTCTAATATCGAGGATAAAATGGAAGAATTCACTAACGCCCACAACCAGTTTGTGGACGCACATAATGATGTTGAGGATGATATATCAGCAGTGAAACTCAAACTCTGTCCCGGAAACCGTTGAACCTGAAGCTATTAATGACTTCCTTACAGATTATTTTGTTGCACTGATTCCAAATGTAGAACAAAGAGATCTATTAATTGATGGAGCGCACAGAATTCCTAAACCCAGAAGCGCTCCCAGTGCTGCCCCCAGAGATATCATTGCTAGGCTGCACTTCTACTATTTCAAAGAATTAATCCTCAAAGCAGCAAACTCCGCACAAGATCTCCCTGAACGCTTCAAGAACATCCTAATATTTTCCGACCTCTCAGCAGCAACGCTGAATAGATGCAGGGAATTATCTGCTGCTACCAAAATCCTTAGGGATCACAATATCCCATATAAATGAGGCTACACAGTAAAACTCCTGATCTTCAAGAACGGAATAACTCACTCGATCTCTTCCCCAAGCGATACCATGAAACTACTCCAGAAATGGTCTCTGGCTACGGTACATGAAGACAGCAGCTCGCCCATGAAGAAGAGGCCTCCTACCTTGGCTAGAGAATGGACCTGAAAGCCTCATCGAACAAGAAAGGACTATTCCCATTTGCCTTAAAGGACATATCCTTTTCGTTATTCAAAGGTCACTAGAACGAGTTATTTACCTACACTCTTTTGTTGCAGGTCTCATCGGAGATAATCTATCTGTATTTTCTAAATCCCACCTCCATTGTTAACTGGAGAAATTGGTATCCAGTTGGTTTTCTTTGAACCGAACTCTGATTTATCTACTCTGTTATAGATAGAGTTGAATTGTTCTGTTTAACCTTATCTATCCTACCTCCCTTTTTTTTCCTTTTACTTTAACATTACCCTGTAATTCCTAAGTGACAAGTGAGCTCGATATTCTTATATTTACGGCTGTGGAGCGACTGCATCACCCTTACGTTGTGGTGCCTGCACTTACTTCGTAGCATATTGTATTATTTACTTATCAAAATGTCTTCAATTAATGCTAATGGACTAAATAGTCCTTTTAAAAGATCTCTATTATGGAAATAAGTTAATTCCCTTAAAAGTGATGTGATTTGTATTCAAGAAACTCACTTGAATGAGTCTGACACTTATACAGTTGCAAGAAAAAGTATGTGAACCCTTTGGAATGATATGGATTTCTGCACAAATTAGTCATAAAATGTGATCTGATCTTCATCTAAGTCACAACAATAGACACTCACAGTCTGCTTAAACTAATAACACACAAATAATTAAATGTTACCATGTTTTTTATTGAACACACCATGGAAACATTCACAGTGCAGGTGGAAAAAGTATGTGAACCCCTAGACTAATGATATCTCCAAGAGCTAATTGGAGTGAGGTGTCAGCCGACTGGAGTCCAATCAATGAGATTTGATTAAAGGTGTTGGTTCTGGGTTTTCCTTTCACAAGAAGCATTGCCTGATGTGAATGATGCCTCGCACAAAAGAGCTCTCAGAAGACCTACGATTAAGAATTGTTGACTTGCATAAAGCTGGAAAGGGTTATAAAAGTATCTCCAAAAGCCTTGCTGTTCATTAGTCCATGGTAAGACAAATTGTCTATAAATAGAGAAAGTTCAGCACTGCTGCTACTCTCCCTAGGAGTGGCCGTCCTGTAAAGATGACTGCAAGAGCACAGCACAGACTGCTCAATGAGGTGAAGAAGAATCCTAGAGTGTCAGCTAAAGACTTAAAAAAGTCTCTGGAATATGCTAACATCCCTGTTAGCGAATCTACGATACGTAAAACACTAAACAAGAATGGATTTCATGGGATGATACCACAGAGGAAGCCACTGCTGTCCCAAAAAAATATTGCTGCACGTTAACAGTTTGCACAAGATCACCTGGATGTTCCACAGCAGTACTGGCAAAATATTCTGTGGACAGATGAAACTAAAGTTGAGTTGTTTGGAATAAACACACAACACTATGTGTGGAGAAAAAGAGGCACAGCACACCAACATCAAAACCTCATCCCAACTGTGAAGTATGGTGGTCGGAGCATCATGGTTTGGGGCTACTTTGCTGCATCAGGGCCTGGACGGATTGCTATCATCGAAGGAAAAATGAATTCCCAAGTTTATCAAGACATTTTGCAGGAGAACTTAAGGCCATCTGTCCACCAGCTGAAGCTCAACAGAAGATGGGTGTTGCAACAGGACAACGACCCAAAGCATAGAAGTAAATCAACAACAGAATGGCTTGAACAGAAGAAAATACGCCTCCTGGAGTGGCCCAGTCAAAGTCCTGACCTCAACCCGATTGAGATGCTGTGGCATGACCTCAAGAATGCAATTCACACCAGACATCACAAGAATATTGCTGAACTGAAACTGTTCTGTAAAGAGGAATGGTCAAAAATTACTCCTGACCGTTGTGCACGTCTGATCTGGAACTACAGGAAACGTTTGGTTGAAGTTATTGCTGCCAAAGGTGGTTCAACCAGTTATTAAATCCAAGGGTTCACATACTTTTTCCACCTGCACTGTGAATGTTTACATGGTGTGTTCAATAAATACATGGTAACATTTAATTCTTTGTGTGTTATTAGCTTAAGCAGACTGTGATTGTCTATTATGACTTAGATCAGTGGTCCCCAACCTTTTTTGCACCAAGGACCGGTTTCATGCAAGACAATTTTCCCAGGGACCGGTTGGGGGGGGGGGGGGCGGAGTTCTGGGGGGGGGCTTAGGGGGTGGGCGGGACCGACTGATTCACGATCATAACAAAACACAGGTGCATATTAACCACTTGCCGCACGCCTAACGCCGAAAGGCGTCATCGCGGCGGCTCCCCCAGGCTACGCTAACGCCAATAGGCGTCATCTCGCGTGAGCCGAGATTTCCTGTGAACGCGCGCACACAGGCGCGCGCGCTCACAGGAACGGAAGGTAAGCGAGTGGATCTCCAGCCTGCCAGCGGCGATCGTTCGCTGGCAGGCTGGAGATGTGATTTTTTTAACCCCTAACAGGTATATTAGACGCTGTTTTGATAACAGCGTCTAATATACCTGCTACCTGGTCCTCTGGTGGTCCCCTTTGTTTGGATCGACCACCAGAGGACACAGGTAGCTCAGTAAAGTAGCACCAAGCACAACTACACTACACTACCCCCCCCCCCCCCGTCACTTATTAACCCCTTATTAGCCCCTGATCACCCCTGATCACCCCATATAGACTCCCTGATCACCCCCCTGTCATTGATTACCCCCCTGTCATTGATCACATCCCTGTAAAGCTCCATTCAGATGTCCGCATGATTTTTACGGATCCACTGATAGATGGATCAGATCCGCAAAACGCACACGGACGTCTGAATGAAGCCTTACAGGGGCGTGATCAATGACTGTGGTGACCACCCCATATAGACTCCCTGATCACCCCCCTGTCATTGATCACACCCCTGTAAAGCTCCATTCAGACGTCCGCATGATGTTTACGGATCCACTGATAGATGGATCGGATCCGCAAAACACATACAGGCGTCTCCCTGGAGCCTTCCAGGGGGGGTGATCACCCCATATATTAGCCCCTGATCACCCCTGATCACCCCATATAGACTCCCTGATCACCCCCCTGTCATTGATCACCCCCCCCTGTCAGGCTGCATTCAGATGTCCGTATGATTTTTACGGATCCACGGATACATGGATCAGATCCGCAAAACACATACGGACATCTGAATGGAGCCTTACAGGGGCATGATCAATGACTGTGGTGATCACCCCATATAGACTCCCTGATCACCCCCCTGTCATTGATTACCCCCCTGTCATTGATCACACCCCTGTAAAGCTCCATTCAGACGTCCGCATGATTTTTACGGATCCACTGATAGATGGATCGGATCCGCAAAACACATACAGGCGTCTCCCTGGAGCCTTCCAGGGGGGGTGATCACCCCATATAGACTCCCTGATCACCCCCCTGTCATTGATCACCCCCCCTGTCAGGCTGCATTCAGATGTCTGTATGATTTTTACGGATCCACGGATCGGATCCGCAAAACACATACGGACATCTGAATGGAGCCTTATAGGGGGGTGATCAATGACAGGGGGGTGATCACCCCATATAGACTCCCTGATCACCCCCCTGTCATTGATCACCCCCCTGTTATTGATCACCCCCCTGTCATTGATCACCCCCCTGTCATTGATCACCCCCCCTGTCATTGATCACCCCCCTGTCATTGATCACCCCTCTGTAAGGCTCCATTCAGACATTTTTTTGGCCCAAGTTAGCGGAATTTTTTTTTTTTTTTCTTACAAAGTCTCATATTCCACTAACTTGTGTCAAAAAATAAAATCTCACATGAACTCACCATACCCCTCACGGAATCCAAATGCGTAAAATTTTTTAGACATTTATATTCCAGACTTCTTCTCACGCTTTAGGGCCCCTAGAATGCCAGGGCAGTATAAATACCCCACATGTGACCCCATTTCGGAAAGAAGACACCCCCAGGTATTCCGTGAGGGGCATATTGAGTCCATGAAAGATTGAAATTTTTGTCCCAAGTTAGCGGAAAGGGAGACTTTGTGAGAAAAAAATAAAAAATATCAATTTCCGCTAACTTGTGCCAAAAAAAAAATAATTTCTATGAACTCGCCATGCCCCTCATTGAATACCTTGGGGTGTCTTCTTTCCAAAATGGGGTCACATGTGGGGTATTTATACTGCCCTGGCATTCTAGGGGCCCCAAAGCGTGAGAAGAAGTCTGGTATCCAAATGTCTAAAAATGCCCTCCTAAAAGGAATTTGGGCACCTTTGCACATCTAGGCTGCAAAAAAGTGTCACACATCTGGTATCGCCGTACTCAGGAGAAGTTGGGGAATGTGTTTTGGGGTGTCATTTTACATATACCCATGCTGGGTGAGAGAAATATCTTGGTCAAATGCCAACTTTGTATAAAAAAATGGGAAAAGTTGTCTTTTGCCAAGATATTTCTCTCACCCAGCATGGGTATATGTAAAATGACACCCCAAAACACATTCCCCAACTTCTCCTGAGTACGGAAATACCAGATGTGTGACACTTTTTTGCAGCCTAGGTGGGCAAAGGGGCCCATATTCCAAAGAGCACCTTTAGGATTTCACAGGTCATTTACCTACTTACCACACATTAGGGCCCCTGGAAAATGCCAGGGCAGTATAACTACCCCACAAGTGACCCCATTTTGGAAAGAAGACACCCCAAGGTATTCCGTGAGGGGCATGGCGAGTTCCTAGAATTTTTTATTTTTTGTCACAAGTTAGTGGAAAATGATGATTTCTTTTTTTTTTTTTCTTTTTCATACAAAGTCTCATATTCCACTAACTTGTGACAAAAAATAAAAACTTCCATGAACTCACTATGCCCATCAGCGAATACCTTGGGGTCTCTTCTTTCCAAAATGGGGTCACTTGTGGGGTAGTTATACTGCCCTGGCATTCTAGGGGCCCAAATGTGTGGTAAGGAGTTTGAAATCAAATTCTGTAAAAAATGACCAGTGAAATCCGAAAGGTGCTCTTTGGAATATGGGCCCCTTTGCCCACCTAGGCTGCAAAAAAGTGTCACACATCTGGTATCTCCGTACTCAGGAGAAGTTGGGGAATGTGTTTTGGGGTGTCATTTTACATATACCCATGCTGGGTGAGAGAAATATCTTGGCAAAAGACAACTTTTCCCATTTTTTTTATACAAAGTTGGCATTTGACCAAGATATTTATCTCACCCAGCATGGGTATATGTAAAATGGAGTGCCGATTTGTAAAAAAGGGCCTGGTCTTTAGGGGGGTATAAACCTGTGGTCCTTAAGTGGTTAAAATATATAACACTATATATAATGACTATATAAACTGACTATGGTCTCTGCTGCACTGGTCTCTGCTGCACTGGTCTCTGCTGCACTGGTCTCTGCTGCACTGGTCTCTGCTGCACTGGTCTCTGCTGTACTGGTCTCTGCTGCACTGTACCGTATTTTTCGCCCTATAAGATGTACCTAGGTTTTAGAGGAGAACAATAAGAAAAAAATATTTTTCATTACACCTCAGGTCAGACCAGCAATCAGACCCCCAATGTTAATCAGACCTCAGATCAGACCCCCAATGGCTCAGATCAACCACCAAACCTTTAGCCATCTATCAGCCCTCAATGTCAGCCATACACCCCCCCCCCAATGTCAGCCATAAACCCCCCCCCAATGTCAGCCATAAGCCCCCCATTAGCCCCTCATGTCAGCCATAAGCCCCCCATTAGCCCCTCATGTCAGCCATAAGCCCCCCATGTCAGCCATAAGCCCCCCATTAGCCCCTCATGTCAGCCATAAGCCCCCATTAGCCCTTCATGTCAGCCATAAGCCCCCATTAGCCCTTCATGTCAGCCATAAGCCCCCCATTAGCCCCTCATGTCAGCCATAAGCCCCCATTAGCCCTTCATGTCAGCCATAAGCCCCCCATTAGCCCCTCATGTCAGCCAAAAGCCCCCCATTAGCCCCTCATGTCAGCCATAAGCCCCCATTAGCCTTTCATGTCAGCCATAAGCCCCCCATTAGCCCTTCATGTCAGCCATAAGCCCCCCATTAGCCCTTCATGTCAGCCATAAGCCACCCATTAGCCCTTCATGTCAGCCATAAGCCCCCCATTAGCCCCTCATGTCAGCCATAAGCCCCTCATGTCAGCCATAAGCCCCCATTAGCCCTTCATGTCAGCCATAAGCCCCCCATTAGCCCTTCATGTCAGCCATAAGCCCCCCATTAGCCCCTCATGTCAGCCATAAGCCCCCATTAGCCCTTCATGTCAGCCATAAGCCCCCATTAGCCCTTCATGTCAGCCATAAGCCCCCATTAGCCCTTCATGTCAGCCATAAGCCCCCCCATTAGCTCCTCATGTCAGCCAGCCCATAAGCCCCCCATGTCAGCCAGCCCATAAGCCCCCCATGTCAGCCAGCTCATAAGCCCCCCATGTCAGCCAGCTCATAAGCCCCCCATGTCAGCCAGCCCATAAGCCCCCCATGTCAGCCAGCCCATAAGCCCCCATGTCAGCCAGCCCATAAGCCCCCCATGTCAGCCAGCCCATAAGCCCCCCATGTCAGCCAGCCCATAAGCCCCCCCATGTCAGCCAGCCCATAAGCCCCCCATGTCAGCCAGCCCATAAGCCCCCCATGTCAGCCAGCCCATAAGCCCCCCATGTCAGCCAGCCCATAAGCCCCCATGTCAGCCAGCCCATAAGCCCCCCATGTCAGCCAGCCCATAAGCCCCCCATGTCAGCCAGCCAATAAGCCCCCCATGTCAGCCAGCCCATAAGCCCCCCATGTCAGCCAGCCCATAAGCCCCCCCATGTCAGCCAGCCCATAAGCCCCCCATGTCAGCCAGCCCATAAGCCCCCCATGTCAGCCAGCCCATAAGCCCCCATGTCAGCCAGCCCATAAGCCCCCCATGTCAGCCAGCCCATAAGCCCCCCATGTCAGCCAGCTCATAAGCCCCCCATGTCAGCCAGCTCATAAGCCCCCCATGTCAGCCAGCCCATAAGCTCCCCATGTCAGCCAGCTCATAAGCCCCCCATGTCAGCCAGCCCATAAGCTCCCCATGTCAGCCAGCCCATAAGCCCCCCATGTCAGCCAGCCCATAAGCCCCCCATGTCAGCCCCATGTCCCCCAGGTCAGCCATCAGTGCAAATCAAATAAAATAAAAAACCACTTACCTCTCCTGCTCCTGGTCACCATCGCGATCCTCTTCATTCTGCTGTCGGCTGGTTGTGTATAGCGGCGCACAGCGTGAGATCACAGAGCGACCTCACGCTGTGCGCAGCCCTGCACAGCCGATAGCCGAGCCGAGGACCAGGAAGCGGTGAGTACAGATCCTTCACCGCTCCCTGGTCCTTCTGTACTAATGAAGCGCTTCCATAATGGAAGCGCTTCATTAGTACAGAGCCTGATCGCCGCGGCCCGGCTAACAATCTTCCACGGCCCGGTCCTGGGCCGCGGCCCGGCGGTTGGGGACCGCTGACTTAGATGAAGATCAGATCACATTTTATGACCAATTTGTGCAGAAATCCATATAACTCCAAAGGGTTCACATACTTTTTCTTGCAACTGTATTTGCATCACCTGCAGTGAACAAGAAAAGAGGGGCAATTATTGCTGTTAAAAATTCCCTTTCTTTTCAAATGACTCAAAGCAAGACTGACAACAACGGGAGATATATTAGTATATAACAACAATATCAAAGAGGTAATAACCACCGCCCTATCTATCAAACAAGTTATATGTGGAGATTTTAATTTGCCTCCATCGCCATCTATTGACAAGTCGAACCATACAAAATCTCAACCCTCCTTACATTTTGTGCAATACCTAGTGGCAGAAGATTTATATGACACTTGGAGAGTGTTACACGCATCAGAATGCGATTACACTTTTTACTCATACCCCCATAAACCGTATTCTAGGATTGATTTTATAATTGTCGATAAATGGACTTTACAAAACATTTCGTCCTCTAGCATAGGTTCCATAACATGGTCCGATCACGTACCAATTTCATACCTAATCTCGGAGCGATTGAACCAACTCACATACACACCCTGGCGAACCAACAATTATCATTTATCTTTACCTTCCACCCATTCCCAAATTAATGAAGCTTTTACAGAATATTTCATGTACAATTGTACCCCAGATGTGCAACCCACCATGACTTGGTGCGCACAAAAGGCTTATTCGCATTTCAACCTTCTTAAAAAAACTTAGACGTACTTGTACGGAACAACTATGTACAACCATTACTAATTTAGAAGCTACGGACAAAATAAACCCTTCCCAAACTATGCTAAACAAACTTAAAGATTTACGTTACGAACTATACCAGCTTTATCAAAATAACTTTGAATACAACTTGAGGATATCCAAGGCGAAATATTACTCACAAGGAAATAGAACGAGTACAATATTGACCAATAAAATTTAAGCCGCCCAAAACAGGAAAAAAATACAGTTTTTTTTACAACTCTCGCAAAGAAAAGATCATTAACCCCCAAGGTATCTCCAACACGTTAGCCGATTATTACTTTGACTTATGTAACCTCAAAGACAACAACTCAGTGCCCCAACCGACCCCAGACCTCATTAATAAATTCCTATCTGATATCCCACTGCCCAAACTGTCCCCTGATCAACTTGCGCAAATTAATAAGCCACTTGAACTTTCAGAAATAACTGATATTATCAAGTCAACTAAAAAGAATAAATCTACTGGCCCAGACGGATTAACCAATGAATATTTTAAAACCTTTAAAAAAAATATCTCTATCTTCTATCTACCTTTTCCCACATAATGTCCACTGGGAACATACCACCTGAAATGCTCCAGGCCACTATAGTAGCTCTTCCTAAAGAAGGAAAATCTCCTGACCAACCAGGGAATTTCCAACCTATTTCTCTCCTGAATGCCGATGTTAAAATGTATTCTAAACTATTGGCCAATAGACTCTCTCCCCTGTTTCCTTACCTAGTCCACCATGATCAAGTGGGTTTTGTTAAATCCAGACAAACACTAGATGGTACTAGACGCATAATAGATCTTATTTATGTAGCAAGGAAAATCGAGCGCCTTCTCTCCTCCTGTCTCTAGATGTGGAGAAGGCTTTCGATCGAGTACATTGGGGGTATTTGGAGGCACTACTATCAAAGTTTGGAATACTGGGACGATTTGCCAAAGCTATATGCGCACTCTACTCAAAACCCTCCGCTAAAGTCTTTATAAATGGAATGTTATCCAACCAGTTCCCAATTAATAACGGAACAAGACAGGGGGTGCCCCCTCTCTCCTATTATCTTTGCACTAATAATTAAACATTTACCCTCATCCACAGGTTACGGGTATAAACATTGGCGATACAGATCACAAGATTGGACTGTTTGCCAATGAAATTATATTGCCACTTATCAACCCAACAGTGTTCCTACCCATTGTGATGCAAATCTTAAAGTTTTTCAGTTCAGTTTCCTATTACAGTTTGAACGTAGCCAAACGCTAGGCAGCCAATAAACGAGCAGGTAAGTACTTCCATCACTGTAATGCCAGTAGCCATGTTGGCTGCTGGCATTACAGTGATTGGCTGGCAGGAACGCATCATCGGGTGCTATATAAATAGCACCCGATGGCGCGGGTTCAGCTCATTGCGCGTCAGGGAGAGCTGCTCTTAGGAAGGTACAGATAGTGTAGGGAGATTGTGATCGCAATATATTCCAGTGAATAACGTTTCAAAGACCCAAAAGTCCTTTTAAGGACTATTGTGTGTGGTGGCAGCAATTTAATCGTGCAAAGTTGTACTCAAATTTATTTTTTTATACTTTGTGAAATAGCGATTATTTTGCTATATAGAAGGTGTCTGCAGTGACTTGTGACATCTGTGCAGCAATACCTTCTGTGTGTCAGGGGCAGAGATAGGAAGAATATTAGTGAAAACAAGAATTTTTTTTCCCCATAATCCACATTTTTGCTGTTAACGGTGTAATTCGTGAATTGTGGGATCTGCGCTTCAATACCTTGTGTGGTTGTCAGGCCCAGATAAAGGGAACAAATTATAATACAGAAAATTTATTTTATTCCCATAATCTATCCACATTTTTGCTGTCAATGGTGTAATCTGTGAATTGTGTGATCTGCGCTTCAACACCTTGTTTGGTTGTCAGGCTCAGATATAGGGAAAAAATAAAAATACAGAAAACAATTTTTCTCCCATAATCTGTCCACATTTTTGCTGTCAAAGGTGTAATCCGTGAATTATGTGATCTGCGCTTCAATACCTTGTGTGGTTGTCAGGCCTAGATATAGTGAAAAATATAAATATAAACTACATCTGAAAACAGTGTCTGTACCGCAGATTCCAATAATCTGGGCCTAAAATAGTGTCCATATTCTGTGTGTTTCTGTGACATATACTGTCCTGCATCCGAAAACTGTTTCTTTAGGGCAAATTCCAATAATCTGGGCCTAATATAGTGTCCATATTCTGTGTGTTTCTGTGACATATACTGTCCTGCATCCGAAAACTGTGTCTTAAGCGGACTGTAAAAAAATCTGCACGACATCGAGTGACAAAACCATTAATATGAAGGCAAGCACTAAGGGACGGGGAAGTGGGCGTGATGCTGATGGTGTACGCAGAGGCCGTGGCCCTGGGCGCAATGAAACTGTGCCTGCTGCCAGTGCACCATAAAAAAATATATAAACATCCACCATACCCAGCTTCATGTCCAACGTAGCTGGGCGGCGCAGGACAACACTGTCCAAGTCGGACCAGTGCGAACAGTTGGTCGGTTAGATTGCTGAAGATAATGCTTTCAGTTGGTTAAGCACCACCTTCTATTCCACCAAGTCCCGTTTCTGTAGCCAAGAGTATGGTCAACCGAATCTTCACTCTGATCATCCTTCCTCCCACTATGGAGAGGCTTGCCAAACAAGTGATCCCACACTCAGATATTCCGAGGAGCTCTTTCCAGCGCCACTATTACATTTGGCCCTTGCGCTTAACATGCTTGAAGAGGGACCTGAGATATTGTGCCCTGATTCCCAACCTCTTGAGCCTTCACAGTCTCAAGAAGATGACGGTGGTGAACGGCAATCATTCGTTCACGAGGTGGATGATGATGAGACACAGTTGTCAATCACTGAGGTTGTGGTTAGGTAAAGTCAGGAGGATGAGCAGAGTGAGGAAGTGGAAGAGGAGGTGGTTGACGATGAGGTCACTGACCCAACATGGGAAGGTGAAAAGCTGAGCAAGGACAGCAATACAGAGGGGGAGGGATCCGTAGCACCGCAACAGGCTGGAAGAGGTAGTGGGGTTGCAAAAGGGAGAAGTCAGCCCACACCAAACAGGCCCGCAACCGTTACACCGAGCACCCTATTGCGTAAATCTACCTTGCCAAGGGGTAGGTGTTTCCGCGTATGGCGCTTTTTTGAGGAAAGTGGAGACGACAAAACAGTGGTAGTTTGCAACCTGCGCCGTACCAAAATGAGCCCGGGGCGTGAGCACTAGCAACCTCACCACCACCAGCATGATCCGCCACATGGCATCCAAGCACCCTAACAAGTGAGATGAATACCTGGGTCCACAATCTGGGTCTGCGGGTCACACCACTGCCTCCTCTTCCCCTACGTTATGCACTGCTGGCCAATCCCATGTCAAAGGCGCAGGCACCTGGACCTTCGCATGAACCATCAGCAAGAACATCCACTTCCCTGTCCCAGCGCAGCGTCCAAATGTCCATAACACAGTCATTTGAACGCAAGCACAAATACCCACCCACCCACAGGCCATAGCACTAAATGCGCAACTTTCAAAATTACTGGCCCTTGAAATGTTGCCATATAGGCTTGTGGACACTGAGGCCTTCCACAGCCTGATGTCGGCAGCCATCCCTCGGTACGCAGTCCCCAGCCGCCACAATTTTTTCCTGTGTGCCGTGCCTGCCTTACACTAGCATGTGACCCAGGTCCACTTAACCACACACACATGGACAAGTGCTGGTGGCCAGGGATGCTACATTTCCCTGACGGCACACTGGGTGAATGTTGTGGAGGCTGGGAGTAAGTCGTGGCACAGGTGCTACCCATGCCCAGGATTGCGGGCCCTACGTCCATCAGGGTCTCCGCCAGCAGCTATGTTACTGGCTCCAACCCCCACTTCTCCTCCCCCGCCGCCTCCTCCTCCACTTCCACCTCCAGCAGCAGTCAGCCATCAGTCGCTAGCTGGAAGAAGTGTAGCACTGCTGTGGGTAAGAGTCAACAGGCCTTGCTGAAGTTGATCTGTTTAGGGGACAAACAGCACACAGCCACAGAGCTGTCGCAGGGTATAAGGGACCAGACCAAGCTGTGGCTCTCGCCACTCAACGTACAACCAGGCATGGTTGTGTCTGACAATGGCCGTAACTTAGTGGTGGCTTTGGAGCTCGGCAACCTGACACACATCCCATGCCTAGCCCACGTCTTAAACTTAGAGGTTCAGCGGTTTATCAAAACCTACCCCAATTTGCTAGAGCTACTAGTGAAGGCGCTCCGCGTGTGTGCCCATTTCCGCAAGTCGTCCACAGCTTCAGCCGGTCTGTCAACGCTGCAGCAGCGCTTGCTGCTTCCAGCTCACCGACTGTGAGCAGAAGAGGGAAGTTGTGGAATACCAGCTGCAACATAGTCGTCACCTTTCGAGTCAACTGCCACTATTCACAAGCGAGGAGTGGGCATTGATGTCAGACCTCTGTGAGGTTTTAAAAAACTTTGATGAATCCACACAGATGGTTAGTGGCGATAACGCTATTATCAGCGTGATCATCCCACTGCTTTGTCTACTCAAACGATCGCTGCTCACAATTAAGGACGACGCTCTGAATGTGGCAGACGAGGAAATGGGGGAGGACATTACACAGGGTGATAGCCTGCCCATCCTCAGTTCATCTTCTCAGCGCGAATTGGGCCTTGAAGAGGAGGAGGAGGAGGAGCTGGAGACAGTTGTCTCGGCTACAGAGGGTAGTACCCATGGAACTTTATTTCCATCTGTTCAGCGTGTATGGGCAAAAGAGGAGGAGGAGGATGAGGAGATGGACAGTCATCCTGATGTCGACATCGACATCTTGCCTGTTGGTACTCTGGCACACATGGCTGACTTCATGTTAGGCTGCCTTTCCCTTGAACCTCGCGTTATACGCATTTTAGATAACACGGATTACTGGGTATTCACCCTTCTTGACCTCCGCTACAAAGAGAACTTCTCATCTCTCATTCCTGTGGTGTAGAGGACGAGTAAAACGGTGCAATACCAGAAGGTACTTGAGAGATTGCTCCAAAATTTTCCATCTGACAACGCTGGCGGCAGAGTCCGTACTTCCTTAAGCAACCAAGGATGGGAGACAAGGGGAACACACAGCAGTTCCAGCAAAGGCAGGGCAACAGTCTCCAAGGCATGGGGCACTTTCATGACACCCCACCATCAACCTCACCCTGAAGCACGGCCTAGTGGTACAAGGAAGGAAAAGTTTTGGAAGATGGTGAAGGAATACATAGCAGACCGTGTCAGCGTCCTAAATGATCCCTTAGTGCCTTACAACTACTGGGTGTCCAAACTGGACACGTGGCACAAACTTGCGCTCTACGTCTTGGAAGTGCTGACCTGCCCTGCCGCCAGCGTTTTGTCTCTGCGTGTATTTAGTGCTGCTGGTGACATTATAACAGATAAGCGTATCCACATGTCCACTGGCAGTGCTGACAGGCTGACTCAGATAAAAATGAACAAGGCCTGGATTGCCCCTGACTTCTGAACTCCACCAGAGGAGAGCTGAGCTGATGATGAACATAAAGACAATTTCAATCTATCATTTATAATGTACTCAATCTACTGTAGTGTATTCCCATGCACCTTTTCCACCACAAAAAA
This sequence comes from Bufo bufo, assembly GCF_905171765.1. Taxonomy (NCBI): domain Eukaryota; kingdom Metazoa; phylum Chordata; class Amphibia; order Anura; family Bufonidae; genus Bufo; species Bufo bufo. The sequence continues at coordinate 364,018,221 of NC_053393.1, forward strand.
AGAGTATATGGTTGAATCGTGTTTCCTTTTCCTCCTCATCCAGATTGTATATATTCCTTCCACTCAAATTTTTTTTTAAAGGGTCAGCTCAACTACAGGCCCTCAACTCAATTTTTTTTATAGGGTCAGCTGAACAGCATGCACTCGCATATAATGTTTTACAGCGTCTGCTCACCAGCAGGCCCTCGCCCTTAATGTTTTAGAGGGTCAGCTCAGCAGCAGGCCCTCGCATATAATGTTTTACAGGGTCAGCTCACCAGCAGGCCCTCGCCCCTAATGTTTTAGCGGGTCAGCTCAGCAGCAGGCCCTCGCATATAATGTTTTAGAACGTCAGCTCACCAGCAGGCCCTCGCATATATTGTTTTAGAACGTCAGCTGACCAGCAGGCCCTCGCATAAAATGTTTTAGAGCGTCAGCTCACCAGCAGGCACTCGCATATAATGTTTTAGGGCGTCAGCTCAACCGGCAGGCACTCGCATATAATGTTTTACAGGGTCAGCTCACCAGCAGGCCCGCACCTAAAATCTGTTATTGGGTCAGCTCACCTGCAGACCAGCAACTCAAATCTTTTACAGGGTCAGCTCACCTGCAGGCCTGCAACTTATGCTGCCTTGCTTTGAAGTAGTAACCGTAGCCTTTTATCAGGCTCCCTCTGCAGCATCGAACAATGATTCCTCGTTACCGGTGGTCACCATGTTAGGCCCATAAAAAAAACATCTAACGTTGATAGGGAAGATATCAAAATGGATCATGGACGTCACGGAGACGTGTGATAAAGCAGAAGTTATCCAGAGTCAACAAAGCGGCAGCAGGGCCTCTCCTGTATAAAGTTTCCTCATCCAAAATACCGCAGTGACATTCCCTGTAATTTTTTATTACTCATTCCAATAACAGGGCATCTTAAGAGTCCTGTATTGTTATTTATCGTCACTACCTCCCCGAGTTGGGAGTGGGTAATTGCCGCGCGCCTGCTACCTTCCTTGGATACTTCTGCTTCAATAACTTGACCCACCCTCTCTGGGTGCTTCACAATTAGGAAAAAAAAGGGGCAAGGCAACAACAGCCAATCAGATTTCAGCCATTGACCTCCCATGGATGTGGTATCACTTTTCTCAAGCTCCCTCTCCGGCATCGAACCTTGATTCCCCGTTACCCGTGATCACCATGGTAGGCGCAGTAAAGAACATCGAAAGCTGATAGGGCAGACATCCAAATGGATCGTCGCCGTCACGGGGACGTGCAATCGCCCAGAGGTTATCTAGAGTCACCAATGCGGCAGCAGGCCCTCGCCACTAAGGTTTTAGATGGTCAGATCAGCAGGCCCTTGCTCCAAATGTTTTTGAGGGTCACCAGCAGGCCATCAATCATAATTTTTCAAGGGTGTGTATGATGCCCGCCTTTATGTGTAACAAAGGGCATTTTGGAGTGCCGGTTCCTTGTAATTTTTGGCAGCCCTTTCACTTAGTGCATAGGCTTTATGAGTGTAGGAGTCCCACTACCTGAACAATTGTACCACAATGTGAATGAGGCCCTCCTTTATGTGAAATACAGGCTGTTTCAGAGTGCCTCTTGCTTGTAATTTTTTTGCAGCACTTGCACTTTATATACAATTGAATATACAGGAAAGAATGTTTCCTAACAATTTTTCCTTTAAAATTGATTTTTTTTGGGGGGGTTGTGTGCGTATTTTTGTCAGTCTGTGGTGTACAACTCGGACAACATGGTTCCCAGCAGCAACCTAGGAGTCCAAGATGCATTCAGACACCGTCACCATGGTGTTCCCGATCCATTTCGGTGGTGTTTCTATCATTTTCTGACCTTTTCCAATGGACCAGGCACCTCCCCTCTTCAGAGCAGGGGGTGCCTGGTTGTCTCCCATTGACTTCCATTATACTCGGGTGCTCGGACGAGCACATGAATATAGTAATGTGTTTGGGCCGAACACCCGAATATTTTGGTGCTCGATCATCACTACAATTTTCCTTTTAAATGAAACTCTGAATATATTACATATTTATGAATCCAACTAACCCCATCAACTACCAATCTCCTACTAGTAAACCTAAGAATGACCTTAGTAAAATGAAAAAAACATGAAATCTTGTGGATGTGAAGGATCTCAGCCCTAAAAATGTTTATTATTCCACAAATCTTTCATCTATTCCACAACCTGACAATCTCTATCCCTATACGTATAAAGGCAAGTTGTTTACTGTGTAAACAAAAGAGAGAGGGCGCACCATAGGGTAAAAACGTTTGGAAATTCAGATTAAATCCCAATTTGGGAGGCTCACCTTGCAGGGTTGCGCAATTATAGGCACAACGCTAATGTAGGCATGTGGGAGATGATTTAATCCCCAATATGAAGGTTGGTATGCAGCCACGGATGTAGATGTCCTCGGATAAGCGTGCCTAGGCCCACACGGAGGATTAAAATGACAAGAAGAAAAGGAACATCTCTCGGCGCAAGGAACCAACCAGAGGTAGACGGTGAATCTTCAAGAGTTTTATTGCAATCACAACGCGTTTCGGGGAAAGGGTCCCCTTCATCAGGTGAAGAAAATTGCAATTTTCTTCACCTGATGAAGGGGACCCTTTCCCCGAAACGCGTTGTGATTGCAACCTCTGGTTGGTTCCTTGCGCCGAGAGATGTTCCTTTTCTTCTTGTCAATCTCTATCCCTATAACACATTTGAAAGAAATCCAAAGATCACTTCTTAATTACATATGGCAGGTTAAAAGACCAAGAGTCCAAGAAGATATACTGTATTAGCCTATTTCAAAGGGGGGTTTGGGTTATCCATCCATTATTAGATACCTATAGGGGTTGTATTTTTGAACAATTTAGATTTATATGGTTAAACTATCCCAACAACACTGGATATCTATTGAGAACTACCTAATGGGTGTGACTGACCCTCAGGTATTCTTCTACTCCAGATCCCTACTGCTCTTGAGGTTCCCCCTACAATCCAAGCTGCAGTTGAAATATGGACCTTAATGTCAACTAAATTGAGCTTTATTAACATCTCCCTTTCCGAAATCCCTTTGGCGGTCGTGGGGAAATGCATCCCAGATTTGAACATTCATAATTGGACTGACCTGGGAATCAAAAAAATTGGGAGACCTTTTTACCAATGATACTTTGAACTCTTTTACGGACTTATGCCTGAGATTCAAAATTCCTCATAGGGAATTCTTTAAATACTTACAAATCAGGCATTTCTTGTCTGGGTTGTGTTTTTCCGTGACTGCTGATACTTCCCGATTGATGAAGTTGTTACGAAACCCATCAATTAAACCCCTATCTCTCAGTTAATATTTCATGACAGAGAGATTGGACTCGTCATTGTCTCCATCACTTCGAAAATGGAAATTAAACTTTAGTGTATCCTCAAAGCAATGGGAATCTGCATTCTCTATTATGTGTGCCTCCTCCAAATGCGTTAACCATCTGGAAAATTCTAGGAAAATTATCTACAGATGGTATTTTACTCCTCATAGATTATCTAAAATGTACCCTTCATATTCCCATGTCTGTTGGAGATGTTCATCAGCAGAAGCGGATATGGAGCACATATGGTGGGAATGCAGGGAAACCAAACCCGTTTGGAACTCAATTAATACAATTTTAACCCAAATATGCAAAACTCTCATTTCCCTATCAACTTTCTATTAATTTGGATTCCTTCCCAGATTCTTTCTCAATAGTTATTAATCATATGATTATACCAACCAGAATTAAAATTGCCTACTACTGCAGAGCATCCTTCCCTCACTGCACCTGCGCCGAATACTGAACGGCGCGAGATTTACACTGCAGACAAGGCTGGCGGGAGGAGAGCAGCGCTGCCCTGGCCCTGTCAATCAAGAGAAGAAGGGTGTGAAAAGAGGTGGGCAAAGCCCCCCTGCTCCTAGAGGCTAATTAGCATATTATAAAAGTTCGTTTTTTTCTCAATAAAGGCTTTAGGCAGTGAGATGGCACTAATATAGTTATAATGTAGTTATGTTCAGCTGACATTAGCACATCGCTAATGTCAGTCAGCTTAATACCAATTTTTGTGGTGACAGAAACCCTTTAAAGGTGAAATATATTGCCTCAAATTTACCACTGTCATGAAGTACAATGTGTCACGAGAAAAAGCTTTCCAATGTTACCACATAAATTGACACATGTCCAATTTCCAAAATTTGGCCTGATGGGGTTAAACATATGGCATCATTTATCAAACTGGTGTAAAGTAGAACTGGCTTAGTTGCCCATAGCAACCAATCAGATTCCGCCTTTCTGTAACGGGGTTCCGAAGGTGCACACGGTCCCCCATTACCCGAAGACCTGTTGCTTAGCTTTGGGAATGAGGATCTGTGTTTGACCTCATTCCCAGGGCGGCGTTACTAGCTGGGTGGCTCCCTGCTCCTAAGTCTGCCTTGAGCGCCGAGCTGATCACTCGGTGCTCGACTGGTTGGTCTGTCGGTCATGTGACGCTGGCCACGTCACATGACCCTCACTCCCCACTATAAATACAGGCAGCCTGCTGGCCATAGGTTGGCTGTTAATTTAGGTTCCACCTGTGATTTGGTCTTTCCTGGCGTACTTACCTCCTGCTGAATTCCTGACGATCCTCTGCCTGCTCCTTGTGTACTTTGCTGCTCTCCTGGTATTTATGACCCCGGCTTCTCCTGACAATTCTCTGCTTGCTCCCTTTGTACTTTGTAGCTTTCCTGGTATTGACTCGGTCCGTTCACGTCCTGTTGTTTGTCTGTCTGTCATCCCTGCACTTATTCCAAGTTAGGGATTGCCGTCCAGTTGTCCCCTGTCATTAGGACTCGCAAGGCAAGTAGGCAGGGCCAGGGGTGAGGGTGGAGCGCAGTGGTCACTTCCCTCCCCCCTGTGTGTGTGTGTGTACGCGACCGTTACACTTTCATTATTGACAGTTCCTTTATAAAATGAAAGGTGGTATCTGATTGGTTGCTATAGGCAACTAAGCCAGTTCTACTTTACACCAGTTTGATAAATGGCCCCAAAAGATACTAAATAACACTCACCATGACTGAATAATATCAGTGCACTTTGATATTACATATATTACCATACAATTACTAAATTCCACCATACAGTGACCAAATATTTGCCTTCCAAATACATTCCCACCTTCAGTACCAAAGCATATTCTCCATCCTGCTTCTCCCTTGAATACTTTTGACTGTTCTCTAAAGTGGGCCTGATGTTACTAGAAAAAGTATGCAGTGCTGCCCGAGTATGAATTGTTGGTCTGCCCGTTTGTGTGTTTATTGGATTTTTATCAAGTGTGCCCAGGAGGCCAATCCATACCCTCTTAAAGGGACACTGACAGGCCCTATAAACATATTTGGTTATTCCTATGCAGTCATAGATCTAGTAAAGTGTATTCCAATGATATAAGAGTACCCCCTGTCCGCATTGTAAACCATGTAAAAACAACTTTATATTGATCTGTCAATCACATTTCTTTATGCCCAAGGGGCGTTTTTTCACATTTCTTTATGCCCAAGAGGCATTTTTTCTCCTACCTTCGTGCCCAGCCGCGCCTCAACTGTTGATTCCTAGCGCCGCCCAGCTCATTATTATTCACTGCGCTGGGCGGCTCTTACATTCCCCGATCCTGTCACCCGAAAGAAGAGCGCTGGATTCAATTACAGGCTTGGGAGGGTGCCGTCGCATGCGCAGATGGTCCAATTGAGGCCGATGCCCATAAGTATCTATCGGGCATGCGCGGGAACTGACAGGATCGGGGAATGTAAGAGCCGCCCAGCGCAGTGAATAATAATGAGCTGGGCGGCGCTAGGAATCAACAGTTTAAGGCGTGGCTGGGCACGAAGGTAGGAGAAAAAACGCCCCTTGGGCATAAAGAATTGTGAAAAAACGCCCCTTGGGCATAAAGAAATGTGATTGACAGATCAATATAAAGTTGTTTTTACATGGTTTACAATGCGGACAGGGGGTACTCTTATATCATTGGAACACACTTTACTAGATCTATGACTGCATAGGAATAACTAAATATGTTTATAGGGCCTGTCAGTGTCCCTTTAAGGACGGTTAAATGTAAAACAAAAAATATCTTTATTAAGTTTGAGGTTTATTTGGTATCAACCTCAATAAAGATATTTTTTGTTTTATTTTTAACCGTCCTAATCAGGCAGTGAATCTATATATACTCTAGGTACAGCAAAATCCAACGATTATTTCCGTTAATTAAAAATCGCTAGTAACCCTATATGCCCTGGCAGTTGTTTATTTTATTTTAACAAATCCCCATAACTGTGACTTTCACAGCACCCCACCCCCTTAACAGTGACCTCCACAATTTCCCAACCCCTTAACAGTGACTTCCACAGCACCTCCACCCCCTTAACTCCTTTGTTACCAGCGCTGTACATGTATGGCGCTGGAGCGATGGACAAACATAGCGCCCACTCGCACGTGCAGCGGGCATCATGGCCGGCGGGTCTCCGCTGTTTCAAGCAGCAGAGACCCATGGCTAATTACTGTAAGCAGCAATAATGCCGATCACAGTAATTAAAGCCTTAAGATGCTGTGATCAAGCTCGCGCTTCCGGGCTTCTAACTGGCATCCAATGAGGATGCCGGTAATTGATTTAAATGCGTTGGGTCTCGCTGAAGAGTCTCAGGGCATTTAAACTGTGATTCTTATTTTGGCCAGCAAGTGGCAGGCCAACATAAGAAATGAGCAATTCTGAGCAATAAATGGATGTAAAAAATCCACAATTGTTCATAATTACAAAATAAAAATTGTATTTTGTAGGCTCAAATACGAGCTTCAAAATCATAACAAAAACGTAAAAACACTTAATATATAAAAAATTTAAAAAACTTAAGTTTAAATCACCCCCTTTCCGTAGAATAAAAAAATTAATGCATAAATAACCAAAATATAAACATCAGGGGTATCACCGCGACCAAAAATGCCTGTAATCTTGAACTATAAAAATACTTTTCAAATGCGGCGAATGGCATAACGGAAAATTTGCCATGTTTTCATCGCTTTTCTTACCGCAAATAATGTAATAAAATGTGATCAAAAAATCACACACACTCCAAAATGGTATCATAGATTGTCCTGCAAAAATGAGCCCCCACACAGCTCAGTAGATAGAACTATAAAAAAGTTATGGGGGTCAGAATATGGTGATGTAAAATAAAATAAAAAATTCTCAAAGTTTACATTTATTTTTACACTATTTAGACATAAAAACCTATACATATGTGGTATCATTGTAATGATACTGACCCAGAAAATGAAGCACACAGGTCAGTTTTACCGAAAAACAGAACACCATGGGAACAAAACCGGTAAAACGGAGTTGCATTTTTTTTCCAATTCCACCACATTTGGAATTTTTTGCCCACTATATTGTATACCATATTAAATAGTGGAATTAGAATGTCCAACTTGCCGGCAAAAAAATAAGACCTCATACAGCTATGTGAACGGAAAAATAAAAAAGTTATGGCTCAAGGAAGATAGAGAAGAAAAATGAAAACACAAAAATGAAAAAACCTTCAGTATACCCTGCACCTTAACAGTGACTTTAACAGCACCCCGCCCCTTAACAGTGATCTGTAAAACTGTGTGTATGTCAGTGAGGTGAAGACTGAAGGAACTGCAAGCTTCTATTGGCTAATAAGACTCATGTGACCGGGTGTATGTTACAATATGAGTGAAGGAGCTGTGGACTTCTATTGGCTAACACGGGTCATGTGACAATGCAATATTTGCCATTTTTATGAATATCTCAAGAACGGTACATCCTAGAGAGCTGAGACCTTTATGAAAGTGTTCCCAGATACCTGATGTGGATATGTGCCAAATTTGGTGTTCAGTGGTTCAGGCGTTTGGATGCCTATAGAGGACAGATGAATAGACAGACAGATATTGATTTTTATAACATAAGTAGTAAGATATAGACATTGCCCCACAGTAAATAGCACCATACACATAGTGCCAAAGTGCAACACAGTAATTTTCAGAACATACGTTTTTTGTACTCTTCTCCAGGGAAGACAGAACAGCGCTAGGTATTGGGGACAGAACACTGCAGGGAAACGCTTCACTTTACACATATTATGAGGGAGAGGGAGCTCTGAATCACGCAGGGCAAGGGTTGTTTGTTTACATTTGGACACTGATAGGCGAAGGCTTCCACCTAACAGTGAGCCCGGTGATGTCACCGGCACTAATAGGTAGGTTTTAGCGCTGCCCTAGCCAGTTTTTAAAGGCTAGGGCATCACTAAAGCGCACCCATTAGAGTCAGTGACATCAACGGGAACACTGCTAGGTGGAAGCCTTCGCCTATCAGTGTCCAAATGTAAACAAACAGCCTTTGACCTGTGCAATTCAGCACAGGCAAAGGGGGAGCATCAGAGCATTCATGGAGTGCAGATCGGTTTGTGTCCAGGTTCAGCTCTGAACCCGGACAACCCCTTTAATAAACCAAATGAAAAAAATATACAGATCTTTACAATATCCTCGTTAGAGAGGACCTTTACGATACCTGGAGAACCTTGCACGCATTAGAAAAAGATCTCACATTTTTTCACACCCCCATGGGTTTTATTCTAGAATGGGTCTTATAATTGCTGCAAAGAGTTACCAGTACACTAATTGGAGTCATTGCAATGGCAAACCATGGTCTAGTGTCTATATCGTTAGAGCAGGGATCAGCAACATCCCGCACTCCAGCTGTTGTGAAACTATATTCCCAACATGCATTCTTGCCTATCTGTTTTCAGAACTCCCATAGTTCTGAAAATGAATGAAGCATGTCAGGAGTTGTAGTTTCACAACAGCTGGAGTGCCGAAGGTTGCTGATCCCTGCTTTAGAGGAATTATACAACCAATCCCCCTTGTCTCCATAGAGATTAAATAATTCAGTTCTGAACATCGAAAATAACTGTGTTTTAACAATTATACCAAAACAACGCTTCTGTACTGAACACTGTTCTGGTTCTGATCAATGGTCAGGTAGGTTAATACACTGCTCCAAATTAGATAGATACGTGCATGCACAGCGAGAGAAATAACACTCTATATAAGGTCAAAGCATAACTCTAATTTATTAGGTGGGGGCTTCACATTATATACCCTCCATATAAGTGGGAGGATTGGGCTCACATGATTGGTCTTTTTGCAAGAAGGAATGTAAACAGGAAATAAGTTTAAGGCATATGTATGATAGACATGATAGACTTGACAGTTTCAAGTTTTTCCTGCAAATAGTTTCAATCAGAGAATGCATACTGGGGGTTGTCTCTCGGACAGACACCATTTTGTAAGGGACAAGCAAGTGTCCATTATATTCCATAACAGTCCCTGTAGTGTACGGGAGCTGTAATGCCCGTCACTACAAAAGGGTCACTTGTTGTGCTGTCGTTTCCCCTTATTTATGGGGAGGTTGGTATAAGTCGTCTTTATAAAATGTAATTTAATGTAATGCTATGTATTTCCCTGTTACTGTAAAATGTGCAGGTACAGGCCTGTTAGGGGTGTCATTCCAGATCTTAGTCATTAGAGGGAGCTAGGGAGCCCTAGACTATATAAGGCCCAGTCAGGGAAAGGAGGAGAGAGTTGTTGTTAGTTGGAGATTAGACTATGTCAGAGTCAAGTCCAGGCCTGGAGCCTGCAGACCAGGAGAGGGTATTGCAGTCCCTGTAACCGGGTTCCAGATCCAAGGAGAAGGTTCCCCTCCTGAGTTCATATATGCAGAAGCAGGAACACCACAGTTAACCAGCCTAGGAAGGCAGTTCAGAAGTTTCTAGAGACTGGAAGAAACTGAGAGAGACAGAGGCAAGTCAAGAAAAGCAAGAGGTACTAAAGACAACAGAGGAGGTACTTGATAATTATAAAACCAAGGATATACGCCAAAGCTAGGGCATCGGGCCTTGGAGAAGATTTTCTATGTTCCAGGATCAGTCAGGAATAGAGTGCAAGCCGCCTGTACTGCAAGTCCTGTGTTTAACACTCTGAAGTCACCTTGCTATATATATTGCCTGCATCAAATGTACTGCAACCAACTGTCTGCAAAGGAACTGCGCTTCCATCTATGTCCATGTATGATGACTACTAAAGTTTGAGTTCTGTTTTAACATCACGTGGTTCCTCAATTCTTCCTGCTATCAGCAAACGGCGTGCCACCGTTTAATTGGCACTGGCGTCACGAACATTACTTATCATCACCTGCCCTTGCAGAGAGTCAGTTGTCTCAGGTTAGTGTCACAATTGCACTACAACACCCAGGAACATTTTTAAACCTAACTTGAGTACGCTGCAACTTCCCTTTTGGCGTCACGAACAGGATACGCACGCTTTCTAGTGCAAGAAGAGTGAACTTTGTGCCTTATACAGTTGCCCTGTGACCAAAGTGACAAATTGCCTGTTTTATTAAAGTGGACTTTGTGGACTGAAAAACATACCAAAAGTGTCCCTAAAACCTCCAAAAAGCACTGTGCAGTGTTGCGCTATCAAGAGGAAGGAAATCGCCACATTGGAGTGTGGTTTTATGGACTTTTTATCCTCCTGCTTGCTGTCAGTGAATAGACAGCGGTTTTTGCTAAATATGGCCGCTGAGCTTGCTGAATTTACTGCTGCGTCATCTTCCTCCCGAAAAAGCGGGAAAAGTTGGCGCCTTTTTGATGAAAAAGCGGGAAAGGGTTCAAGGTCAGGCGCCACAGCCTGTCTGGACATTTGCATGTCTGCCAGCATGGACTCCGCCTTACCTGGGGGGCGGCCTCCCAGTGCAATGGGAGGATCAGGCTGAACTTATTGGCGCCACCCTGTTGCTCTCCAGAGAAGGATCGAGCATGTTGGAAAGTGAGGACTGCTCTGCTACAATGTCCGCGCCTGAGTTATTGAACATGACTGAGATTGGTGTAGAGCCAGAGGAGGCTCCACCGGCCTACTCTCCGGGACCGGAGAGACCCGCCTGCTCGCCACTAGAGAAAGAACCAGAGCACCATTATGGCTCTTGGAGAGACTTCTTTCAGCCCTCTTTCAAGTGGTCCGCATTAATGGCAGAGATCCGGGAGGCCGCTATAAAAAAGAACACTAAAAACAAAATATATTATGAAGAACTGACCAAGTCTATTTATGACCGTCATCCCAATACCCAACCCTGCCTGGAAAGGAGAAAGGGGTTGGTGCTGTCTTTTGACAAAACCCGTGGCTACGGGTTCATACAGGACTATGTTACTGACAGAGACTTATACGTCAACCGGAGATCTGTCAAGAGAGATTACCTCCCTGCTCATCTGCATAACCTCCGCGAGGGAGAGGAAGTGGAGTTCACCCCTGCCGAGAGTCTGCGAGGCCCATATGCAACTGCCGTGTCCCGTCCCAAGAGAGAACCGGAGGACTGGGAGGCAGAAGAGGACTATTCTGGCTGCGAGCGAGAACCTGAACGCTCTCCAGAACCAGCCCATCACGCGTTCCAGGAGCGGGGCTCTTTCATTGGTCCTAATGTGTTCTGGCAGCCAACCGTGTTGGAGAAATGGGTGAGTCCCTATCATATATCATATATGCAGAAGCAGGAACACCACAGTTAACCAGCCTAGGAAGGCAGTTCAGAAGTTTCTAGAGACTGGAAGAAACTGAGAGAGACAGAGGCAAGTCAAGAAAAGCAAGAGGTACTAAAGACAACAGAGGAGGTACTTGATAATTATAAAACCAAGGATATACGCCAAAGCTAGGGCATCGGGCCTTGGAGAAGATTTTCTATGTTCCAGGATCAGTCAGGAATAGAGTGCAAGCCGCCTGTACTGCAAGTCCTGTGTTTAACACTCTGAAGTCACCTTGCTATATATATTGCCTGCATCAAATGTACTGCAACCAACTGTCTGCAAAGGAACTGCGCTTCCATCTATGTCCATGTATGATGACTACTAAAGTTTGAGTTCTGTTTTAACATCACGTGGTTCCTCAATTCTTCCTGCTATCAGCAAACGGCGTGCCACCGTTTAATTGGCACTGGCGTCACGAACATTACTTATCATCACCTGCCCTTGCAGAGAGTCAGTTGTCTCAGGTTAGTGTCACAATTGCACTACAACACCCAGGAACATTTTTAAACCTAACTTGAGTACGCTGCAACTTCCCTTTTGGCGTCACGAACAGGATACGCACGCTTTCTAGTGCAAGAAGAGTGAACTTTGTGCCTTATACAGTTGCCCTGTGACCAAAGTGACAAATTGCCTGTTTTATTAAAGTGGACTTTGTGGACTGAAAAACATACCAAAAGTGTCCCTAAAACCTCCAAAAAGCACTGTGCAGTGTTGCGCTATCAAGAGGAAGGAAATCGCCACATTGGAGTGTGGTTTTATGGACTTTTTATCCTCCTGCTTGCTGTCAGTGAATAGACAGCGGTTTTTGCTAAATATGGCCGCTGAGCTTGCTGAATTTACTGCTGCGTCATCTTCCTCCCGAAAAAGCGGGAAAAGTTGGCGCCTTTTTGATGAAAAAGCGGGAAAGGGTTCAAGGTCAGGCGCCACAGCCTGTCTGGACATTTGCATGTCTGCCAGCATGGACTCCGCCTTACCTGGGGGGCGGCCTCCCAGTGCAATGGGAGGATCAGGCTGAACTTATTGGCGCCACCCTGTTGCTCTCCAGAGAAGGATCGAGCATGTTGGAAAGTGAGGACTGCTCTGCTACAATGTCCGCGCCTGAGTTATTGAACATGACTGAGATTGGTGTAGAGCCAGAGGAGGCTCCACCGGCCTTCCCCCGAGCTGCCTCGCCGGGAGAAGACAATACAGGACTTGGAAAATCTCAAGGGACTCCGTGTTACCCTGGAGAATATCCGGAAGGGTAGGAGACCCGATGCGCCACCGGAGCCTGCCGCGGCCGCGTCCGACGCATCGTTGACTGTACCTGCGCCGGCGGCGCCAGCAGAGGACAGCGATTCCGACACGGAAAGCATCGGTGACCAGATCGTCCGGCTGGAGGAAAAGTTGCGGGAGCTGCGCAAGATTGCCACCGCCAGGATCCAGACACCGCCCGAGAAGGACGAGATAAGGGTGCCTGTCACCACCCGTAGACCACCGTCTGCTAACATTGCTCCGTCAAGGTCCCAAAGAAGACCCACTATTGCTGTGAATTGCTGCACAGAGCCCACCGGACCGCTTGCGGCGGCGGTACCAAGTCCACAACAGCCTACAGTAATTATGCCTGGACCGGTATGGTCCACCAGTGTGTTTACCCCTAGGCCTATGGGGCCAATACCTATTAGGGGTCCCTTCACGTTGCAGCTGCCCCCTAACACTGTGATGTGGGCACATCCACCTGTAGAGGACTACTACAGGCCATATTTGCCAGCAGAGCCGGGTGATTATGATATGCCCTTGTGAATCAGCCTGCTAGGCCTTTGATTGTTCTTTTTGCCAAGGGATTGCTCAAAAGATTTAACCCTCTCAGGACAGGAGTCCTATGTTTCCTGGTCTTTTGTTGCTGCTGCCAGTTCATCCACGGCTCAGTGGTAGGTGTCAACCACTGAAATATTAAAGTCAACAAAGCCAAGTTTGTTTCCAGGACCTCCTGCCTGCTTTTGCTATCCCACACCACGTTGTGCCTGTTCCGTTGTTGCACCTTTTACCCTTAACCCCCTTTTCAGGTTGATCAGGGGTATTACAGCACTTGTTTTACACTATGCAATTTGATTGTGCAACTTGATATTAAGGAACCGTGCCCAGAGATAGACTCAAAAGAACCTGAGCCTCTGAGATTCTTACTCTTTTAAAAGGAATGTGCCCAGAGAAAGACTCCACCGCACGAGAGCCTCTGTGATTTATTAGGAAGGAACCTGGGTACGGACTCATATTTGTTCTTTGAGCCTCCAAGAACTTTTATACTGTTTTATTTTTCTTGCTGTTCTATTAAGGACAATTTGCACATATGGACTATCCTGGTAATAATGTTACGCTGTGCCAGGTCAGCGCCCCAGTTCCATTCACTATCCTGAGAGAAGAGAACGACGCCCCTTGTCACCACCCTTCACCTTTGTCAATTGGACCTGATAAGAATGTAAATGCAGATGAACTACATATATGTATGCCTGCATGTGTCTTTTTCTGTTTCAGGTAGAAATTCCAGTTGGGCGGGCCCTGATGGAGTACGAGGTCGTACTCAGCTTAAAGCAGCGGGGTATGTAGTGTACGGGAGCTGTAATGCCTGTCACTACAAAAGGGTCACTTGTTGTGCTGTCGTTTCCCCTTATTTATGGGGAGGTTGGTATAAGTCGTCTTTATAAAATGTAATTTAATGTAATGCTATGTATTTCCCTGTTACTGTAAAATGTGCAGGTACAGGCCTGTTAGGGGTGTCATTCCAGCTCTTAGTCATTAGAGGGAGCTAGGGAGCCCTAGACTATATAAGGCCCAGTCAGGGAAAGGAGGAGAGAGTTGTTGTTAGTTGGAGATTAGACTATGTCAGAGTCAAGTCCAGGCCTGGAGCCTGCAGACCAGGAGAGGGTATTGCAGTCCCTGTAACCGGGTTCCAGATCCAAGGAGAAGGTTCCCCTCCTGAGTTCATATATGCAGAAGCAGGAACACCACAGTTAACCAGCCTAGGAAGGCAGTTCAGAAGTTTCTAGAGACTGGAAGAAACTGAGAGAGACAGAGGCAAGTCAAGAAAAGCAAGAGGTACTAAAGACAACAGAGGAGGTACTTGATAATTATAAAACCAAGGATATACGCCAAAGCTAGGGCATCGGGCCTTGGAGAAGATTTTCTATGTTCCAGGATCAGTCAGGAATAGAGTGCAAGCCGCCTGTACTGCAAGTCCTGTGTTTAACACTCTGAAGTCACCTTGCTATATATATTGCCTGCATCAAATGTACTGCAACCAACTGTCTGCAAAGGAACTGCGCTTCCATCTATGTCCATGTATGATGACTACTAAAGTTTGAGTTCTGTTTTAACATCACGTGGTTCCTCAATTCTTCCTGCTATCAGCAAACGGCGTGCCACCGTTTAATTGGCACTGGCGTCACGAACATTACTTATCATCACCTGCCCTTGCAGAGAGTCAGTTGTCTCAGGTTAGTGTCACAATTGCACTACAACACCCAGGAACATTTTTAAACCTAACTTGAGTACGCTGCATCCCCCCTTGGATTCTTGTAGAACTTTCCCTGCCTAGTGAATCCCTGAGAATACCATTCGCAATCCTCTTCACCCACAATGGTGACGACCTACCCCTTTTGGGTAGACTCCCGGTTAATCAGACTTATGATAGTACCCTGGGATTCATCTTTCCCTATCTCGGTACGACATCGTAATTGGTGGGGGAACTTGTGTTGAATTCTTTGGTTTCCATCTCTTCTTCATCATATAGCAGCATGATGGGCTGTTCAGTAGTTGAAGTCACAATTTTTTCCCATATTTTTCGGACACAGGGTACAATGCAACATAACACTGCTGACAATAATACTAGCATCAAGGCTATCACCATACCTATCTGGGTGAGAAAGGATTTCCAATTTTTTAACCATCCAAAGTACTCATCCCATTGGTCTGTTATCCCTGAGTTACGTTTTAATTCCTCTGAGACGTTAGTAAGCTTGTTTATTGCTTCAGTTACCTTCCCTTTGGGGCCAGTGTTATCTGGGATGTAGGTGCAGCAAGTTTTCCCAATCATTTTACAAACTCCCCCAGTCTCAGCTAGGATCATATCCAGGGCCATCCTGTTCTGAAAGGCCACAGCAGAAGTAGCCTCTAACTGTTCTGCAATTCCTTTTAGGGCATCATGGGTGTAGTTTACAAATCTTTGCTGATTATAATATATGTAGTTTATCCAGTCGACGTTCTTGTTGATTGTCACCATTGCCACCTGATCTCTGGCCTTAAACTCGCTGGAGACCCCCTTGGGACTCCTATTGCATCTATATACACATGTGGGTCAAAACTCCGCTGTGGGGAGGCCTCCCTTTTTGACCGCCCTAAATAGGTTTTTTAAGTATACCCTCTAACTGTGGGGTCTTCTTTTAGTATGTGAAAGGGCATTATGGCTTTCGCTAGGGCGCATTCACCAGACCAATTGCCTTCTAAACTAGTTCTTATTTTTCCGTCTCCACAGATCCAATAGATGTCCCCCAAAGATACCCTCTGATTCTGTGTTTCAGTGGAAAAGTTGATGTAGGATGAGCAGTACCCCTCTGTGAAGTTGCCCAAGAATCTCTGACTGCCAGGGTTGAAGTAACAGGTGTAGTTACCTGGGTATATGGTTATGCCTTCACCTGGTTTGGGGTTTTTTACTGCCAGGGGGTATTTTCTCTTCCACTTTTCATAGGCAGAGTCATTCACGCTAGTGTTGGTTTATAGGCTGAGGAAGCAGCTTTCAGTCTCAGGAGGCAGATGCAATGCCCCCCCCCCCCCCCCTGCAATTGCGGACAAAAATAGGACATGTTCTATTTTTTTGCGGAAACGGAGGCACAGATGCGGAAGTGCGGATCTGCAAATGCGGACAGCACATTCCGGCCCCATTGAAAATGAATGGGTCTGCACCCGTTCCGCAAAATTGCGGAACGGATGCGGACCCATTTTGCGGACATGTGAATGGAAAAGATATCCCTCAAAATGAAAATAAATTTAATTATTAAAGTTAAAGGGGTTCTGCATTTGTTTTAACTGATGATCTATCCTCTGGATAGATCATCAGCATCTGACACCCGGGACCCCCGCCGATCAGCTGTTTGAGAAGGCAGTGGCGCTCCAGGAGCGGCGCGGCCTTCTCACTGTTTACCGCCGGCCCAGTGACGTCACGACAAGTATCAACTAGCGTGGGAGGGGCTAAGCTCCATTCAAGTGAACAGAGCTTAGCCCCCCCCTACGCTAGTTGATACTAGTCGTGACGTCACTGGGCCAGCGGTAAACAGCGAGAAGGCCGTGGCGCTGCCGGAGCGCCGCTGCCTTCTCAAACAGCTGATCGGCGGAGGTCCCGGGTGTCGGACCCCCGCCAATCAGATGCTGATGATCTATCCAGAGGATAGATCATCAGTTAAAACAAAGTGCATAACCCCTTTAAGCAAAAAGCATAGATGTGGTAGGCAATAACAATTGCTCGGCGGCACTAAATCAGGTGCTCGGCGGCACCAAATCAGAAACCATATGTCCTACCACAATCCGGGGGGTTCCAGTGCACATCCATGAATCCCAGAGGGAAAGCAAAAACCATCTATCCCTGGGCTAGATGATGATGTGGTATTGAAGGACAGGGTGGGCAAAGAACTGTCCCTGATATTGCCCTACAGGGGGGGTGCTATTCTGGCCATGATAGCCTAACCGCAGATCACCCGCCCTGATAAGAGCGACCCTGTCCGGAACCTTACCCTATATAAAAATAGCCCTAGTAAGCCCCTAGGCCCCTGACTTCCAGGTGATCACTATATAGATCTATGTGTTTTTGACTCATTATAAAAGTATATTATAAGTATATCGCACCCCACTGTGTATCACACATATAGATAGCACACTTATACTAGTCCTTAAAATGACTTTTGTGGACCTATTAGCTAGCATTTGGTGTCCCTAACAGCCTGTCTCTGCTCTACACAGCAACCTCTCCCTATACTGGCAAAACACTGAATGTAAAATGGCGGCCAGATCAGGTTTATTTATAAGGTAGGGGGTATGTCCATGTGCTGAAATGTCTCAATTGGCTGTCCTGTACCACCTGATGGATGTGTCATGGGTCAAAGTTCTTCATAATGCAAATTTCTCCATATGTTCGCATGTTCGGCGAATCGCGAACATGCAAAGTTCGCCGCGAAACGACCGCTGGGCGAACCGCAAGGCCATCTCTAGTCATGTGTTATCCACGTGACATCACCACTGCAGCTGGTTAAACAAAGCTAATCTGGGAGAGCAACAAGAGCAGCGGCATAGGAACTGTCAGGTAAGTAACGCTCAGTTATTTTTTGAAGGACAACCCATTTAATGTAGCTTATAGCCAGAATATGTTGCATGAGTAAAGGTAATTTCCATGGACACATTGAAGATTTAGAAAAACATAGACATGCAGCATCTAGTGGGCTCCCACATGCTTTAACAAGTATATCCAGAGGCGTAGAGAAGAAACTGGAATTATCATAATGCTAAAAGCTAAGTAGAACACAATGCCAGTATTTCACAGGATAAATCAATCCATAGCAAGTAAAGATTTGCATATAATATTGAAATATCTACTCTCTCCTCCAGTATGAGTTATCACAGCCTCTGATTATCACTGCAAAAATATAGCATTAATACACTCAGGTTTTAGTGAGCGCATTTTATTCTTTGAAAAAAGGGCTTAACCTCTTAAGGACACAGGACGTACAGGTACGACCTGATGTCATAGTACTTAAGGACACAGGGAGTACCTGTACGCCCTGTGTATTTCCGATCACCGCCGCGCAGCGAACGGTGATTGGAACAAGGTGCCTGCTCAAACCATTGAGAAGGCATCTTGGCTAAATGCGAGGGGGGTCCCGTGTCGGTGATCACCGCAAACCGCAGGTCAATTCAGACCTGCGGTTTGCAGGTTTTAACTTATGCGGCGGCGGCGGTGCAATCGGGTCCCCGTGCGGCTGTAGGGGGGACCCGATGGCATGGAAGGCAGTACGATGCCTTCCTTAGGCATCGGCGCTGCCTTCCGGTGACGAGCCTGTGAGATCCAGCCCCCTGTATCTCACAGTCCGGAAGCTGTATGAGTAATACACACAGTATTACTCATACAGCCAATGCATTCCAATACAGAAGTATTAGAATGCATTGTAAAAGGGATTAGATCCCAAAAAGTTGAAGTCCCAAAGTGGGAGAAAAAATAAAGTAAAAAAAAAGTTGAAAAAATAAAGTTTTCCCCCAAAAAAATTTTACGTTTCAAGTAAAAATAAACAAAAACGTCATTTTCCCCAAATAAAGTTACAAAAATTGGTAAAAAATATTGAAAGAAATAAAGTAGACATATTAGGTATCGCCGCGTCCGTATCGACCGGCTCTATAAACATATCACATGACCTAACCCCTCAGATGAACACAGTAAAAAATGTAAAATGAAAAATATAAAAAATAAAAAAGGCATATGCCCACCAAAATAGTACGAATCTAACCGTCACCGCATCCCGCAAAAAATGAGACCATACCTAAGACAATCGCCCAAAAAATAAAAAAACTATGGCTCAGAATATAGAGACACTAAAACATCATTTTATTTGTTTTAAAAAAGCGGTTATTGTGTAAAACTTAAGTAAATAAAAAAAAAAGTATACATATTAGGTATCGCCACGTCCGTATCGACCGGCTCTATAAAAATATCACATGACCTAACCTCTTAGGTGAACACCGTAAAAAAAAAAAACGGTGTAAAAAAAGCCATTTTCTGTCACCTTACATCACAAAAAGTGTAATAGCAAGCGATCAAAAAGTCATACGCACCCCAAAATAGTGCCAATCAAACCGTCATCTCATCCCGCAAAAATCATACCCTACCCAAGATAATCGCCCAAAAACTGAAAAAGCTATGGCTCTCAGACTATGGAGACACTAAAACATGATATTTTGCTTTGTTTCAAAAATGATATTATTGTGTAAAACTTACATAAATAAAAAAAAGTATACATATTAGGTATCGCCGCATCCGTAATAATCTGCTCTATAAAAATATCACATGACCTAACCCCTCAGATGAATACCGTAAAAAAAAAAATAATATAACGGTGTAAAAAAAGCCATTTTTATCATCTTACATCACAAAAAGTGTAATAGCAAGCGATCAAAAAGTCATACGCACCCCAAAATAGTGCCAATCAAACCGTCATCTCATCCCGCAAATCATACCCTACCCATGGTAATCGCCCAAAAACTGAAAAAACTATGGCTCTCAGACTATGGAGACACTAAAACATTATTTTTTTTGTTTCAAAAATAAAATCATTGTGTAAAACTTGCATAAATAAAAAAAAAAGTATACATATTAGGTATCACCGCATCCGTATCGACCGGCTCTATAAAAATATCACATGACCTAACCCCTCAGGTGAACACCGCAAAAAAAAAAAAATATCATATATAAACATACATAAATAAATAAATTGTATACAGGTGTCACGGCTGTTTGTGAGCAACAAGAGCATACACAGGAAAAAGAGCTACTGACCGGACCCAAACTAGGGAGGATAAAGGGTGACCCCTGTCAGACCCTCAAAGCTCTCCCTATGCTGCTAAAGCACATGCCCGGATACAAATGGTGGAACGAGGCATGCCCGCGTACCTAAGACTGATGACCACTGTAACCCCTACAATAGTGGAAGGGGCACGGCCACCGGTGCCCTGCGCAGTATATGGAGGGAACCGTGGCCACCTCAGATCCAGTCAGAAAATAACCAGGTACACAACAATGTCTGCACACTTAGCTGAAGGAGCTGCAGCCGCAGAGAAGACGGATCCAAGGACAGCTGGCAATATCCGGAGTGCTTGCTGCAGCAGAACACAGGTCCAGTGAACTGATAGCTACAAGTGAAGATACTCAAGCAAGAGCTACAACTGAAATGAGAAATATAATCCACGCCCTACAATAGGAGGAGGGGTGATTTAAAGGCAGAGAAATCAAACGCAGGAGGAACAGCTGGGAGTAAAGACCTCATCACAGGGGCGGAGAAACAGAGCAGTGAGAACTCCTCCAAGCTCTAGTAGTGACATCATCACAGGGGTGGAGAAACAGAGCTGTGAGAACGTCTCAAAGCTCTGGTAGTGACAGTACCCCCCCCCCGCTCTACGGGTGGACTCCGGACACCCAGGACCCACCTTCTCAGGATGAGCCCTATGAAATGCCCTGATGAGGCGAGTGGCTTTAATGTCCGACACCGGAACCCACATCCTCTCTTCAGGACCATAACCCTTCCAATGAATGAGGTACTGAAGAGAACCGCGGACAATGCGAGAGTCCACAATTCTGGAAACCTCAAACTCCAGATTGCCATCAACCAAAATCGGAGGAGGAGGCAAAGAGGAGGGTACCGTGGGCTGGACATATGGTTTTAAGAGAGATCTGTGAAATACATTATGTATCTTCCAAACCCGTGGAAGATCAAGACGGAAGGCAACAGGATTGATGACTGACAAGATTTTATAAGGCCCAATAAACTTGGGACCCAATTTCCAGGAGGGAACCTTCAGTTTAATATTTCTTGTAGACGACCACACCAGATCACCCACATTCAGGTCCGGACCAGGCACACGTCTCTTATCAGCCACACGCTTATACTTCTCACTCATCTTTCTAAGATTACTCTGAATCTTTTGCCAAATGGTAGACAAAGACGAGGAAAATCTCTCCTCCTCAGGTAAACCAGAAAGAGCCCCTCCCGAGAATGTCCCAAACTGCGGATGGAACCCATATGCACCAAAGAATGGTGACTTATCAGAAGATTCCTGACGACGGTTGTTCAGAGCAAACTCAGCAAGAGGGAGAAATGAACACCAATCCTCCTGGTTCTCTGCCACAAAACAGCGCAAATATGTCTCCAGATTCTGATTGAGGCGCTCAGTCTGACCATTCGACTGCGGGTGAAAAGCAGAAGAGAAGGACAGCCGAACCCCCAGGCGAGAACAGAAAGCCTTCCAGAACCTGGACACAAACTGCGTGCCTCTATCGGAAACAATATCAGAGGGAATGCCGTGCAATTTAACAATATGGTCGACAAAAGCTTGCGCCAACGTTTTAGCATTGGGTAAACCAGGGAAAGGTACGAAATGAGCCATCTTGCTAAAACGGTCCACCACCACCAGGATCACCGACTTCCCCGAGGAACGAGGAAGATCCGTGATAAAGTCCATGGACAGGTGTGTCCAAGGACGGGAAGGTATGGGTAACGGGAGAAGGGAACCTGAAGGCCGTGAACGAGGGACCTTAGCGCGAGCGCACGTCTCACAAGCAGCCATAAAACCCTCCACCGACTTACGAAGAGCCGGCCACCAAAATCTCCGAGCAATGAGATCTACCGTGGCTCTACTCCCGGGGTGACCAGCAAGAACCGTATCATGATGCTCCTTGAAGAGTTTGTGACGTAGCTCAGGAGGCACGAACAACTTCCCAGAAGGACAACGGGCAGGTGCCTCACTCTGGGCAGCCTGGACCTCGGCCTCCAAATCGGAATATAGAGCAGAAACAACTACCCCGTCTGCCAAAATGGGACCCGGGTCCTCGGAGTTTCCTCCTCCCGGAAAACAGCGAGAGAGAGCATCAGCCTTCACATTTTTGATCCCAGGGCGGAATGTAACGACAAAATTGAATCTGGAGAAGAACAGAGACCATCTGGCCTGTCTCGGATTCATACGCCTGGCTGACTCCAAGTATGCCAGATTCTTATGGTCGGTAAAAACGGTGATAGGGTGCCTGGCCCCCTCCAACCAATGGCGCCATTCCTCGAAAGCCAACTTGATGGCCAACAACTCCCTATCTCCCACATCATAGTTTCTCTCTGCCGGGGAGAGTTTTTTAGAGAAAAAGGCACAGGGTCGCCATTTGGCAGGAGAAGGGCCCTGGGACAAAACTGCACCCACAGCCACCTCGGAAGCATCCACCTCAACAATAAAAGGTAAGGAAACATCGGGATACACCAAGACGGGAGCAGACGCAAAACTCTCTTTAATCTTAGAAAAGGCTGCAAGCGCCTCCTCCGACCAAGAGGAAAAATCCGCCCCCTTTTTTGTCATGTCAGTAAGGGGTTTGACAACAGAGGAATAATTCAAAATGAACTTTCTGTAATAGTTCGCAAAACCCAGAAAGCGCATCAATGCCTTCTGATTCTCAGGAAGCTCCCACTCAAGTACAGCACGGACCTTCTCCGGATCCATGCGAAAACCAGAAGCAGAGAGGAGAAAACCCAGAAATTGAATATCCGATACCATAAAAAGACATTTCTCCAGCTTGGCGTACAATTTATTTTCCCGCAGAATCTGCAGAACCTGAAAAAGATGATCCTGATGGGTCTGAACATCAGGGGAAAAAATCTAAATATCATCAAGATACACCAATACAAATTTCCCCATTAAATGGTAGAAAATACTATTAACAAAATGCTGAAAGACGGCCGGAGCATTCATCAGGCCGAAAGGCATAACGAGATTCTCGAAATGCCCGTTAGGGGTATTAAAGGCCGTTTTCCATTCATCCCCCTCTCTGACCCTGACCAGGTTGTACGCGCCTCTCAAATCCAATTTGGAAAACACCTTGGCCCCAACAAATTGGTTGAAGAGGTCCGGGATCAGAGGAAGGGGATAGGGATCGTGAATCGTGATACGGTTCAGCTCCCTAAAATCTAGGCAAGGTCTCAGAGAGCCATCTTTTTTTTTAACAAAAAAAAAACCCGCGGCAACAGGTGACTTTGAGGGACCAATATGCCCCTTATCGAGACTCTCGGAGATATAGGTTCGCATTGCGATTCTTTCCGGTTGTGAGAGATTGTAGAGGCGTGCTTTTGGCAGCTTGGCGCCGGGAATGAGGTTAATGGGACAGTCAAACTCCCGGTGAGGAGGTAGCTCCTGAACACCGCTCTCGGAAAACACGTCCGAGAAATCAGAGAGAAATGATGGCACAGTTTTAGTAGACACCTCTGCAAAAGTCGCTGTGAGACAATTCTCTCTACAAAAGTCACTCCACTCATTTATTTGCCTTCCTTGCCAATCAATAGTGGGGTTATGTCTAGTGAGCCAGGGTAACCCCAAAACTAGAGGAGAAGGCAATCTGTTAAGGACAAAACAAGATATATCCTCCACATGAGTGTCACCTACAGCTAGCCGGATATTGTGAACAATGCCCTTCAGAGATCTCTGTGAGAGTGGAGCAGTCAATAGCAAAAACAGGTATATCCTTTTCTAATGTGCAAACCTGAAAACCATGCATGGCTACAAATTGAGTGTCAATAAGATTGACGGCCGCTCCACTATCGACAAAAATCTCACAAGAAATGACTTTGCTCTCTAGCGCCACCCTGGCAGACAGGAGAAAACGGGAACTGCAGGTCAGAGGAAAAGCATCAATTCCTACATCAACTTTGCCCAAAGTAGCAGATGAAGCAGAATTTGATGATTTACCTTTTGAGGTTTTTCTCTTATTATCGCTCTTAGTACAGTTCAAGAATCTCCTAGACGGACAAACATTTGCCAAATGACCTATGCCCCCACAACAAAAACACACCATACTCTGAGGACTAAATCCTCTTTTATCAGGGGCAAGTCGACCTAGCTGCATGGGCTCCTCCTCAGAGGAGAGCGAGACAGGATGAGGCCCCTGCACACTGAATGAGTCCGCACCATTGCCCCTAGACTGACAATGGCTGGACAGAGAGGTCTCGTTTCTTTCTCTTAGACGCCTGTCAAGGCGTACCGCCAATGACATGGCAGACTCTAAGGACGTTGGTCTCTCATGGAAAGCAAACGCATCTTTCAATCTCTCTGAGAGACCATGACAGAACTGACTCCGGAGTGCAGCATCATTCCAACCTGAATCAGCTGCCCATCTCCGAAATTCAGAACAATAAAGCTCTGCAGACAGTTTGTTCTTGCATAAAACACGTAAGTTAGATTCGGCCAGAGCAACACGATCCGGGTCATCATATATCTGCCCCAGGGCCACAAAAAATCTTTCCACGGATCGAAGGGAGGGATCCCCTGATGGCAGCGAAAAAGCCCAAGTCTGAGCATTACCCCTGAGCAGGGAGATGACAATCCTCACCCTCTGCTCCTCCTTACCAGAGGAGTGGGGACACAAGCAAAAATGGAGTTTGCATGCCTCTCTGAAGCAAACAAAATTCTCACTGCCCCCGGAGAACGTTTCCGGAAGTGAGACCTTTCTCTCGCAACAGACTCCATGAGCCGGAGCAGAGCCCAATGCTTGAAGCTGAGTCATAGATTGACGGAGATCCGCTACTTCCAAAGAAAGACCCTGCATGCGGTCAACCAGGCCAGAAAGCGGATCCATGTCAAAAAGGACGGTTTTGGTGGATTATAATGTCACGGCTGTTTGTGAGCAACAAGAGCATACACAGGAAAAAGAGCTACTGACCGGACCCAAACTAGGGAGGATAAAGGGTGACCCCTGTCAGACCCTCAAAGCTCTCCCTATGCTGCTAAAGCACATGCCCGGATCCAAATGGTGGAACGAGGCATGCCCGCGTACCTAAGACTGATGACCACTGTAACCCCTACAATAGTGGAAGGGGCACGGCCACCGGTGCCCTGCTCAGTATATGGAGGGAACCGTGGCCACCTCAGATCCAGTCAGAAAATAACCAGGTACACAACAATGTCTGCACACTTAGCTGAAGGAGCTGCAGCCGCAGAGAAGACGGATCCAAGGACAGCTGGCAATATCCGGAGTGCTTGCTGCAGCAGAACACAGGTCCAGTGAACTGATAGCTACAAGTGAAGATACTCAAGCAAGAGCTACAACTGAAATGAGAAATATAATCCACGCCCTACAATAGGAGGAGGGGTGATTTAAAGGCAGGGAAATCAAACGCAGGAGGAACAGCTGGGAGTAAAGACCTCATCACAGGGGCGGAGAAACAGAGCAGTGAGAACTCCTCCAAGCTCTAGTAGTGACATCATCACAGGGGTGGAGAAACAGAGCTGTGAGAACGTCTCAAAGCTCTGGTAGTGACAACAGGGAGTGCAGAATTATTAGGCAAATGAGTATTTTGACCACATCATCCTCTTTATGCATGTTGTCTTACTCCAAGCTGTATAGGCTCGAAAGCCTACTACCAATTAAGCATATTAGGTGATGTGCATCTCTGTAATGAGAAGGGGTGTGGTCTAATGACATCAACACCCTATATCAGGTGTGCATAATTATTAGGCAACTTCCTTTCCTTTGGCAAAATGGGTCAAAAGAAGGACTTGACAGGCTCAGAAAAGTCAAAAATAGTGAGATATCTTGCAGAGGGATGCAGCACTCTTAAAATTGCAAAGCTTCTGAAGCGTGATCATCGAACAATCAAGCGTTTCATTCAAAATAGTCAACAGGGTCGCACGAAGCGTGTGGAAAAACCAAGGCGCAAAATAACTGCCCATGAACTGAGAAAAGTCAAGCGTGCAGCTGCCAAGATGCCACTTGCCACCAGTTTGGCCATATTTCAGAGCTGCAACATCACTGGAGTGCCCAAAAGCACAAGGTGTGCAATACTCAGAGACATGGCCAAGGTAAGAAAGGCTGAAAGACGACCACCACTGAACAAGACACACAAGCTGAAACGTCAAGACTGGGCCAAGAAATATCTCAAGACTGATTTTTCTAAGGTTTTATGGACTGAGAGTGAGTCTTGATGGGCCAGATGGATGGGCCCGTGGCTGGATTGGTAAAGGGCAGAGAGCTCCAGTCCGACTCAGACGCCAGCAAGGTGGAGGTGGAGTACTGGTTTGGGCTGGTATCATCAAAGATGAGCTTGTGGGGCCTTTTCGAGTTGAGGATGGAGTCAAGCTCAACTCCCAGTACTACTGCCAGTTTCTGGAAGACACCTTCTTCAAGCAGTGGTACATGAAGAAGTCTGCATCCTTCAAGAAAAACATGATTTTCATGCAGGACAATGCTCCATCACACGCGTCCAAGTACTCCACAGCGTGGCTGGCAAGAAAGGGTATAAAAGAAGAAAATCTAATGACATGGCCTCCTTGTTCACCTGATCTGAACCCCATTGAGAACCTGTGGTCCATCATCAAATGTGAGATTTACAAAGAGGGAAAACAGTACATATCTCTGAACAGTGTCTGGGAGGCTGTGGTTGCTGCTGCACGCAATGTTGATGGTGAACAGATCAAAACACTGACAGAATCCATGGATGGCAGGCTTTTGAGTGGAACTAGAAAAAAAATATTAAAATAGAAAATCTGCCAAAAAAGTGAAATTTTTAAATTGTATCTCTATTTTCCATTAATTCTTGTGGAACACCTAAAGGGTTAACGACATATGTAAAATCAGTTTTGAATACCTTGAGGGGTGTAGTTTCTTAGATGGGTCACTTTTATGCAGTTTCTACTCTAGGGGTGCATCAGGGGCGCTTCAAATGACATGGTGTCAAAAAACCAGTCCAGCAAAATCTGCCTTCCAAAAACCATATAGCATTCCTTTCCTTCTGCACCCTGCCGTGTGCCCGTACAGTAGTTTACAACCACATATGGGGTGTTTCTGTAAACTACAGAATCAGAGCCATAAATATTGATTTTTTTTGGCTGTTAACCCTTGCTTTGTAACTGGAAAAAAATATTAAAATGGAAAATCTGCCAAAAAAGTGAAATTTTGAAATTGTATCTCTAGTTTCCATTAATTCTTGTGGAACACCTAAAGGGTTAACGACGTTTGTAAAAATCTGTTTTGAATACCTTGAGGGGTGTAGTTTCTAGAATAGGGTCATTTTTGGATGGTTTCTATTATGTAAGCCTCACAAAGTGACTTCAGACCTGAACTGGTCCTTAAAATGTTGGTTTTTTTAAATTTCTGAGAAATTTCAAGATTTACTTCTAAACTTCTAAGCCTAGATATATGGGGAATGTAAAGTAATAACTTTTTTGTAGCTATTACTATGTATTATAGAAAAAGAGAAATTGAAACTTGGAAATTTGCAAATTTTTCCCAATTTTTACAAATTTGGTATTTTTTTATAAATAAAAATGTTTTTTTTTACTTCATTTTACCAGTGTCATGAAGTAAAATATGTGATGAAAAAACTATCTCAGAATGGCCTGGATAAGTCAAAGCGTTTTAAAGTTATCACCACTTAAAGTGATACTGGTCAGATTTGTAAAAAATGGCCTGGTCCTTAAGGTGAAAATGAGCGATGCGCTAATGCCAGCACTACATAAAAGTATGTTTTTTACATTTCTCCCTGCAGCCGTTATATATAATATGCTAATGAGCCTCTAGGTGCTATGCGTAAAATTAGCACCTAGAGGCTCCGTCTACTCACCCTTTATCCCGTCCAGGTCCCCTGTTCTGCCCGCCCTGCTCCTCTTGATTGATGTCACAGTTCGCAGCATCGCTGACGAAATCCCGCGCCTGCGCGGTTCACTTCTGTATTCGGCGCAGGCGCAGTGAGTGAATGATGCGCTCCTGGTGCCGGTTCCTCACTGCGCTTTCGCCGACTACGTCCCAGTGAGAAAGCCGGCATCAGGAGTGAGACCTTTACTCACTGCGCCTGCACCGAATACAGAAGTGAACGACGCAGGCGCGGGATTTCGTCAGTGATGCTGCGAACCGTGACATTAATCAAGAGGAGCGAGGCGGCAGAACAGGGGACCTGGGTGGGATAAAGGGTCTGTAGACGGAGCCTCTAGGTGCTGATTTTACGCCCACATAGCACCTAGAGGCTCATTAGCATATTATAAAAGTGCTTATTTTATCAGAAGGGCTGCAGGGAGAAATTTAAAAAACATACTGTTATGTAGTGCTGATATTAGCGCATCGCTAATGTCAGTCAGCTACATAACAGTAATTCTGATGGTAGAAACCCATTAATAATAATACAGCAGTAATAACGGCATTATCATAGCTATAAAAAAGAAAATGGCTGCACACCATTATACATGCAAACAACAGAGCTAATAAATGGGGATCATTCAAAATAAAAGTGGTACAATAACTAGTGACGGATTATAATTGGGGCGTTTGGGTCTGTAGCCCCGGGCCTGGCATCTCTGGGGGGCCCATCGCCGACCCAAACGCCCACAAACTACGGCGGGGCACGGGAGCACATCGTTCCTGCCCTGCCGCCGTCCACCGATCACCGCCATAGGCTTCAGGCCTAGTAGGCCTGAAGCCTATACGGTAGTAAAATCCCGGCGCAGGCGGGCGTGTTGACGTCATCGCGGCGCGCCTGCACCATCTACAAGTGTGCGCCAACTGGGACACAGGTAAGTATTAGCTTTTATTTTTTGTGTGCCAACTTTGGGGGACATTACTGAACGGACAGTGGGGATAAATTACTAGTTTGGGGGAAATTAATACTGTGGGGGCAGTGTGGGGGACAATTAATACTGTGGGGGCAAATTACTACCATGGAAGGAATTAATACTGTGGGGGCAGTGTGGGGGGCAAATTACTTAATGAATGGCAATGTTGGGGCAAATTATCTAATGGGGGGCAGTGTGGGGGGCAAATTACTCAATAAAGGGCAGTGTGGGGGCAAATTACTTAATGGATGGCAGTGTGTGGGGTTATTACTTGATGGGGGAAAATTACTTTGTGGGGGGAATTACTACATGGCAGGCAGTGTGGAAGAAATTACTGTATGGAGCAGTGTGGGGGAAATTACTATATGGGGCAGTGTGGGGGAAATTACTGTATGGGGCAGTGTGGTGGAAATTACTGTATGGGGCAGTGCGGTGGAAATTACTGTATGGGGTAATGTGGGGGAAATTACTATATGGGGCAGTGTGGGGAAAATTACTATATGGGGCAGTGTGGGGAAAATTACTATATGGGGCAGTGTGGGGGAAATTACTATATGGGGCAGTATGGGGGAAATTACTATATGGGGCAGTGTGGGGGAAATTACTTTATGGGGGCAGTGTGGGGGAAATTACTTTATGGGGGCAGTGTGGGAGAAATTACTATATGGGGGCAGTGTGGGGGCGTTTCTATTAGGGGACATTATTTTTGGGGACACTATTCAGGCATTATTACCTGGAGCACAATATAGGGTGTTATTATTACTGGGGACACTCTAGAGGACATTATGATTGCTGTAGACACTATAGGGACATTTGGGGTAATTGATCAAACTGGTGTAAAGTAGAACTGGTTAAGTAGCCCATAGCAACAGATTTCACCTTTCATTTTTCACAGCTCCTTTAGAAAGTGAAAGGTGGAATCTGATTGGTTTCTATGGGCACCTAAGCCAGTTGTAATTTACACCAGTTTGATAAATGACCCCAATTATGAGAACTCTAACATGTCTGTGCAACAAACTCTGTAGAGACGAGATGCGGCTGAAAGAATTTGTCATGGCGTTCTGGATCAAACAGAGGAGAAGGGTAAAGAGAAGGTCTACATGACAGGAGATGTCACTGGATGTAACAGGTATGTGATGTTGTATTCCCCTATATGTAGAGCTGGCTCACCACTGTGACCTGCGTCTCATCTTCTTCTCCAAGTCTTTTTTTTATTATAATCGTGTGTATTTTAAAATTGGGTAGACACCCCCGGGCCTATCATGCACTTAATCCGCCCCTGACAATACCTACTACAGTGTGCGCAGAATTATTAGGCAAATGAGTATTTTGACCACATCATCCTCTTTATGCATGTTGTCTTACTCCAAGCTGTATAGGCTCGAAAGCCTACTACCAATTAAGCATATTAGGTGATGTGCATCTCTGTAATGAGAAGGGGTGTGGTCTAATGACATCAACACCCTATATCAGGTGTGCATAATTATTAGGCAACTTCCTTTCCTTTGGCAAAATGGGTCAAAAGAAGGACTTGACAGGCTCAGAAAAGTCAAAAATAGTGAGATATCTTGCAGAGGGATGCAGCACTCTTAAAATTGCAAAGCTTCTGAAGCGTGATCATCGAACAATCAAGCGATTCATTCAAAATAGTCAACAGGGTCGCAAGAAGCGTGTGGAAAAACCAAGGCGCAAAATAACTGCCCATGAACTGAGAAAAGTCAAGCGTGCAGCTGCCAAGATGCCACTTGCCACCAGTTTGGCCATATTTCAGAGCTGCAACATCACTGGAGTGCCCAAAAGCACAAGGTGTGCAATACTCAGAGACATGGCCAAGGTAAGAAAGGCTGAAAGACGACCACCACTGAACAAGACACACAAGCTGAAACGTCAAGACTGGGCCAAGAAATATCTCAAGACTGATTTTTCTAAGGTTTTATGGACTGAGAGTGAGTCTTGATGGGCCAGATGGATGGGCCCGTGGCTGGATTGGTAAAGGGCAGAGAGCTCCAGTCCGACTCAGACGCCAGCAAGGTGGAGGTGGAGTACTGGTTTGGGCTGGTATCATCAAAGATGAGCTTGTGGGGCCTTTTCGAGTTGAGGATGGAGTCAAGCTCAACTCCCAGTCCTACTGCCAGTTTCCGGAAGACACCTTCTTCAAGCAGTGGTACATGAAGAAGTCTGCATCCTTCAAGAAAAACATGATTTTCATGCAGGACAATGCTCCATCACACGCGTCCAAGTACTCCACAGCGTGGCTGGCAAGAAAGGGTATAAAAGAAGAAAATCTAATGACATGGCCTCCTTGTTCACCTGATCTGAACCCCATTGAGAACCTGTGGTCCATCATCAAATGTGAGATTTACAAGGAGGGAAAACAGTACACCTCTCTGAACAGTGTCTGGGAGGCTGTGGTTGCTGCTGCACGCAATGTTGATGGTGAACAGATCAAAACACTGACAGAATCCATGGATGGCAGGCTTTTGAGTGTCCTTGCAAAGAAAGGTGGCTATATTGGTCACTGATTTGTTTTTGTTTTGTTTTTGAATGTCAGAAATGTATATTTGTGAATGTTGAGATGTTATATTGGTTTCACTGGTAAAAATAAATAATTGAAATGGGTATATATTTGTTTTTTGTTAAGTTGCCTTATAATTATGCACAGTAATAGTCACCTGCACACACAGATATCCCCCTAAAATAGCTAAAACTAAAAACAAACTAAAAACTACTTCCAAAAATATTCAGCTTTGATATTAACCACTTGCCGCACGCCTAACGCCGAAAGGCGTCATCGCGGCGGCTCCCCCAGGCTACGCTAACGCCAATAGGCGTCATCTCGCGTGAGCCGAGATTTCCTGTGAACGCGCGCACACAGGCGCGCGCGCTCACAGGAACGGAAGGTAAGAGAGTTGATCTCCAGCCTGCCAGCGGCGATCGTTCGCTGGCAGGCTGGAGATGTGATTTTTTTTAACCCCTAACAGGTATATTAGACACTGTTTTGATAACAGCGTCTAATATACCTGCTACCTGGTCCTCTGGTGGTCCCCTTTGTTTGGATCGACCACCAGAGGACACAGGTAGCTCAGTAAAGTAGCACCAAGCACCACTACATTACACTACACCCCCCCCGTCACTTATTAACCCCTTATTAGCCCCTGATCACCCCTGATCACCCCATATAGACTCCCTGATCACCCCCCTGTCATTGATTACCCCCCTGTCATTGATCACACCCCTGTAAAGCTCCATTCAGATGTCCGCATGATTTTTACAGATCCACTGATAGATGGATCGGATCCGCAAAACGCACACGGACGTCTGAATGGAGCCTTACAGGGGCGTGATCAATGACTGTGGTGACCACCCCATATAGACTCCCTGATCACCCCCCTGTCATTGATTACCCCCCTGTCATTGATCACACCCCTGTAAAGCTCCATTCAGATGTCCGCATGATTTTTACGGATCCACTGATAGATGGATCGGATCCGCAAAACGCACACGGACGTCTGAATGGAGCCTTACAGGGGCGTGATCAATGACTGTGGTGACCACCCCATATAGACTCCCTGATCACCCCCCTGTCATTGATTACCCCCCCTGTCATTGATCACACCCCTGTAAAGCTCCATTCAGACGTCCGCATGATTTTTACGGATCCACTGATAGATGGATCGGATCCGCAAAATACATACAGGCGTCTCCCTGGAGCCTTCCAGGGGGGGGTGATCACCCCATATAGACTCCCTGATCACCCCCCTGTCATTGATCACCCCCCCCTGTCAGGCTGCATTCAGATGTCCGTATGATTTTTACGGATCCACGGATACATGGATCAGATCCGCAAAACACATACGGACATCTGAATGGAGCCTTACAGGGGCATGATCAATGACTGTGGTGATCACCCCATATAGACTCCCTGATCACCCCCCTGTCATTGATTACCCCCCTGTCATTGATCACACCCCTGTAAAGCTCCATTCAGACGTCCGCATGATTTTTACGGATCCACTGATAGATGGATCGGATCCGCAAAACACATACAGGCGTCTCCCTGGAGCCTTCCAGGGGGGGTGATCACCCCATATAGACTCCCTGATCACCCCCCTGTCATTG
Organism: Bufo bufo; assembly: GCF_905171765.1. Classification (NCBI taxonomy): domain Eukaryota; kingdom Metazoa; phylum Chordata; class Amphibia; order Anura; family Bufonidae; genus Bufo; species Bufo bufo. The sequence continues at coordinate 364,051,310 of NC_053393.1, forward strand.
ATCACCCCCCTGTCAGGCTGCATTCAGATGTCTGTATGATTTTTACGGATCCACGGATACATGGATCGGATCCGCAAAACACATACGGACATCTGAATGGAGCCTTATAGGGGGGTGATCAATGACAGGGGGGTGATCACCCCATATAGACTCCCTGATCACCCCCCTGTCATTGATCACCCCCCTGTTATTGATCACCCCCCTGTCATTGATCACCCCCCTGTCATTGATCACCCCTCTGTAAGGCTCCATTCAGACATTTTTTTGGCCCAAGTTAGCGGAATTTATTTATTTTTTCTTACAAAGTCTCATATTCCACTAACTTGTGTCAAAAAATAAAATCTCACATGAACTCACCATACCCCTCACGGAATCCAAATGCGTAAAATTTTTTAGACATTTATATTCCAGACTTCTTCTCACGCTTTAGGGCCCCTAGAATGCCAGGGCAGTATAAATACCCCACATGTGACCCCATTTCGGAAAGAAGACACCCCCAGGTATTCCGTGAGGGGCATATTGAGTCCATGAAAGATTGAAATTTTTGTCCCAAGTTAGCGGAAAGGGAGACTTTGTGAGAAAAAAATAAAAAATATCAATTTCCGCTAACTTGTGCCAAAAAAAAAAAATTTCTATGAACTCGCCATGCCCCTCATTGAATACCTTGGGGTGTCTTCTTTCCAAAATGGGGTCACATGTGGGGTATTTATACTGCCCTGGCATTCTAGGGGCCCCAAAGCGTGAGAAGAAGTCTGGTATCCAAATGTCTAAAAATGCCCTCCTAAAAGGAATTTGGGCACCTTTGCGCATCTAGGCTGCAAAAAAGTGTCACACATCTGGTATCGCCGTACTCAGGAGAAGTTGGGGAATGTGTTTTGGGGTGTCATTTTACATATACCCATGCTGGGTGAGAGAAATATCTTGGTCAAATGCCAACTTTGTATAAAAAAATGGGAAAAGTTGTCTTTTGCCAAGATATTTCTCTCACCCAGCATGGGTATATGTAAAATGACACCCCAAAACACATTCCCCAACTTCTCCTGAGTACGGAGATACCAGATGTGTTACACTTTTTTGCAGCCTAGGTGGGCAAAGAGGCCCATATTCCAAAGAGCACCTTTCGGATTTCACGGTCATTTACCTACTTACCACACATTAGGGCCCCTGGAAAATGCCAGGGCAGTATAACTACCCCACAAGTGACCCCATTTTGGAAAGAAGACACCCCAAGGTATTCCGTGAGGGGCATGGCGAGTTCCTAGAATTTTTTATTTTTTGTCACAAGTTAGTGGAAAATGATGATTTTTTAAAAAAAAATTTTTTATACAAAGTCTCATATTCCACTAACTTGTGACAAAAAATAAAAACTTCCATGAACTCACTATGCCCATCAGCGAATACCTTGGGATCTCTTCTTTCCAAAATGGGGTCACTTGTGGGGTAGTTATACTGCCCTGGCATTCTAGGGGCCCAAATGTGTGGTAAGGAGTTTGAAATCAAATTCTGTAAAAAATGACCAGTGAAATCCGAAAGGTGCTCTTTGGAATATGGGCCCCTTTGCCCACCTAGGCTGCAAAAAAGTGTCACACATCTGGTATCTCCGTACTCAGGAGAAGTTGGGGAATGTGTTTTGGGGTGTCATTTTACATATACCCATGCTGGGTGAGAGAAATATCTTGGCAAAAGACAACTTTTCCCATTTTTTTTATACAAAGTTGGCATTTGACCAAGATATTTATCTCACCCAGCATGGGTATATGTAAAAAGACACCCCAAAACACATTCCCCAACTTCTACTGAATACGGAGATACCAGATGTGTGACACTTTTTTGCAGCCTAGGTGGGCAAAGGGGCCCATATTTCAAAGAGCACCTTTCGGATTTCACTCGTCATTTTTTACAGAATTTGATTTCAAACTCCTTACCACACATTTGGGCCCCTAGAATGCCAGGGCAGTATAGCTACCCCACAAGTGACCCCATTTTGGAAAGAAGAGACCCCAAGGTATTTCGTGATGGGCATAGTGAGTTCATAGAACTTTTTATTTTTTGTCACAAGTTAGTGGAATATGAGACTTTGTAAGAAAAAAAAAAAAAACATCATTTTCCGCTAACTTGTGACAAAAAATAAAAAGTTCTATGAACTCACTATGCCCATCAGCGAATACCTTAGGGTGTGTACTTTCCGAAATGGGGTCATTTGTGGGGTGTTTGTACTGTCTGGGCATTGTAGAACCTCAGGAAACATGACAGGTGCTCAGAAAGTCAGAGCTGCTTCAAAAAGCGGAAATTCACATTTTTGTACCATAGTTTGTAAACGCTATAACTTTTACCCAAACCATTTTTTTTTTACCCAAACATTTTTTTTTTATCAAAGACATGTAGAACAATAAATTTAGAGCAAAATTTATATATGGATCTCGTTTTTTTTGCAAAATTTTACAACTGAAAGTGAAAAATGTCATTTTTTTGCAAAAGAATCGTTACATTTTGATTAATAACAAAAAAAGTAAAAATGTCAGCAGCAATGAAATACCACCAAATGAAAGCTCTATTAGTGAGAAGAAAAGGAGGTAAAATTCATTTGGGTGGTAAGTTGCATGACCGAGCAATAAACCGCTAAAGTTGTGGAGTGCCGATTTGTAAAAAAGGGCCTGGTCTTTAGGGGGGTATAAACCTGTGGTCCTTAAGTGGTTAATGAGTTTTTTGGGTTCATTGAGAACATGGTTGTTGTTCAATAATAAAATTAATCCTCAAAAATACAACTTGCCTAATAATTCTGCACTCCCTGTATAAATGAGTCAATGGAAGCTCTTGGCACACATATTTGATAAAACATGTGTCGGGCCCATCTACCTGGCGTCAAGGTAGCTTCCGCAGATGGGTCCCTAACACTAATATACCGCCTCTCTTTGGGCTTGCCTAAGCCTACAATATTCACCTTATCTTTTTATAGATAGTGCCAATGTTTTTCTACAATATGCCTTATTTTTCTATATTAATTATTAAAAGGTATTACAATTCGCATATGATCCATGCTATCTATTTTTGGGACTTCCATTTTCTGTTTGGCAAAAATCTAGTTCTTTCTAGCTCTCTAACTTTATTCAATGAAATTTTCACTAATTTAGGAGGGTATTGTTTTTCAATGAATTGTTTTTGCATAATTATTGCCTCTTCTTCAAACTTCGTGTCTTAAGTACAGTTTCTTTTTATTCTTCGAAATTGTCCAAAAGGTACATTTAACAACCACCTAGGTAGGTGGCAACTAGTGAATAAAATAAAGCTATTTTTAGCAATGGGTTTATGATATGTGTTACATATAATTTTGTCATCTTGTACTGTTATTTGTAAATCCAAATATTCTATAGATGTCTCATATATGTTCGAAGTAAAATGTAAGTTGACTTCATTAACATTAATGTCTTCCAAAAATTGATTGAGAGTCTCTCTATCTTTCTTCCAAATTAATATGATATCGTCTATATAATGTTGCCAGAGCACCAGGTCTGTCCCCAGCCTGGGAGCAATATGGTGGTCCTCCCAGTGCGCCATAAATAAATTAGCGTAACTGAGGGCAAACCTGGTGCCCATGGCAGTACCTTGTGTTTGTCTGTAAAATTGGGATTCGAAATAAAAATAATTATGATTTAATATGAATTGTACCCCATTCACCAAAAAATCTATTTGTTTGCTTGTTAGCCTATTTTCCTTTATTAGTTGTTCCTCCATTGCTTTTATGCCTTGTTGGTGATTGATAATTGTATATAACGATTGCACATCTAATGTACCTATTATCCACTTTGAATCAACCTCTAAGGATTCCAGGATCTCAATAATTTGGGTGGTATTTTTTATATATGATTTTATTTTTTTCACTGTCGGTTGCAGTAATGTATCTATGTACTGGGACAGATTGGACGTTAGGGACCCTATTCCCGATACGATTGGACGTCCCGGAGGGTTTGTAGGGTCCTTATGAAGTTTCGGTATACAATAAAAGAAAGGGATCCTCTGTTGGGTTGTAGTGATAAATTGATATTCTTGTTCTAACAGAATATCATTTTTCAAACCCTCTTTACACATTTCCACTAATTTGTTCTGAAATATCTGTGTGGGATCAGTTCCTAATTTCATATATGTATTGGAATCCTCTAATTGTCTCTTACATTCCTCATTATATTTATCCACATCTAAAATGACAATTGCACCTCCCTTATCTGCGGGACGAATTACAATATTATTTTGCAATTGTAACTGTTTTATAGCTTCTCTCTCTTGTCTTGTTAGGTTTTTACTCCTGGTTGTATCTGCCTTTAATTTACGAAAGTCATATTCAATACATTTGCAAAACGTTGTTATCTCCTGACATCCTGTCTCGGATATTTAGTCGATCTAAGTTTTAAACTTGTGTGTTGATGTTTATTTCCTATTCCCAGATCTAAGTCTTCCCTAATGGGGTTCTTAATAAAATATTTTTTGAGGCATAACAAAATGTCGAATTTGTTGAATTTATTGGTGGGAGCAAATTTCAAACCTTTGTTTGATAGGGAAATCTGTCAGTTATTCAATATGGTAGTACTTAAATTAACTACTGTGCTTTGTGTTTCTTCTAATATCTGTTGTATCTTGGTCTTACATCTCTTCCCTCTTCATGTTGTTTTTTTCTTTCGTGTTGATTTGAGTCATGATATTTCCCCTGTGTTTGGTAATTGTGATTCCTCTGTGGTTGAGGTGTCTGAAAATATAAATTGGTTCTGTGTTTGTGTTCCTGATTGGGGTATCTGTCTCTGAGATTGTACCGGTGTCTGTTTGGTGATTGGTCTATCTGTATTGGTGATCTGTGTGTCCGTCCTCGTGTCCGTGGTTTGTGATGAGGCGGAGTTGTATCTAAAAAAGGTTCCTCTGACAAGGTTTCAAATCTATTATTCACAGGTATCGAATAAGTGTTGTGTAAATCTACTTCTCTAGATTCCCCTTTCCCTTTAAGTTCCTGCTGTTTTGCTCCCTCTTGTCCGCCATTGTGTCGAAAAAACCTCCATTATTAAATTTTTTCTTTTTTTATTCATCAGTTCCTGTTCTGTCTTATCTAGGCTTTTGCACAGTCTTAATTGCCAATTGTTTAATTCTTCATTAGTCAGGAATTTTTCTAGTTTTATCTTCAAAAGATCTAGTCTTTTGGTTACTTCCTCCAAAATTTCTAATCTCCGCTTTATTATTAGTTGTATCAGAACTATTGATTGATCATGTAATGTTTTGTTCCATTGTGTATCAAACTCTTTACTGCACAAATCCTGTGCTGGTGTTTTGGAAAGGAGTAACCCTTTAAGTATCTTATTATATGTTAGATATTGTTGGAGAGATTTAACTTCCCATCGTTGTCTCAACTGTTTTAACAGCAATGTTTCGGTTTCTCAAAATATTTCTGCAATGGTCTCTATGTGTCCCGCTGTATCTTCGTTCGATGTATCAAATGAGAAGGTCTCCAATGTCATCCTTTTGCTTTCAGCGTGACTCCAGATATCCATATTCTCTGGGGAGTGTGCACACTCCTTAATGGAGGTATGTTATAAATTGAATTGTATATATTAGGGTGGCACAACTGACGATCGGCACTCACTACCTTTCTTTCACGCTGAATGCATTTTTAATAATCGATATAACAATGGTGGTAAGATTTGATAAAATTTAATATAAAATTCACACTTATCAATAAAATCCAGATGTTAGGCTAAAATTAATATACCTAAAACAAAGCAATGGTTAGGCTAATATTACTGGAATTGTCCATATGTGCAAATAACCGCTGTGCAAAGTCCCACATGAAAAATGATGTCATTATTGATAAGGTATTCCCATAATTATGATGTTTATAGTGTTCATCCAATCAGGATCGATTAATGTTGGTACGATATTTGTGGAATATCCCACTGTACTTGTTTTTGGAATATATACACAACACAACTTCGTTCTTTAACCTTCACAAACTTGTGCGGTACTCACTTATAGTAGGGTTTCTCTGGGTGTCAGCACATGCTGTGTGGCGTCCCACGTGTTGAACAGCTAGTCTGCGCTTACCTCTGAGATCCCGTTGATGTCTCGTGAGATTACCGCTGCCGTGCGGCTCTGCTACAAACTTCAAGATCCTGTTGTCATCTCTTGGAATTTGTTGTTGCTGTGCTTCTCCGCTACTGGCTGAGAAGTGAAGGAAGTAGGAATTTATACATCGATTTCCTTTTGTGTTGTGATGGCTTTGGTAATTTTCGAAAAGATTGTCTATGCCAGCATAATATAATCGATCCTCTGCTGAATATTGGGATACTTAATGGCAACCAGACGCGTTTCGGAGCTATATTGTGTCTGCTCCTTCTTCAGTGGTATAATGTTGCTGCCAAGGGTACCCCTTATATATCCCATAACTCCTCCTTTAAGGTTTGAAATTGGATTTTCACACTTGAAACTTAAGGTCACTTTAATCGTACCACCATTGTTTTATCGATTATTAAAAATGCTTCAGCGTGAAATAAAGATAGTGAGTGCCGATCGTCTATTTTTATTGCATTTATTTACGTGATTGGAGGTGTCATATCAATCTGAGCACCTACCATTTCCTCTGGGTCAGTTGTGCCACCCTAATATATACAATTCTATTTCACATTTTGTTCATTCAGAAACAGAAACATCACTCATGCAGTTAAATTCTCTTACTTTACACACATTTTCCATTTCCTCCGGTAGTGGTGCATTTTCAACGCGTTTTTTCAATATACAAGCGTTTTCTCTGAGTGCTCTCATTTATCTTTGCTGTGTATTATTTACATTTATCTGAATATATTCATCATCCTCATAATATGGCTTATACTGCATTTTCTTCAATACTAGTTTTAAGGGTTTCATTGTTCAGGATAAATAAAATAAAAAATGGTGCGTCTTTGACGCGTTTTTAATGGGTTTTTTTCATACACATGCATTTTTTCGACCAAAACTCTTTTTACATTGCTATCTAACATTTCTATAAATCAAAATATATCCAACACTCTTATTTAAGGATTTCTACTACTTTATCTAGATATATTAATTGTCTCTCTATTATTTATTCTTTTAATTTATTACAAGATGTCTAGTAATTCATTGGTACATAGAGGACGAATATATGGTCACCTTTGCTTGTAGATAGGAGAGGGGTCCGGATCCAAGGGGAAGTCAGGACGCCGATTAATACAGCGTTCCGATTTCCCATTAGAACCAGGCCTCCCCCATTAATTTTCTTATTACTCTAAGAAGCCAAATAACACCATGTCTGCATTGAGGCCTTTTGGGGTTAACATTTCGAAGTCCAAAATACGCCTCGATTCTGCCCGAGACATACAGGCTATATGGTCACCCCCTCTCCATTTATATTGAATACTTTCAATTGCCATGAACAGCATACCACTAGGGTTTTTACAATGATGATCTTTAAAATGTTTAGAGAGAGTGTGTCTCTAACCCTTTTCGTATATTGTTTATATGCTCTGCAATTCTTTTTTTGAGGGTTTGTTTGGTCCTCCCTATATATTGTCTATTGCATGGGCACTGTATCATATAGATGACACTCTTCGAGTTACATGTTAAAAATTCCCTAATCTCCCATTTATAGTTGTTCTGTGTGGAGCATATTATATTCGTCTTCCTAGGGCCTTTTGTGACTTGGCAGTTATTTTGGTATATTAACAGCAACCTGGTGGAAAACGAAAACTAGGGGCACCTGGTCCGGACACGTGTATCCAGAGGAGTCCGCCGGTAAACTAGCAGCAGTGCTGAGAACAAACGTGGAAAAAAAAGACTTCTACAATAGGGGTAAGTGCACTACCCTGATAATACACTGTACCTGATTTAATCCATCCAAGGAGAGTGCAACACTATAAAGTGGAATACTGTATAAACAAATCTGAAGTCTCACTAAAAGGCAAATTTAAAGCGGGACATTAGTACCGACATACAGCGGGAAATTGCTACTGACACATTGAAAGAACAGGAAATTATTACATTGTTGCAGCAACAGAAAACACACATGTCAAATTAGAGTGCATGGAAAGGAAAAAGATGTAATGAAATGTACCACCAGTGAACTTTAATATGCAAGTGCCAACCATATCTTTGGGGGTCAAACTATTAACCCCTTAGGGAACGGGCTAATTTTCACCTTAAGAACCAGGCCATTTTTTGCAAATCTGACCAGTGTCACTTTATGTGTGAATAACTTTAAAATACGTTGACTTATCCAGGCCATTCTGAGATAATTTTTCGTCACATATTGTACTTCATGACACTGGTAAAATAGAGTAAAAAAAAAATCATTTTAATTTATAAAAAAATACCAAATTTGCCAAAAAAATTCAAAAATTATCAAATTTCTAAGTTTCAATTTCTCTACTTCTATAATACATAGTAATACCAACAAAAATAGTTATTACTTTACATTCCCCATATGTCTACTTCATGTTTGGATCATTTTGGGAATGACATTTTATTTTTTGGGGATGTTACAAGGCTTAGAAGTTTAGAAGAAAATCTTGAGATTTTTCAGAAATTTTCAAAAACCCACTTTTCAAGGACCAGTTCAGGTCTGAAGTCACTTTGTGAGGCTTACCTAATAGAAACCACCTAAAAATGACCCCATTCTAGAAACTACACCCCTCAAGGTATTCAAAACTGATTTTACAAACTTTGTTCACCCTTTAGGTGTTCCAGAAGAATTAATGGAAAATAGAGATACAATTTCAAAATTTCACTTTTTTGGCAGATTTTCCATTTTAATATTTTTTTTCCAGTTACAAAGCAAAGGTTAAAGAGGACCTTTCACCGATTCTTACCCTATGAACTAACTATACAGACATGTGGAGCGGCGCCCGGGGATCTCACTGCACTTACTATTATCCCCGGGCGCCGCTCCGTTCTCCTGCTATGTCCTCCGGTATCTCCGCTCACTAAGTTATAGTAGGCGGAGATTCCAGTCCCTAAGTTATGGTAGGCGGAGTCTGCCCTTGTTCTGCTCTAGCGCTGGCCAATCGCAGCGCAGAGCTCACAGCCTGGGAGGTTATTTTCTCCCAGGCTGTGAGCTCTGCAATACGATTGGCCAGCGCTACAGAAGAACAAGGGCAGACTCCGCCTACCATAACTTAGGGAACGGAGATACCGGAGGGCATAGCAGGAGAACGGAGCGGCGCCCGGGGATAATAGTAAGTGCAGTGAGATCCCCGGGCGCCGCTCTACATGTCTGTACAGTTAGTTCATAGGGTAAGAATTGGTGAAAGGTCCTCTTTGACAGCCAAACAAAACTCAATATTTATGGCTCTGATTCTGTAGTTTACAGAAACACCCCATATGTGGTTGTAAACCGCTGTACGGGCACACAGCAGGGCGCAGAAGGAAAGGAATGCCATACGGTTTTTGGAAGGCAGATTTTGCTGGACTGTTTTTTTTTTTTACACCTTTTCCCATTTGAAGCCCACCTGATGCACCCCTAGAGTAGAAACTCCAAAAAATTGACCCCATTTTAGAAACTACGGGATAACGTGGGAGCTTTGTTGGTACTATTTTAGGGTACATATGATTTTTGGTTGCTCTATATTACACTTTTTGTGAGGCAAGGTAACAAGAAATAGATGTTTTGGCACCGTTTTTTATTTTTTGTTATTTACAACATTCATCTGACAGGTTAGATCATGTGGTATTTTTATAGACCAGGTTGTCACGGACGCGGCGATACCTAATATGTATACTTTTTTTATTTATGTAAGTTTTACACAATGATTTCATTTTTGAAACAAAAAAAATCATGTTTTAGTGTTTCCATAGTCTGAGAGCCATAGTTTTTTCAGTTTTTGGGCGATTATCTTGGGTAGGGTATGATTTTTGCGGGATGAGACGATGGTTTGATTGGCACTATTTTGGGGTGCGTATGACTTTTTGATTGCTTGCTATTACACTTTTTGTGATGTAAGGTGACAAAAAATTGCTTTTGTTACACCGTTTTTATTTTTATTTTTTTACGGTATTCACCTGAGGGGTTAGGTCATGTGATATTTTTAAAGAGCAAGTTATTACAGATGCGGCGATACCTAATATGTATACTTTTTTTTATTTATGTAAGTTTTACACAATGATTTCATTTTTGAAACAAAGAAAATCCTGTTTTAGTGTTTCCATAGTATGAGAGCCATAGTTTTTTCAGTTTTTGGGAGATCATCTTAGGTAGGGTATGATTTTTGCGGGATGAGATGACGGTTTGATTGGCACTATTTTGGGGTGCGTATGACTTTTTGATCACTTGCTATTACACTTTTTGTGATGTAAGGTGACAAAAAATGGTTTATTTAGCACAGTTTTTATTTTTTATTTTTTACGGTGTTCATCTGAGGGGTTAGGTCATGTGATATTCTTCATAGAGCCGGTCGATACGCAATCGGCGATACCTAATATGTATACTTTTTTTATTTATGTAAGTTTTACACAATAACAGCTTTTTTAAAACAAAAAAAATTATGTTTTAGTGTCTCCATATTCTGAGCCATATTTTTTTTTATTTTTTGGGCGATTGTCTCATGTAGAAGCTCATTTATTGCGGGATGAGGTGACGGTTAGATTGGTACTATCTTGGTGGGCATACGCCTTTTCGCTTGCTGTTGTACTTTTTGTGATGTAAGGTGACAAAAAAATTGTTTATTTAGCACAGTTTTTATTTTTTATTTTTTACGGTGTTCATCTGAGTGGTTAGGTCATGTGATATGTTTATATAGCCGGGCGATACGGACGCGACGATACCTAATATGTCTACTTTTTTTTTTTCCTATTTTTTACCAATTTCTTTTTACTTTATTTTGGGAAAATTACTTTTTTGTTTATTTTTACTTTAAATGTAAAATTTTTGGGGGGAAAACGTTATTTTTTCAACTTTTTTTTTCACTTTATTTTTTATCCCACTTTGGTACTTCTACTTTTGGGAGTCTCAGTCTAATCCTTTACAATGCATTCCAATACTTCTGTATTGGAATGCATTGGCTGTATGAGTAATACTGTGTGTATTACTCATACAGCTTCCGGCCTGTGAGATCCAGGGGGCTGGATCTCACAGGCTTGTCACAGGAAGGCAGCGCGATGCCAAAGTCAGGCATCCCGCTGCCTCCCCTGCCATCGGGTCCCCCCTACAGCCCCACGGGGACCAGATGGCACCACCGCCTGCCGCAACATGAAAAGCCGCAAACCGCAGGTCTGAATTGTCACGATATGCCCCCATTGTCTAAGATGGGATAACCCCTTTAATGTTTTGGTCTGTAAATAGTATTGTCTAGCTACTGGCTGAAATCTACAGGCTGGAACAACTAACCATAGATATCTGCAACTAGTTGTGAAAAATACATAAAACTTGTTTATTTTTATTCAAGGTAAATTTTAGATATAGATTTTTATGCTGTTTTTGATATTTTAAATAAATTTGTTATATTTATATCTAAAGAGTTGTTCCAATAAATCCAGATAGTGGTGTGCCCTCCATTGTTTATTATAATTGATACAAAATCCGTTGGGATTTGGGTTCCCAAATTGGAGCTGCACCCACGTTTTCCATTGTACATAGTATAAGCCACGCCAAATTGAACTAATTAATTATCATAACTGTGTTACTGAATACTGTGCTGTGCTTTTTCAAATTAAATTCCAAATCGCATGTAAATATTCCAGATAGTTAGTGTTAGATAGTAATAGGGAATTGTGTAGCTGAATAGCTGATAGGGTCCAGTGCAGGGTGTAGTGTAGGTTATAGAGATAGTTAGCTGAAATATATAATCCATATAGTTAGTGTTAGATAGTATAGGTTATAGTGTGTGGCAGGAAAATAAATGTGCAATGTGCATGTGAGAGAGATTTCTCTGCTGTCCGTACATACATGCTACAGAAATAGTGCTGTGATGTCCCAACAATACTAAGTTCAACAATCAGTATTATGACCTGATTAAAGGTGAAGTTGTATGTATTGCGCTACAATATTCGAATCAATAGTGGCGATTTGCGCAATCTCGAATACTTTAAAAAACTCTATCTGCATATTAAGCTATTGTTATGACACGCATGGAATTTTTATGTAAAACAGTGCTGTAATGTACAATTACTTACCGTGATCAGGAGTTCTTCCTCACTATATCGAAAGTTGCTGCCAACCATTTTCATCACTTACGTAGCTAATAGTACGTGCGCGCGCATAATAGCGCAATCGAAGAAAATATCACAAAATCACAAATATGTGGCGAATATTCGAATATTGCCCCTGCCGCTCATCACTAGTTACTGAACACTTTCTATACTGGTGCAAGATAACAGAAGGGATGGATATAGCAGCAAATGCATTTCACATCAGAAGAGCAAATTATAACCATGTTAGGCTGGGTTCACATTACGTGTTTCCCATCCATTTAATGTATACAAAAAACATATACGTTAAACGGATGCATGCGACTGATGCCATGCAATGGCATTTGTTCACCATAGATTTCCATTGTAAAAAAACGTGATGTGAGCCCACCCTTAGTGTTAGTAGATTCAAATTCATCCTGCTTTGGACGAATCCAAATCTTTTTGAGTCTTTCCCTAAACAGTATGGATTTCTGATTGCCATACATTTATTATAGAGTATAGCCTCTGTTGTGGCTGAATGAAGATGGCCGCCAGTAACGCAAAACTATGTGAGTCTTGCACATGCGCCTTTACTGTAAGCTGCAGTGCATGCCAACCTCTATTACACAATTAATATGAACCTGGATTTGTTATCGATTGCGGCACTGGAACAATGGCCCAAAATTGGCCAGTATGCTCTCTCTGTTCTCTCTTGCCCAGCCTCCAGTGTCATTTCTGAGGGTTTTTAGCACACCAGGCATTATGGGAAAAAAACAGGCCAACCTGTTTAAAACAACATTTGTCAAAATGAATGAGGTATGGATCCTTGAGAATTTTCACACTCATCTGGCTGAGGCCAATTATACATCTGCCCTTGCTAACGGTGCCCTATAATGCCGCTGTTTTCCTGTCTACCATCATGTTCTGTACCAGATGGCTGCTGCCGCTGCCACAGCTTCTATTCCCTGCTGCTAATCCCCTACTGCCACTTCCATTACCCCTACTGCCACTAGTGCTACACAGCTGCCACTACTACTACCACCACCCCTAAACAGCTGCACACTGCTGCTTCTGTTGCAGCCACATGCCGCTATTTCCCTACCCTTTCCACATCCATGCTGTATTGCTCCTACTCCCAATTGAAAGGGATAATTTTTCCAGCCACACTTCTGATAGTTTATACTTGTGGATATATAAATACAGGTAGGCATTCTGTCCCCATTAATGCATAATTCTTCTGACATTAACCCCTTCCGGTCCACCCTTGCTCATGTACGGCTCTGTAGGACGTGATTTAAGCCCCGATCAGCAGCAGGGGCCTGGCAGTCACTGCTGAAAACACTGATGCCGGCACTTAACTCTTGTTATGCCGTGGTCAGCGCTGACCGCAGCATGTATGGGGTTTGTGGAGGGATGGGGACACGATGGCTCTGAAGGCAGTCCAATAACTTCCTTAGGCATTGTGTCTACCTTCTACAGAAGCCTGTGAGACCCAGCCCCCTGGGTCTCACCGGCAAGAAGGCTGTCAGTGTATTACAATGGTAATACAGTGACAGCCTATGCATTACATTTCACATGTATTGCAATGCACTGCAAAGGGGATCAGACCCCCAAAAGTTGAAGTCCCACAGTGGGACAGAAAAATAAGTTAAATAAAAGTTAAAAAAAGAGTTTTACATAATAAAAACTAAAAGTTCCAAGTAAAAAAGCACCCTTTTCCCATAATTAAGTTATATCAAATTGGGAAAAAAAGAATAGTACTGTAGACATAATAATTATTGCCGCATCCAATTCGACCAGCTCTATAAAAATATCACATGACCCCCTCACCCCCATAAGGTGTATGCCGTAAAAAAAAAACTGCCAAAACTGCAATTTTTTGGTCACCTTGCCTCACAAAAAGTGTAATACCAAGCGATCAAAAAGTTGTATGCACCCCAAAATGGTACCAATTAATCTGTCACCTTATGCCAAAAGAAATGAGACCGTACATAAGACAATCACTCAAAAATTAAAAAAATATGGCTCTCAGAAAAAGGAAACAAAAACAAGATATTTTTCTTTGCAAAAATGCTTTTACTGTGTAAAACTTAACAAAAATATAAATAACAGACACATTAGATACCACCGCGTCTGTAACAACCAGCTCTATAAAAACATCACATGATATGCCCCCTCAGGTGAATGCTTTAAAAAAAATAATAAACTGGGCCAAAACAGCCATCTTTTGTTATCTTGGCTCACAAAAAGTGTAATACCCAATGATTATAAAGTTGTATGTCCCCCAAAATGGCACCAATCAAATCGTCATCTCATCCCGCAAAAAATGAGCCTGTCTGCCGAACGTCAAGGCGATCTCTGTAAGACGGGAACCTAACACTAAATACTACCTGTTATGCGCCATAATGGCCGCCATAAAGTTCAGGAAGTGTTGGTTCCACATGCATGCTGGATCCACTCTGCCTTTTACCATTTTTGGTGCCAAAATGGCCTCCATTACATTCAAGGGATGCAGATACCAACATGCATGCCAAGCCCACTCCATATTCCAATGAATGTAGTGAGAGCAGGCCACAGCTTTATACTGAAACTAATTAAAATCGAAAAGGAAATGTTAGGGTGGCTCACCCCCTATGACTCTGGATAGGTGCTTGAACCTGAAATTGAATCACACTATTCAATACATACACAATAGACACAATGGAATAAATAGGCAAGCACTCAGACCACCATGGAGCAGGCACACTATTTAATACTAATAATATAGGGTAGATTACAAAAAATCACAATAAAATGCAACAATAAAATATACAATGAATAAAACAATAAAATGCTGTATAAAATCACTAAGGAATAAGGTGCAAGGTAAGTTCCTGTCAAAATAAATATACCAATAAATGTCCTTATGGATGCATCTGGTATTACCACTGAATTGCTGGCAGCCTATTTCTTGTGCACACTTTGGTCTAGCGTTACATCAAAAACAAAAGTAACAGTTTTTTGTAGCCGCAGTATAATAGCAGTGTGCGGATAAATGGTTGCTCACTGAGCACTCACCCCACCTGATGGTATGCAATCTTCACACTGGCTAGTGTGTGCTCAGGTGTATGCATTCCGGGCGGATCAATACCTGCATCGAGGTCAGACTTTCATGCAGTTGCCTGGACTGCCTCTGTGTCCCGCTCCGTGCACAGTTCTCGCGGGAATTTAAATGCGAGGTTACGGGTTTAGATCACTTCTTGCCTTAACCTCTCGTATTGCTGAAGGATCGTCTCACTAGATTCGGTCGTAGAGTTAAAAATCGCATGGCCATGCTTCGATTAATTGTAGAATCTTTCAGAGCATCGGTATACAGCACCAGACGCGTTTCGAGGTCTTGCTGACCTCTTCCTCAGTGGTTATACTCCATATGCTCAGACTCCACTATTTATACTCTACTCAGTGATAAGTAAATTCTGGAGAACGGATCTGTAACGGGGTTCCAAAGGTGCACTCGGTCCCCCATTACCCGCAGACCTGTTGCTTAGCTTTGGGAATGAGGATCTGTGTTTGACCTCATTCCCAGGGCGGTGTTACTAGCTGGGTGGCTCCCTGCTCCTAAGTCTGCCTTGAGCGCCGAGCTGATCACTCGGTGCTCGACTGGTTGGTCTGTCGGTCATGTGACGCTGGCCACGTCACATGACCCTCACTCCCCACTATAAATACAGGCAGCCTGCTGGCCACAGGCTGCCTGTTAATTTAGGTTCCACCTGTGATTTGGTCTTTCCTGGCGTACTTACCTCCTGCTGAATTCCTGACGATCCTCTGCCTGCTCCTTGTGTACTTTGCTGCTCTCCTGGTATTTATGACCCCGGCTTCTCCTGACAATTCTCTGCTTGCTCCCTTTGTACTTTGTAGCTTTCCTGGTATTGACTCGGTCCGTTCACGTCCTGTTGTTTGTCTGTCTGTCATCCCTGCACTTATTCCAAGTTAGGGATTGCCATCCAGTTGTCCCCTGTCATTAGGACTCGCGAGGCAAGTAAGCAGGGCCAGTGGTAGGGTGGAGCGCAGTGGTCACTTCCCTTCCCCCTGTGTGTGTGTGTGAACGCGACCGTTACAGATTAACAGGCCCAATAACCACTGTATTATGAATCCTCTGGTGACCCTGACTGACCATGTCTCTAATCTGACGCAGAGGGTGCAGGAGTTAGGGGAAAAACTCAGATCTTTTGAGTTAGGGCAAGGTTCTTCCACTCCTCAGGCCTCCAGTCCGCATTTTGAGCCCCAGATTAAGCTCCCAGAACCCTTTTTTGGAGACCGGAAGAAGTTTCTCTCTTTTAAGGAGAATTGTAAACTTTACTTCCGTTTGCGCCCCGTGTCCTCTGGCCCCGAGAGTCAACGCGTGGGCATTATCATTTCCCCATTACAGGGTGATCCCCAGGACTGGGCGTTCTCTTAACCTGCTGGCGCCAGTTGTTTATATTCTGTGGAGGGGTTCTTTCAGGCCCTGGGTACCCTCTATGATCAACCAGACAGGGCTCTAGTAGCCGAGACGGCTCTAAAGGCACTGGTTCAGGGCAATCTACCAGCGGAGGATTATTGCACCCAATTTAGAAGGTGGTGTGTCCTCTCAGGATGGAACGAACCAGCCCTGAAGAGTCAGTTCAGGTCAGGTCTGTCTGATAAATTAAAGGATCTTCTGGTCAGTTATCAACTTCCAGAGACCTTAGAGGAGATGATGACCCTTGTTGTCCGACTCGACCGACGGGTTAGAGAGAGACGACAGGAACAACAGTTCTCTTCCCAGATGGTGGTCCAGCCAGAGGCCACCTCTTATTGGTTGTACAGTGAGCTTATGTACCTCAGAGATTTCTCTAACCGTGGGTGTGTGCCACTCAGAGAGATGTTCGCTTTTAGTCCTGGAGAACCTACCGGCTGAGGTGGTACTAGGGTTGCCTTGGCTCCGACTACATAACCCCACTATAGATTGGTCCAATGGGGAGTTGGTGAGATGGGGGCCTAAGTGTGACTCGTGCTTGTCCGTGGTACAGGCTGGGGTCTCAGTAAAGTCTGATACTTTACCCACTGTTGTTATGGAATATTCTGATGTATTCTCATCACCAACCCCGGAGGTTCTACCCCCCCATAGACCTTATGATTGTACCATAGAGCTAGTAGAGGGGGCCAAGTTTCCTAAAGGATGAATTTATAATCTTTCTATGCCCGAACGCAAGGCCATGGAAGATTATATTAAGGAGAGCCTTGGTAAAGGGCATATTAGACCTTCTGTCTCTCCTATGGGGGGCGGGGTTTTTCTTTGTTAAGAAAAAAGATGGTGGTCTTAGGCCATGTATCGATTACCGGAGATTAAATAAAATCACTGTCCAGAATAGATACTCCCTCCCATTGATTCCGGATTTATTTAACCAGGTTCTGGGGGCAACCTGGTTTTCCAAAATTGACCTGAAAGGGGCATACAATCTAATCCGAATCAAGGAGGGAGACGAATGGAAGACGGCGTTCAATACTCCGGTAGGACACTTTGAATATCAGGTGATGCCTTTTGGACTCAGCAATGCCCCAGCTGTGTTCCAAAACTTCATGAATGACATTTTTAGGGAGTTCTTAGGTAAATTTGTTATTGTCTATCTTGACGACATTTTGATATTCTCTCCTGACTTCGAATCCCATGTGTCTCATGTTAAACAAGTATTAGAGGTGTTGAGGGAGAATCAGCTATCCGCTAAACAAGAGAAATGTGTCTTTGGTGTACAGGAGATTCTGTTTCTAGGGCATGTTCTGACTCCTCACGCCTTCAAGATGGATCCTGGTAAGGTACTAGCAATTAAGGAATGGGTAAGACCTTCATCCTTAAAGGCCTCACAACGGTTCTTAGGTTTCGCCAATTACTATCGTAAATTTATTATGAATTTTTCCGTAATTGCTAAACCGTTGACCGACCTTACTAAGAAAGGGCCGGATTTGGAGAATTGGTCTACTGAGGCCATTTCTTCATTTGAAAAATTAAAAAAGGCATTCAGTAGCGCTCCCATTCTGATCCGGCCTGATCAGGAGAAACCTTTTATTGTGGAGGTGGATGCGCCTGAGGACGGCGCAGGAGCAGTCCTTTCACAAGGTCCTGCTAGCCTCACTAATCTGAGACCATGTGCCTTCTTCTCCAGGAAATTCTCTCCCACAGAGAGAAACTACGACATAAGGAATAGGGAGCTGCTGGCCATTAAATGGGCATTTGAGGAGTGGAGGCATTTTCTGGAGGGGGCAAGGCATTGTGTAACTGTTGTCACTGACCATAAAAACCTTATGTTTCTCGAGTCTGCTAAGAGGTTGAATCCCCGTCAAGCCAGATGGGTTCTGTTTTTTACTCGTTTTGATTTTTCCATTACGTTCAGGCCGGGAAGTAAAAATGTGAAGGCGGACGCATTATCTCGGAGCTTCCAGGCTTTTCAACCTACTGAGGTACCACCTGAATCCATCCTGCCAGCAAAAATCTTCTTAGCAGCTCTTACCCAGGATATCTCGGCTCGCATTAGGTCTGAACAACATCTGGCACCGGTATCCACCCCAACAGATAAGTTGTTTGTTCCCGTACAATTTCGTCTCCAGCTGTTGGGTGAGTGTCACGATTCTGCCTTTTGTGGACATCCGGGTGTTGAGGGCACTAAGGATCTGGTTTCTAGATCTTATTGGTGGCCCACTCTAACTAGGGATGTCAAGTCCAACGTGTCAGCCTGTGAGGTTTGTGCCAGGTCATAGACACCTAGGACTCGCCCTGCTGGTAACCTACGACCCCTACCCATTCCCAGTAGACCCTGGTCCCATATCTCGATGGACTTTATAACTGACCTACCGCCGGCGGAGGGTAAGAATGTAGTTTGGGTAGTGGTCGATAGGTTTAGCAAGATGGTCCATTTCATTCCCCTGTCTAAACTTCCGAATGCCAAAACCTTGGCGTCTATTTTTGTGAAAGAAATTTTTCGATTGCATGGTATCCCGGAAAATATTGTTTCTGACAGGGGTGTGCAGTTTGTGTCCAAATTCTGGAGGGCCTTCTGTCAAAAATGTAAAATTTCATTGTCTTTTTCCTCTGCCTACCACCCTGAGAGTAATGGGCAGACTGAACGCCTTAATCAGTCTGTCGAACAATTCTTGAGGTCGTATGTTGCTGATGACCAGCAATTATGGGTGAAATTTCTTCCATTGGCTGAATTTGCTTTGAATAACCGTGTCAATTCTTCTGCTGGGGTTTCACCTTTCTTTTGTAACCATGGTTTCCATCCCCGTTTTCATTCCGGGTCATCCGTCTCCTCCTCTAACCCTGAGGCGGATAAGCTCTCCTCTGAACTGTGCACAGTTTGGGCCCGGGTTCAATCGAACTTAGAAAAGGCTCAAAGTTCTCAGAAACTCAAGGCCGATAGGAGACGTTCAAGGGGGGTGAATTTTCAGGTTGGGGATAAGGTATGGTTGTCCTCCAAGAATCTCTCTCTTAAGGTAGATTCTAAAAAGTTTGCTCCTCGTTTTATTGGACCATATAAGATCACGGAAGTGATTAACCCGGTATCTTTTAGGTTGGAGCTGCCCGAGTCATTCCACATTCATAATGTGGAAAGTCCAGCAGAAATTATATAAACTTATACAGAATAAGGGTAATAATAGAGAAATCAACAAGTCCAGCAATTGTACCCTATTAGATAATTAGATAACTAAATTTAATGAGAAAAATAAACAAACCTCTACATAGTCAATCGGGTGGGCCACATCATAGTAAGACACACTGGGTGAGTGGTGGGGGAGATGTCCCTACCACTGCTACCCTGCTCTGGTCCTCTGCCCAGGGACGTCTCCTTATGGTGGGGACTCCCTGTCCTCGTACCTAGCCTCAATCTCCTGTCTAACCCTGATAAGGTGACAGGTGGAGAGAAACTAGTGTCAGAGTGGCCCCCCAATGGATGACTAGCACAAAAACGAAAAGAGAAATGGAGGTGTCCACTGTATAGAGCCCTCGTGACGAGTTGCCAGGAGGTACAGGGTCCACCTAGTGGTTAAAATACGCAGACAAACACACGCACATGAAAACACTGATATGATAATGAAATGATATACAAAGGATACAGAACAACCCTGACGCGTTTCACGCACAAAATGGGATCATCAGGGGGTAATACGAGGTAGGTAAAGTATAAACAGGAAGCCCAAAAATAAATGTAGCAGGCCCTGTCCAATAATGATGCGTAATTAATAATTGCGTTTAGAAAATTACATCAAGACAACAGACCCAAAATTAATATAAATAAGAATCGATAAATCGGAGCCGAATGGCGGAGTACATACGGTCACTAGGTAGTGAGGTAGGCGATGGAGTAAGATGAACGAATGCAAGATGCAAATCTCTACAGGGAATAAAGATATAGATGGGAACATAAGCGGATATAGGAAATAGCCATGGGAATGCACAGATAGTACTGAATGAATAAATGAATAAATACCTGAAGTAACAGAGGGCACCAATGTCACAAAATGATAAATTGTGAAAGTGCTCATGAAGGGGCATCAAGGGGAAGGATCCCGAACCATAATAGGTATAGCTGTAAGAAACAGAATTATCACCATACTGATATTATTTATTAACCCCTTAACTCTAAGGAATGAAAGTAGAGATAAACTATGATACCTGACAGTCACTCCCACTGTAAAATGATCTTGTAGGGTATGGCTCCTAAGATGTGGAGCTACCAGCCATATAGTGCCTGGGAATGTAATAAGGCTATAATGGTAAACCTGTAGACTGACTATCAAGGAAATATGAGGACAGTGGAGTAGGTACTCACATAGTGCCGACGTCAATATGGAAAGAGGGTCTGGAGCAATGGTAATGGATTCCCCCGCCCTTTAAATGCCCAGCCCGCCACTTGATGGGGGGGCAACAAGCCCCAGGTGGAAAAATAACACCAACAAGCTGCTGATTAATGACTGCACATACAACGGCAGAGATCTTGGGTACCTGCCAGGGAGGTTCATGCTCCTATACTTGTTCGAAAATTTCATTTAGAACACCCTGAAAAGCCATCGCCTGAAGTCTTGGGTCCGGTGGCACCTCGTAAAAGGGGGTGTACTGTAACGGGGTTCCGAAGGTGCACTCGGTCCCCCATTACCCGCAGACTTGTTGCTTAGCTTTGGGAATGAGGATCTGTGTTTGACCTCATTTACAGGGCGGCGTTACTAGCTGGGTGGCTCCTTGCTCCTAAGTCTGCCTTGAGCGCCGAGCTGATCACTCGGTGCTCGACTGGTTGGTCTGTCGGTCATGTGACGCTGGCCACGTCACATGACCCTCACTCCCCACTATAAATACAGGCAGCCTGCTGGCCACAGGTTGCCTGTTAATTTAGGTTCCACCTGTGATTTGGTCTTTCCTAGCGTACTTACCTCCTGCTGAATTCCTGACGATTCTCTGCCTGCTCCTTGTGTACTTTGCTGCTCTCCTGGTATTTATGACCCCGGCTTCTCCTGACAATTCTCTGCTTGCTCCCTTTGTACTTTGTAGCTTTCCTGGTATTGACTCGGTCCGTTCACGTCCTGTTGTTTGTCTGTCTGTCATCCCTGCACTTATTCCAAGTTAGGGATTGCCGTCCAGTTGTCCCCTGTCATTAGGACTCGCGAGGCAAGTAGGCAGGGCCAGGGGTAAGGGTGGAGCGCAGTGGTCACTTCCCTTCCCCCTGTGTGTGTGTGTGTGTACACGACCGTTACAGATTAACTGGCCCAATAACCACTGTATTATGAATCCTCTGGTGACCCTGACTGACCATGTCTTTAATCTGACGCAGAGGGTGCAGGAGTTAGGGGAAAAACTCAGATCTTTTGAGTTAGGGCAAGGTTCTTCCACTCCTCAGGCCTCCAGTCCGCATTTTGGGCCCCAGATTAAGCTCCCAGAAACCTTTTCTGAAGACCGGAAGAAGTTTCTCTCTTTTAAGGAGAATTGTAAACTTTACTTCCGTTTGCGCCCCGTGTCCTCTGGCCCCGAGAGTCAACGCGTGGGCATTATCATTTCCCCATTACAGGGTGATCCCCAGGACTGGGTGTTCTCTTTACCTGCTGGCGCCAGTTGTTTATATTCTGTGGAGGGGTTCTTTCAGGCCCTGGGTACCCTCTATGATCAACCAGACAGGGCTCTAGTAGCCGAGACGGCTCTAAAGGCACTGGTTCAGGGCAATCTACCAGCGGAGGATTGTTGCACCCAATTTAGAAGGTGGTGTGTCCTCTCAGGATGGAACGAACCAGCCCTGAAGAGTCAGTTCAGGTCAGGTCTGTCTGATAAATTAAAGGATCTTCTGGTCAGTTATCAACTTCCAGAGACCTTAGAGGAGATGATGACCCTTGTTGTCCGACTCGACCGACGGGTTAGAGAGAGACGACAGGAACAACAGTTCTCTTCCCAGATGGTGGTCCAGCCAGAGGCCTATCCCAGAGACAATGCTGAGGTCTCCACCGAGGAAACCATGCAGGTTGGCATGACCCGAGGGAATCTTCGCCGCAGACGTGGAGAATGCTTTTACTGTGGAGATCCTGACCATTGGATCAACCAGTGTCCTAAGAAGGTCCTCTGTCAAGTCTCCTAAGGCAAGGCAACCTAAAGACCAGGTACACCATGAATTTTCTAAATGTAAGCTTTCGGTACCCATTACGATTTCTCTGGGAGTAGATAAATGGCCGGGTAAGGCCTTTATTGATTCTGGCTCAGCGGCTAGCTTTTTTGACTCTGAGTATGCTGTAAGATTGGGTATTCCTATGTTTGCCTTACCAACTCCTATCCATGTCATGGCTATTGATGCTACTCCTCTTATTGGTGGTACAGTGAGCTTATGTACCTCAGAGATTTCTCTAACCGTGGGTGTGTGCCACTCAGAGAGATGTTCGCTTTTAATCCTGGAGAACCTACCGGCTGAGGTGGTACTAGGGTTGCCTTGGCTCCGACTACATAACCGATTGGTCCAATGGGGAGTTGGTGAGATGGGGGCCTAAGTGTGACTCGTGCTTGTCCGTGGTACAGGCTGGGGTGTCAGTAAAGTCTGATACTTTACCCACTGTTGTTATGGAATATTCTGATGTATTCTCATCACAAAACCCCAGAGGTTCTACCCCCCCATAGACCTTATGATTGTACCATAGAGCTAGTAGAGGGGGCCAAGTTTCCTAAAGGACGAATTTATAATCTTTCTATGACCGAACGCAAGGCCATGGAAGATTATATTAAGGAGAGCCTTGGTAAAGGGCATATTAGACCTTCTGTCTCTCCTATGGGGGCGGGGTTTTTCTTCATTAAGAAAAAAGATGGTGGTCTTAGGCCATGTATCGATTACCGGAGATTAACCTCCTCAGGACCGCCGTACGCAGGATTGTGTCTTTGCGGCGGTCCTGTTTCTCTGGGTGGACGCGCCCAGAGACGCGAGATTTCGGGTATTGCCGGCCCGCGAGTGCGCATTGCGGGCCGGCAAAAGTTAGAGTAGTATTGCATCAGCAACCTGCCAGCCAATGATCGTCGCTGGCAGGTTGTTGATTTTTAAAAAATCGAATCACAAGCCATATAACAGATCATATTAGTAAATATGATCTGTTATATGGCTTCTCTGCTCCTCTGCTGGTCCTTTTCGTCGGTTGGATCCAGCAGAGGAGCAGACTGAACTGTGAGTACACACCAAACACTGCCCTTAGCCCCTGATCACCATCCATCACCCCCATCATCCAAATTAACCCCTTGATCGCCCCCTGTCAATCACTTAGTGAAAGACAAAAAGTGATCAGTGTAAACTGTCACTTTTTTTTCCACTAGTATTGGCTGTTAGGTTTTAGGATTAGTTTAGGCCCCTTGGTTAGGTAGTTTAGGGATCAGTTAGCGCCCAGCCCACCGCACTCACTTTTATTCGCTGTTTAGCGTATCACTAATCAGCATTTGTACTTTAATGTGGGCCCCTTTGCCCACCTAGGCTGCAAAAAAGTGTCACACATGTGGTATCTCCGTATTCAGGAGAAGTTGGGGGATGTGTTTTGGGGTGTCATTTTACATATACCCATGCTGGGTGAGAGAAATATCTTGGCAAAAGACAACTTTTCCCATTTTTTTATACAAAGTTGGCATTTGACCAAGATATTTATCTCACCCAGTATGGGTATATGTAAAATGACACCCCAAAACACATTCCCCAACTTCTCCTGAATACGGAGATACCACATGTGTGACACTTTTTTGCAGCGTAGATGCGCAAAGGGGCCCAAATTCCTTTTAGGAGGGCATTTTTAGACATTTGGATACCAGACTTCTTCTCACGCTTTGGGGCCCCTAAAATGCCAGGGCAGTATAAATACCCCACATGTGACCCCATTTTGGAAAGACGACACCCCAAGGTATTCAATGAGGGGCATGGCGAGTTCATAGAAAAAAAAAATTTTTGGCACAAGTTAGCGGAAATTGGTTTTTTAGATTTTTTTTCTCACAAAGTCTCCCTTTCCGCTAACTTGGGACAAAAATTTCAATCTTTTATGGACTCAATATGCCCCTCAGCAAATACCTTGGGGTGTCTTCTTTCCAAAATGGTGTTATTTGTGGGGTGTTTGTACTGCCCTGGCATTTGAGGGTCTCCGCAATCATTACATGTATGGCCAGCATTAGGAGTTTCTGCTATTCTCCTTATATTGAGCATACAGGTAATGAGATTTTTTTTTTCCGTTCAGCCTCTGGGCTGAAAGAAAAAAATGAACGGCACAGATTTCTTCATTCGCATCGATCAATGTGGATGAAAAAATCTCTGCCAAAAAAAGAAAAAGGAGGGGAAAGGCGTCTGCCAGGACATAGGAGCTCCGCCCAACATCCATACCCACTTAGCCCGTATGCCCTGGCAAACCAGATTTCTCCATTCACATCAATCGATGTGGATGAATAAATCCTTGCCGGGATTTTTTTTTTTATATATACAAAGTGTTTGCCAAAGTATATGAACACCGCCACCTCCTCAGCTCATATGCCTCGGCAAACGTATCTTTTACTGCAGAGGAGAAATCTCGTCTTGCAGCGCCGCATACACCGACTTGCGTGTAATCTGACAGCAGCGCAATGCTTCTGTCAGAATGCACATCAGTGCTGCAGCTAGTCGATCGGTTGGTCCACCTGGAAGGTAAAAAAAAAAAGAAAAAACCAGGCCACAACACAATAATTTTATTAACTTTGGAAGAGAACATATAAACTTTAACTTTTTGAACTGAACATTAACCTTTTGTTTTTTTTACCTTTATTAGAGCAAACCTCTCCTTCCCCATGGGTCAATGTGCAAAGCGCAAATCGCCCAAAGATGTGGCGAAGTGCATTATGCACTTTGTCCCATGTGAAAGGAGACGTTTGCAGCAGCTGTGAGTGAATGGGCCCTAATAGCCCTGTGTGCCTGTCCTGTGAGATGTGATCCCTATGCTAGGTGTACCTGTGTGTGGTACTTCCGGAAACACTCTCCATAGCATAGGGCAGGGTGGTCAGGACAGTCAGGACAGAAATAGCGGGTGTCACGCCTTATTCCACTCCTGCTACAGACACAACATTTTTTTCGGGGTGGCGGTTGGGTTGAGGTACCAGCAACGATACTGGGGAAATGTCGCTCGTGTAGACGGCTAACTGCACTGGTGGATGGGGCCACGGAACCTCCTGGATAAAGGAGGTTCTCGATGATCTCTTCCTGGAATTTGAGGAAGGATCCTGTTCTCCCAGCCTTACTGTAGAGAACAAAACTATTATAGGCAGCCAATTGAATTAAATATACAGACACCTTCTTATACCAGCGTCTGGTTCTGCGGGAAACTAAATAGGGAGCCAACATCTGGTCATTGAAGTCCACCCCTCCCATGAGCGCATTATAGTCGTGGACTGAGAGGGGCTTTTCAATGACACGGGTTGCCCTTTCAATTTGGATTGTCGTGTCTGCGTGAATGGAGGAGAACGTCACGCTTGTCTCTCCATTTCACCGCGAGCAGTTCTTCGTTACACAAGGCAGCCCTCTCCCCCCTTGCAAGACGGGTGGTAACGAGCCGTTGGGGGAAGCCCGCGCGACTAGTTCGCGCGGTGCCACAGGCGCAAATCCGTTCTAGAAACAAATGCCTAAAGAGGGCCACACTTGTGTAAAAATTGTCCACATAAAGATGGTACCCCTTGCCGAATAAGGGTGACACCAAGTCCCAGACTGTCTTCCCACTGCTCCCCAGGTAGTCAGGGCAACCGACCGGCTCCAGGGTCTGATCTTTTCCCTCATAGATCCGAAATTTGTGGGTATAGCCTGTGGCCCTTTCACAGAGCTTATACAATTTGACCCCATACCGGGCACGCTTGCTTGGGATGTATTGTTTGAAGCCAAGGCGCCCGGTAAAATGTATTAGGGACTCGTCTACGCAGATGTTTTGCTCGGGGGTATACAAATCTGCAAATGTCTGGTTGAAATGGTCTATGAGGGGCCGAATTTTGTGGAGCCGGTCAAAAGCTGGGTGGCCTCTGGGACGGGAGGTGGTGTTGTCGCTAAAATGCAGGAAACGCAGGATGGTCTCAAATCGTGTCCTGGACATAGCAGCAGAGAACATGGGCATGTGATGAATTGGGTTCGTGGACCAATATGACCGCAATTCATGCTTTTTAGTTAGACCCATGTTGAGGAGAAGGCCCAGAAAAATTTTAAGTTCAGAAACTTGGACTGGTTTCCACCGGAAAGACTGGGCATAAGAGCTTCCCGGGTTGGCGGATATAAATTGTGTGGCATACCGGTTTGTCTCTGCCACGACTAAGTCCAAGAGCTCCGCAGTCAAGAACAGCTCAAAAAATCCCAGGGCCGAACCGATCTGAGCCGTCTCAACCCGAACTCCAGACTGGGCGGTGAAAGGGGGAACTACAGGTGCGGCTGAAGTTGGTGACTGCCAATCAGGGTTTGCCAGCACCTCAGGGATTCTAGGGGCTCTACGGGCCTGTCTGTGCGGTGGCTGCGACAGGGTAACTACTGCACGTGCCACCGTACCAGCTTCAACTGCCCTTCTGGTGCTCGCCACGTCACCATGTTGTACGGCAGTGCTGGTACTAGGTCCAGGAAGGGCTGCGCTGCTGGTGTATGCCTCACCACGTAATCCGGCAGCGACAGCCCCACTCTGCTGCTCTTGAAACGGATCCTGCACAACCTGTGGTCTAGCGACACGGGGCCTGGTACGCCTGGTTCTATCAGGGACCTCCACCTCCTCGTCCGAACTTTGGGTCAGAGAGCCACTGCTTTCTACAGGTTCATATTCTGACCCGCTAGATTCATCAGATGAGGGTTCCCACTCCTCATCCGACTGGGTCAGAATCCTGTAGGCCTCTTCAGAAGAATACCCCCTGTTTGCCATTTGGACTACTAAATTTAGGGGTATTCCCTGAGACTACCCAAGAAAAAAAGCAAGCCTGTCTTACAAAGGGGAGGCTAGCGAAGTACCGGAGGCCGCTGCGGTTGATAAAAAATATCAAAACTGATTTTTTTATCGCCGCAGTTCGTGTAAAGTGATTGTGCAGTGATCAAAAAACAAAAAAAATTTTGTCACTGCGGCGGGGCGGGAGTGGGTGAACGCACGTGTGGGCGACCGATCAGGCCTGATCGGGCAAACACTGCGTTTTGGGTGGAGGGCGAACTAAAGTGACACTAATACTATTATAGATCTGACCGTGATCAGTTTTGATCACTTACAGATACAAGTGACCCCATTTTGGAAAGAAGACACCCCAAGGTATTCCGTGAGGGGCATGGCGAGTTCCTAGAATTTTTTATTTTTTGTCACAAGTTAGTGGAAAATTATGATTTTTCTTTTTTTTTTTTTTTTTACAAAGTCTCATATTCCACTAACTTGTGACAAAAAATAAAAACTTCCATGAACTCACTATGCCCATCAGCGAATACCTTGGGGTGTCTTCTTTCCAAAATGGGGTCACTTGTGGGGTAGTTATACTGCCCTGGCATTCTAGGGGCCCAAATGTGTGGTAAGGAGTTTGAAATCAAATTCTGTAAAAAATGACTGGTGAAATCCGAAAGGTGCTCTTTGTAATGTGGGCCCCTTTGTCCACCTAAGCTGCAAAAAAGTGTCACACATGTGGTATCTCCGTATTCAGGAGAAGTTGGGGAATGTGTTTTGGGGTGTCATTTTACATATACCCATGCTGGGTGAGAGAAATATCTTGGCAAAAGACAACTTTTCCCATTTTTTTATACAAAGTTGGCATTTGACCAAGATATTTATCTCACCCAGCATGGGTATATGTAAAATGACACCCCAAAACACATTCCCCAACTTCTCCTGAATACGGAGATACCACATGTGTGACACTTTTTTGCAGCCTAGGTGGGCAAAGGGGCCCACATTGCAAAGAGCACCTTTCGGATTTCACCAGCCATTTTTTACACATTTTGATTTCAAACTCCTTACCACACATTTGGGCCCCTAGAATGCCAGGGCAGTATAACTACCCCACAAGTGACCCCATTTTGGAAAGAAGACACCCCAAGGTATTCCGTGAGGGGCATGGCGAGTTCCTAGAATTTTTTATTTTTTGTCACAAGTTAGTGGAAAATGATGATTTTTTTTTTTTTCTTACAAAGTCTCATATTCCACTAACTTGTGACAAAAAATAAAAACTTCTATGAACTCACTATGCCCATCAGCGAATACCTTGGGGTGTCTTCTTTCCAAAATGGGGTCATTTGTGGGGTAGTTATACTGCCCTGGCATTCTAGGGGCCCAAATGTGTGGTAAGGAGTTTGAAATCAAATTCTGTAAAAAATGACAGGTGAAATCCGAAAGGTGCTCTTTGGAATGTGGGCCCCTTTGCCCACCTAGGCTGCAAAAAAGTGTCACACATGTGGTATCTCCGTATTCAGGAGAAGTTGGGGAATGTGTTTTGGGGTGTCATTTTACATATACCCATGCTGGGTGAGAGAAATATCTTGGCAAAAGACAACTTTTCCCATTTTTTTATACAAAGTTGGCATTTGACCAAGATATTTATCTCACCCAGCATGGGTATATGTAAAATGACACCCCAAAACACATTCCCCAACTTCTCCTGAATACGGAGATACCACATGTGTGACACTTTTTTGCAGCCTAGGTGGGCAAAGGGGCCCACATTCCAAAGAGCACCTTTCGGATTTCACCAGCCATTTTTTTCCAGAATTTGATTTCAAACTCCTTACCACACATTTGGGCCCCTAGAATCCCAGGGCAGTATAACTACCCCACAAGTGACCCCATTTTGGAAAGAAGACACCCCAAGGTATTCGCTTATGGGCATAGTGAGTTCATGGAAGTTTTTATTTTTTGTCACAAGTTAGTGGAATATGAGACTTTGTTTGAAAAAAAAAAAAAAACATCATTTTCCGCTAACTTGTGACAAAAAATAAAAAGTTCTATGAACTCACTATGCCCATCAGCGAATACCTTAGGGTGTCTACTTTACGAAATGGGGTCATTTGTGGGGTGTTTGTACTGTCTGGCCATTCTAGAACCTCAGGAAACATGACAGGTGCTCAGAAAGTCATAGCTGCTTCAAAAAGCGGAAATTCACATTTTTGTACCATAGTTTGTAAACGCTATAACTTTTACCCAAACCATTTTTTTTTTTACCCAAACATTTTTTCTTATCAAAGACATGTAGAACAATAAATTTAGAGCAAAATTTATATATGGATGTCGTTTTTTTTTGCAAAATTTTACAACTGAAAGTGAAAAATGTCATTTTTTTGCAGAAAAATCGTTAAATTTCGATTAATAACAAAAAAAGTAAAAATGTCAGCAGCAATGAAATACCACCAAATGAAAGCTCTATTAGTGAGAAGAAAAGGAGGTAAAATTCATTTGGGTGGTAAGTTGCATGACCGAGCAATAAACGGTGAAAGTAGTGTAGTGCAGAAGTGTAAAAAGTGGCCTGGTCTTTCAGGGTGTTTAAGCACTGGGGGCTGAGGTGGTTAAATAAAATCACTGTCCAGAATAGATACTCCCTCCCATTGATTCCAGATTTATTTAACCAGGTTCTGGGGGCAACCTGGTTTTCCAAAATTGACCTGAAAGGGGCATACAATCTAATCCGAATCAAGGAGGGAGACGAATGGAAGACGGCGTTCAATACTCCGGTAGGACACTTTGAATATCAGGTGATGCCTTTTGGACTCAGCAATGCCCCAGCTATGTTCCAAAACTTCATGAATGACATTCTTAGGGAGTTCTTAGGTAAATTTGTTATTGTCTATCTTGACGACATTTTGATATTCTCTCCTGACTTCGAATCCCATGTGTCTCATGTTAAACAAGTATTAGAGGTGTTGAGGGAGAATCAGCTATCCGCTAAACAAGAGAAATGTGTCTTTGGTGTACAGGAGATTCTGTTTCTGCTTGCTCCCTTTGTACTTTGCAGCTTTCCTGGTATTGACTCGGTCCGTTCACGTCCTGTTATTTGTCTGTCTGTCATCCCTGCACTTATTCCAAGTTAGGGATTGCCGTCCAGTTGTCCCCTGTCATTAGGACTCGCGAGGCAAGTAGGCAGGGCCAGGGGTAAGGGTGGAGCGCAGTGGTCACTTCTCTTCCCCCTGTGTGTGTGTGTGTACGCGACCGTTACAGGATCTCAAAACGAGATCTTCTTATAATCACTAGTTGGATCAGTGCTATGGATTGGGTAAATAATAGGTCATTCCATTCTTTATCAAACTCCTCTGAGTTTAAATCTTGTGCAGGAGTCTTATTGATCAGAAGACCCTTTGGTATTTTCCCCAATTCAATGCACTGTGTAAATTCAAATGCACAGATAAAACTCCTTGACAAAGGCTTAAAATTTGACCCCACTGAAAAAATTTATAAGTTCGACACATAAGTTGATATCCAAAAATTCATTCGCAAACTCTGTTTAAAAAAGTATCATTTAAAAAATCTGATATCCATCCAAGCAGATAGCACCAAACAAGATTCCATAAAACATACAAATTTACGGAATAAATCCATGAAATTCCCAAGAAATGAGATTAGCTATGAAATAGCTACATTTCAAAAGAGTGTTGAAAGTGATTTACAAAAAATAAAATAAGGATACATTAAAAAGAATAATTTAAATAACAGAGAAATACAGGCTATTAACTGCTTGCGGTCACACTAACGCCGATAGGCGGCACTCTCAGGTCTCAGCGACGCCTATTGGCGTCATCTCGCGAGACCCGAGATTTCCTGTGAACGCACACTCACAGGAGCGCGCGTTCACAGGATCGCATAGCAAACAAGTTGATCTACAGCCTGCCAGCGCTGATCAATTACTGGCAGGCTGTAGATGTTAAAAAAATTGCATCAGAAAGGTATATTAGACGCTGTTTTGTTAACAGCGTCTGATATACCTGCTACCTGGTCCTCTGGTGGTCCCTTTTGCTTGGATCGACCACCAGAGGACAAAGGCAGCTCTGTAAGTAGCACCAATCACCACACTACACTACACACCGCCCCCCCTGTCACTTATTAACCCCTTATTAACCCCCTGATCACTCCATATAGACTCCCTGATCACCCCCCTGTCATTGATCACCCCCCTGTAAGGCTCCATTCAGACGTACGTATGTGTTTTGCGGATCCGCGGATCCACGGATCCGCAAAATACGGACACCGGCAATGTGCTTTCCGCATTTTGCGGATCTGCACATTGCCAGAACTATATAGAAAATGCCTTTTCTTGTCCGCAATTGCGGACAAGAAAAGGACATGTTCTATATTTTTGCGGAACGGAAGTGCGGACCCGGAAGTGCAGATCCGCAATTCCGGATCCGAGCGGGACAAAGTCTGTCCCCATAGAAATGAATGGGTCCGCAATTCCGTTTCGCAAAATGCGGAACAGAATTGCAGACGTGTAAATGGGGCCTAAGGGTTCCTTATCACCGCCAGTTAGTTAGCTACTTGTTAGGTAGTTAGCGCCCGGCCCACCGCACCGCAGTCACTGATTAGTCTCTGATTAGCGTCATCGCTGTCGCTAATCAGCACTAGTACTATATAGTATCTGTAAGTGATCAAGACTGATCGCAATCAGATCTATATCAGTACATTAGGGTCACCTTAGGCTCTACAAAAAAACGCAGTGTTCGCCCGATCAGGCCTGATCTTGTGCGCACACTTGCGTTCTTGTGCGCACACTTGCCCCACTGCAGTGACAGAATATTTTTTTTTCGGATCACTGCAAAAACACCGTAAAATCGCTGCGGCGCTATAAAGATCACTTTTTTCACTTTTTGGATCTTTATTAGCGATTGCAGCTTTTTTTTTTTTTTTTCACTTTTTTTGGCAGAGATTTTTTCATCCACATTGATCGATGCGAATTAAGAAATCTGTGCCGTTCATTTTTTCTTTCAGCCCAGAGGCTGAACGGAAAAAAATAATCTCATTACCCGTATGCTCAATATAAGGCCTCATGCACACGACCGTGCCGTTTTTTGCGGTCCGCAAACCGTGGATCCGCAAAAAACAGAAGGCAAAATAAATGCCTATTCTTGTCCGCAAAGCGAAGACAAGAATAGGACATGTTATATTTTTTTAGCGGGGCCGCGGAACGGAGCCACCGATGCGGACAGCACACGGAGTGCTGTCCGCATCTTTTGTGGCCCCATTGAAATGAATGGGTCCGCATCCGAGCCGCCAAAACGGCGGCTCGGATGCGGACCCAAACAACGGTCGTGTGCATGAGGCCTAAGGAGAATAGCAGAAACTCCTAATGCTGGCCATACATGTAATGATTGTGGAGACCCTCAAATGCCAGGGCAGTACAAACACCCCACAAATGACCCCATTTTGGAAAGAAGACACCCCAAGGTATTCGCTGAGGGGCATATTTAGTCCATGAAAGATTGAACTTTTTGTCACAAGTTAGCGGAAAGGGAGACTTTGTGAGAAAAAACAAAAAAAAATCAATTTCCGCAAACTTGTGCCAAAAAAAAAAAATCTTCTATGAACTCGCCATGCCCCTCACGGAATACCTTGGGGTGTCTTATTTCCAAAATGGGGTCACATGTGGGGTATTTATACTGCCCTGGCATTTTAGGGGCCCTAAAGCGTGAGAAGAAGTCTGGAATCCAAATGCCTAAAAATGTCCTCCTAAAATGTACTCGTTGGACTTTCGGCCCCTTTGCGCATCTTGGCTGCAAAAAAGTGTCACACATGTGGTATCGCCGTACTCAGGAGAAGTAGGGCAATGTGTTTTGGGGTGTATTTTTACATATACCCATACTGTGTGTGAGAAATATCTCTGTAAATTGACAACGTTTTATAAAAAAAATGGAAAAAGTTGTCATTTACAGAGATATTTCTCACACACAGTATGGGTATATGTAAAAATACACCCAAAAACACATTGCCCTACTTCTTCAGAGTACGGCGATACCACATGTGTGACACTTTTTTGCATCCTAGGTGCGCAAAGGGGCCCAAATTCCAATGAGTACTTTTAGGATTTCACAGGGCATTTTTACGCATTTGGATTCCAAACTACTTCTCACGCTTTAGGGCCCCTAAAATGCGAGGGCAGTATAAATACCCCACAAGTGACCCCATTTTAGAAAGAAGACACCCCAAGGTATTCCGTGAGGGGTATGGTGAGTTCATGTAAAAAAAAAAAAATTGTCACAAGTTAGTGGAATATGAGACTTTGTAAGAAAAAAAAAAAAAAAATATTTCCGCTAACTTGTGACAAAAAAAAAATCATCTATATACTCGCCATGCCCCTCACGGAATACCTTGGGGTGTCTTCAAAATGGGGTCACTTGTGGGGTATTTATACTGCCCTGGCATTTTAGGGGCCCTAAAGCGTGAGAAGTAGTTTGGAATCCAAATGCGTAAAAATGCCCTGTGAAATCCTAAAGGTACTCTTTGGAATTTGGGTCCCTTTGCGCACCTAGGCTGCAAAAAAGTGTCACACATGTGGTATCGCCGTACTCAGAAGAAGTAGGGCAATGTGTTTTGGGGTGTATTTCTACATATACCCATACTGTGTGTGAGAAATATCTCTGTAAATGACAACTTTTTAAAAATTTTTATACAAAGTTGTCAATTTACAGAGATATTTCTCTCACCCAGCATAGGTATATGTAAAAATACACCCCAAAACACATTGCCCTACTTCTTTTGAGTACGGCGATACCACATGTGTGACACTTTTTTGCAGCCTAGGTGCGTAAAGGGGCCGAAAGTCCGAGTATCTTTAGGCTTTACAGGGTTGCTCACAATTTAGCCCCGCCCAAAATGCCAGAACAGTAACCACACCCCACAAATGACCCCATTTCGGAAAGTAGACACCCGAAGGTATTCACTGAGGGGCATAGTGAGTCCGTGGGAGCTTTTTTTTTTTTTTGCCAGAAGTTAGCAGAAATGGAAACTTTATTATTTTTTCCTCAGAAAGTGTCATTTTCCGCTAACTTGTTCAAAAAAATTAAATCATACATGAACTCACCATGCCCCTCTGTGAATACTTTGGGGTGTCTTCTTTCTAAAATGGGGTCATTTGGGGGGTATTTATACTATACTGGCATTCTAGCACCTCAAGAAACATGACAGGTGCTCAGAAAGTCAGAGCTGCTTCAAAATGCGGAAATTCACATTTTTGTACCAT
Organism: Bufo bufo; assembly: GCF_905171765.1. NCBI lineage: Eukaryota > Metazoa > Chordata > Amphibia > Anura > Bufonidae > Bufo > Bufo bufo. The sequence goes on from NC_053393.1 coordinate 364,086,114, forward strand.
AGTTTGTAAACGCTATAACTTTTGCGCAAACCAATAAATATACACTTATTGGATTTTTTTTTAATCAAAGACATGTAGCACAATAAATTCTGACACAAACTTGTATAGAAATGTAATTATATTTGAACAATTTTACCAGAAAAAGTTAAAAATACAATTTTTTTTAGAAAATTGCGGTCTATTTTGATTAATATCAGGAAAAACGAAAAATGTCAGCAGCAATCAAATACCACCAAAAGAAAGCTGTATTTGTGAGAAGAAAAGGAGGTAAAATTCATTTTGGTGCCAAGTTGCATGACCGAGCAATATTCCGTTAAAGTTGTGAAGTGCCAATTTGTAAAAAAGGGCCTGGTCACAAGGGGGTATAAACCTGTGGTCCTTAAGTGGTTAAACAGCTTCAGAAACAAGCCCATATTACGATACGTCCGGTGGATAAAGGAGGGGCAGTGGTGATCCTCGATACAGTTTATTATAATAAGGAATGTAACAGCCAAATTTCTGATACTGATACATACCTGAAACTTAAAAAGGACCGTGTGGAGAATTTCCACGGGACCTTGAAGGATTACTGTGGTAAAGGTTTGGACGCAGGTATATTGTCCAAACAAGAACACAACTTCATCTTGGGCACGCAGCGAAGACTTCCTGTCTTTTACTGCCTGCCCAAGATCCACAAAAATCCGAAAGAACCATCTGGCCGCCCTATAATATCGGGGATAGGATCGTTAACATCTAATCTTTCAAAATATATTGACACTCTGTTACAACCCGTAGTTAAAAAGATGAGTTCCTATATCAAAGATACAACGCACATTATACAGACTCTTGAAAAATTGGAAATCCAAACTGACTGGATTATGGGGACATTGGACATCAAGTGCCTATATACAGTCATAAATCATCAACAAGGGATGGAGGTGATCAAATCCCAGTTGATATTAGATGGTTCATTGGATCTTCTCCAAATAGATTTTATAGTGGATGGTATAGGGTATATTTTAAACCACAATTATTTTTTCTTTGAGGGGGAATATTTCCTCCAGAAACGGGGCATGGCCATGGGGACCAGGTTTGCCCCCAGCTATGCCAACCTGTTCCTGGCCGACTGGGAGCGGGTTACCATAGGGCCAAGGCTGGGAGCGGACCTGGCCCTATGGAGTCGCTACATAGATGATGTAATATTCATCTGGAAAGGCACAGAAGACACTTTAAGGGATTTTTTAAAAGAAATAAACAATAATACAAGAAATTTGACCTTTACATCAAATGTTAATAAGATGAATACAGAATTCCTGGATTTGCAAATTTCTAGACAGGATAGAAAATATGTTTGCAGCACCTTCCAGAAACCAACGTCCAAAAACAGTTTTATACTCTTTTCTAGCTGTCACTTGCCGAACTGGCTAATAAAAATTCCGGTGGGGCAGTTATGCCGGATTAAAAGAAACTGTACGGATGAGAGCAAGTTTGAAGAGGAGGCCATAAAAATGAAAGATACATTTTTTAACAAGGAATATCCTGAAGAAATAGTCAATAGTGCATTGGATCGGGTTAAGAGGTTAGAGAGAGAGACTTTCTTCTCTGATAATAAAAATGAGAATATAAATGCAACATTAAAAGAAATGGAACTGAGTTATATTACCATTCAATGCACATTATAAGAAAGTCCAATATATTTTGAAACAACATTGGCATTATATATTGGACGACAAAACAATAGGCCATTTGTTACCAAAGGTTCCTTTGATATCTTTCACGAAAGTGCCCAATTTAGGCCTCAAAATAGCGCCCTCTGTCAAGCAACAAAAGGGTAAGAAAATTTCTATGTTTCAAAACTGAACAAATATGAATGGTTTCTTTAGGTGTGGGAGATGCACTGAGTGTAAGAACACAATATTCCCTAAAAGAACATTAGAAATAATATCTACACAAAATTCGTTCTCTTGGAAAATTAGGGATAGTATATCCTGCAACTCCTCCAGTGTCATCTAGATTATCCAGTGCCCATGTCAGAAACAATATATTAGACGAACAAAACGACCATTAAAAACAAGAATATCTGAACATATGACCAAGATTAAGAATGGGTTCGACAAACACTGTTTGTCGAGACACTTTAGGGAATTCCATAATAAAGACCCTACCCTGCGAAACTGGAGAAGGTGGATCGACACTGGAGGGGTGGTGATCATATTCATCGAATGTCTAGGATTAAATCTAGACAAATCTATGAGTTTGGGAGTTTGCTTCCAGCAGGTCTTAATGCTGAACTAGATATCTTTGGCTTCTTGTAAGGGGATGTGGGTGCCTGCCTTTGATGGAAGACAGCGGTGTTGATATTTTAGTGACGCTGCGGTCCCCTCGGATGCAGGCCTCCATCCCATTACACCTGCAGGATCCCATGGGTCGACTGTTCATCGATTGTTTATTGAATTACTCAATTGTCGATTGTCATCCAAATAATGATTTTACATCCCAATATGTATGTCAGGGGCATAGCTAGAAATGCATGGGCCCCATAGCAAAAAATGTCATGGGCTCCCCCCCCCCCCACCTTCCAGCCCCACATATCTATCGGGCCTCCCACCACCCCTTCCAGAGCTCCCACCTGAACACCCATCCTAGATCTTCCACCGCCATGAGCTGCGCCGGAGCTCTGCCCCAATCCCCATTATAGTCAATGGGGACGGAGCAGCGGTCCAGCGAAATAGCGGCAGGACGGATCCGTCCTGCCGCAAGTGTAAGAGTACCCTTAGTCTGTCATATAAGAAGGGGGAGGAGAAACCCCAGAACTAGAGTGTTCTTCCCAAAAGAAGGAAGGGGCGCCCTCCTTATCACTGCTGGCATCTCTTTTTAACTTCAGATCATCAGACTCTCACTTACTAATTACAGCACACACCTCTTTAGTGTCCACCATCACACAGGGGAGGGAAGAAACCCCAGTTGGGGGGCACACTCTAGTACTGGGGTTTCTTCCCTCCCCTGTCTGATGGTGGACACTACAGGGGTGTGTGCTGTAAATTTGTAATTAGTGAGAGTCTGATGATCCCCACACCCTCCTTCACTTCAGGTCTGCAGGCAGCTCTTTTTAACTTCAGAATTCAGATCATTATCAAGTTCAACATCATCACGATACTGTACTGATCATCATAATCTTCTGAACCTTAGTTCTAAGTTCTCACAATTCTTTTTCACTTAATCACTTACTTTTAGACTGAGGCACACTGGCACAGTCAGAACAGAAGCAGCTGCTACAGTAGGCACTTTGCAGCTGCAGGCACAGGCACAGAGGCAGGACTGGAGACAGTGGAGTGGACGCCGGAGTGGAGTGGAGACAACTGACCAGTTGAGGAGGAGGGAGCAGACTGGAGAAGGGTCGGACCCCGGCCCTTACCCCTCCACCGCGGCCTCTCTCATCTGCTGCCCGGCCCCGTCGTGCCCTCACTGCCCTGCTCTCTCCTGACTCCTCCCCGTCCCCAGCCAGGCCCGAGCCGGCCCGGGCCGCGGACCGCCCACGGACGGGCCGGCAAGTGGATGTAATTTTATTTTTATTTTTGTTAATTAACAGGCCCGGGCGGGCCCCCAGTGGCGTAGGGCCCCATAGCCACTGCTATGGTTGCTATGGCGATCCCTACGCCTACGCCATTTATGTCTTTTTAGGCATTTTTTTATATTTGTTATAATATTGTTTATTGACTTAATGGGATGGAAGAACCTCCTTCCGGCTTCCCACTTAACATCCTAACTTCCCCTAAATAACGCAACAGCCATTGTAGTGGTAAAATATGGCCGTAGCAGCCACCTTTATTAACTTACATAAAACATCCTTTTAACATAATACACATTTTCCAACCATAATAAATAACAGATCATCATTTAAACTTGTAAAACCGCTGTTATCCTTTACGAGAGATCCTGGGAGGCAACCCCAAGCACGTTGTATTCCGTCATCCAATTCCTTATGACTTTCCTTGCCCTTGGCCGCATTTCACCGACCCAAGGACACCTGTTCCACAAACTTCCAAGTATTCAACTCCCTAGGCCTTCTTAGCCTACAGGAGCCGCACCCACCATATTTACCTCCAAGAGACGCGTATCACACTATATAACGCATCTCTTAGCCATGAATTGCCCCCCAGGATCCCATATCCAACACTGCCCTGCAAAGAACATGTAACCAACCCCAAGCAAAACCGTCAAATACAAATAACAAATAAAAGGGGGTGGGTGGGCGGGAACTTATTCCTGGTCTATCTCTACCACTTCCTACTCTTCCTTCCCTCTCTCCTATATACTGCCCGCGAAACTCTGTCCCTGGCTCCGCCCCCACTCTAACTCCCGTCTAGCCCCTTTCCACTTTTAACCCCTGCTCTGCCTACAGTCTTCCCCCCCAAGTCAATGGCGCATTCCGCTATGCTGTGAACGCTTCATTGCTGTTCTTATTGTGGATATATCTAAAGAATGAGAATGAATTTTTAATTTTTGGTATATCAGAATGAATTATATTTCCAATTCAGCAGCTTAGGTGATAAAAACGCATCTGTCAAAAAAAAACGCATAAAAAAAGCGCATTAAAAATTGAATTTCTGGTACATTAGAATGAATTATAATTCCGATTCAGCAGCTTTAGTGATAAAAACGCATCTGTTGAAAAAATCGCATAAAAAAACGCATTAAAAATCGCATTAGATCAAATTTGCCTTTCCGAAATCCGCTGTTCCAGGACTCATCTATAACTATCTGTTCTCTAGAATTTACTTATCACTGAGTAGAGTATAAATAGTGGAGTCTGAGCATATGGAGTATAACCACTGAGGAAGAGGTCAGCAAGACCTGGAAACGCGGGACACAGAGGCAGTCCAGGCAACTGCATGAAAGTCTGACCTCGATACAGGTATCGATCTGCCCGGAATGCATACACTTGAGCGCACACCAGCCAGTGTGAAGATCGCATACCATCAGGTGGGGAGAGTGCTCAGTGAGCAACCATTTATCCGCACACTGCTATTATACTGCGGCTACAAAAAACTGTTACTTGTGGTTTTGAAGTAACGCTAGACCAAAGCGTGCACAAGAAATAGGCTGCCAGCAATTCAGCGGTAATACCAGATGCATTTATTGGTATATTTATTTCGACAGGAACTTACCTTGCACCTTATTCCTTAGCGATTTTATACCGCATTTTATTGTTTTATTCATTGTATATTTTATTGTTGCATTTTATTGTGATTTTTTGTAATCTACCCTATATTATTAGTATTAAATAGTGTGCCTGCTCCATGGTGGTCTGAGTGCTTGCCTATTTAGTCCAATGTAACTAATTAAAATCAGCCTACGGGGCAGACAGGCTAATCAGGAGTGCACGACTCGCCGGAGTGCCACACCAGTAAATCTGCAAAGAAAAGGGGGTTAGTCAGCACATACCAATGCGCAGGTACACGCTGTCATGGCTGAAAACATAGAGAAAAAAACAATGCAACAGCATTTTGCAAACCAGATAAAGTACAATAATGCCATAGTCACAAAAAATGTTATAGTGCTAATACTACGCTTATTTATAAAGTGAGATGCTTGGCAAATGCATTTTGTACAAAACCATCTGAGCCCGTCTGCCGAACTTCAAGGAGATCTCTGTAAGACGGGAACCTAACACTAAATACTACCTGTTATGCGCCATTCTGGCCACCTTAAAGTTCAGGAAGTGTTGGTTGCACAGAACAGGTCATCAATCTCAGATCTGGGGTGGGCGGACAACCAGCCCCACTGCCGCTTAGCTGTTTGAAAAGAAGGTGCGCACCATGCTAACACAGTTTTCCCTTCAATGTTCCCTTAATCAGTAGCGGTCAGCAGGTGTAAGTGCAGTAATCCGTCCCATTCACTTACATAGTTACATAGTTAATACGGTTGAAAAAAGACAAACGTCCATCAAGTTCACCAAAGGATAGGTGGGGACACGAATCCCAGAAGGGAGTGAGACTCAGATTTCTACACGTTTTCATTAGCATTTACCGTATTTTTCGCTCTATAAGACGCACCGGCCCATAAGACGCACCTAGGTTTTTGAGGAGGAAAATAAGAAAAAAAAATATTTGGTGTGCTTTTGGTGGGTTTTGAACTAATTGTGGCCTGTGGATGGCACACTGTTATGGGGGATCTGTGGATGGCGAACTGTTATGGGGGATCTGTGAGTGACACTTATGGGGGATCTGTGGGTGACACTTATGGGGGATCTGTGGGTGACACTTATGGGGGATCTGTGGGTGACACTTATGGGGGATCTGTGGGTGGCTCTCATTGGGGTCTCTGGATGGCACTGTTATGGGGATCTGTGTATGGCACTGTTATGGGGGGGATCTGTGGATGACACATATATAGCATCCCCTCCATAACAGTTTCCCTGTAGTGAATGACCCTCAATACAAGGGGTGGGGGTCGCATCTGCTTTTATAATGACAGCGGGGCCAGTGCAGTGACTGTATTCTACTACACGGGCCCCGCTCACTGTATAATCGTATCTGTATTCTGTAATAGTTAATTGTGTATATAATGTAATCGCATAATCAGCGCTACTTACAACTACAAGCACTGAAATGCTGCCCTCAACCCAGGGAAATTAGCCATTTTGAAATTCAGTGACTTTGCGCTGCCTGACAGTTTGCTTTTTATTGTTTAGGGGGAATATAATTATATTGTGGTCACTATTACCTAGTGTTTCTCGAACAGTAACATTACCAACAAGCTCTGCATCATTAGAAATTACCAGATCAAACAGAGCATCGCCCCTAGAGGGAGCTTCTACAAACTGGCTGATAATGTGGTCCTGTAGCAAGTTGAGGAATTTTCTTCCCTTTGCAGTTGAGGCAGAATCATGACCCTAGTCCAGGGGCGGACATACCGCCTGTGCAGCCGGTTCAGCTGCACAGGGGCCCAGCGTGGGAGGGGGCCCTCCAATTAAGCTGTCTATGCATCTACAGGACGCACAGACAGCTGATTGTAATGGTGAAGCAGAGAGCCGCACGCTTCACCATTCATCATCACACCATCCCGCATGTAGAAGGGGCCCACCTTACTATCTGACTTCAATCTCAGGATGTTCTGCATCCATAGCTCTGAGGAGCAGGAGCAGGGCAGCACATCCTGAGCTGCATCTGCGATCGCCCCCTATCCTCCATACAGCTCAGTCCTGCTGTGTAGTGGGCAGCATCAGCCAGGTCTGTGCCGAGCCACTTCACTGTGTGTAGATCCGCCTCCCGTCTGGTAATGTCAGTAGCTCCGCCCCCTGGTGGTAGCTCCGCCCACATGCGGTCCTCTCCTAGCAGCAACTTAGGAGGAAGTGAGGAGCGGAGGCTGCCCCCCAGTGACCACTGTGTCTGCCAGACACTGAACTTGGCTTGGTATGTTGTTCTTTTTTACCCCACCTGTCCCCCTCTGGCCCTCCTGTGACTGTCCCCCTCTGGCCCTCCTGTGACTGTCCCCCTCTGGCCCTCCTGTGACTGTCCCCCTCTGGCCCTCCTGTGACTGTCCCCCTCTGGCCCTCCTGTGACTGTCCCCCTCTGGCCCTCCTGTGACTGTCCCCCTCTGGCCCTCCTGTGACTGTCCCCCTCTGGCCCTCCTGTGACTGTCCCCCTCTGGCCCTCCTGTGACTGTCCCCCTCTAGCCCTCCTGTGACTGTCCCCCTCTGGCCCTCCTGTGACTGTCCCACTCTGGCCCTCCTGTGACTGTCCCCCTCTGGCCCTCCTGTGACTGTCCCTTACCCACATACAGTGAGGCTACATTAACATTGTATTTTGCGGTCCGCCTATTGGCAAGATATGTATACCGTCCATATGCGATCTGTATATTTTTGCAAACCCATTAACTTAAATGGGTCTGCAGTCCGCATTTTGTAGAGAAATATAGGACATGTAACATTTTCCATCTTGTGCAGAACGGACATACAGATGCAGAAAGCATATGGAAGTCATTTGCTTTCTGCATCCGTATGTCTGTTCCGCAAAGGATAGAAAATGTGACATGTCCTATACTGGTCCGCAACATGCAGGCTCGTTAATAGGTCTGCAAAAAAATGCAGATGGCACATGGGCGTCATCCGTAATTAGCAGATCATAAAATACATATGGTCCGTGTCGTGTAAATGGGTTAAAAGTGTTGCCCAGACATGCAGGGGGTCATTTATTAAGACTGGTGTTTTAGACACCGGTCTTAATAACCCCTAAACTGGAAGTGGTTCTGCTGATGTTATGAAGAGGCGCCGGCCTCTCCATAACTTCAGCGCATCCAGCGCCAGTGTAAATGCATATCAGACTGAATCCTGACCCGTTAATTTCAATAGGTCTGTGTGAGGAGGCATATATCTGGCCATAACTACTGTGAGGGGGGGGGTAATATCTGGGCATAACTACTGTGAGGGGGCACATATCTGGACATAACTACTGTGAGGGGGCACATATCTGGACATAACTACTGTGAGGGGGCACATATCTGGACATAACTACCTTGAGGGGGCACATATCTGGCCATAACTACTGTGAGGGGGCACATATCTGGCCATAACTACTGTGAGGAGGCACATATCTGGCCATAACTACTGTGAGGGGGCACATATCTGGCCATAACTACTGTGAGGGGGCACATATCTGGCCATAACTACTGTGAGGGGGCACATATCTGGCCATAACTACTGTGAGGGGGGCACATATCTGCCATAACTACTGTGAGGGGGCACATATCTGGCCATAACTACTATGAGGGGCACATATCTGGCCATAACTACGGTTAGGGGGCACATAATCTGGCAGAACTACTGTGAGGGGGGCACATATCTGGCATAACTACTGTGAAGTTGGCACATATCTGGGCATAAATACTCTGAGGGGGCACATAATCTGTCACAATTACTTTGAGGGAGCACATAATCTGGCATAACTACTGTGAGGGGGCACATATCTGGCATAACTACTGTGAAGGACACAATCTAGCATAACTACTGTGATGGGCAAATAATCTGGCATAACTACTGTGGTGGGCACGTATCTAGGCATAACTACTGTGAGGGGCACATATCCGGCAATTACTGTGAGGGGGCAGATATCTGGCATAACTACTGTGAGGGGGTACATATCTGTCCATCGCTACTGTGGAGGGGGCACAATGTGGATATTACTACTGTGTGCTGGCACAAAGGGGCAAAAATTACTATGTAGGAGCATTTAGAGGACATTAATACGCACCACAGTATCTAAAGGGTCTCCACTATCTTTGATGCGACTGATCACCCCTTCCTCTCCCTGTAGGATTAGGGGAAGATGACAAATTGGGGTCCCTTCTGCTGCCACACCTCATTGTATTAATCTTTACCTATGTCCTATGTTTATTTCTATATGTGTGGTTGGGGGGCCCAGGCACATTCTTTGCACAGGGGCCCTCTGCTGCCAGTGTCCGCCCCTGCCCTAGTCAATGTCTGGGAAGTTAAAATCTCCCATTATGACTACTGTACCAGCCTGTGCTGCCCGCTCTATTTGGTTATACAGTTGCGTTTCTATCTCTTCTGTGAGGTTAGGGGGTCTATAGATTACACAAGTATTATTTTTTCAGTGTTTATATTCCTTTGAAATTCCACCCATAAGGTTTCCACATCCTCACCATCCTCATGCACAATTGCCTCTTTCACACTTATCTTCAGATCACTCCTCACATACAGGAACACGCCACCACCTTTTCTATTGACCCGGTCTTTCCTAAATAGTGTAAAACCCTCAATATTTACAGCCCAGTCATGCGAAGAGTCCAACCATGTCTCAGCCACACCAACTACATCTATGTGTTCTTCTAGTACCATAGCCTCCAGCTCCCCCATTTTGCTAGATAGACTTCTTGCATTTGTGAAAATACATTTTAAATTACTATTACCTGTAAATTGATTATCCGGGATTTTTTGGTTACCTTGGCTAATTTTTGTATGCAACAGGTTCTTGTTACCAGCAGTTCTATTTTTTATAAATGTATAGTTATGCCCAGTCTTCTCCCTATTTACCTTGCTAACCGCGGTCCCCACTAAATCCCACTGTCCCCTTCTATAACCCACTCTCTATCTACACTATCTACCCCCTTATTAGTATGACCCCCCCCCCCTCCACAGATCCTAGTTTAAAAGCTCCTACAGCCATCTAACCATTTTTTCCCCCAGGGCAGTTGAACCCTCCCCATTGAGGTGCAGCCCGTCCCTACTGTAGAGCCTGTAACCGACCGCGAAGTCGGCCGAGTTCTCCATGAACCCAAAACCTTCATTCCTGCACCAGCTTCTAAGCCACTTATTTAACTCCCTAAGCTCCCGTTGTCTCTCTGGTGATGCTCGTGGCACTGGTAGTATTTCTGAAAACACTACCTTGTAGTTCCTGGACTTCAGCTTCTCACCTAGCTCCCTAAAATCATTTTTAAGGACCTTCCATCTCCCACTGACTTTGTCATTGGTGCCAATGTGTACCAGCCCCACCCAGCAATTTATCATATTGTGCAGGGTGTGTTTGTCATTTTTGTCAGTTTTTTGTCTTTCATATATATACTTGGAGGTGTGGCTGCCTCCCAATCTGAATGCACTCCTAATATCCTATTCATTCCAAACATGGCTTTTAACTAGTGTGATACATATAGCTGACTCTGCTTTTCCTCTCATGGCACACAGAGGTAACAATTGTAACAAAACAGTATATGTGTGAGTTCCACTCTCCTAAATTTAGATGCCCATATGATATGAAGCCAGCAGTTGGCTGAAGAGGATCAGGTAACCATGTCCATCCTGGGAAAGAAGGAAACAAATCCCGAACTGGAAAATGGAGACATGGGAGCCAGCACAGAGGATCGGAGCTACAGGGAGCAGGTAAGTATGATCCTTTCAGTAGCATAGGCAGGCTGGAGAGACCTGTTAGAGAATATGTATTCCCTTTAAGATTTGCTACCTAGTTATTAAAGGAAATGTGTCACTAAAAATTTGATTTGCCATTTAAAACCAGATAGTAAGACATCTCCTTTCTTCTAATCTGCTTTTATTTTCTGATTGTAGATTTTTTTTTATTTTATTTCCTGAAAATGATTATGGGGGCTGCCATCTTGCCAGAGCTGTTCTTAACCACCTCCGGACCGCCTAACGCAGATTCGCGTTCCGGAGGTGGCAGCCCTGCGCAGAGTCACGCATATATGCGTCATCTCGCGATGGCCGAGATTTCCTGTGGACGCGCGCACACAGGCGCGCGCGCTCACAGGAACGGAAGGTAAGAGAGTTGATCTCCAGCCTGCCAGCGGCGATCGTTCGCTGGCAGGCTGGAGATGTGTTTTTTTTAACCCCTAACAGGTATATTAGACGCTGTTTTGATAACAGCGTCTAATATACCTGCTACCTGGTCCTCTGGTGGTCCCCTTTGTTTGGATCGACCACCAGAGGACACAGGTAGCTCAGTAAAGTAGCACCAAGCACCACCACACTACACTACACCCCCCCCCCCGTCACTTATTAACCCCTTATTAGCCCCTGATCACCCCTGATCACCCCATATAGACTCCCTGATCACCCCCCTGTCATTGATCACACCCCTGTAAAGCTCCATTCAGATGTCCGCATGATTTTTACGGATGCACTGATAGACTGATCGGATCCGTAAAAATCATACGGACGACTGAATAAAGCCTTACAGGGGCGTGATCAATGACTGTGGTGATCACCCCATATAGACTCCCTGATCACCCCCCTGTCATTGATTACCCCCCTGTCATTGATCACCCCCCTGTAAAGCTCCATTCAGATGTCCGCATGATTTTTACGGATCCACTGATAGACTGATCGGATCCGTAAAAATCATACGGACATTTGAATGGAGCCTTACAGGGGCGTGATCAATGACTGTGGTGATCACCCCATATAGACTCCCTGATCACCCCCCTGTCATTGATTACCCCCCTGTCATTGATCACCCCCCTGTAAAGCTCCATTCAGATGTCCGCATGATTTTTACGGATGCACTGATAGACTGATCGGATCCGTAAAAATCATACGGACGTCTGAATGGAGCCTTACAGGGGAGTGATCAATGACTGTGGTGATTACCCCATATAGACTCCCTGATCACCCCCCTGTCATTGATCACCCCCCTGTAAAGCTCCATTCAGATGTCCGCATGATTTTTACGGATCCACTGATAGACTGATCGGATCCGTAAAAATCATACGGACGTCTGAATGGAGCCTTACAGGGGAGTGATCAATGACTGTGGTGATTACCCCATATAGACTCCCTGATCACCCCCCTGTCATTGATCACCCCCCTGTAAAGCTCCATTCAGATGTCCGCATGATTTTTACGGATCCACTGATAGACTGATCGGATCCGTAAAAATCATACGGACGTCTGAATGGAGCCTTACAGGGGAGTGATCAATGACTGTGGTGATTACCCCATATAGACTCCCTGATCACCCCCCTGTCATTGATCACCCCCCTGTAAAGCTCCATTCAGATGTCCGCATGATTTTTACGGATCCACTGATAGACTGATCGGATCCGTAAAAATCATACGGACGTCTGAATGGAGCCTTACAGGGGAGTGATCAATGACTGTGGTGATCACCCCATATAGACTCCATGATCACCCCCCTGTCATTGATTACCCCCCTGTCATTGATCACCCCCCTGTAAGGCTCCATTCAGACATTTTTTTGGCCCAAGTTAGCGGAAATTATTTTTTTTTTCTTACAAACTCTCATATTCCACTTGTGTCAAAAAATAAAATCTCACATGAACTCACCATACCCCTCACGGAATCCAAATGCGTAAAAATTTTTAGACATTTATATTCCAGACTTCTTCTCACGCTTTAGGGCTCCTAGAATGCCAGGGCAGTATAAATACCCCACATGTGACCCCATTTCGGAAAGAAGACACCCCAAGGTATTCCGTGAGGGGCATATTGAGTCCATGAAAGATTGAAATTTTTGTCCCAAGTTAGCGGAAAGGGAGACTTTGTGAGAAAAAAATAAATAAAATCAATTTCCGCTAACTTGTGCCAAAAAAAAAAAAATTCTATGAACTCGCCATGCCCCTCATTGAATACCTTGGGGTGTCTTCTTTCCAAAATGGGGTCACATGTGGGGTATTTATACTGCCCTGGCATTCTAGGGGTCCTAAAGCGTGAGAAGAAGTCTGGGATCCAAATGTCTAAAAATGCCCTCATAAAAGGAATGTGGGTCCCTTTGCGCATCTAGGCTGCAAAAAAGTGCCACACATGTGGTATCTCCGTACTCAGGAGAAGTTGAGGAATGTGTTTTGGGGTGTCATTTTACATATACCCATGCTGGGTGAGAGAAATATCTTGTCAAAAGACAACTTTTCCCATTTTTTTATACAAAGTTGGCATTTGACCAAGATATTTATCTCACCCAGCATGGGTATATGTGAAATGACACCCCAAAACACATTCCCCAACTTCTCCTGAATACGGAGATACCACATGTGTGGCACTTTTTTGCAGCCTAGGTGGGCAAAGGGGCCCACATTCCAAAGAGCACCTTTCGGATTTCACAGGTCATTTACCTACTTACAACACATTAGGGCCCCTGGAAAATGCCAGGGCAGTATAACTACCCCACAAGTTACCCCATTTTGGAAAGAAGACACCCCAAGGTACTCCGTGAGGGGCATGGCAAGTTCCTAGAATTTTTTATTTTTTGTCACAAGTTAGTGGAAAATGATGATTTTTTTTTTTTCCTTACAAAGTCTCATATTCCACTAACTTGTGACAAAAACTAAAAACTTCCATGAACTCACTATGCCCATCAGCGAATACCTTGGGGTGTCTTCTTTCCAAAATGGGGTCACTTGTGGGGTAGTTATACTGCCCTGGCATTCTAGGGGCCCAAATGTGTGGTAAGGAGTTTGAAATCAAATTCTGTAAAAAATGACCAGTGAAATCCGAAAGGTGCTCTTTGGAATGTGGGCCCCTTTGCCCACCTAGGCTGCAAAAAGGTGTCACACATCTGGTATCGCCGTACTCAGGAGAAGTTTTCACTGGTCATTTTTTACAGAATTTGATTTCAAACTCCTTACCACACATTTGGGCCCCTAGAATGCCAGGGCAGTATAACTACCCCACAAGTGACCCCATTTTGGAAAGAAGACACCCCAAGGTATTCGCTGATGGGCATAGTGAGTTCATGGAAGTTTTTATTTTTTGTCACAAGTTAGTGGAATATGAGACTTTGTAAGAAAAAAAATAAAATAAAAAAAAATCATCATTTTCCGCTAACTTGTGACAAAAAATAAAAAGTTCTATGAACTCACTATGCCCATCAGTGAATACCTTAGGGTGTCTACTTTCCGAAATGGGGTCATTTGTGGGGTGTTTGTACTGTCTGGGCATTGTAGAACCTCAGGAAACATGACAGGTGCTCAGAAAGTCAGAGCTGCTTCAAAAAGCGGAAATTCACATTTTTGTACCATAGTTTGTAAACGCTATAACTTTTACCCAAACCATTTTTTTTTTACCCAAACATTTTTTTTTATCAAAGACATGTAGAACAATAAATTTAGAGCAAAATTTATATATGGATGTCGTTTTTTTTGCTAAATTTTACAACTGAAAGTGAAAAATGTCATTTTTTTGCAAAAAAATCGTTAAATTTCGATTAATAACAAAAAAAGTAAAAATGTCAGCAGCAATGAAATACCACCAAATGAAAGCTCTATTAGTGAGAAGAAAAGGAGGTAAAATTCATTTGGGTGGTAAGTTGCATGACCGAGCAATAAACGGTGAAAGTAGTGTAGGTCAGAAGTGTAAAAAGTGGCCTGGTCTTTCAGGGTGTTTAAGCACTGGGGGCTGAGGTGGTTAACAGCATTCACACAGCATAAAAAAATTGCTTTACGGCCACCCCATGGGCCATAGACACAATGGACAGGAGGGGACCCTATTGACTTACAGTATCTCACAAAGTACACCCATCACATTTTTTGTAAATATTTTATTATATCTTTTCATGGGACAACACTAAAGATATAACACTTTGATACAATGTAAAGTAGTCAGTGTACAGCTTGTATACAGTATAAATTTGGTGTGCCCTCAAAGTAACTCAACACACAGCCATTAATGTTTAAACCACTGGCAACAAAAGTGAGTACACTCCTAAGTGAAAATGGTGTCCAAATTGTGCCCAATTAGCCTTTTTCCCTCCCCAGTGTCATGTGACTCGTTGGTGTTACAAGGTCCTAGGTGTGAATGGGGAGCACGTGTGTTAAATTTGGTGTTATCACTCTCACACTCTCTCATACTGTTCATGGGAAGTTCAACATGGCACCTCATGGCAAAGCACTCTGAGGATCTGAAAAAAAGAGTTGTTGCTCTACATAAAGATGGTCTCGGCTATATGATTGCCAACACCCTTAAACTCAGCTGCAGCACGGTGGCCAAGACCATACAGCGGTTTAACATGACAGGTTCCACTCAGAACAGGCATCGCCATGGTCGACCAAAGAAGTTGAGTGCACGTGCTCATCCTTATACCCGGAGGATTTATTTTCAAACTAGACGTATGAGTGCTGCCAGCATTGCTGCAGAGGTTAAAGGAGTGGGGGGGGGGGGGTCAGCCTGTCAGTGCTTAGACCATACGCCGCAAACAGCATCAAATTGGTCTGCATAGCTGTCGTCCCAGAAGGAAGCCTCTTCTAAAGATGATGCACAAGAAAGCCCGCAAACAGTTTGCTGAAGACTAGCAAACTAAGGACATGGATTACTGGACTCATGTCCTGTCGTCTGACCAACATAAACTTATTTGGTTCAGATGGTGTCATGCTTGTGTGGTGGCAACCAGGTGAGGAGTACAAAGACAAGTGTGTCTTGCCTACAGTCAAGCATGGTGGTGGAAATGTCATAATTTGGGGCTGCATGAGTGCTGCCAGCTGTTGGGAGCTACAGGTCATTGAGGGAACCTTTAATGCCAACATGTACTGTGATATACTGAAGCAGAGCATGATCCCCTCACTTCGGAAACTGGGCCACAGGGCAGTATTCCAACATAACAAACACAAACACACCTACAAGACGACCACTGCTTTGCTAAATAAACTGAGGGTAAAGGTGCTGGAATGGCCAAACATGTCTCCATACCTAAACACTATTGAGCATCTGTGGGGCATCCTCAAATAGAAGGTGGAGGAGCGCAAGGTCTCTAACATCCACCAGCAGCGTGATGTCGTCATGGAGGAGTGGAAGAGGTTTCCAGTGGCAACCTGTGAAGCTCTAGTGAACTCCATGCCGAAGAGAGTTAAGGCAGTGATAGAAAATAATGGTGGCCACACAAAATATTGACACTTTGGGTACAATTTGGCCATTTTCGCTTAGGGGTGCACTCACTTTTGTTTCCAGCGGTTTAGTCAATAATGGCTGTGTGTTGAATTATTTTTAGGGCACACCAAATTTACACTGTTATATAAGCTGTACACAGACTACATTGTATCAAAATGTCATATCTTCAGAGTTGTTAAGATACTGTATATGGGAAAGATTTCTAGGCATGCTCTGTGCCCTGTGCAGAGGTCATTGTACAAAAAAAGAATAGATGAGCTCTGGCAATCACCTATTCTGAATGGTGGATCCTGTCTTATCTGTACACAGAGATGATATAATTACAGGCAGGAGTAGAATGAGTTAACTGCAGTAAAGTAATCTGTACAAACCAAGAAGTGGCGCCAATTATTAGACATAGTGGCCAGTGCAAAAACTGTATGATTTTTGTGTTTTAGTTTAAATATAAAAAGTGAAATGGAAAATGAAAAATAACATCATCCAAAATTATTTAAAAATATTGTAAACATAAAAAGTGATTAAAACAGCAGGTCATTTTCTGATGACACATTCCTTTAAGTCAGAATATCTAGTCTAAACTACTGTGATAAATATTGCACATCTTAAGAGTATTTAAGGTTACGTAGTGTATATTTTAATTAGAATTACAAAAATGTACTACTGTTGTTTTCTTCGAAATTCCACAAAATTTCAGAATAAGACATTACATAGCTCTTTCAGAGAGTCTGGCATTGGTTCAAACTTCCGGTGGTTAATACTGTATAAACTGATGTCCAGTTCCCTTGTTCTGCAGGTTGTTATAAACAATTGGGGATTATTAACTTTTTTGTAAAGAATTAAACAGTGAACAAGATTCAATGTTATTACAGTCTGTATAAATGCATACTCCTTGCTATTACCTTTGTGTAGTTTGTTCATGTAAAACTTTTCAGTCTTGTTCTAAAAAAATCTTGTACACAGCCTATTGCAACGACAGAACAAAACCACTAAACCTCAGGATGTTATATTGTTGAAACATACCAACTGTCATTTAGATTCCATTTTTTATAACCCACAAAGATTTTAAACAATAGGTATGAAACCCTAATGAACTGGCCTATTTTATATTCGCCAGTGCAGCATGTAACTACTAACAGTTGCATATCAAGAAAATAGAATCCCATACCAAAACTCTGCTGCTTGACATGTCCCTGATTTACTGTACTTACCGACCCTGATCTTAGTTCTGTTTCATGTGTTTGCACAAACTCTGCCTGCCCTGACCTTGGACTGTTACTGACTATCAGTTTTGTCTATCCCTTCAGTGATTTGCACCAGTGTTTCTTGACCCCTTTGGGTCAACAGTCATCCAGATGAAGAATACTACAAGAGGTAGCGACCTGGTGCATTCCCGACATTGAAGTCCAGATCTCTAGAAACATTCTAGAAACTAGCAGAATACACACAGATGGCAATTTCACAAACATTTCCAGAATCCATCAAAACATTACAATTCAGAAACCATCAACAAATTGCCAATGCATACCACCCACCATCTTCTTACAAGGAAGCATTATTGACTATAGCACAGATACATAGTTACATCACGAAGAGACATAGTAGAACAAGCGATATGATGTGATTACATACATCCAACAAGAGATACTGTACACAGCCCAACAAGGGAGGATCAATACAGAAAATTAGGAGGTGGTCAAACCAAAGATCAATATTGGAAAGATTAAATAGTGGACACACCAGCAACTATGAATTTAAAATATTATTAAATTATCACCTTAATAAATATCTCTAAGTAAAAGCTTAAAATTTGCACCCAACATACTACTAGATAAATTTAACACCTATAAAGGAACAGAAAAACAATTAAATCCACAGTCTCCAGTACTTTTAAAACACCAATAAATCTTTATTATATATTTATATTTATTAGAAATGCTTATGCATTTCAGATGAGGTAGAACCATCTTTGTTCATAGCTTTGGTCTCTAAACATAAATTAGAGGGGTTTTGACATTAAAATAAATGTATCCCATCCAACACATTTCGCTGTTATATCACTTTCCCCAAAATACCATTTATCAAAACTTCCTTATTCTAAAGTTATTAGCTTAACATCTCAGTTTCTATTTCAGTTGCTGTTGGTAGTGTCCTATAGTGAAGCCTTGTAATACAGAACGAACAAGCTCACAGTGCTTCTTTTCCTTCTCTTCAATAACCGCTGCTCAATGTTAAACATAATTATGCTATTACAAGTCGATATCAGGCTACTTTCACACTGGCATTTTGAATTCTGTTTGTGAGATCCGTTTCAGGGATGTCACAAACGGTTCAAAACGGATCAGTTCAGCCCCAATGCATTCTGAATGGATAAGGATCCTTTTAGAATGCATCAGTTTGGCTCCGTTCCGCCTCCATTCCGCTCTGGATGCGGACACCAAAACATTGTATTGATGGCATACTGAAAAACGGAACGGAAACAAAAAATGGAACAACGGATCGGTAAAAAAACTGACAGCAAAATACTGAAAAAGCCATGCGGTCATGTGCATGAGCCCTTAGACTTTTTTTGACAGAGTAATGCAAACGGATCCGTTCTGAACGGATACAAGCGTTTGCATTATAGGTGCGCATCCGTCTGTGCAGATACCAGACAGATCCGCACCTAACGCAGGTGTGAAAGTAGCCTTAGCTGAACCTTATATATGGATATATGGACATATTAGATGGACATTACAGGGAGTGCAGAATTATTAGGCAAGTTGTATTTTTGAGGATTAATTTTATTATTGAACAACAACCATGTTCTCAATGAACCCAAAAAACTCATTAATATCAAAGCTGAATATTTTTGGAAGTAGTTTTTAGTTTGTTTTTCGGTTTAGCTATTTTAGGGGGATATCTGTGTGTGCAGGTGACTATTACTGTGCATAATTATTAGGCAACTTAACAAAAAACAAATATATACCCATTTCAATTATTTATTTTTACCAGTGAAACCAATATAACATCTCAACATTCACAAATATACATTTCTGACATTCAAAAACAAAACAAAAACAAATCAGTGACCAATATAGCCACCTTTCTTTGCAAGGACACTCAAAAGCCTGCCATCCATGGATTCTGTCAGTGTTTTGATCTGTTCACGATCAACATTGCATGCAGCAGCAACCACAGCCTCCCAGACACTGTTCAGAGAGGTGTACTGTTTTCCCTCCTTGTAAATCTCACATTTGATGATGGACCACAGGTTCTCAATGGGGTTCAGATCAGGTGAACAAGGAGGCCATGTCATTAGATTTTCTTCTTTTATTCCCTTTCTTGCCAGCCACGCTGTGGAGTACTTGGACGCGTGTGATGGAGCATTGTCCTGCATTAAAATCATGTTTTTCTTGAAGGATGCAGACTTCTTCCTGTACCACTGCTTGAAGAAGGTGTCTTCCAGAAACTGGCAGTAGGACTGGGAGTTGAGCTTGACTCCATCCTCAACCCGAAAAGGCCCCACAAGCTCATTTTTGATGATACCAGCCCAAACCAGTACTCCACCTCCACCTTGCTGGCGTCTGAGTCGGACTGTAGCTCTCTGCCCTTTACCAATCCAGCCACGGGCCCATCCATCTGGCCCACCAAGACTCACTCTCATTTCATCAGTCCATAAAACCTTAGAAAAATCAGTCTTGAGATATTTCTTGGCCCAGTCTTGACGTTTCAGCTTGTGTGTCTTGTTCAGTGGTGGTCGTCTTTCAGCCTTTCTTACCTTGGCCATGTCTCTGAGTATTGCACACCTTGTGCTTTTGGCCACTCCAGTGATGTTGCAGCTCTGAAATATGGCCAAACTGGTGGCAAGTGGCATCTTGGCAGCTGCACGCTTGACTTTTCTCAGTTCATGGGCAGTTATTTTGCGCCTTGGTTTTTCCACACGCTTCTTGCGACCCTGTTGACTATTTTGAATGAAACGCTTGATTGTTCGATGATCACGCTTCAGAAGCTTTGCAATTTTAAGAGTGCTGCATCCCTCTGCAAGATCTCACTATTTTTGACTTTTCTGAGCCTGTCAAGTCCTTCTTTTGACCCATTTTACCAAAGGAAAGGAAGTTGCCTAATAATTATGCACACCTGATATAGGGTGTTGATGTCATTAGACCACACCCCTTCTCATTACAGAGATGCACATCACCTAATATGCTTAATTGGTAGTAGGCTTTCGAGCCTATAGAGCTTGGAGTAAGACAACATGCATAAAGAGGATGATGTGGTCAAAATACTAATTTGCCTAATAATTCTGCACCTAGTGTATATATACAGACAGAACAGATGTGTAAAACTCCCTACTCGAGACTTTGCACCACAGTGTGTGGGAGTGAATGGGTTATTATTACACTTACAGCCAATCACTCACACAATGTGATGAAGACTGCCGCAGCAGGCCTGTAGCCTGTCCTACTCAGGGAAGTTGCTGACTGGCTGTTGTCACAACCAGACAGTTGAGAAGCTCTGACAGGAGCTTTCCAGATCCTCCTCCTTGAGTTTCTTTGTTTTGGTTAAGTTCCTCATCTCGTTAGTCTATCTCAGCTGTCATGCAGTTGGACTGATTGCTTCCCTTTAAGTTCCTCCCCATGATGCATTAGGTTGCGGCTTATACAACTTCCTGGAGTGTGTGTGCTTGCTGTTTCTATTTCCCAGTCCTCTGCAAGATAAGTGCTGTTCCTTTATTTGTGATTTTCTGTCTGCTGGATTTTCAGGTGACCCTGACTCCCTCCGTGTCTAGTGTAGGGAGCCGGTGGTCGTGTCCCCTCACTATTGTAGGGTCTTCAGGTATTAGATAGCCGAGGTACGTGGATATGCGCCCATCCACCTTTGGGGTGTTCGCATAGGCTGAGCAATTAGGGAGAGTGGCAGGTCTCATGTAGGGGTCTCCCTTTTGTTCCTTAGTTGTGGATCCAGTGAGTCATTATTGTATTGCATTGTCTTGTTTCCTGTACACCATCCGTGACAGCTGTTCACTGAGGCAAGACGTTGGTTGTAATGGCCGCGGTGGTCACACTGTGAGGGAGATTTTGAAACTTTTTGCTGTAGGTCCACTTGCAAGAACTACAGGCCCCCTCCTCACCCTACTTCACAGGCATCCGGCAAGAGACACACCCCCACTGCACCAGAGTCCAGATGTAATGGTGCTGAACTTCAGCTGACCAATAAGCAGAGCCAGCACCAAAGTATCTCCTTGCTTATTGGCTAACTGTACTGTATCTGGCAGACAGACAGGAAGCCAGTAAGAAGGATGGGCTTTACTACCTCTGCTGCTGTGTAGACCGGCTTGTAAAGCTAGACTGTGAGAGGGTGGGGCAATTCAGTCTGGCCAGACCTCCCAACCTCAAAGACCTCATAGACACTGCCTGGTCTGCCTCCTTTGGCAGTACTCCACTGCAGGAGACACTGCCTACATTGAATAATATGGACAACATGATGTGTACTACAGTTAATAAAAGATTTGGTAGGATATTCTATACTGTGCTGTACAAATTTGAACTATATATTTACAGTTAGTACAACTACTTCTGCCACATTCAAAATACCCTTTTGTACGTAGCCAAGAAGGGACAGATTTCACATCACAATATTGCCCCAGTCATCGCCCTTTTGGCAGCATAATTGACACATTTATCCAAAATAGAACATAGGACATGATCTACAGTATATGCAGAACGATTTGTAATACTTCTGTACAACCTTACAGTATCATAATACTTATCAATCAAGCTGGTACTGCTGTAATCTTATCTTCTCTGGATACATGTGGAGAAGTCCTCGATTTACTAGTGCCGTACAGTAGTTCATCCCATGTACTCGGAATTGTTTTATCTTTAGCCTCCTGGAGATAACTCTTGTAGCCTCAGCAAGTTAGTCTCGTTGTGATATTATGGCATTCTGAAAAAAGGCCTTTCTTTGTACAGACCCTTCTAGCCCTAACAAATCTTCAAATGAAAGATTTTTTTGTCATGGTGGGGCTCCTTGCCCGCCACTGTCCTGCCATTTGTTTTTCTTATTACACGTGTCTCCCAAGTCTTAAAGGGCCAGTGCCCAATTGTCTCAATCTCTGCCAGCCAGTGGCAAGTCAATTTGTGTATTTTAGGCACCTTACCCTAGGGGAGCATGCCTGAGCTTTAGGCTCCTAGCTTGCAAGTTTACCAGTGAAGGTGTGCTTTTTTGTTGTCTGTCCATGTATCAAACTCTACTTGTTATCGACCCTGACTCTCCGCTGTCTGTCCTGACTTCTGCTTGTTAACCATGTTGACCCTCTGTTGCCTGCCCTGACTTCAGATTTTTCTACAGATATGTACTAACTCTGCCTGCTCTGACCGATGTCTGTTTACTGACACCATGTACTACCTGATCCCTCCGTGCTTTGCACTGGTGTCTCTGGCCACTGTAGGTTAGTCTCCAACTACTACGGGACTATTTAAAGAGGTAGCAGCCTCGAGGATCTTTTGCAATAAAGGCCAGATCCCTGAATAGCTATGATTGGGACCCCCAGCTATGTCATGGATTCATTAACCAATGCACAATTCACTTTGAGTTGCTGTCCCACCAGTTTCCCACCGACCGGACCAAGTTGCCATTTCTGACCTCACTTCTGTCTGGTGAAGCCCTAACCTGGATTATCCCTTTATGGGAGAGAGATTATCCAGTCCCTAGCCCTAAGCCAAACCAGTTAGTTGGTACAGTGGATCCACATCCACAGTCCATCACATTTTTGATTACATGTTTAGAATGGCAGCTTTTAGCATGTAAAATGCTAAAAACAGGCTATCTATATAGGCTGCAACAAATTCCAACACTATCCTTATCAGCATTGAGTAATACTTTTAAAAAGGGAATTGAAGAATTAGACAAGTAGAAAAAAAACATAAGTTGTCATCATTAGTCCTGACTCCTGAGATATCATATACCTGCTAGCACATATTTTGGTGTTCATTTATGTTATTTATGTTTTATTTGTGACAGAAGCTATGAATAAGAATGGTTCTATCCTATCTGAAACAAGTAAGCATGTCTAACTACCACCCGATGTTTGTTAGGATATGATAAAGATTTATTAGTTGGTATATTAAAAGAGGGCTGGAAACAATATAACCTGTTACTGAATCAGAAATTTGTATACTCTCTGATTGTCCTGAACAATAGAAGTCAAGACTCAATTGTTTGGTGAGCTGATTTTTCCCCCCTCTTATTTATTGACTATATAGAATAATACGGAAAATATGTTTAAAGAAATACTACATCAAAGAAAGAGAGGAGACCAAAACTTCTTATAGTCATACAGATTTGAAATTAAAATCCACAAAGTACCCAAGACAAGTATTGGGAGATAAGACTTTTATTATTTAAGCATGCAGTTGAAAGAGAATGATATAATCTTGAACCAACACAAGTCAAATGTAATAACTAAAATAATGGGCCCTGAAGGATCTGAAAACACAACTACATACTATGATACCAGCAGGGGACACGAAGGGGGGTCAAAAGTCATATTGATGTTGCTCAATAAAGGATGCCTAAAAAGCTTAGTGCAATTGCTGGAAATGTAGATCACGCACTTTACCAGATTGTACAGTAGTTGGACAGTGTAGCACTTTTAGTAAGAGATAGGTGCAGTTTTGTTGTAAGACAGAAATACTTTTTTTTACCATTGTATTTTGTCCTGTATAATAGGTGATTATGTTACAAGTATTCAGAAGGTATGTAGCGGGGGAAGGGTGGTCTTTATAGTTTTCAAATTTTGTTAAGATTATTTCATTGTGTTTGTCAGTGTTGTTGTATGTTATGTGTTTTAAATTGTATGTATGCTGATGTAACTGTGCTTTAACTTCCCTTTGGGATTAATAAAGTTGTATTGTATTGAATGGTCAAATATGAGCAAGAGGGATACAAAGGAGCTCTCCCCACATTTATGCCAAAAACACATCTACTAATTTGAAAAACACTTCCCATAACATTGGTATAACCAAAGGAATCCAGTGGCATCTAGAATGGGTCCTTGGAACCTTGGAAGTTAGTTCATTTATCAATCACCAACAAGGCATTTAAGCTGTCCATATTTTTTCTAGAACAAGGAAAGCATTAGAGAGCATGGAACTGATACTTTTGTTTATAACTATTTTAATTCTATGTCCCATTTTTTCTGCCAGCGAGTAGGGATTGCCATGAGTACCAGGTTCACACCCTATTTAAAATCCCAGACCATCTGTCCCAGGCTGGTGGATGTAGCAGATCATCATATGAAATGTAACATTGTTACACACTAAGTTCAGTGTAAAAAAGATTTAAATCCATCAAGTTCAACCTGTCACCGGTAATGGGGAAGGGGAAAACACCAGATACACACAAAAGAAATAGACAACAGTCTAGGCCTCAAAAGCTAAGGAAGAGGGATGGTGACCTCCTAGTAATCCCTAGGCCTTTCCCTAACTCCTGCCAGTATGAGTAGATCCTGATGGTGGAAATGCTCATACGACGTATACCTAGGGACTGCTGAAACTGACGAGCCCTAGGATAGGTAGCAGGAGACGAGACAGCTGGTTCTTTCCCAGATGAAGGAACCCGCATCTCCCTGAGGCCTAGAACAAAACACACCAGCGAACAACAAACAGAAAAGGCAACAAGCACTTAGCTTTGGGATGTCTGGAGAAGCAGGAGATTCAAAACAAACAAGCTCTAGCAACTCCAACAGGAAATATCACCCGCATGGTCAGCAGTGTGAGGCGGACCAAAATAGAGCCTCATCACTGATAACGAGCAGAACCTGAGGAGAGGCGAGATCCTGCCAAACAACAACATGCTAAGAGGAAAACAGAGAGACCTGTCAGATAGCCTCACGTGCAGCAAGTCTATCCGATCTTCTCACCTCTGTCACGGGAGGGACCGTGACACAACCAGACATTATGCCAGGTGCAATAATTGCCACTTCTTCCTAATTTTCAATTGCAAAGCCACTTATTTTCCTAAAAACAACAGTGGTTATATCTACTTTACTGTCAACCAATATGAATATAAAATAGATAAATAGTAACAATTAAGTTTATGATGAACAGAGACACTTGCTGTAACAATCCTACAGGCTCACCTGAGTCAGAGGACCGCTGGCTGGAGGTAGGAGTGGAGCCCAGTGGCAAGGACCGCAGGCAAGTAGTAGGTAGGGACAAGCAGAAGAGTAGTCGGTAGGCAGGCGGTGGGTCAGGGCAGGCGGCAGTAAGCGTGGTCAGACAATCCGGATGGCAACGGTGGTAGCAGTTCAGTAGGTAGGGACAAGCAGAAGAGTAGTCGGTAGGCAATTCCTGGTCAGCAGTGGACTTTCAGTAGTAGCAGGAGCAGCAGATGAGGAGAAGCTTGATCAAGGCTCAGGAGCTCAATAATCAGCAAGCTAGAGTGCAAGGGGCTGGACTTATATAGGGAAGTACCAGGTGTGGGGAATCAAGGGTGATGAGCAAGGCTTGGCAAGACTGAGGTTACATAATAGGTTTCAGGGAGTAATGTCCAGAGAGGACGGTAGCCTAGTAAGCAGGGCTACCGCCTAGGATGTGGCTGGTCACGGGTTCGAATCCTGACAGTACTCCCCCCCTTCCAAGGTGACCTCCGGGCTTACCGGGGTGCCGTTGGTGGAACTCTTTTACCAGTCTGGAGGCGTGGACATTTTCTTCTGGCTCCCAGGAGTTGTCCTCAGGAGGGTAACCCTCCCACCCAATTAGGTATTGTAGTCTTCCCCGGTGGATCCTGGAGTCGAGGATCTTTGCGACAACGTATTCTTCTTCACCCTGTACCCTCACGGGTGGTGGAGGGGGCGAGTGGCGGCCTGTGAAGGTGTTCTCCACGTATGGCTTGAGGAGTGAGCAATGGAAGACAGGGTGCACCCTAATGGAGTCCGGAAGGTCGAGCCGGAACGTGACCTCGTTGATTTGTGCGGTGATCCGAAACGGACCCATGTATCTTTGGGCCAACTTTTTGGAGGGGACCTTCAATCTGAGGTTCCTGGTGGACAGCCACACCTTGTCTCCCACATGGAAGCCCGGGGTGGGTTTGCGACGTCTGTCTGCTCCCTGTTTAAAACGCCTCTGGGCGAGCTGGAGGTTGTCTATAATGTTCTTTTGTGCCTCCTGTAGGGTTGTTAGGCGTTCGGCCACTACTGGGAGGGTGGAGGCGACGGGCAGGTGGGGAATGTACACCGGGTGCGAGCCTGTGTTAGCAAAGAAGGGGCTGTGCTTGGTTGAGCTATGCTCAGCATTGTTGTAGGCGAACTCGGCCGTGGGGAGATGGTCAAGCCAGTCACCCTGCAGGTGGGAGCTGAAACAGCGTCGGTACTGCTCTAGGGTCTGATTAGTTCTCTCAGTCTGCCCGTTTGACTGAGGGTGGAAAGCGGAGGATAGGTTCACTTTAACCCCGAGCGCCAGGCAGAAGTTCTTCCAGAACTTTGAGGCAAATTGTACGCCTCGGTCGGAGACTACGTCGTCCGGGATCCCATGCAGCCTGAAGACCTCTCTGAGAATTAGATCGGCCGTCTGTTTGGCGGTGGGTATGCCTTTGTAGGGGATGAAATGGGCCATCTTGGTGAGACGGTCGACCACGACCAGGATAGTGTTCATCCCTTTTGAAGGAGGAAGGTCTACCACAAAGTCCATGGAGATCGAACCCCAGGGGCGGGAGGGAATAGGGAGTGGTTGTAACAGACCCACGGGGGAGGAACGAGGAGTCTTATTGCGGGCACAGACCGCGCACGAGGAGATGTACCTCTTGATGTCCTGCTTGTATGTTGGCCACCAGAAGGAGCGGGAGAGAAGCTCCTGGGTCTTTCTTGTGCCAAAATGGCCGGCCAGCTTGGAGTCATGGTTGAGTTTGAGCACTTCGAGCCGTGCGATTTCTGGTACATATAGTTGTAGGTCCTGATGAAACCAATGACCGTTCTTAAACGTAAGGCTGACATTCCCTGTGGGGTGGGTGAGGAAGGGGTCATTTTCGTATCCTTCTTTGATTGTGCCCAGGAGTTCTTTAGAGTAGGTGGCCCCTACGACCCTTCTCTCGGGTAAGATGTTATTTTGGCCCTTGTTACTCTGTGAGGGCTCGGAAAACATTTTGGAGAGGGCGTCAGCCTTGCCGTTTTTTGATCCAGGGCGATAGGTGATGAGATAGTTGAAGCGGGAAAAGAATAGGCTCCATCTGGCCTGTCTGGCTGAAAGTCTCTTAGCGCTGCGGATGAACTCGAGGTTCTTGTGGTCAGTTAGTACGATTATGGGGTTGGTGGCTCCCTCCAGCAGGTGTCTCCACTCGGAGAAGGCATCCTTGAACGCCAGTAGTTCTTTGTTCCCGATGTCATAGTTCTTCTCGGAGGGGGACATCTGGCGGGAGAAATATGCGCACGGGTGTAATAGCATCCTCTCCCCTGTCCGTTGTGACAAAACTGCCCCCACCGCAGAGTCTGATGCATCCACTTCGACTGTAAATGGGAGCTCGGGGTTCGGGTGGATTAGGATTGGGGCAGAAGTGAAGAGGAGTTTCAACTTGGTGAAGGCCTCCTGGGCCTCGGGTGTCCAGGAGAAGGGGACTGCCTTCTTGGTGAGTTGGGTGATTGGTGCTATGACCTTGGAGAAGTTCCGGATAAACTTCCGATAGAAGTTGGCGAAGCCAATGAATCTTTGTATCTCCTTCTCGTTTTTCGGAACGGGCCAGTTCATCACAGCTTGGACCTTCCCCGGGTCCATACTTAGGCCCTCTGGGGAGATGATGTATCCGAGGAACTGAGTGGTGGTTCGCTCAAACTTGCATTTCTCTAGCTTGATATAGAGAGAGTTCTGTCTGAGTCTCTGCAGTACCCTGCGGACGTGTTCGCGGTGCTGCTCGAGGTCTTCAGAGAAGATCAAGATGTCGTCCAGGTAAACGACTACAAACAGATCCAGCATGTCCCTGAGGACGTCGTTAATGAAGTGCTGGAAGGTGGCGGGAGCATTGCAGAGTCCGAAAGGCATGACCAGGTACTCGAAATGACCATAACGTGTCCGGAAGGCGGTCTTCCATTCGTCCCCAGGGCGGATTCGGATGAGGTTGTAGGCCCCTCGAAGGTCGAGTTTGGTGAAGATCTTCGCTTCCCGGAGTCTCTCAAGGAGTTCGGAAATCAGTGGGAGCGGGTACCGGTTTTTTACGGTTATGTCATTAAGCTTTCTGTAGTCTATGCAGGGACGCAGGGAGGAGTCTTTTTTCTCTACGAAGAAAAAGGGGGCTCCCGCGGGGGAGGTGGAGGGCCGGATGAACCCCTTCCTCAGGTCCTCGTCCAGGTACTCTTTCAGAGCCTTGAGTTCAGGCTCTGAGAGGGAGTAGATACTGCCAAAGGGTATCTCGGCCCCGGGCAACAGTTCTATAGGGCAGTCGTAGGGTCGGTGTGGTGGCAGCTTGTCTGCGTTTTTCTTGTCGCAGACATCCTGGAACTCGCGGTATTGAGGGGGTAGCAGATCCTTGACGGATAGTTTTGAGATGGTGGTGTCTTCGGGTGGAAGGACGGGTTTGTGGGAGCAATTTAGAGTGCAGAACTCGGATGGGAATCGTATGCAGCGGGTTTCCTAGTCCACCGAGGGGTTGTGGGTGGCCAACCATGGGATGCCCAAGATCACTGGGAACTTCGGGGAGGCGTTCAGAGAGAAGTGGATCTTTTCACGGTGATCTGGTTCTATGAGGAGTTGTAGTTCGGTGGTCTCGTGAGTGGCCGGCCCCGAGGAGAGTGGGGATCCGTCGACGGTTTCCAGGTCAACGGGGGCTGCCTTGATTGTCAGTGGAATGTTCTTTTCGCGGGCGAAGGTTAGGTCCATGAAGTTGCCTCCCGCCCCGGAGTCTAACATCGCTGAACAGGGGAGTTGTCGCCCCTCAATGTCGATGAGGATGGGGACGATGAAGTGGGATCCATGAGCCGCCGTGTTGTTATTTTCAGGGGCTGCTGGCGGGGTTGGAGTCTGTGGTTGCTCCTTTAGCTCCGTGATGGCAATAGTCTTTCGGATCTTATGAGGACATTTGATGGCAAAATGACCCGGCTCCCCACAGTAGAGGCAGAGGTTTTTGGCCAGCCTTCTCTCCTTCTCAGCTGTGGATAGAGACCTACGTAGAGCGTCGACCTGCATAGGTTCAGTTACTGACTGGGGGTCGCGCTGGGCTGTGGAAGAGGAGTAAGTGGGTCTGTGGTCCGAGGACCAGAGTCTTTCTTTCTTCCTCTCGGAGAGTCTTTGATCTATCCGGATGCATAACTGAATGAAGTCATCCAGATCGTCCGGGGCCTCAACTCTGGCGAGTTCGTCCTTTATTAATTCTGACAGGCCTCGCCGGAATTGGCTTCTCTGTGCCGCTGGGTTCCAGGTGGTGTCCGTGACCCAACGGCGAAACTCGGCGGTGTATTCGGCGACGGAGCGTCTCCCTTGCCGCAGACCATGTAGTCGCGCCTCGGCTGTCGCACAGCGGTTGGGGTCATCGAAGACTTGGCTCATGGCGGTGATGAAGTTGTTTAGGTTGTCCAGGAGGTGACTGTTAGTCTCCATGTAAGGTGATGCCCATGCTAATGCTTCATCCGTCAGGAGATTTACCACGAATAGCACCTTCTTTTTCTCGGTGGTGAAGGGGGCCGGGTACATCTGAAAATAGATGCGGCATTGGTTTAGAAACTCCCGATACTGGCGTCTGTCGCCGCTGAATCTTGATGGGAGTGGCATGCGGGTGTCTGCGGGCACGCCGCGGACGTCCAGGAGTTGCCTCTGTAGTTCAATAATCTCCCTCTGTTGGCTTTGGACTACGCCTTGGAGCTGGGCAAATTTCTCCTGATATGTAGTACCAAATTCTTGAAGTTCGGAGACCTGCTTACGCAGAGTGGCCATTGCGGACTCCATAGTGGGGCTGATTATTCTGTAACAATCCTACAGGCTCACCTGAGTCAGAGGACCGCTGGCTGGAGGTAGGAGTGGAGCCCAGTGGCAAGGACCGCAGGCAGGTAGTAGGTAGGGACAAGCAGAAGAGTAGTCGGTAGGCAGGCGGTGGGTCAGGGCAGGCGGCAGTAAGCGTGGTCAGACAATCCAGATGGCAACGGTGGTAGCAGTTCAGTAGGTAGGGACAAGCAGAAGAGTAGTCGGTAGGCAATTCCTGGTCAGCAGTGGACTTTCAGTAGTAGCAAGAGCAGCAGATGAGGAGAAGCTTGATCAAGGCTCAGGAGCTCAATAATCAGCAAGCTAGAGTGCAAGGGGCTGGACTTATATAGGGAAGTACCAGGTGTGGGGAATCAAGAGTGATGAGCAAGGCTTGGCAAGACTGAGGTTACATAATAGGTTTCAGGGAGTAATGTCCAGAGAGGACGGTAGCCTAGTAAGCAGGGCTACCGCCTAGGATGTGGCTGGTCACGGGTTCGAATCCTGACACTTGCGCTGCTGTTAGATATATCTCTGAGGCTAATGTTATTACCTTGTTTGCTGCTGCCTAGTATTGGGGTGAGTGTCCAACCTGTTCTCACCTTTAATAGGGGGCTAATAGCTATATATATATGTATATAATACCGGCGCTGGCATACAGAGAGGGTAGGGGAGAGTGAGGATTATTATATGTATATGCACAGGACGCTAATTACAAGATCTCTACCTAATTACAAGATCTCTACAACTTCGCTCTGGGTGCCTCCAAGGGACAAATTTCCATCCTTGGAGGCACCCAGAGCGAAGTTGTGACGTCACACGAAGACGCTCCTGAACTCATCCCTGCAGGCTCCTCCACGTGTGCGCTAGCTACCGGCCGGGGCAGCGCGCTAGGTGAGGGTTAGAGCAAGAAGCGTCTCATCAGATCTATACAGCGCTTCCTGGAACAGCGGGATCACACCACATCACAAACGACTATTCATCAGATAACAGGTAGAGATCTTGTAATTAGCGTCCTGTGCATATACATATAATAATCCTCACTCTCCCCTACCCTCTCTGTATGCCAGCGCCGGTATTATATACATATATATATAAAATAGATAAATGTTTGACTTGTAACAGTGAGAGTTTGAAGGGCTTGGTCCATCTCATACCGTAGAGTGGTGGCATATCCTATCTCTAGAACAGGGCCCTTAAAGTGAATGAGGGCACACCGTGCAAGCAAGACCACCCGCTATTCACTTTTATGGGAGTGCCGAAAATAGCCGAGTGCTGACTTGGGTATTTCCGATACTCCCATAGAGGAGAATGGAGAGATGGCTGAGCTTGCATGGTGCCCCCTCTATTTACTTCTATGGGTGTTCCATAATAAGTCAAGCTTGCTTTTCAGAACTCCAATAGAGATGTTCTCTCCTTCATGTAGGAGCACCATTCTAGAAAGAGGTCCAGGTCCCACATTGGTGGCATATTCTAGCATCTGACCCCAATGTGTAAGATGTGCCAACCCCTTTAATATGCTCAATTCAATGTTCATGCCGTAAGCAGTGTGTAGGAGAGTGGGAGAGAATATAAGCAACATTAAGACGGGCTTTGAAAACATGCCTTGTTCATATAAGGGTTATATACAAGCATATAGTTATCTGGCAAGACCTGCTAAGAGGAAACATATTCATCTCATGGCCATTCCAAAGTCAGGCTGTATACCAGCACTTGGACATTCATGTGATGTATCTCCCACATCATCTTATATTGTTTTTAATACTAAGGTCCTGATTAATCAAGACTGCCATGAGCTACATCAGTCTTGATGGGCCCTGCACTGCCTGAGCTGGAATTTAATTAATGACGACGCACAGGCAGTCCGTGTCACAGACTGAAATCTACTTCAGGAACAATGGCCCCACCCACGCCCTGCCCTCGGCATGCCCTCTTTTTTCAAACTGGCATGGGGAGCATAAAAATACCAGTTGTGATTTTAAAAGTCTCAATGGCATTTAAAAAGTCGCAAGACCAGATATTGCAACTTTTTAACACTTAATGTAAGGGGAATAATACATTCCCCGAAAGCCCTTTTAAAATTAAGCTTTTGCTTATAATCTAGTATAGGAATTTTTATCGTTCATTTGATTTTATGATAAGAGAAGCAGAAAGAAAATCATAGTATTTAATAGTAAACTATAAATCAAATGCACCACATTTTTTACAGCAAAGTGTGAATTAGTTATATGGCAAAAGACTGTCCAGCCGGAGACCTGGGGCGTAAGAAGCTTGGGCAAACCGTACATCGGGGTGATACTGCTGGTCCCTTGATTCCTGGTTGATTATTTTCATGCGTATTTGCGCTACTTGCACTTTCTTGTTTTACTCTATTGGACTGTTGTATTCATTATTTTCATGTTACATGTGTGGATGCCTTTATTTGGCACCCCTTTTGGTCCTTGTATGCATTTATATGCGGTTATATTTATAATTGAGTAATAACAGGGCTCCAGGTATTTTCTGACATGTCTTACTATATTTCACTGTGATTATTATGAATGGATTTTAGTGATTATGTTGTAATAAAAGTATTTATTAATGAAGTGTGCATTAGTTTTGTGTTTGTATTGAGGCTACTGTATGGTTGTTTATGACATTTATACCACACAATATTGATTATATAGTATAGCTCCACTTGGATAGGTGTTATACATTTGTGGAATACAATAAATGGCCCACTTCAAACATGTGTGCGGAGCTAACAGGACCACATTCTCTTGTAAAAGCTACCTTCCTTCTTGGCGCTTGAATATTTTATAACTCAGTAAACCAAATAGTTCTAGTATGAAAGACTGTTATTTAAACTCCAGCCATCAGTATGCTGCTCTCTCTCTCTATTGTGCTTTTGCGTCAGATTTACTGGGGCATGAAATATTTTAGTAGCAAAAGCAGAAGGCAGTTTAGGAAACATTGAGGCCTGCTTAAAAAGGTTCTCTGGGAATTAAGAAAATTAAAATTCTTAAATATTATTTTATTATAAATATATTCTCAAATACCTTTCATTAGTTATAATGGTTCGATTTGCCTAGGGAGCAATCATCAGGGGAAATAAAATGGCCGCTCTTCTATTAATACACACAAAGTCACTTCAGAACACTGAGATAAATTGCTGCCTCAGCCTCCTCACCTACTATAGATAACTTTTCACCACAAAATTTATTACAATCTGCAGGCAGCATGTTATAGAGCAGGAGAAACTAAGCAGATTGATGTATAGTTTTTTGGGAAAAGAATCAGTAATGCATGTAATTTATACCTTTTATATCTCTACTCTTTCTGACTTCAGTTGTACAGAGGCTATATTATCAGTGATTGATAGCATTCTCTGTGTAAGTATGCATACAGAGGTAACTGTCAGTCACTGATGGTTGTTCACAGGGGTGGTCTTACAATCACAAAGAGCAGAGGTTAAATGTATAAATTACAAGTTTTTGCTGAATCTTTTCCCACAAAACACGAATCTGTCCAGATCCTCCTGCTCTATAACAAGCTGCCTGCAGATTGCACTGCATTTCTTTAAATGCAAGAGTAAGCACTGATTAAAACAGTCGGTATTTAGTCAATTATTTTCATCAGTAATTGTGAAACAAAACCAGATACAGGTCCAGGGCCGTACATAGAAGTCATTGGGCCCCATAGCAAAAATCTGAATTTGGCCCCCTTAACTCCACCCACTCCCCACCCCTGGCCCATCCCACCACCTTCCCTGGCTCCTCTCCTGCCCCCTCCCTATTATGCCCCCCAAAATGCCCAGGCACCGCATACAGGTAATACTTACTCCACTCCCCGACACCCGCGTCACTCCTTATGCCCCCACGGCTGCCGCTGAATCCCCCTGTCATGCGGATCCGGCGATGGGGTGGAGGGGGGCGGTTGGTAATTTCCCCAAATAGTAATTTCCACCACACTTCCCCCATATAGTAATTTCTCCCACACTGCCCCATATAGAAATTTTCCCACACATAGTAATTTCCCCCAAACTGCCCCAACACAGTAGTTCCCCCAAATAGTAATTTCCACCACACTTCCCCATATAGTAATTTCTCCTACACTGCCCCATATAGTAATTTGCCCACGCATAGCAATTGTATCTCCTTGCCCTAGCTATTAGCACCTGCCCATTCTTTGACCTAGTAGTAGGCACCTGCTATATTAGTCCTTGCCCTTGCAGTGGGCACCTGCCTACTGGCTCCTTGCCCTAGAGGTGGGCACCTGCCCCATCCTTGCTCTTGCAGTGGGCATCTGCCCCATCCTTGCCCTTGCTGTGGGCACCTGCCCCATCCTTGCCCTTGCTGTGGGCACCTGCCCCATCCTTGCCCTTGCAGTGGGCACCTGCCATATTAATCCTTGCCCTTGCAGTGGGCACCTGCCCCCACAGAGTCATTGTGCCAGTGGTGGGCCCCAGCGCGATGTGTCCAGGGGGCTGCACGAGCACTTGAGCAGGAGACCAGCCCTGCTGGGAGGAGGAGACGTATCCTGAAGGAACCCGCACTGAAGAAGGGACAAGTAAGGAAGTGCAGGTAACCATCCCTGCTGAAGTCAGCGTGGCCGCACAGAAAAGATCCACAGCGGGAGCGTCGGAAATCGGATTCTGCAGCAGAGGGGCGGGAGACGGCTCCATACACTGTCTGCTCCTGTCCTCATACCTGGCGCACTTACCTGTCTGCTCACATTTCCCAGGCGGTGGATCACGCAGCTTCATAAGTCTCCATAGCCGGGGTCCCGTCATTGTCTCAGTTACCGATGCTGTTGACTGGAAGTAGGAGGAGCCATTGTGCTGCATCTTGGCGCATTGGGAGGGTTAGGAGGGAGAATTGTCTGTGCAGGAGAGTAGACATAGCGGGCGGGGCCTTTCATGCGCTCCGGGCCCCACTGTGCCACGGGCCCCATAGCAACGGCGTGGTTTTCCTATATTGGCGGTACGCCACTGTGCAGGTCTAAAATGTAAAACGGGTGCAAATCTTTGCATTATATCTTATATCTCCGTAGGCTTCACATTTTGCTTTGGATCACAATCACTGATGGAAACTACTGACCAAACAATGACTATGTAAACGCAGCATGAATATAAATGAGCAGTAGATGTAAAGTACACACGAAAAAACTGAAATCGATGTAGATCTTTTAGAGCCTGTCTTTATTTCACCAAAATAAAATGAACACATCCAGTGGCACCTTCTCCCACTTGCACACAATTTACACATTTCGAACACTTCTGTTCTTAGTCATAATAAAGTGTGTCTGCCTCGCCATAGACTTAAATAGGTCCCACCCTTCTCTGACCAAAGAAATGAGGGGGAGGGTGGACCCAATCTCTTGCGTGACAAACACTTGTTCAGATACGTATACACCCGTGATAGAATAAAACAGTAAATGGATATATGCACTTATAAAATGTGTTGTCATCTGTATCTAATGTAAGCCTGCATATGAGTATGTCTATAGATAAAATCAGACCTCGATACACATATCGACACATATGCAGGCCAGCCACATACAGTCCTGATCAAAAGTTTAAGACTACTTGAAAAATGTCAAAAAAATCATATTTAGCATGGCTGGATCTTAACAAGGTTCCAAGTAGAGCTTCAACATGCAACAAGAAGAAATGGGAGTGAGACAAAACATTTTTTGAACATTCAATTTAATGAAAACAACGAATAAACTGAAACAGGCTGTTTTTCAGCTGATTAAAAGTTTAGGACCACACCTCCAAAAAAAAACTAAACCCCCCCAAAACTGAAATCCAACTTCCAAACATGAACTCAGTAATGAGTAGCTCCATTGTTATTGTTTATCACTTCCAAAATTCGTTTCAGCATGCTTGATGTAAGCGTTTCCATGAGGTGAGTGGGAACATTTCTCCAAATGGTGAAGACGGCCGCACGAAGGCCATCTACTGTCTGGAACTGTTGTCCATTTTTGTAAACTTCCCTTGCCATCCATACCCAAAGGTTCTCAATTGGATTTAGATCAGGGGAACATGCAGGATGGGCCAAAAGAGTGATGTTATTCTCCTGGAAGAAGTACCTTGTCCTGCGGGCATTGTGTACTGTAGCGTTGTCCTGTTGAAAAACCCAGTTGTTACCACACAGACGAGGACCCTCAGTCATGAGGAATGCTCTCTGCAACATCTGGACATAGCCAGCGGCCGTTTGACGCCCCTGCACTTCCTGAAGCTCCATTGTTCCACTAAAGGAAAAAGCACCCCAGACCATTATGGCGCCCCCTCCACTGTGGCGCGTAGAAAACATCTCAGGTGGGATCTGCTTGTCATGCCAGTAACGTTGGAAACCATCAGGACCATCAAGGTTACATTTTTTCTCATCAGAGAATAAAACTTTCTTCCACCTTTAAATGTCCCATGTTTGGTGCTCTTTTGCAAAGTCCAAACGAGCAGTTCTGTGGCGTTCAAGGAGACGAGGTCTTTGAAGACGTTTTTTGTTTTTGAAGCCCTTCAGTCTCAGATGCCGTCTGATGGTTATGGGGCTGCAGTCAGCACCAGTAAGGGCCTTAATTTGGGTCGAGGATCGTCCAGTGTCTTGACGGACAGCCAACAGGAGCGCACGTTCACAGGAACCGAAGGTAAACGAGTGGATCTGCAGCCTGCCAGCGGTGATCGTTCGCTGGCAGGCTGTAGATGCGATTTTTTTAACCCCTTAAAGGTATATTAGATGCTGTTTTGATAACAGCGTCTAATATACCTGCTACCTGGTCCTCTGGTGGTCCCTTTTGCTTGGATCGACCACCAGAGGACACAGGCAGCTCTGTAAGTAGCACCAATCACCACTACACTACACCCCTCCCTGTCACCCCTTATTAACCCCTAATCACCCCATATAGACTCCCTGATCACCCCCCTGTCATTGATCACTCCCCTGTAAGGCTCCATTCAGACGTAGTATGTGTTTTGTGGATCCGCGGACCCACGGATCCGCAAAACACATACGGACGTCTGAATGGAGTCTTACAGGGGGGTGATCAATGACAGGGGGTGATCACCCCATATTAGACTCCCTGATCACCCCCCTGTAAGGCTCCATTCAGACGTCAGTATGTGTTTTGTGGATCCGCGGACCCACGGATCCGCAAAACACATACGGACGTCTGAATGGAGCCTTACAGGGGGGTGATCACCCCATATAGACTCCCTGATCCCCCCCCTGTCATTGATCACCCCCCTGTAAAACACGGACACCGCGGATCCGCAAAACACGGACACCGGCAATGTGCTTTTCGCATTTTGCGGATCCACACATTGCGAGAACTATATAGAAAATGCCTTTTCTTGTCCGCAATTGCGGACAAGAATTGGACATGTTCTATAGGCTCTACAAAAAACGCAGTGTTCACCCGATCAGGCCTAATCTTGTGCGCACACTTGCGTTCAGTCCGCCCCACCACAGTGACAGAAATATTTTTTTTCTGATCACTGCAAAAACACCGTAAAATCGCTGCGGCGCTATAAAAAGATCACTTTTGAGGGGCATGGCGAGTTCATAGATTTTTTTTTTTTGTCACAAGTTAGCGGAAATTGATTTTTTTTGTTTTTGTTTTTTCTTACAAAGTCTCATATTCCACTAACTTGTGACAAAAAATAAAATCTCACATGAACTCACCATACTCCTCACGGAATCCAAATGCGTAAAAATTTTTAGACATTTATATTCCAGACTTCTTCTCACGCTTTAGGGCCCCTAAAATGCCAGGGCAGTATAAATACCCCACAAGTGACCCCATTTCGGAAAGAAGACACCCCAATATATTTCGTGAGGGGCATGGCGAGTTCATGTAAAATTTTATTTTTTGTCACAAGTTAGTGAGACGTTGTAAGAGAAAAAAAAAAAATGTGTTTTGGGGTGTATTTTTACATATACCCATGCTGGGTGAGAGGAATATCTCTGTAAATTGACAACTTTGTATAAAAAAATTTCAAAAGTTGTCATTTACAGAGATATTTATCTCACCCAGCATGGGTATATGTAAAAATACACCCCAAAACACATTGCCCTACTTCTCCTGAGTACGGCGATACCACATGTGTGACACTTTTTTGCAGCCTAGGTGCGTAAAGGGGCCGAAAGTCCAACGAGTACCTTTAGGCTTTACAGGGTTGCTCACAATTTAGCCTTGCCAAAAATGCCAGAACAGTAAACACCCCACAAATGACCCCATTTCGGAAATAAGACACCCCAAGGTATTCGCTGAGGGACATATTGAGTCCATGAAAGATTGAACTTTTTGTCACAAGTTAGCGGAAAGGGAGACTTTGTGAGAAAAAACTAAAAAAAATCAATTTCCGCTAACTTGTGCCAAAAAAAAAAAAACTTCTATGAACTCGCCATGTCCCTCATGGAATACCTTGGGATGTCTTCTTTCCAAAATGGGGTCACATGTGGGGTATTTATACTGCCCTGGCATTTTAGGGGCCCTAAAGCGTGAGAACAAGTCTGGAATCCAAATGTCTAAAAATGCCCTCCTAAAAGGAATTTGGGCCCCTTCGCGCACCTAGGCTGCAAAAAAGTGTCACACATGTGGTATCGCCGTACTCAGGAGAAGTTGGGCAATGTGTTTTGGGGTGTCTTTTTACATATACCCATGCTGGGTGAGAGAAATATCTCTCTAAAAGACAACTTTTCCCATTTTTTTATACAAAGTTGTCATTTGACAGAGATATTTATCTCACCCAGCATGGGCATGTGTAAAAAGACACCCCAAAACACATTGCCCGACTTCTGCTGAGTACGGCGATACCACATGTGTGACACTTTTTTGCAGCTTAGGTGGGCAAAGGGGCCCACATTCCAAAGAGCACCGTTAGGATTTCACAGGGCATTTTTTACACATTTTGATTTCAAGCTACTTCTCACGCATTAGGGCCCCTAAAATGCCAGGGTAGTATAACTACCCCACAAGTGACCCCATTTTGGAAAGAAGACACCCTAAGGTATTTTGTGATGGGCATAGTGAGTTCATGGAAGTTTTTATTTTTTGTCACAAGTTAGTGGAATATGAGACTTTGTAAGGAAAAAAAAAAATCATAATTTTCCGCTAACTTGTGACAAAAAATAAAAAGTTCTATGAACTCACTATGCCCATCAGCGAATACCTTAGGGTGTCTACTTTCCGAAATGTGGGGTGTTTTTACTGTCTGGGCATTGTAGAACCTCAGGAAACATGACAGGTGCTCAGAAAGTCAGAGCTGCTTCAAAAAGCGGAAATTCACATTTTTGTACCATAGTTTGTAAACGCTATAACTTTTACCCAAACTTTTTAGGGAAGGGTCCTCTGTTTTGGCTCATACAATGGATTTCCCTTCTTTGACATCCATATGCCCAATAGGACATATGGAAAATATTGTCATCGTGGGTCCATCAATTTAAAGAAAAAGACTAGAAGGGTGAGACTATCTACCAGTCTCGAACACTGGCTGGGAGAATTTTTCCCACCTCTCTATGAAGAATTGTTTTATCTAGACATTGTTTGAGGTGTTTCTTGCATGTTTCTTGCATGTTAAACCTGTTTGAAATCCCCCAACAGCATCTTAATAGAACTCTAGCGTCTTCCAGCATTTTGCCCTCTGCTCTCATCCTAACTTGTTGAGGCAGCTCTGCCTTAGCAACTTGGCAAAGTCCTACAAAAAGGTGCACCAACATTGCTATTTCATGTGGTATGCAAGTACTCTGGCTAAAACAGACATGTAAGGACAAGTGACAGGTCCTCCTTATGATTATATTTCCACCAATATTCTTTCTCTCCTTACGCCAGATCCTCTGATGTTTTTACAACAGTAACTATATTCAGTCTGTTAGTTGCCACCGATGCCCTTCTTTTATGATTCATGTCTATGATTTATTTGTCAGAACAGTGCATGTTGAGACATAGATGAAAGTGTTCAGGAAACATGTGTTGCTTTATGTAATGAAGAAGTAATCCCATAAATAGGGGTGTAACAGCAAAGAGGAACAGTCTTCACTGAAGAAACGGCATTCTTACATTCAGGTAGTAACATATGATAGTATAATCATTGACTAAAGTCTAAATTATATGTGCTTGCTTAGCATTGTTTTTAAGGGTTGTAATGCCTGACAATAAAATGCTTTACTATGTACAGTTTTGTTATTTTTTATTACATAATATGACCATTTATTTGAGTAAAATCTACAGTCTTAAACACTTCATATTTTTTTCTTTAAGATCTACTAAGAAGAAGACAATGGAGGACTTCATAACATCAAATAATACGTTTGCTGTGAACATGTACAAGAAGCTGAGTGAACATGCAGACAATAACATATTTTTTTCTCCTATGAGCATTGCCTCAGCCCTAGCCATGATTCTCCCTGGTGCAAATGGCAATACTGAATTCCAGATTGCAAATGTGAGTCAGTTTTTATTACCAGTACTGCTATTATTATTACTATTGCAAGGTAAAAGATAAAAATAACTATAAAAAAGTCATTCTGGTCTTGCACTGAATATATTTGAATACATACATAACATGTAGAAATATTAAAGAGTATCTGTGTATATATATATATATATATATATATATATATATATATATATATATATAAAGACAGTAACATTATATGTGTAATGCTTATATAGAGAAGACTAGAGCATGTCAAAATTCAATGCAAAAAAGGAAAAAAAAACATTCACATAAGGACTCAGAAGAGTTTCTCAGTCTCTCCTCAGTCTCCATATAACATGGAGATGAATGTTCAGGAGGATCGAAACATCATTATTATATTCAATATGATATGCACCTATTAGTGTCAAGAATCTTCCGAATCTACTATATGGTATGTTTAAAGCCTTCTGAGTCCTTATGCAACTTTTCTTATTTTATATTATTATTATTATTATATATTTTTTTCAAGATTAAAAAAAAAAATCCTATTTTGCACTTTGAATGTTATATTCTTTCCTATATTGGTTGTAGATAATCTCCATTTATCCATTATGACTTAACATTTGTTCACCTAAAAGCTATTTTCTCCAACCATACCCCTCATATATGTGCATGCTCAGCAAGCCTTTTTGAATATCTCAGAGGTTTTTAAATACCTGTATTTCGGACAACCTCTTTAATTTCTTAATGCATCTTTTTAAAGGGGTTGTCTCACTTCAGCAAATGGCATTTATCATGTAGAGAAAGTTAATACAAGACACTTACTAATGTATTGTGATTGTCTATACTGCCTCCTTTGCTGGCTTGATTCATTTTCCCATTGCATTATACACTGCTCATATCCAGGGGTTATGAGTTTGACCACCACAGATACAAGGTGATCAGGATGGGAACTGCTGTGTCTGGCGCTTTTTACTATCAAGTGCATGTCCAATGCTGCTGGATTGCAGGGTGGTCGTAGCCCTCTAGTAACAAGCAGTGTGTAATGCGATGTGAAAATGAATCAAGCCCACAAAGGGGGCAAAATGGACAATCACAATACTTTAGTAAGGGCATTTGTGCTGAAGTGAGAAAACCCCTTTAAAGGGAACCTGTCACCTCCTAAATGCATGTAAACCCGCCAGCAGTACCTCAGGGTAGCCCGCAGTGTGATACTAATCATACTTTTCATCCTGCAGTCCGCTGCTACATAAGGTCAGAAAACGATCTTTTATCCTCCGTCTGCGCTATTTTGCATGTCAGCTTGAAGTCAAGGGGGCAGCGGCCTCCTTGCTTCAAGTCAAGGTAACCACGCCCCCTCTTGCCTTTGAGTGACAGCCTGTAATTCGGCTTCGCTTTCCCAAGTCTCGTGATTGTGCGGTGCCCTCTATTTTACTGCATGATCCCATGTCAGGGCATCCGTAAAGCTGTCCGTGATGGATCCATGCTGGGTCCGTGTGTCCGTTTTTTGCTGTCCGCATGCCATCCGTGTTTCACTGACACTGAACAACTGAAAAATAATCTTCAAAGAATCTCTTCCTAATGGTCCGTGAAATCCGCGTTGCATCCATGGCTTTCACGGACCCATAGACTATAATGGCTGTGATGGACAAAATAGAGCATGCATCCTTGCATCCACGGACGATGCTAAAACACTGATATCTGAAAACACACATTAAAATGAATGGGGATGTATGCTGTCTGTGGAGAACACGTACAGCACACATCTGTGAAACACTGAGGTGTGAATGATGCTTAATTGTACTAGGTAGCTGCATTAAGCAAGGCATGCAAGTGGGTTACATTGTACTGAGTTTAAGAGGCCCTCATCCAATGTCCCCAAATCTGTGACAACTTATTAGGACAATTTCTGCATTTAAATATGATTGCCTCAAAAGAAACAATGTGGTTAATTTGGGATTTCCACATTGTTAAAGTCAGTGTGACAGGATTATACCAGCGGAGAGTAATACACTTTCTAGCAAAGAATAATGATTATTTCAAGAATATTTTCATAGGATACGTCCAGGCATCTTCATCCCAAAGACCCAACAGGCATATCTCAGGTATGCAGGAGACTGACCACCGGAGTAGAGCAGTCAAAAATATTGTCACCTCTCTCCAAAAGTGGGCAATCGGAGAGCATGTCTAGATCATTGAGTATCAAATTTGAAGTGAGAACTAGACTTCATGGTGGAGTACAGAGTGGTGGCGTATAGTCTATCAGTGCTCCAGTAGAGCCTCAGTGTGAATTTGTTTTTTATTATGCTCATGTTAAGTAACATGTCCCAAAACTGTCTCATTTGATCTGGATCAGTGGGGGTCCACCTAAGGGGCTTGGCATAGGAGAAATTGGGATTGGCCATAATAATTTGGTCGGACAAAAGCACTTGGACACACCTTTTATTCATTGAATTCAGGTGTTTCATTCAGCCCCATTGCCATATGTCTATGAAATCAAGCACTTAGCCATGCAGTCTGCCTTTGCAAATATTTGTGAAAGAATGGATCATTCTTAAGAGCTCAGTAAATTCTAGTTTGGTACTGTAAAAGGATGCCACCATTGCAACGAGTCAGTTTATGACATGTCTTCCCTCCTAGATATTCCACAATCAACTGTGAGTTGTATTATTGCAAAGTAGAAACATTTAGGAACCACAGCAATGAAGTCAACAAACCCCTGATGGCTCAATAACTGCAGAGTTCCCAACCTCCTCTGGCATT
Source organism: Bufo bufo (assembly GCF_905171765.1). NCBI lineage: Eukaryota > Metazoa > Chordata > Amphibia > Anura > Bufonidae > Bufo > Bufo bufo. The sequence goes on from NC_053393.1 coordinate 364,129,540, forward strand.
AACATCAGTACAAATACTGTGCTTTGGTTTCCATGGCTGAATAGCTAAAGGCAAGCCTTACATGCACAATGTCAAGTGTTGGGTGAAGTGGTGTAATATATGCTGACAGTAGACTCTGGAGCAGAGGACACGTGTTATTTGGAATGACAAATCACTTTTTTTTACTTGTCTGACTGCACTGTGCCAACTATAAAGTTTGGTGACAAAGTGACAATGCCATGGGGTTGTTTTTCAGGGGTTGGCCTAGGCCCCTTAGTTCCAGTGAAGTGAAATCTTAATGCTTCAGCGTATCAAGACATTTTGGACAATTGTATACTTACAGCTTTGTGGGAACAGTTCCAGCATGACTGTTCCCAAGTGCACAAAGCAAGGACTATAAAGGCATGGTTGGATGAGCTTGGTGTGGAAGAAAGGATTCAACTATTATCACTTCCATTGGGTGGTGCTTGAACACTATCCCTAACATGTCTAAGGGAGGACAACGAGGTGTTTATCTGGTGATGATCTGCATTGCTAGAAGAGGAAGATTAGATTTGGAAATGAACACTGTCAGAGTCTCCCCTGAACACAAAATTTCAAATACTTCCTCTGCAAAATAAAGCCTTTGTGCCATTTTGTCTAACACTAAGGGTACTTTCACACGTTTTTTTTTTCTGGCATAGAGTTCCGTCACAGGCGCTCTATACCGGAAAAGAACTGATCAGGTATATCCCCATGCATTCTGAATGGAGAGTAATCCGTTCAGGATGCATCAGGATGTCTTCAGTTCAGTCGTTTTGACTGAGCCGAAGAGAAAAAAAATAGAAATCCGCAGCATGCTACGGTTTTATCTCCGGCGAAAAAAGCTGAAGACTTGCCTGAATGCCGGAATGCTGGATCCGTAAGACGCAGACAGGTAAAAATGTGAAAAAAGATACAAGACGGATCCGTCTGTCCGCATGACAAGCGGAGAGACGGATCCGTTCTTGCTAGGGTTGTCCCGATACCGATACTAGTATCGGTATCGGGACCGATTCCGAGTTTTCTCGGCGGTACTCAGCCGCCGATACCCCGCCCCGATACATAAATAGAATACTTTTTTTTACACCGGGCCCCGCCGCTCACCAAAGTATTTATAAACGTGAATCCTTATCCTGTTATTAAGTTGAACTAACGCTGCCCTCTCCCATGTTCCCCCTGTATCCCCACAGCACTTACTTAAGCTTCCATAGCAGGCAGAGCAGACGGCAGCAGTAACGTCACTCACTGACGTAGAGCGCCTGCTCCGCCCACTTTATGAATGAAGCAGGCGGAGCAGACGCGCGACGTCAGTGAGTGACGTTACTGGTGCCGTCCGCTCTGCCTGCTATGGAAGCTTAAGTAAGTGCTGTGGGGATACAGGGGAACATGGGAGAGGGCAGCGTTAGTTCAACTTAATAACAGGATAAGGATTCACGTTTATAAATACTTCGGTGAGCGGCGGGGCCCGGTGTATTGGGGGACACTGTTATGAGGGGGATCTGTGGATGACATATAGCAGTGTCATCCACAGATCCTCCCCATAACAGCACCATCCACAGATCCCCCACCAAATAACAATGCCATCCTCAGATCCCCCCACCCCATAACAATGCCATCCACAGATATCCCACCCCATAGCAGTACCATCCACAGATCCCCATAACAGCACCATCCACAGATCCCCATAACAGTGCCATCCACAGATCCCCCATAACAGTGCCACCCACAGATCCCCCATAACAGTGCCATCCACAGATCCCCCATAACAGTGCCATCCACAGATCCCCCATAACAGTGCCATCCACAGATCCCCATAACAGTGCCATCCACAGATCCCCCATAACAGTGCCATCCACAGATCCCCCATAACAGTGCCATCCACAGATCCCCCATAACAGTGCCATCCACAGGTCCCCCATAACAGTGCCATCCACAGATCCCCCACATGACAGTGCGTCATCCACAGATCCACAGATCCCCCAAAACGGTCACATGACATTTAAAAAAAGTATCGGTATTCGGTATCGGTGACTACTTGAAAAAAAGTATCGGTACTTGTACTCGGTCCTAAAAAAGTGGTATCGGGACAACCCTAGTTCTTGCAATGCATCTGTGAGACGGATCCGCATCAGAACAGAACTGCCCGCCGGATCACACTGTTGCAAGTGTGAAAGTAGCCTAAAAACTTGTAACAAGTTTTTTTTATATTATTTTCTAATTGTTTGTATTCTTTTTTTTTTTTACACTAAAAAGGCTCTAAAAATCAAAGTGGAGCTGAACAGTATCACAGTGACAAGATGAGTTTCACAGGCCGAACGGCATACTGTCACTGATGCTCACTGGCAGTAACCCAGCACTAATCTGCACTGGCAGTAACCAAACACTATTTTTTTTTTTCTCATTTGGGTCACTGGTGTTTGGGGCAAAAAGAAGTTACTTCATATATTTTTATCCATACAGCAGGACATCAATCAGCTTTGATCTTCTCTGTCACACATATAAGAGGATTGAAGCCAGGACAGCCAGCCACTTCTAAGACCGTTCATTATGACTGGTTCTTTTGCACAATCCTGGTTGCTCCGCGGCCAGTTAGCAGGGCATCTTGTCTACCAAGATCACCAGTGATAGGTTACACTGTCCTGATTGGTGCCACAGAGGGGTGTAAGGAGGCATGGGGGGGGGGGGATTTGGTCTGAGGAAAGGGCTAATTTATTTATTAATTAGAGGTTGTGGGGCACACAGTATAATGTGTTTTTACCAAATGTTAACCCCCACTTCCAATGAACGGGACCTGTCTGGAGAAGCATATTTAGGCTACTTTCACACTAGCGTTCTGCTGTCCGCTCGTGAGCTCCGTTTGAAGGGGCTCACGAGCAGAGCAGAACGCTTCCGTCCAGCCCTGATGCAGTCTGAATGGATGCGGATCCGCTCAGACTGCATCAGTCTGGCGGCGTTCAGCCTCCGCTCCGCTCGCCTCCGCACGGCCAGGCGGACAGCTGAACGCTGCTTGCAGCGTTCGGGTGTCCGCCTGGCCGTGCGGAGGCGTGCGGATCCGTCCAGACTTACAATGTAAGTCAATGGGAACGGATCCGCTTGAAGATGACACCATATGGCTCAATCTTCAAGCGGATCCGTCCCCCATTGACTTTACATTGAAAGTCTGAACGGATCCGCTCAGGCTAATTTCGCACTTAGAAATTTTTCTAAGTTATTAATGCAGACGGATCCGTACTGAACGGAGCCTCCGTCTGCATTAATATGATCGGATCCGTTCAGAACGGATCCGATCAAGCGCTAGTGTGAAAGTAGCCTTACCTAGTCCCTGGTGCTTGTTTCTGGTTTCTAGGGCCCACTGCTGCCTTTGTCAAACTTCCAGCGCCACACCTAAAACATAATAAGGTATTCTCTCCTTCAAACTTAGTTTTTTATGGCACTTGGCTCGATGTTGAACTAGAGCAAATTCTTCACTTGAACTTAAAGGAGTTCTCCACCCAAATGTTTCTATAAAAATACTGTTGATGTAGCACTTAAAGTTAGAAAAAAAATCTAAGTTTAAATATTTTTTGAGAAATCAATGAGGCATCAACAAAGGGGCTAGTGGCACTGAGCGTTGTGCTGCTTCTAATCACTAATCAATCTCTAGAATAAAGGGGCTACAGTTCTATGTGGAGCTCCATGCAAATTTGGCTTTCATCATTTTCTATCAGTTTCACTTGGCAGGGACATTTCAGATCATTACATCTTATAGACAATTTTAGCCACATGGCTGCACACTTACTTTAGGCTAAGACGTTCATATTTTTCCAACTGTGTTGATCTCAGATTGCTATTACTATTCAGTATGCGGTCAAGTATACACAATGTAACCTACAGATTTCAAGATTTCAGAACGGGCGAAAAATTTCTGGCACATTTTGCTGATTAGATCCCTCCAAATATTATCTAAAGTTTAGTGTATCTGAAAGCTCAAATATATTAAAGCCTGTTCTAAATGTCATAAAATGAATATTTTGAAATCACTTTTGTATGATTTTCTTTAGAATCAATGTCAGCATCGTGTGGGTGTACAGATCCCATTGTGGAGCCGCAATAAGAGATGCACTGCACAGGCAGGAGCACACATTGCTACAGCATGTCACATTACAGATGTGGAGCGGGTGACGGCAGATCTGCGTAGCACATCGCTGCTCCTGCCTGTGCACACTCCACTAAAGCCTGACAGACCACAGTGATATGCAATGCCAGGTTTTAGCAGAGCGGAGCAGACACAGACGGGTGAAGCAATGTGTGCTCCTGCCTGTACATCACATACTGTGGTGGAATCTGTACACCTGTACAACCGCCTACATGTCAGCAATGTACAGATTTGGGCGCCTATTTCTTAAGGAAAACATTTTAAAAAATAAAGTATATTACATATATTCATTTAATGACATTTAGAATAGATTTTGATAAAGTATATTCGATAGTTTAGGTACACTTTAACTTCTTTTTGGTAGGGATAATATTTCAGTATTACAAGGTTCTACAGTAAAAACATGGGCGGTCATTTATTAAGACCAATGTTTTAGACGCCAGTCTTAATACCCCTTTAGCTGGTGGTGGATATTCTGAATTTATGTAGAGGCGCCGGCCTCTACATAACTTTGACGTATCTACCGCCTGTCTAAATCTATGCCAGCACCCTTGCTGGTGTAGACTTAAACCATTTTCTATGCCTAAAACTGGCGCAGAAAATGATAAATGAGACGGCCTGCCGGCCAGCCCTTTTCCCAGCTCGCACCACGACCACTTTTTTTAGACCTGGCATGAGTGGGAAAAAGTGTGTGTGTACAGGTACAGTACAGACCAAAAGTTTGGACACACCTTCTCATTCAAAGAGTTTGCTTTATTTTCATGACTATGAAGGCATTAAAACTATGAATTAACACATGTGGAATTATATACATAACAAACAAGTGTGAAACAACTGAAAATATGTCATATTCTAGGTTCTTCAAAGTAGCCACCTTTTGCTTTGATTACTGCTTTGCACACTCTTGGCATTCTCTTGATGAGCTTCAAGTGGTAGTCACCTGAAATGGTCTTCCAACAGTCTTGAAGGAGTTCCCAGAGATGCTTAGCACTTGTTGGCCCTTTTGCCTTCACTCTGCGGTCCAGCTCACCCCAAACCATCTCGATTGGGTTCAGGTCCGGTGACTGTGGAGGCCAGGTCATCTGGCGCAGCACCCCATCACTCTCCTTCATGGTCAAATAGCCCTTACTTTCAAAGTTTTCACAATTTTTCGGCTGACTGACTGACCTTAATTTCTTAAAGTAATGATGGCCACTCGTTCTTCTTTACTTAGCTGCTTTTTTCTTGCCATAATACAAATTCTAACAGTCTATTCAATAGGACTATCAGCTGTGTATCCACCTGACTTCTCCTCAACGCAACTGATGGTCCCAACCCCATTTATAAGGCAAGAAATCCCACTTATTAAACCTGACAGGGCACACCTGTGAAGTGAAAACTATTTCAGGGGACTACCTCTTGAAGCTCATCAAGAGAATGCGAAGAGTGTGCAAAGCAGTAATCAAAGCAAAAGGTGGCTACTTTGAAGAACCTAGAATATGACATATTTTCAGTTGTTTCACACTTGTTTGTTATGAATATAATTCCACATGTGTTAATTCATAGTTTTGATGCCTTCAGTGTGAATCTACAATTTTCATAGTCATGAAAATAAAGAAAACTCTTTGAATGAGAAGGTGTGTCCAAACTTTTGGTCTGTACTGTACATGTGTTTTTTTTTTTTTTTGTCTGCTTATAAGTACTTGTACTAAAAACATCATGATGACATTTCTCTGTCTTCTAATATAATAGGTTTTAAACCTCCAAAAACCATCAGGAAAAAAAGGCTGCCGTTCACAGGTAAATCTATTCTTTGGACATACGATAAACATGTTAAGTAAAAAACTTAAAGGGGTGTCTCATTCAGCAAATGGTTTTTATTATGTAGACAAAGTTAATACAAGACATTTACTAATGTATTGTATTGTCTATATTTTCTCCTTCTGCTGGCTGGATTCATTTTTCGATCGCATTATACACAGCCTGTATCCAGGGATTACGACCTCCATGCAATCTAGGAGCGGTGGCCATGCTTGCATACTATAGGAAAAAGCTCCTGCAGTCCCGGCCACCAAAAAGGCCAGCACCTTTTCCTATAGGATACAAGCACGGCCAGCACCACTGCTGGAGTGCTGGGTGGTAATAACCCCTGGAAATGAGCAGTGTCTAATGTGATGGAAAAATGAATCAATCCAGCAAAGAGGGCAATATGGACAATCACAATACATTAGTAAGTGGCTTGTATTAACTTTCTCTTCATGATAAATGCCATTTGCTGACATGAGATAATCCCTTTAATGAGTCATACTTTATGTCATTTTACAAATTATTTACAGAACATGAAGCAGAATGTGGATTATACTTAATTTCTATCATGTCTATTATCAAGTCCCAACATTCCTTAAAGGAAAGCTAAAGAAAAACAAATTAAAGGGTGCTTTAATATACATCACAATTAGAGATGAGCTAAGTTCTTAAAGAGTAACTAAACTTTTGAATACATTTTTGTTAACATGTCCCTAATGCCCTAATAACAGTTTTTGTAGTATTCTTTATTAATGTATTTTGTATTTTTAATAGACTTTCCAAACCTAAAAGAACATCTTTTCCTGTGCGCTTAAAATTGACTTAGAAAAATTGTTCTCCATATTCCATACACCGCTGAGAAGTCAGCGGTGTACTGAAAAGTCCATTTTAAGCCCACAGAGAAAGGTGCGCTTTAGGGAGGGAAAGTCTATTAAAAATACAAAATACAATAAAGCGAACCTTTCATCTGGATTTCACTTAATAAACTATCAAAAGTACCTTATAGATCATCCTCATTGTGTTAGCACACGGTCTTGTCCCGCTTTTCTGTCATGTATATGCATGAAAAAAATCGCCTTATAAAGTACTCTTCTCCAGCTCCACAAGTCACGGTAGAAGTCAAGGGGGTAGCCCTTCCCTCACTCCAGGCTGTATCTTCCCTGCCCTAACCCCGCCTCTAAGCAGTGTAATTGACACCCGGCTCAGTCACCGGGACCGCGCTTGTACAGGAGGCGCATGCGCCATCGGACTCAAGCGCGATCCTGTAACTTAATCGCGCGTGAGGAAGAGAAGACAGGCAGGCATCGGGGACGGCGCATGCGCGATTCAGTTACAGGATCGCGCTTGAGTCGGACGGCGCATGCGCCGCCTGTACAATCGCGGTCCCGGCGACTGAGCCGGGTGTCAATTACACTGCTTAGAGGCGGGGTTAGGGCAGGGGAGATACAGCCTGGAGTGAGGGAAGGGCTACCCCCTTGACTTCTACCATGACTTCAGGAGCTGGAGAAGAGTACTTTATAAGGCGATTTTTCCATGCATATACATGACAGAAAAGCGGGACAAGACTGTGTGCTAACACAATGAGGATGATCTATAAGGTACTTTTGATAGTTTATTAAGTGAAATCCAGGTGAAAGGTTCACTTTAATATTGTATATTACAAAAACTGTTTGGGGCGTTAGGGACATGTTTACAAAAATGTAGTAAAAAATGTAGTTACTCTTTAAAAATTTGATTCGGCTGTTTGTCGGATTTGACCAAATAAATTTGCTTTGTGACAAATTACTATGTCACAAAGCGCATTTGTTTGTAAGTAGCAGGTGCAATGACGGGGAACGACGAATGTGCTGCCCCCCCTTTCCCGCAATTGAACCCCCCAGGTGATGCATTCATCGCTGATCGCGGCATCTGAGAATAATATTAAGTCCTTTCAGGGGTTAATCATTAAAAAAATAATTAATTGTACTTACCTTATCTGTTTGAGTGCGAAGAGGCAGCCGTGGCCATCTTGCTTGAAGATCCAGCGCGAAATGTCATCACTCTGTCAGGCGTGGTGACATTATATGTCACCACGCACAAGATTCACGTGGAATCTTTAAGCAAGATGGCTGCAGAGGCCTCTTTGCACTCAAATGGATAAAGTGGGTATGATTTTTTATTTATTTTTACCGCAAATTTCAGGGAAAATTGATTTGTTACCACGTAGCAGGAGAAAATTCGGCTTCACAGCGAATATTCCCTGTAATTCGGGGGCCGCCCGACATAAAACTGCCCTGATAGAGCAAGTCCTGCAGCATCAGTGCAAGTTTCGAAGATCTGAAGAACCTGTGATGACATCATTACCACATGATCACATGATGTCATCACAGGTTCTTCACCCACTGAGCAGTTCAGCAGAAGTCTGGAGAAGAACTGCAGAACAGCAGAGGAGGTAAGTGATTAGAAAAGTCTATCAGTGAGGGAGGTGGTGGTTTGAGTGACCATGCTGTTTTCAGTGGGGGAGGGGTGGTAAGGTTTAATAATGCTGCTGTCAATGGGGAGTGGTGGTTATAGGAACAATGCTGCTGTCAGTGGGAGAGGAGTGGATGGTGGTAACAGTGCTGCTGTCAGTGTTGCTGCACTGTGTTGTTTTGGAGGTATTTTATGCTCCACTGTGGTGTTTATTTAGTGCTCATAGGAATGTAAAATTTATTTGGGACCGCTGGGGTGTTGATTTGTGCTGTACTTTAATACTTATTTGCCACCAGTGGGAAGTATTGTGTACTGCATTGTGGCATAGATTTGGTACTGCATTGTGGTAATGCTTGCCCCTGACTGTGTGAACAGATGCTTTTATTTTCCATTTTTATTTATTTTCTTCTATGATGTGGTGAGGGGTGTAACCAAATTAAGGAAAATTTGCTACAGTGTGCATTGTGCACCAATTTCTTTCCATAATAAGGTGCAGGGGCCATACCATATGTGGACTGGTGGGGTTTGTGTGCCAGGGCTGCTTTTTTAATTCGGGTCCAGCCCTGACCACAGTGTATAATTTCTGTACACAAATAGATATATAGATGTACAGTGCATGTGCAGTTTTGAATACTATAATAAATATTTTTCTTAACAGATTTCTGATGGAATTCAAATACAAAATGTGCCTCAAATTTTTAAAGAATTTTCTTCAAGCATCAATGAGGCTTCCAATAGTTATACCATGACAATAGCTAACAGGTTATTCAGTGAAAAGAGCTTCCAAATCATTGAGGTAAGTTGCCTTATTTATAATGTACAGTGTATGTCCTGTGTACAGAGGTATTTAGTATAGAAAATTAGAGACGGGACATCATAAAAACGGCCATAAATACACTTGAGAAATTGAATCCATTATCTTTAAAACTACTAATGAATGAGGATGAATATGCAGATTCAGTTTCCTATTCTCAGGGTAATCGTGAGTATGTGTGTATGTAGCTTAGGGGACGTACTGGCTCTCAATAAAGAGACCAGGTGTGTATGGAGGCTTACAGGTAATGCTTCTTGGGAAAATAGTATCCAAAGTGGTATCTCCCAGAGAGAGACAGAAAAATTGTCTCACTAGCCCCAAACTCTGGAAGTGGCTACCATCGAGTCAATGCATGATTTATAACAAGCCTTTGAACACGACTAGGGAAAATATTAAAACTATATGTCCATACGCAGACAGCTGTTCCAGGATGTTTTATCTTCATCGATATGCAATACCTCAGTAGGGTTATTGTAAAAAGTTAATTGCTGTAACGTCATATTGCTAAGTTAAATGTAGTGATGTATGTTTGCATGCTTAATGGCACCATATAGACAATTAATGGTTAACATTTTGGCTTATTGTGTTAGGTTCCCAGGAGATGGACCTGGGTCCACCCCTGATTAACTAGTCAGTTGGTAGTCTAAGTCTAGCTGTGCTACAGTGAAGAGCTCCTCAGAGCTGGGCCCAAGTTCAGAGAACCTCCATCTCTGAGACTTCTAAAGCCAAGAAAGCAACTTTACCATCCAAGTGCCCCAGACAAAAAGGGAAGTTAGAAGGTCGAGAAACTACAAGGCTGTGCATTGGTGTTAGTTAGCAAGGTAATGTGCATGTTTATGGCAGACAGACTTTGCTAAGGCACCCTTCCACACTTCGAGATGGTTTGGCCAACCACATCTTAAATCTGCACTCCCCAGCCCAGGAATTGCAGAAGCATCTACCAAGAACCTCATTGCATGCACAAGGTTTGCTGAGAGAATTTAGAAAGAACGAGAGAAGAAGTACAACAACCTCTATCACTGCTGCTGTCCATATGCTGCTCTTGGGAAGGGATTGCACAGGTATATGCTTTGGAACTATGCCTTGTTATTGTCGAATGAACTACTTCCATTCTGCACTTTTGGCTTGGTTACTGACTCCAATATCTGTCAGACACTTCTACTCTCCTGCCCTGCACCCACACAAACACCTAATATCAAGGGCATCCCAACTACCACTAAGAAGGAGCCCCAACTCCAGGGAGTGCCCTGAGGAAAGAAAGGGTGTGCCCTCAGAGATTGTCACCATGATTTGTGAGTACCACCAACCGCAGAGACCCAACTAGGTCATCAGAGCTCACTGCAAATACCCAGTAGGATACTGGTTGGGTGAGATGACTTGGATGTAATTTAGGAGACCACGCTTGGATGGCAACGTAGTGTCAATGCACTATGGGAAAATAGTATGCAAAGATATATCTCCCAGAGAAATATAACCTTTTCAATAGTTCCACCTTCCGGACATTGACTCATAGGGAGTCACTTCCAGATGTTAGTCCTAGTGAAACAGTTCAATGGGGCAGCAAAAGATGCGGACAGCACTCAGTGTGCTGTCCGCATCCGTGTCTCCGTTCCGCGGCCCCGCTAAAAAAATATAACATTTCCTATTCCTGTCCGCAAATTGCGGAAGGCAACACGGGCGGCTTCCATTTTTCGCGGATCTTCAGTTTGCGGACAGCAAAAAACAGCACGGTCGTGTGCATGAGGACTAACTTTGCATATTTTCCCATGGAGCACTGCCTAAGTCTCCATATAAAGCTGGTCTTCTTAAGGGATGTTTCATTCCCCAGCTTGTTTACTTCCAGCCAGGAATGCACATGGACATGTGTGACGCTCAAGCCAATCACTGGCTTCAGCGGTCATGTGTCCCCAAGTAGCAAGTGGCATGTTCAAAGAATTCTTTAAAAGTCAGACATTAACTCATAAGCAGCGAATTCCAGAAGATAATACTAGCTCTCTTTCCTTGTATGCATCAGTGAAAGAGGTGGTTTACATTTTGTGAGTGAATAGTAGTGTTGATCGCGAATATTTTAATCGGGAATTTTTATCGCGAATATTATCACTTCGAGAATTCGCGAAGATCTAGAATAGTGCTATATAAGATCTATAGTGCTATATCTTCGTAATCGTGAATATTCTAGATTTTTTTTCATCAGTACTACTACTACTACTGAGCTTAGCAACATCCCTATCAACCAATAGGAAAGTTGCCTACCCCTTACTATATAACCATTTTATGCAGTTCTGAGAGAGAGAGAGCAGTGTCATTGCTGTGCTCTGTGCTTTGCTGAGTTATCTGGATCCTTATTCAATTACATTAGATAGTTAGCTCATATATATATATATATATATATATATATATAATACAGATAGTCAGGCCTCTTTCACACTTGCGTTGTCCGGATCCGTCGTGTACTCCATTTGCCGGAGGTGCCCGCCGGATCCGTAACAACGCAAGTGAACTGAAAGCATTTGAAGACGGATCCGTCTTCAAAATGCGTTCAGTGTTACTATGGCACCCAGGACGCTATTAAAGTCCTGGCTGCCATAGTAGTAGTGGGGAGCGGGGGAGCAGTATACTTACAGTCCGTGCGGCTCCCGGGGCGCTCCAGAATGACGTCAGAGCGCCCCATGCGCATGGATGACGTGATCCATGCGATCACGTCATCCATGCGCCTGGGGCGCCCTGACGTCACTCTGAATCGCTCAGTAAGTATACTGCTCCCCCGCTCCCCACTACACTTTACCATGACAAACAGGACTTTAGCGTCCTTGCAGCCATGGTAACCATTCAGAAAAAGCTAAACGTCGGATCCGGTAATGCGCCGAAACAACGTTTAGCTTAAGGCCGCATCCGGATCCGGAGTAATAATCAGTAATATCTACTCAGACCTAATAAAATGTGAAGTTGCATGTATTGCGCCAGAAAAAATGCACATCATTACTGCCGATTTGCACAATTGCAAATATATTGGAGCACTCTATCTGCATATAAAGCTATTGTTCTGCCATGCATGCGAAATGTAATGAAAAACAGTGTTGGAAACAGGGAACTTCTAGCAGCTTGAAAAATGCAGCAAAAGTGAGCCACGCCTGTATTGCGCACGAAATACGCGCATATTACATTGCCGATTTTCGCAATCAAGAAAATAATGTCTGCAGATCACGAATTCTAGAATCTGCGAATTTATGGCAAATATTAGGCCAAAATATTGCGAAAACGAATATCGCTTATGCTGCTCATCATTAGTGAATAGTGGGGAGAGATCTCTTTCTGGCCCAGAGCACACACCACAGCTCTGACATTAGATCAGGGATAGCCAGCCCACTTAAAAAGCGTGGAGAGAAAATAATTACATTTCTGGAAAAATAACTGTGATGGCCATTTAAGCCCATTGTTTAACCGCTTCAGGACCCTGGGATTTTCCATTTTTGCGTTTTCATTTTTCACTAGTTTTTCACTCCCCTCCTTCCCATAGTCCCAACTTTTTTTCACATAGGCTTATGAGGGCTTATTTTTTTGCGGGACAGGTTGTACTTTCTAATGGCCCCATTTACGGTTCCATACCATGTAGTAGGGAGCGGGAAAAAAATTCCAAATGGGGTAGAATTGGGAAAAAATGCAATTCTGATAAAGGTTTTTCTTTCTTTTTTTTACACTGTACACTATGCGGTAAAATTGACCTGTTATCTTCATTCTCCAGGTCAGTACGGTTCCAACGATATCACACTTGAATAATTTTTATTGCGTTTTAATACTGGAAAAAAAAATTAAACTTTTGAGAAAAAAACATTTTTTTTTATAACCATTTGACCACGGCATCTGAAAGGTAAGATGTATGCGATCAGCCTTATGGCTGATCGCATACATGTGCCGCGGGTCTATGCTATTTAAAACAGCAGAGACCCCGCAGCATGTTTAGGGATCGGACCCATGACGTACAGCTACGTCATGGGTCCTTAAGGGCTTAAAAAACAGTTGAAGTCAGTGAGGTTATTTATATGGCCATTTTTTTTTTAAATGGCCAGAGAATAGCAGCCATAAAAAAATAGGACGTGCTATTTTTGGCCATTTTCACAGCCAGCCGGAACGCACTGAGATCAATGGGACCATTTTTAACAGCCATTCAGACAGGAGTGCATCCATCTAATGGCCATTAAAACTGGTACACTATGTAAGGCTACTTTCACACTTGTGTTTTTGCCTGATCCGGCAGCGATCAGCAAAAATGCTTCCGTTAGAGTACTTTCACACTAGCGTTTTTCTTTTCCGGTGTTGAGTTCCGTCACAGAAGCTCAATACCGGAATAAAACTGATCAGTTTTATCCTAATGCATTCTGAATGGAGAGCAATCCGTTCAGTATGCATCAGTCCCTTTTTATGTTTTTTGTCCGGAGAAAATATGCTGCAGTTTTCTCTCCGGACAAAGATCCTGAACACTTGCCGAAATGCTGGATCCGGCATTAATTTCCATTGAAATGTATTAGTGCCGGATCCGCCATTAAGTGTTACAGAAAAACGGATCCAGTTTTCCGGTCTGCGCATGCGCAAACCTTTAAAAATGCTAAAAATAAATAAATACCGGATCCGTTTTTTCTGGATGACACCGGATCCGGTATTTCAATGCATTTGTCAGATGGATCCGCATCCGGATCCGTCTGACAAATGCCATCCGTTTGCATCAGGATTGCCTGATCCAGCAGGCAGTTCCGGCATCCTCTGCCGCAAGTGTGAAAGTACCCTTACTGATAATACAACCATCTGCATCAGTTATGAACGGATCCAGTTGTATTATCTGTAACATACCCAAGACGGATCCGTCATGAATTCCATTGAAAGACAATGGGGGACGGATCTGTTTTCTATTGTGTCTGAGAAAGCGCATCCATCCCCATTGACTTGCATTGTGGGTCATGCTGGATCCATTTTGCTCCGCATCCCATGACAGAAAAAATAATGCAGCTTGCGGTATGGGAACGCAACTAAACGGAACGGAATGCATTTTGGAGCACTCGATTCTGTTACGCTTACGTTTTTGTCCCCATTCATTGTCAATGGGGACAAAACGCAACAGTTTTCTCCGGTATTGAGATCCTATGACGGATCTCAACACCGGAAAATGTAGACGCAAGTGTGAAAGTGGCCTTAAAAAAATAAATAAAATAAAAAATATTCAAGGGTTAATATAAGAATTTTAATACTCAACCCTTCCACTTGCATGAGCTGTGACACTGGCTCCTCACTGGAGGCATCAGGACCTGACACTCGACTACCAGCGTGGTAATGACACAGGATATGACATCATCACACTGGGAGCGCAGGTCCTGCTGCCTCCAGTGAGGAACGAGTGTTTCATTACGTGCAGTTGGACGAGGTGAGGATTTTTTTTTCAATGGATCTGTCGACACTAGAAGGGTGCGGGGGGTTTATATATACTGGGGGTACAATGGAGCACAAATATATATACTGAGGGTCACTAAGGGGACATTATTTATAGAACTATGAGGCCATTATTCATACTGGGGGACACTGAGGGGGACACTATGGTGCCATTATTCATGCTGGGGCATTATGGGGGCAATTTGATGTCCGGGGGGCATTGTGAGAGAGCATAAAATATTCTGAGGGGACTGCTGGGATTGGGATATATAAAATAAAAAGTCAATGAACTATATCCATATTTAAAGGGGGCATGTTTAACTACCCTTAAAGGCTGATGCAAAATGGATAGCCATTTTTTCAGTGTTGTGTTAATGTAGCGTTACAGAAGTTAAACAAAGTTAGACGTTTCTGTCTGTATCACAGCTTCAGTACACGTCTACAGCTAAGTACAGTCTTCTTGTAATGATAGTCTTTAACATACTGGCCCAGATGGCATAAACTTGACCTTATCCAGATATTTAAGGCTACTTTAAGCAGTTCCATCGCCGGATGCCAACTGATGGCATTTGTAAGACTGATCAGGATCCTGATCAGTCTGAAAAATGCCTGATCAGTCAGAAAAATGTATTGAAATGCCGGATCTGTCTTTCAGGTGACATCCGGCAAAACGGATCCGGCACTTATTTTTTTCACCTTTTATTTGGTCTGCGCATGCGCAGACCGGAAGGGCGGATCCGGCATTCTGGTATTTTGAATGCCAGAAACGGCACTAATGCATTCCTATGGAATTCAGGCAAGTCTTCAGTTTTTTGGCCGGAGATAAAACCATAGCATGCTGCGGTTTTATCTTTTGCCTGATGAGTCAAAAAGACTGAACTGAAGACATCCTGATGCATCCTGAACGGATTAGGCCTCTTTCACACTTGCATTGTCCGGATCCGTCGTGTACTCCATTTGCCGGAGGTGCCCGCCGGATCCGTAACAACGCAAGTGAACTGAAAGCATTTGAAGACGGATCCGTCTTCAAAATGCGTTCAGTGTTACTATGGCAGCCAGGACGCTATTAAAGTCCTGGTTGCCATAGTAGTAGTGGGGAGCGGGGGAGCAGTATACTTACAGTCCGTGCGGCTCCCGGGGCGCTCCAGAATGACGTCAGAGCGCCCCATGCGCATGGATGACGTGTCCATGCGATCACGTCATCCATGCGCGTGGGGCGCCCTGATGTCACTCTGAAGCGCCCTGGGAGCCGCACGGACGGTAAGTATACTGCTCCCCCGCTCCCCACTACACTTTACCATGGCAAACAGGACTTTAGCGTCCTTGCATCCATGGTAACCATTCAGAAAAAGCTAAACGTCGGATCCGGTAATGCGCCGAAACGACGTTTAGCTTAAGGCCGGATCCGGATTAATGCCTTTCAATGGGCATTAATTCCGGATCCGGCCTTGCGGCAAGTGTTCAGGATTTTTGGCCGGAGCAAAAAACGCTCCGGTCCGGAACTGAAGACATCCTGATGCATCCTAAACGGATTTCTCTCCATTCAGAATGCATAGGGATAATCCTGATCAGGATTCTTCCGGCATAGAGCCCCGACGACGGAACTCTATGTCGGAACAAAACAACGCAAGTGTGAAAGAGCCCTTACTCTCCATTCAGAATGCATGGGGATAAAACTGATCAGTTCTTTTCTGGTATAGAGCCCCTAGGACGGAAAAGAAAAACACAAAATCAATGCTTATAATGTATATAAATATAGAACCCAAAAAGCCATATAAACTAAAAAATGATGATAACTACAAAGATATTGAATCAATACCAATAAAATGGATACAATTAAAAGAACTCCACTCAAAAAGTGGTCTTAAAGTGGAACAGTGTCCACCTCCTGATTAACATACCAAACAACTTACCGTTACCTTACCGTACATACTAAAATTACTCAAAGCTCTCGTAAATAGTACAGCATGTATCCAAAATGCAGCTAAGAAGGCATAAGGCCACTTTCACATTAGCATTCTGGCCAAAATGGTTCCGTTTAAGGCCAATGCATTCTGAATGGGGTATGCTCTGTTCAGGATTCATCAGTATGCATTCCATTCCGGCAGCATTCAATTTTGTGACCGGACACAAAACCACTGCAAGCTGCGGTTTTGTGTCTGGTCATCGAAATGGAATAAACCGGATCCGTCATTAGAAATAATTTAAGTCAATGGTGGCAGATCCATTTTTTGGAATCCTAAAAAAAACTGATCCATCACCCATTGACTTACATTGTTTTTAGTGACGGATCCGGTTTGTTCCATTTCGATTTAACACAACTGTATCCTAATGGAACAGATGCATCCCGATCTGTTAAATCAAACGGAACCGTTGCCAGATCTCAAAACCGGAAACCAAAGCGTAAATGTGAAAGTAGCCTGATACCAAGTTAAAGAATGCCAGGAACCAGTATTGTCCCACTCTTGATGCGTTCCATTGTTGCTTCATTTGGGGATGGATGCATGGATTGCATTGATGGAATTTTTCACTTTGGATATATTCTGTAATATTTAGGAGGGCTTGGAGCAATTTTTATTTGTTTGGCATGTTAAGCAGGAGGTGGGTGCTGTTCCACTTTAAGTCCACCAGGTGTCTCTTTTGCTTTATTTTACAGTGTGTGGAGCTTTTTCAATTTTATGTATTTTATTGGTACTCACTCAATAAAGATCTTTTTATTGGTTTATATGGCTTTTTGGGTTCTAAATCTATACCAACAATTGGTTGGCTTAATTCTGAGACTGAATTTTTCACCAGAATTGTGGTGCACTAAATGGTGCATCTTAGGTCATGCCCTTTCGTGTGAAGCTCCACCTATTTCTGCTAAGCCACACCCCTTTGCGCAAGCTGGAAAAGGCGTAGAAAACCTAATTCTGCCAATCTGCACCACTTTTTAGACAGATTCTATGCGCAGAAACATTATTAAATCTGGGACACTGTATATGTTTATTGTAATTAGTCTTTATATCTAAACTACGAAATTAGAGTAAAAAAAATAAAAAATAAAAGACAAGGCTTTAATATACGGGTTATTACCTGACAACAAACAGAGCTGTCCTTGTATATAGTTTAGTGCCTAAAGTTTATAGACTAAGAATATCTCTCTCTTGATAGGAATATTCCCAACTACTTGAGAAATATTTTCAAGCTGAAGTTCAAGCAGTGGATTTTTTGCAAGCTGCAGAAACGAGCAGAACGTTAATTAACAACTGGGTGGAAAAACAGACAGATGGTAAGTACAAATAGGCTGGGTTTACACAATGCAATTTTTGCAGCAGTAAAAAAAAAAAAAAAAAAAGAACATAAACCAGACAGTGAAAATCAAATCCATTTATTACTGCGATTGTCGAGGTTTTGCGATGCTGTATTTGCCAAAGCAGTTTGTACAGGAGAAACAGGTAAAATAAAGTGAAGGATGTTTAAAAATTGTGTGGGCAATTACAGCACCACAAAACCAAAATGGCAATAAAAACGTACACGATTATTGCCATCCGGTTTTTGCTGTAGTTGTTTACTGTAAGCCCAGCCCTAGGTTACATAAAGGCTGGGTTAACATGTGGTGGAATACTCTTACCAGATGCTGTAATTTAGTTGATTTTTAGTTAATCAACAGTATTAGCACCCTGTAAATAAAGGGGGTAATTTATAAACGGATATACTTTTTGGCGTATATCGGTTGCAGATTGCGGCGTGATTTTTCCCCTTTTCCACCGCTTATGCCAGGTCTAAAGAAGGGTGCATGGCATGGGCAGCAAAAAGGGCAGCCCAGCAGGACGGTCTTATTTATAATTTTCTACACCTTTTTTTTGGAGTTGGAGTAGTTGGAGTAGATTTAGACAAGTGTAAAGTCCACCTAAGTTATGTAGAGGCCGGCTCCTCTACATAACTTAGGCGGATGAACTGCCAGTGCAGGAGGGATGAAGACTGGTGTCTAAATCTCCGGTCTTCATAAATGGCCCCCAAAATCTCCATACCAACAATGTTTTGGCGTCCACCCCCCTTGTTCAAGCTTTAAGAAGGGGGTGGACAGCGAAAAGTCATCCATGTGCATGATCTACCTCCACAGTGTCTCCCTATAGTTTGTCTTTACTCAAGTTTTTACTTTGTATACTTGGACTGCATTTTTTGCACCTTTTTGGAATGGGGATTTTATTTACTGTGTGCCAATGCTGTTAAAGGGGTTATCCTGGTCAATAAGAAATGATGACCTGTGCTCAGGATAGGTCCTCATTATGACAGGGGTCTGCCGATCAGCTATTACAGGGAGCTGCCACGCTCACCTGTAACTGCGCCGTATATTATATAGCGGCTATGCTTGGTATTACAGCTCAATTCAATACAACTGACCTCTTCTAACAGCTGGTCGGCGGGGGGCCCAGGTTTCGGATCCCGCCTATCTGATATTGATAACCTATCCAGAGGATAGGTCATCATTATAAATTACTAGATAACCCCTTTAAGTAAAACAGTGAAGCAGAAATGGCACTCTCCAGTGATCTTATGATAAGAGTATTGCAACATGGAATTTGGAGCCTCATGTCTCTGGATGCTTGGTGGTGGTGATGGTTTTATTGTAGTTCTATCACCGATTTACACGTGATGGACAAGTCATGGTAAAATATATAAATATATTTATATAATATTCATATATATATATATATATATATATATATATATATACTGCAATATCCAGGAGTTTTTACCGCAATTGCCACGATTTTATGATGCATTAATGAGTTCATGTGGATTTAAAGCAGGGTTTTGGTAAATATTTAAAAGAGGGTTTTGGTGCAGGGTCTCCTTTCTTGTCAAGACTGCCTTCAAATTTCTGCAACTCAAAATCTGTTCTTTTGAATGGCGCTGTTTGCGGGAAGGACATTGATTTCTCCAAGGTACATTCAGATGAATGGAACAGATTTTCAGTCGTAGGAATTTTCTAAAACAAAATCTGATGCATGTGAAGCGGGGACCCTGAAGAGAAGACAGTTATAATGGCTTCTGGCTTTCTCTTGTAATCTACATAACACTCATAATAGAACTTCTCATCCTTTGGCCTCATGCACACGACCGTTGTTTGGGTCCGTATCCGAGCCGCCGTTTTGGCGGCTCGGATGCGGACCCATTCACTTCAATGGGACCGCAAAAAATGCGGACAGCACTCCGTGTGCTGTCTGCATCCGGCCTCGCTAAAAAAATATAACATGTCCTATTCTTGTCCGCGCTTTGCGGACAAGAATAGGCATTTATATTGCCGGCGCCCATTCCGTTCCGCAAATTGCGGAAGGCAACACGGGCGGCTTCGTTTTTTTGCGGATCCGCGGTTTGCAGACCGCAAAAAACGGCACGGTTGTGTGCATGAGGCCTTAAAGGGGTTGTCCTGATTTAAATATTGCTGACCTACCTCTAAGATTAAGCAGTCAATATCTGATTAGTGGGTGCCAAATCCCTGAACCCTCATTGATAAGATGTTCAACTTCCTA
Organism: Bufo bufo; assembly: GCF_905171765.1. Lineage (NCBI taxonomy): Eukaryota > Metazoa > Chordata > Amphibia > Anura > Bufonidae > Bufo > Bufo bufo. Next base: position 364,149,662 of record NC_053393.1, read on the forward strand.
GGCCAGTGATATCACAATCATCGGTCACATAATCTGTGCATTAGACTGTGATGTAATACTAAGCACAGCCGTAATACAATGTACAGCACTGTGCTGGATATAGTGTAGCACTCATTACAGACGCAAGAGCCAGCAGCAGTGGGGAGCAGTGAGGAGCAGGTACGTATGTTCCTTTCAGCATGGGAGACAGGCTGCCGGCAACTACAAGATTGCAGGAGCTTTAATCCCGAGCCGTACTGGAGTATTTTGGTATTTTAGCTGATCAGCTTTGCCAGTGACTAATGTATTGAAATAGGGTTGTTTTCCCCTGTAACTGGGGCCCTTTTACCTGTGGCAAGGATTGAGACAATATTGCTCATTCCCGATAATTGCCCCAAGTAAATGTGCCACAGATCACCCGACAAAAGAGCAAACGCTCCTGCATCATGTGTCACATAAAATCCTCACTCATCATCAGCCCGTGTAAACAGGGATGTGCTGCTGACAAATAAGAACACTACATGGGGATGAATGATTGTAGTAATGATCATTCATCTCCATAATCTCTTATCATTGCTGCATGTACTGTAAATGCAGCTAATGAGTGGGCAAAACAAAATAAAAATGACAATGTGTAAATGTGCCCCAGAGGCCTTTTATGTTATCACCTCTTGGAGGATATATTATATCCCGCAGCAGCATGGATCCCACAGCTCTGTGATCAGCCACGCTATCTACACCAGCTCGGACCCCAAAGACTTGAAAAAGGAGTATATTCACACCGAAATGCGTTGTCGCTCTGTACCAATCGGATTTTATATACATCCATTAAGGTCAAGTATTTGCGCCAAGAGGTATCATATTTGTGCACTATCCTAGTGCACATCCCCCCACTGCATTATACATCACTCCTCTGGAGAACCGGCAACTCCATTTACAAGGACTGAGAGATACCGGCAGCACCGACCCTTCGCCCTCACGAGTGTTGTGCCTGTGTATGCACAACATCAAAAGGTGAGCATAACCATTGACACGTTTTATTCATAAACATCGTTTTATCTACATACTACCCTATGAGCGCCTTTCCCCTTTCTGCCACATATACTAAATAAAGGGAGAAGAAACTGCTACAACTCAAGCCATTGACATTTCTGCCCCATTCACCGTGGCTAATTAATAGGTATCAAGTTGATTGAAACAAAATAGGGAACATATTTCAATCATTTATTTTAGTGTCAATTTGCCAATTTTAACCACTTCACATCTGGGCCATTTCCCCCCTTCCTGACCAGACCTAATTTTGCAAATCTGACATATCTCACTTTATGTGGTAATAACTTTGGAACACTTTTACTTATCCAAGCCATTCAGAGATTGTTTTCTCGTGACACATTGTACTTCATGCTAGTCATAAATTTGAGTCAATATATTTTACCTTTATTTATGAAAAAATCCCAAATTAACAAAAAAAAATAGCAATTTTTTAAATTTCTATTTCTCTGCTTTTTTTTTTACAAAAATTGACAAAACCCACTTTTTAAGGACCAGTTCAGGTCTAAAGTCACTTTGTGGGGCCTACATAGTGGATACCCCCATAAATGACCCCATTGTAGAAACTACACCCCTCAAGTTACTTAAAACTGATTTTACAAACTTTATTAACCCTTTAGGCGTTCCACAAGAATTAAAGGAAAATGAAGATCAAATTTAAAAATGTAACTTTTTTGGCAGATTTTCCATTTTAATAAAAAAAATTCTTTAACACATCAAGGGTTAACAGCCAAACAAAACTCAATATTTATTACCCAGATTCTGCGGTTTACAGCCCCCCTGATGCACCCTTACAGTAGAAACACCCAAAAAGTGACCCCATTTTGGAAACTAGGGGATAAGGTGCCAGTTTTATTGGTACTATTTTTGGGTACATATGATTTTTTGATCATTCATTATAACACTTTATGGGGCAAGGTGACCAAAAAATTGTTTTAGCATAGTTTTTATTTATTTATTTTTACAGCATTCACCTGAGGGGTTCGGTCAAGTGCCATTTTTTAGAGCAGATCGTTACGGACGTGGCGATACCTAATATGTATACTTTTTCTTATTTATCAAAGTTTTACAAAATAATAGCATTTTTGAAACACAAAAATTATGTTTTAATGTGTCCATGTTCTGAGAGCAACAGTTTTTTTTATTTTTTGAGCGATTTTCTTATGTAGGGGCTCATTTTTTGCAGAATGAGGTGACGGTTTTATTGGTACCATTTTGTGGGACATACGCCTTTTTGATCACTTGGTGTTGTACTTTTTGTGATGTAAGGCGACTGGGTCGTTCATGTGATATATTTATAGAGCCGACCGTTATGGACGCGGCAATACCAAATATGTCTATTTTATTTTTTCTATTTTTAACATATTTTTTTTAATTCCTTACTTGGGGAATTTTTTTTTTTTACATGTGAATTTTTTTTCACCCCCAGAGAGGCTGTACAGCACTACACAGCGCTGTACAGCCTCAGAGCAGGGCTGATCGAGGTCTGTAGAAGACCTTACAGCTCCTGCACTCACCCAGCTCCGGTGGTCACAGCGGCATACATGTACAGTGTTGGAGTGAAGTACAAACATGGGGCCCGCTCGACGTGCAGCAGGCGTTATGGCCGGCATCCTCTGCGGCTAATGAGGATGCCGGTAATTGATTTCAATGTGTTGGGAGACCTAGGGCATTTAAGGTGCAATTCTTATTTTGCCCAGCAGGTGGCAGGCCAACATAAGAAATTAGCAATTCTGAACAATTAATGGATGCAAAAAAAATCCATGATTGTTCAGAATTTAAAAAAATAAGATTAAAAAAAGTTAAAAAAAAATGTTCAAAATATATAAAAATTAAAAAGTATAAAGAGTTTAAATCACCCCCCCCCTTTCCGTAGAATAAAAAAATAAATACATAAATAACAAAAATATAAACATCATGGGTATCACCCGTACTATTAAAATATAAAAAAAATGTCCAATTTGCCATTTTTTTCATAGCTTCCTTTACCCAAAAAAAGGTAATAAAACGTAATCAAATTGTCACACACACTCCAAAATGGTATCAATAAAAACTACAGTTCTGTAAAAAATGAGCCCCCCACACAGCTCAGTAGATATAAATATAAACAAAGTTTACATTTATTTTTACACTTTTTAGACATAAAAACCTATACATATGTGGTATCATTGTAATCATACTGACCCAGAGAATGAAGAGCACAGTTCAGTTTGCTGCAAACGGAACGCTGTGGGAACAAAACCCATAAAATGGTGGAGGAATCATGTTTTTTTTCCAATTCCACCCCATTTGAATTTTTTTTCCTGCTTCCCACTACATTGTATGCCATATTAAATGGTGGCATTAGAAAGTACAACTTGTCCCTCAAAAAATAAGCCCTCATACAGCTATGTGAATGGAACAATAAAAAAGTTATGGCTCAAGGAAGATAGAGAAGAAAAATTAAAATGCAGAAAGGAAAACGACTCCGGTATCCTAAGGGTTAAAGAAGGCACCCTCTCTGGAGCCGTCATTTAGTTACTTAAATGCCTTGGTCAAATGTGAGCCCAGCATCTGAGAGTGTTAAAAACCTGAAGTGTCTGACTCTAGCTCAGGCACAATTTCCCTCGGCGGATATTGGGGAAAGCTTCCTGTTCAAATCTTGAGCCAGAACCTGTACTAGGCTTCCAGGCTCATTATTAGTATAATTGCAGTGCTGCCATAAGATGGCAGCACTGAACTATGATATAGTCATTTCTATGCAGAGTAATGAAGCAATTACCATTATTCTGTACAAATTGCAATCTGATGATTGCAAGCTGTGGTCCACTTGGTCAATTAACAAAAAAATGTAAAACAATTTTAAAGAATATAAAACAATTAAATAAATATAAAAATTAAAATCTTCCCCCCACTTTCCTGAAAATAAAAATTAACAATAAAAAAAAAAACATCATGGGCATTGCCACGTGTGAGAATGCCCATACTATGAAAATCTAAAAAAAAAAGTTAGCCCAATGATATTGTCAAAAACGACAGATCGTACTGCAAAAATGAGCCCCCATACACCTCCATAGACATTACTATAAATATGGCGATGAAAAGAAAAAAATAATATTTTTCCAAAGTTTTTATTTTTTTTCAGCATTAAAACGCAAGAAAAACGATACATATGTTGTATCGCTAGATTGGTACTGACCTGGAAAATGAAGAGCACAAGAAAGTTTTACCACATAGTGAACGCTGTAAAAAGAATAAAAAAATGTTAAACTGTGGCAGAATTGTGTTTTTTTCCAATTCCACCTCATTTGGAATTTTTTCCTGCTTCCCACTACATTTTATGTAATATTAAATGGTGGCATTAGAAAGTGCAATTTGTTCAGTGGAAAACAAGCCCACATACAGCTAGGTGAACGGAAATAAAAAAAAGTTATGGCTCTGGGAAGGCAGGGAGTGAAAAACAAAAATGCAAAAATGGAGAGTTGCCACGTCAGAAACCTACACTGCATGCAGAATTATTAGGCAAATGAGTATTTTGACCACATCATCCTCTTTATGCATGTTGTCTTACTCCAAGCTGTATAGGCTCGAAAGCCTACTACCAATTAAGCATATTAGGTGATGTGCATCTCTGTAATGAGAAGGGGTGTGGTCTAATGACATCAACACCCTATATCAGGTGTGCATAATTATTAGGCAACTTCCTTTCCTTTGGCAAAATGGGTCAAAAGAAGGACTTGACAGGCTCAGAAAAGTCAAAAATAGTGAGATATCTTGCAGAGGGATGCAGCACTCTTAAAATTGCAAAGCTTCTGAAGCGTGATCATCGAACAATCAAGCGTTTCATTCAAAATAGTCAACAGGGTCGCAAGAAGCGTGTGGAAAAACCAAGGCGCAAAATAACTGCCCATGAACTGAGAAAAGTCAAGCGTGCAGCTGCCAAGATGCCACTTGCCACCAGTTTGGCCATATTTCAGAGCTGCAACATCACTGGAGTGCCCAAAAGCACAAGGTGTGCAATACTCAGAGACATGGCCAAGGTAAGAAAGGCTGAAAGACGACCACCACTGAACAAGACACACAAGCTGAAACGTCAAGACTGGGCCAAGAAATATCTCAAGACTGATTTTTCTAAGGTTTTATGGACTGATGAAATGAGAGTGAGTCTTGATGGGCCAGATGGATGGGCCCGTGGCTGGATTGGTAAAGGGCAGAGAGCTCCAGTCCGACTCAGACGCCAGCAAGGTGGAGGTGGAGTACTGGTTTGGGCTGGTATCATAAAAGATGAGCTTGTGGGGCCTTTTCGGGTTGAGGATGGAGTCAAGCTCAACTCCCAGTCCTACTGCCAGTTTCTGGAAGACACCTTCTTCAAGCAGTGGTACAGGAAGAAGTCTGCATCCTTCAAGAAAAACATGATTTTCATGCAGGACAATGCTCCATCACACGCGTCCAAGTACTCCACAGCGTGGCTGGCAAGAAAGGGTATAAAAGAAGAAAATCTAATGACATGGGCTCCTTGTTCGCCTGATCTGAACCCCATTGAGAACCTGTGGTCCATCATCAAATGTGAGATTTACAAGGAGGGAAAACAGTACACCTCTCTGAACAGTGTCTGGGAGGCTGTGGTTGCTGCTGCACGCAATGTTGATGGTGAACAGATCAAAACACTGACAGAATCCATGGATGGCAGGCTTTTGAGTGTCCTTGCAAAGAAAGGTGGCTATATTGGTCACTGATTTGTTTTTGTTTTGTTTTTGAATGTCAGAAATGTATATTTGTGAATGTTGAGATGTTATATTAGTTTCACTGGTAAAAATAAATAATTGAAATGGGTATATATTAGTTTTTTGTTAAGTTGCCTAATAATTATGCACAGTAATAGTCCCCTGCACACACAGATATCCCCCTAAAATAGCTAAAACTAAAAACAAACTAAAAACTACTTACAAAAATATTCAGCTTTGATATTAATGAGTTTTTTGGGTTCATTGAGAACATGGTTGTTGTTCAATAATAAAATTAATCCTCAAAAATACAACTTGCCTAATAATTCTGCACTCCCTGTATAGAAAATTACCAGCTTCTCATTATTAGCTAGAAAGTCCCAAAAGTCTCTCAGTATTCATTAACTCTTTCCACAGTGCTATGCAAACAGTGCAAATGAACAGAATATATATGACAACATACTTATAAAATGCAGTTACATAGTATTGAACAGAATGTCAGTGCAATTTAACCATTTAAAGTAAAATAAAGTAAGAAGTTGATCGGCACTTCGAGATTTCGCGAAGATGTAGAATATAGTGCTCTATATTCGTAATCGCGGATATACTAGATTTTTTTTTCATCAGTAACCACCCTTCTTGCTTGTGGGCCAATGAGAAGGCTGCAATATCTTTGTCAGAGCTTAGCAACATCCCTAGCAACCAATAGGAAAGTTGCCTACCCCTTTACTATATAAGAAACTCCCCAGCAGCCATTTTCTGCTGCTTTTTTGCAGTGACATTGCTGTGCTCTGTGCTTTCATCTGGATCCTATTCCTTATCCAATTACATTAGATAGTTAGTTAGCTCATATATACAATACAGATAGTTAGTGGGAGATAGTTAGTGTAGGTTAGATAGTGATATAGTGTAGCTGATAGGTTCCAGTGCAGGGTGTTAGGTAGTGTGATAGGAATTACTGTTTCTCTGCTGTCCAATACATACTGTACATGCTACAGACATAGTGCTGTGATGTCACAACAATACTTAGTGCACCAATTAGTAATATCTACTCAGACCTGATAAAATGTGAAGTTGCATGTATTGCGCAAAAAATATGCATATCATTAGTGCCGATTTGCGCAATCGCGACAATAATGACTGGAGATCACGAATTCTAGAATTCGCAAATTTCTTGCAAATATTATCGCAAAAACGAATATTGCCTATGCAGCTCATCACTATTGATGACTTAGGGAAGTAGGAAAATTTCCACAAATGTTCAGACTTCAAAGTACCCCTTATCCAGGGCATTACATGTAATCTCGTCCCTTGCCTGTGCACTCCCGAGGCTGCTAGTGTATTAAAATCATTAGCATCTTCAGGGCAGCGGTCCTTGTACAGTTTGTAAGTATAGTTGCACAATCTGTTTGCTTTTTTTGCATTCTCTCAGCGATTTTCCCCACGTTGTAAAGCCTCATGTATACACAGACTGTGGGTCTGTTCCTATTAAACGGTGGTTGACATGCTAAATATATACATATATACTCTCCAATACAGTATATATGTTGTATAGCCTGGCTGAATGCATATAATCTGTATGACATGATACTTATCAACTCTGCAGTACAACATATATTTTGAATAGACTGACTGAAGGTATATAATCTGCAGTGCAGGGGCGTTGCTAGGGTCTCAAAAGATCCAGCGCCCAAGCCCCAATGCATATGGCCCAATTCTCTAAGTTGAACAACCGCAACACCCCCCTCCCCTCCCCTACAAACACTAGCACTGAAGACATTTTCATGTACTTGCTATACAGCAGCACATACCTCTCACATCCAGGTCCTCCCAGGTGACGTCTCCTCTGATGTAGATCTTCTTTGTCATCATCTTCTCCATTCGGTCTGGACACTTCTCTCAGCCGCCTCGTCTCTGCAGAGTGTGACGCACAGACATCTTAGCTTCCTTACCTTTCTGTACCCCCAAATACTATCCTGAAGAAAAACGAGTGCCCCCTCATAGTCCAACCAATAGTAATTCCCTTCTAGAATGCTCTTATTAGTAATACTGCCCCTTACTGGACACAACAGTGATAATACTCCACAAGAGTGCCTCCATTAGTGGAAGAGCCCTCCAGTATTAATAATACCCTCACAGAGCCCACAGTAAAAATAAGGCCCCCTATTATTCCCCCAGTGGTAATAAAGCTCTCTACAGACCCCTCAGTAGTAATAAGGCCCCCATAGTGCTCTTAGTAGAAATAATGCGGATCCCTCCTATAGAGCCCCCAGTAGTAATAAGAATGCCAAATGTCCCCTGGATTTAAAATGCCCCCAGAGTGCCCCCAGTATTTATACTGCCCCCTACTGTTATAATGCTCGCCCTGAAGCGCCCCAAGTATTTATAATGCCGCCTGCAGTGCCCCCTGTAGTTATATCGCTCCCTACTGTTATAATGCTTACCCTGAAGCTCCCCCATTATTTATGCCGCCTGCAGTGCCCCCTGTAGTTATATTCCTCCGTTTAGTGTCCTCAGAAATTATAATTCCTCAGCACCTCCACCATACAGTCCCATGTAAATAACACTATTTCCCTCCCTCCGCCATAGAGTCCCATATAAATACCATCACACCATCTCTCCAGCCCCCTCCAATATACAGTCCCATGTAAATAACTCTATCTACAGCCCCCGCCAAAATATAGTCCCATGTAAATAACATCACACCATCTCTCCTGCCCCTTCCAACATACAGTCCCATGTAAATAACATCACCCCCTCCCAGCCGCCTTAAACATACAGTCCCATGTAAATAACATCACTCCCTCCCCCAGACACCTTCAACATACAGTCCCATGTAAATAAAATCACCCCCTCCCCAGCCACCTCCAACATGCAGTTCCCATGTAAATAACATTACCCCTTAACATTCAATCCCATGTAAAAAAAATATCACTCCCTCCCACAGCTGCCTTCAACATACAGTCCTATATAAATAACATTACCCCTCAATATACAGTCCCATGTAAATAACATCACCCTACCTAAGCCACTTCCAAATTTCAGTCTCATGTAATTAACATCAATCCACCTCACTGTCCCATGTAAATAACTTCTCTCCCTTCAGCCCTAACATACAGTCCCAGTTAGATAACTACAACTCACAACATTGCTCTGCCTCTGACACTGAGCAATCTTCACTTACCTCCCCTTATGTAGCAGATCTCACCTCAGCCTCTTCCCAGGGCTTCTCTTCACTGCTGAGCTGTCCTCTCCTGCACTGGTCACATGATGTGACATCATCCCAGGTTCTTTTAGGCTCCATTCACACGTCCGCAAAATGGGTCCGCATCCTTTCCGCAATTTTGCGGAATGAGTGCAGACCCATTCATTCTCTATGGGGACGGAATGGTGGGATCCTGGACATTAGGGAAGGGTCCTCATGGGATTAAGGTCATCCCTGGGTAGTTTATGCTATTAGTTTTGGCGGGAAAATTTTTCCGCCTTTTTTACTGTTGCCGTGTCTGGGCAGATTGCCTGGGATGGCAACATGTTTTTGATTGGTCACCACCATCTGGGTAGTTTTTCCCAGTGGTGGCAACCCTTATTTTTATTGGCTGATATTTTAAGCCAATGGATATCTTTGTTTAGGTTGTTAAGACTCTGATTGGCTGGTCGGGTTGAGGTGGTGCGGATAAATATGTGGGTGCAGGTGAAGCTGGGGTCCGTTACCTCATCTGTGAAGAAGGAAGCATCGCTGCCCCGCCCGCCCTTCCCGATAGGCTGTCGTTTTATTTTTATTTTTTATTTTTATTTTTAAGCTGGGGTATGAGTTGTTTGATAAGCTGCAATTTTGGAGCTTGAGCTTATGGCTGAGCTCGTGCTTTTTTGTATATGAGGTCAAATGAATGTTTAAATTGAGTTGGTAATGTTAAATTATTAAGTTATAATGAGCTTGAGCTTATGGCTGAGCTCGTGTTTTTGAGTTTAATGGAATTTTAATTGAGTTGTTAATGTTAAATTATTATTTTAGTAAAAAATTATTTTCCAATCAAATTGTCTGGCTTCAGTGTTTTATTGATATAATTAGGAATATGTTAAGTGGGAGTATGACCTTTCATCCCATGGATGCGGACAGCACACAGTGGGCTGTCTGCAGCCGCAATTGCGGAGCGCAGCCCCGATTTTGGGTCCACAGCTCTGCAAAAAGATAGAGCATGTCCTATTCTTGTCCGCAGCTTGCGGACAAGAATAGGCATTTCAATGGGGGTGCCGGGCTGGTGTGTTGCGGACCAGCAATTTGCGGGTCCGCAACACACCACGGACGTGTGAATGCAGCCTTAGGCTACTGCATTTAGAAGTGATCACATGACCTGTCAGGTCATCACAGGTCCTTCAGCTCTTGCAGTGCATTCGATTCAATTGTATTGCGGTCCTGAGGACAGCAATACAGTTATATCTAACAGGCAGGCATGACATTCGGGGCCTGGGGCAAAACATCAGGGGCCCAGGCCCCGAATGTTTTGACCTAGCAACGCCCCTGCTGCAGTGCATTCTATATTTTGTATAGACAGGCCCCCTCGCTTTGTCCCCACCATTCTATCCCCCCTTCATTACAAAGCCTCTGCCCCTAACTGTTCTCACTTCTCTAACCTCATACTCATTTACCTGACCCCTGCTGTCACATTCGGGTGTGAGAGGGAAACACCACACCGAACATAGGAGGGAAAGGGGTGAGGGAATAAGGCCTGGAAACTAGGGAAATGAGATTGACACCAGTAGTAAAACCCTAATCAAAGTCCTGACTAACTACCAGTATGAATGGACCCCAGAGGTAGGTGAGTTCATACACAGGAATACCTAGTGTCCTAACTCACCCTATAGGCCCTGGTACTAATGTCAGAACTGAGATAACCTGTTCCTCCAAAGGGAAGGTCGCCCTCAGGCCTTAATACAAATGACAGGGAAATGCAACACACAAAATAACTCAAACAAAATACAAAAGGAAAATAAAACACTTAACTTCAAGTGGCTATGGCAACACCAGGAACTCAGCCGAGATCCACACACCAGCTATCCACAACTACAACAGAAGCTATAAACCGCACAGCATAGTTGGAGAAACAATAATAAATAGAGAAGGTTAAATGACCATAATAGCCACACCTGGGGAAAGAAGGTGTGGCAAGCACCAAAAATAACACAAACGTCATTTGATCCAAACTGAAAACATGTCAGATCAAACCACGTGTTGCCAGTCTCACCTATTTCCTGCCACCTGTCACAGGAACGTCCGTGACACCTGCTCCCCCATTCTCTCTATCAGTAGCATTATGGAACTCGCATTCCATTTGCAACAAACTTTCCTACATCCACAACCTCTTTATCTTCCAAAAACTTTTATTCCTGGGCCTCGTAAAAAACATTGATGATATGCACTTACACAGCCTCCCCTGCTGCATTATCCTATGGGAACCTTCAATTTACACACACGCCCCACAGAAACGTGGCTGACACCCACTGACACAGCCTCCCCTGCTGCACTATCCTATGGGAACCTTCAGTTTACACACACGCCCCGCCCAGACCGGCATGGCAGTGGTGTCAGCCTCTTCCTATCAGGTAACTGCTCCTTCAACCCATCTCCAACCTTTCACCACCTCCCCTCTTTTTAAGTCCACTCCGCATCTTCTCTCCCTTCAATCGTCATCTACCATCCACCAGGCCCTACTACTACCTTTTTGGACCATTTCAATACCTGGATTCTTCACTTCCTCTCTGCAGACATCCCCTCCATTATCATGAGGGATTTCAACATCCCTATTGACACACAAAATTGGCATCAAACTCCTATCTCTTACTGAATCATTTGGCCTCACAAAATGGTCCTCTACAGCCACCCACAAAGATGGACACATTAGACCTTGTCTTCACCCACCTCTGCTCCCTATCTAATCTCTCAAACTCTCTTCTCCAGCTCTCAGATCACAATCTTCTTACATTCTCAACCACTTTCTCCTCAACTGCCCTTCCAGCCCATAAACTAACACACCCTCATACATAGAAATCTCTCAATTTTCCAATCTCACACTCTCTGACTCTTTCTCACCACTATCCACCATATCTTCCCTTCCTGACACTCACATAGCCGCTGGTTTCTACAACACCACAATTACTTCAGCCCTTAACTTAGTCGCCCCTCTCACACACACAAAAACCCAGCAAATCAATGAACAACCCTGGAACCCTAATCAGACAAAAAAAACGGAGACAAACTTCCAGAGTCGCAGAATGGCGCTGGAAGAAAACCCACTTCAAGGAAGACTTCCAGCTGTTCTCAAATTCAAGTCTGCTCTCGCCTCTTCTTAACAGGACTACTTCACTACTTCTGAAATACCTTTAACTCACTACTCCACCCCCCCCTCCAACACCCCTCATTTCAGCTGAAGACTTTGCTTCATATTTCAGAAATAAAATTGTTAAAATCTGTGAAAGCTTTAATCACCCCCACTGCACCCTTATACAACCACCCACTGCTCTTCTCACATAACCCAGTTTACAACTGTCACAGAAGAAAAGCTTTCCACATTAGTCTCCAAGTCACACCTTCCCACCTGAAACCTTGACCCAATCCCATCCCACCTCATCCATAACCTCAACACTATAGTTATTCCTGTCCTAACACACCTCTTCAACCTATCGCTAACCACTGGCATCTTCCCTTCCTCTTTTAAACATGCAATCATCACAACCATACTGAAGAAGCCTTCCCTCTATCCATCCTCTTTATCCAGCTATCGTTCCATGTCACTTCTCCCATTTGCATCCAAACTTCTAGAACATGATGTCCATCTTGAATTGTCCTCTCAACTCTCATCCCACTCACTTTTTGATCAACTACAATCCAGCTTCAGACCCAATCACTGCACTGAAACTGCCCTAACCAAAGTCGCCAACAATCTGCTAGCTGCCAAAGCTAAACGTCGCTACTCTGTGCTACTCTTTTTTGTCCTATGCCTTTGACACTGTTCACTACTCTCTCCTCTTACAAATCCTCTCTTGGCATCAAAGACCTAGCCCTCTCCTGGATCTCCTTGTCACTCACCAACAGAACCTTCAGTGTTTCCCATTCATACACTACCTCCTCATCACGTCCCCTCTCTGTTGGCATTCCTTAAGGCTCTGTCCTGGATCCCCTACTTTTCTCCATTTATACATTCGGCCTGGGACAGCTCATCGAGTCCCATGGCTTCCAATACCACCTCTATGCTGACGACACTCAAATTTACCTCTCTGGCCCAGATGTCACTTCCGTGCTATCCAGAATCCCAGCGAGTCTGTCAGCTATTTTATCCTCTGAAAATCCAGTTTATTTGATATGCAAATGAGCCAGTAAGGTGCCCAGAGGGGCGTCACTCTTGTAGGAAGGATATAGGCACAGAAGGTAGAGCAAAACGTTTTTTACCCCTATGCACGGCGCCACCATCCCTTGGATCAGCAATGTATACAGAAGATAAAAGTAATTTGTTTTTTCAGATAGATTCAGAGTTTTTTTGTGTGTTTAAAATTCAAATTACAAGTTACTGGCATATATATCCGGTACCCAGGAGGTACCGGATGGGATAATCACAAAACACCCACCGGATCACCTCCTGCGCCTGGGTCAGGAAGATCAGTTTGTGGTTGCGATAGAAACACTAAAAGGTCATCCGCAAATAACGCATGCTTAAGGGGTTGAGATTTGATACTGATACCTCTAATGGAATGGTCCTGAATAATTGCTTTAGATAGTGGTTCCAGAGCAATATTGAAAAGTAAGGGTGAAAGTGGGCACCCCTGCCTGGTTCCCTTCTGAAGAATAAACTGCTCTGACAGAAACCCCGGGATTGATATCCTGGCTATTGGGGAGCTATATAGTTTGTCTATGTACGTTCTAAAAGCGCCACTAAACCCCATCACATCCAAAACCTCGTTCAGCCATCTCCAGCTCACATTATCAAAAGCTTTTTCAGCGTCAATGGCTAGTAGAGCTGGAGATGGGTGAAGATGTGGACTGGTCCTGATGTCATCAAGTATCGCCAAAACCTTGCGAATGTTATATACCGCCGATCTGCCCTGAACAAAACCCACCTGATGCAGTGAAATAAGCCTAGGCAAGAAAGTGGCCAGTCTGTCCGCCAATATTTTGGAAATATACTTTAGGTCGTTATTGATCAGGGATATTGGGCGATATGATGAAGGCAAGGTACAATCCTTACCATCTTTCGGTAGGACTTTTATGTAAGCTGTATTCATATCTTGCGGTAACTCCTGCCCTTGTAAAATGTTATTGTACAGTGTCGCAAGTACCGGGGCAATCTTGAGATTCAGTGCCTTGTAGAATTCATTAGTGAATCCATCGGGCCCTGGCACTTTCCCATTACTGGAATTCCTAATGACCCTCTGAACCTCCTCCTCCGTAATCGGGTTATTTAGAATATCTAATTCGTCTCGGGACACCACCGGTAAAGACAAGGTATCCAGCCATGTCTTTCCTTGGGTTTCTGGACTCATAGTGGAAGTATAGAGTTCAGAATAAAATCTCTTAAAGGTATCTACTATCTGTTTGGGTTTTGTAAGTAAACAACCTTCTTTGTCTCTTATTGCTGCTATTTGGGTAGCAGGTCTGAAGCCTTTTGCTAGGTTCGCTAGGAGTCTCCCTGCTTTGTTACCATATTTATAATATTTTGCTTCCCTTCTCTTCCCCGCTAATTCCTCTCTCTTCCTAAGCCAACTATCATGGCTCTCTTTAGCCTCCATCCAGAGTGTTTTAGTAGAAGTGGAAGGATTCAGGATATACTGCGTATAAGATTTTCTGAGCACTTCTGTAAGTTCTCTCAACTTGCTATTCACTTTTTTCTTCCAACTGGCAACATATGCCATTATCCTGCCCCTTAATACTGCTTTCCCCGCTCTCCAGGCCAATTGGGAATCACTGGTAGGTGAATTGTCATCCCAGTATTCCATCCACCAATGGTTCAGCATTTCTACAAAGTTTTTATTAGATGTCAGATCTGAGGGAAGTCTCCATAGAAAGTCACTACCCCTAGGTGTAGAATCCGTAAGTTCAAAGATCACTGGGGAATGATCCGAAATTACTAGGTCACCTATTTCCGTTGCTGTTGTGCGTTGTAGGAGTGACTCCGTAACTAAAAAGTAGTCAATACGTGACCAGGAATTATGCGGCTGGGAAAAATGAGTAAACTCTCTATCCTCTGGATGAGTGGACCTCCAAGCATCATACATACGAAGGTCTGTTACCACTCTATCCAATACCAAGTCCCTATGTCTAGGCTTAGGCTGACATTGTGAATTACTGCGCCTATCTTCCGACACAGACATAACAGTGTTCATATCACCAGCTACCATACATAATGGCGTTGTGTCCTGTAAAACCATTTGGCGTAGGGTATCAAAAAAGGTAGTGTTGTTGTCATTTGGTCCATAGACGTTATATATACCCAACACATCAGTTGCTAATTGAAGACGGGCATGAAGAAGTCTGCCCTCGCTATCCTCTGTGCTATCTATGATTTTGCACTGCAAATGTCTGTGGATCAAAAGCATTACCCCCCCCCCCCCCCCCCTTAGAGCCATCTGCCGGTGAACCAATAACCTGGCCCACCCACAAACTCTGCATCCGGCAAAAATCATCTTTGCCCAGGTGGGTTTCTTGGAGTAGAGCAACATCTGCACGCAGCCTCTTCAGATGTCATAGGATGATTATCCGTTTATGCTCACTTCAATCCCTTCACATTACACGTGACAATTTTGATCATTTTTGTGCATTAAACCAGACACTAACTATGATACTACTTTCCCCCTTCATAAATGCTGTATCCAGTACCTGAGATGAAAACACATGAACCCTTCCCACCAATAACGAGATCTCCCCTCCCCCCCCCTGAAACAAGCCATATATTATTACATTCGGACCTCACTTCTTCCCAACATAACATTACAGCCCTACTTAACATCTCGCTGAGATAGTATGTTAAAGCATAACTCCAACTTTAGCCCTATATAGAATGCTATAAATGTAACGAAAGAACACCTGTAGAAAACCAACATCGATGTATCTAGATTCACGTACGATCTCAGTTAAGAGCAGTGACTGTGACAAAAATATCTGGAGTGTCCAATAACGGGTCAGTTCCAAGCGTGTGAGTTCCATTATGCATCCTAGACCAAATCGATCCAACACTGACAGGAACATAAACTGATATTACCCGTGTCACGGATCTTGAGAGAGTCAGGTAATACCATTCCTTCTCCAGCCACGTACTGACCTGAGTCTCACTGGAATGAGTGTCCCCTATAGTTGCTATCACGCGGTGAGCGATCGCCATCATTGCGAAGGACATGCTGTAAGGCTCTTCTAGCCTCCTGTGGATCCTGGTAGGTATCGATGTTCCCCTCCGCATCATGGACCCTCAGTATCGCAGGGTAAATCAGGGCGAATTTCACTTGCGCCTTATAGAGATCTGAACAGATTGAAGAAAATTCTCGCCGCCTTCTTGTAACTTCTGCTGAGAAATCTTCAAATAGAAGGGCTCTGGAGCCCCTTAACATCAGGGGTGTTTTATTATTCTTATAGGCCCTAAGTATGGCCGCTTTTTCAGAATAGTCGAGATAGCGTACAATCACCTGTCTCGGTCTTTGGTTAAGCGCCGCCTGTGATGCCGTTTCCCGATTCTGCCGTCCTGCCGGTAACGGTGCTTGGCCTATCCGGTGAGCTCTCTCCACTTTACAGTGTGCAGTAAGGGTCAGTGCCTGGGGAAGTTCTTGTTCACATAATTTCACCAGTTCATGAAGTGGCACAGTTTCAGCAATACCTACTAGCCGCAGGTTGTTCCTTCTTGAGCCATTTTCCAGGTCATCTAATTTCAGTAAGATCTTTTTATTCTCTTGTTGGAGCCTGGAACATTCAGCGCGGTAGTGACTCTGGTCATCCTCGATCGCTGCAATCCTCCCCTCTGCCTCAGTAAGACGACGGCCATGTTCGGCCAAGTCCTGATGGATCTGCGACAGGGAGGCTGACACCGTGGTAGAGAGAGAGTCTTGTAGATCCGGCAGTATACGAGCCGCAACTTCTAAAGCCAGTTGCTTGTAATCTACTGCGAATTCATCTCCGTGGTCGAGATCGTCTGCAGCATCGTCTCCTGACTGTGACAGTGGCTTCTCTGTGAGAGCCTCGTGGGCGGCCATATCCGTTATGTTTCGCGCCACTGATTGAGACCTGGTAACTTTCATCGGTCCTTTCTGCTTATTCCTGCTCCCCATTGTAACCAGAAACCGGTCCATACGAAACCGGGGATATTACTTGAGCGGTAGGTCCAGACTGTGACTGCTGTCAAGTCCGGTATGCCGGGGAGTCAGTCTCGTAAGTAGCGGGCTTCAGCGGAGCTTTTACTCAGCGCGACTTGCCATGTTGGCGCCGGAACCGGAAGTCCGATATCTTTTAACGACACACACAAACATTAAATTAAATAGATTAAATATACATTAGACTCTCCCCCAACATCCAAACTTTCAAGAGTAACCTAAAATCCCACCTTTTCAGGAAAGCCTACCACTTTCAATAGCATGCTGCCAGCACACAGCCACATGAGCAGTCTATACCCTCACCTACTGTATTCTCCCCTTCCCTTGTAGATTGTAAGCTCTTGCGGGCAGGGTCCTCTACCACTCTGTACCAGTCTGGTGATACATACTGTATATACTCTGCAGTACAGTATATATGTTGTATGGACTGACTGAAGGTATATAATCTGTGAGACATGATACATATATACTCTGCAGTACAGTATACAGTATATATGCAGCGACCGGGTCCGTAGGGGCAACACGTGAGGCTACGGTGGGCCAATGGGGGTAGTAGTTAATTTACTCACGGTTAGCAGAGCCTCCCTGGACCGGCGTGCAGTGATGAGGAAGACATCACTAAATCCTCCGGGGCACTCCCTATTGCAGGGAACACCAGCCAGATGGAAGATGAGGTGCCCTTGATGATATAGGTGTTTAAGGTGCTTTGGTGGCTGAGCCCCTGTGTTCGTGACGCCAGCACCATAAGGTGCAAATATTGAAAGTAGTAGAAAGGATGAGGAGTCAGTTGTAGTAGAAAAAGTTGAACATTTACTTAAATCAAATGTCTCAGGACCGTTGGTACAGTTCATCAGTACAGTGCATTTATATGGTATAAAGGATGATTCAGAAATTAGTTTAGCTTCAATCCTTACAACAGGTCTTGCAATTGCCAGTTGAGGAGTTTTCCTAATGCTGTTACTTTACAGGCAAGACAAAAGTTCTCTTCTTAGATAGTTCTACTTTAAGTCCATTCTCTAGCACTCAGGTACTGGATATAATGGCTTCCTTACTTTATATTGAGCAATCCAATAAGGGCGTTCTCCCTCGTGGCAGGCAAAATCTCTGCTACATTATTTATGTAGGATGCTCTCCTGAAATATTCAGGTTCACTATGTCCCAGAAGGCATTTAGTGAAAAAGGATAATTCCTCCTGGTCACTTGTGCTTGTCAAGCCCCTTGGCTAGACTCAGCTCTAATCTTCACTAGACTGGCTTTATATTCATACATAGACTCATTTGTCTGTGCTGGGCTGCTGTGACTACTTGGTCTGTCCTATCCAGGCTTGATCAGGGCCTAGGGGGGCCACTGGCTTCACCCTAGAAAGCCACACCTCACCGGCCATGCCCCAAACCACGGCCACAACTCCCCAAACCACGCCTACAAGCCAAGTGAAGCCATGCCTCCGTGAAGCCCCCACCACCAGCCGGAAAAACATGGGGGAGGAGAGGGTAGAACTTTCAGACTGGAGGGTGAGCTGGGGGCAGCCCGGGGCGCTTCTCTCCCCCTCAGTCAGCCACAGGGAGCCATGTCTGCGGCTCTAGTGACTGACTGGGGGTGAGAGAAGCATCAGTCAGTTGCTGCAGCTCACGCTCAGACAGCGCAGTGCTGCTGTCTGAGTGTGAGCTACTGAAAGGGTGGATATCCTTGTGTCTGTCCAAGCACTGTGCCGGATGGAGGACAGGGAGCCAGAAAACCGGACTGTCCAGCCTAAAACCGGATGTCTGGCCACCCTATCAGGGCCCAGAGGGAAGAAAAGCAGCTATATTTTGGACTGAGCCTGCTCTGCTCCTCCATACACTTGCTTATCCTCTCTCTCTCAACTTGAACTAACTTTATTAGCACACCCCAAGCTAAATATAATATGTGGTGCCAGCACCATCTAGGGGTGAATAGATGTAATGACACTGCCAGCCTGATATTAGGAATTACAATGCATACATTAAAGTGCCCACATATAACACATAGTGGGACACTGCATATGTTGTATACCCTGACTGAAGGTACAGTATATAATCTGTGTGACATGATACATACGGTATATAGTCTCCAGTACAGTATATATGTTGTATAGACTGGCTGAAGGTATATACTCTGTGTGACATGATATATACTCTGCAGTACAATATATATGTTGTATAGGCTGGCTGAAGGTACATACTGTGTGTGACATGATAAGTGGAGATGAGCGAATTCCATATTTTGAAATTCGTTCACACTTCGTTTACTGTCAAAAGATGAATTGCGTTATGGATTCCGTTACCAATGCAATTCTATGACGGAATGCCTTTAGAGGCATTCCGTTATTCATTCCGTCATAATAGAAGTCTATGGGCTGCATAACGGATCCGTCCAGTTTCCGTTATGCAGGGGAGCGCTCTCCTTTACGTCTCCAACATCATTGGCAACCATCATTTCTGCTCAGCGTGAATTGACTTTCATCAGTGAATAACACTGAGGTCCACTGGTCCCTCGTCCAGCGTAGATGCTCCCTGGCCCATGCAAGACGATGACACCTGGGGTCAGGTACCTTTGCAGGTTGTCTAGCACGCAGACCACGCTTATGTAAACAGTTTCGAATGGTCTGACATGACACTTGGCTGCCTCTCACCTCCCTTAAATGTGCCTGGAGATGTGTGGCATTCAACATCCAGTTCCGCAGGGCATTTTTCACAATATATGACCCGCCAAAAATGTAAAGCCATACATAAAGTATAAATACATTCTTTATTACTTCATAGACAACAATAGAGATAAAATCATTACAAAAATATGCAGTATGGACTCACAATATAGTCAGCCCTGCCACCTAGACTGCAAGTACAGCCCTTCACCACATCGCGTTTTCAACCGCAAAATATAATGGTACTCCACAGTAGTTGTGATATGCTCCAAACAACAAACAAATGTATCATGAACTCAAAGGATCACCACACCATCTATAACAGTGTTCCAGGTGAGTGATTAATAGTATGAATAGTAAGTTGATTAGAGAAGTTCCAAATGCAATTCTGCGTTTCTGGGTTATTCGGGTCTCTGCTGACCCTATAACCCGGAATAGGATGGTGATCGGTGGTGTGATAATACACCACCAATCACCATCCTGCGATCCTGAGAGGTGATGGTAACATCACCTCTCAGGAACGCTTCCAATTGGCTGCAGGGCGGGCGGGAGGTTTAACTTACTGCAGCTCTGCTCTCCTCATCCATTCTCTGCTCTCCTCATCCGGAAGCGAGGAGAGAGAGCGTTGGATCTGTGCCCAGCACCTCCATCTCTGCCCAGCACATCTTCTGACCCTCAACAGTGCCATCTGGCACTAAAAGGTACTTTAGGGACAGGTTAGGGAAAGGTTAGGTTAGGCAGGGATATTCAGGGAAAGTTTAGGGAAAAAAAAAAATAAAGTTTCACTGTTGCATCACCCTGATCGGGTGTCTGGGGTCCACAGCACAGCTGAGTGACCCTAGACCCCCCCAGGGGTGCTGCAGCTTGCCACCCTGCCTCCCCCCCCACACACACACACACATTTTTTTGGGGCGCAAGCGTTTGTTTTTTTGCATACACTGACTGTGGCCATCACTTTTAGCGTCCAGCAACTGTTAGCGCATCGCCCACCCCACCGCTGATCAGCTTCGGACGGCTGATCAGCGAGTTTGAATCTTTTTAAAATTTTTGGGGTTTTCACTTTTTTTAATTTAGTTTTTTTTTCTGTTAGGTGTAGGGCAAAGTCCGCAAACACCCGTGCCCCCACACACACGCACACAAAATAAAGTTTTCCACGCACGCACACACACACACACTCCCCTATGGCCCGCCGGATGTTCTCGGCCAAGGAGGCATACGCGCAGCTTGCCTCCGACTCCGAGAGCCCCAGTGAGGACGAGGATGACTCCACTTTCCTCTTGTCATCCGCGTCCTCCTCATCATCTAGCGATGATGATGAACCCCCAAGGCGGCGGAGACGCCGCCAGGCGGAGCAAGGGGACAGTCATGCCTGGGACCCTGTGGCCCACACTAGTACGAGCAGCTCTGGGGCTCGTACTAGTTTTACGGCCCACCAGATAAGTCCACCTGAGACCCCTACCGGTGAAATTGCATGGTGTACCCAAGAGGATTTTGAGCCTGTGATTCCTAATTTTGTTGGCCAACCAGGAATCCAGATTTCCACAGTGGGCTTCACTGAATACGACTAGTTTAGTCTTTTTTTCAGTGACCACTTTGTAAATCTGATGGTGGAGCAAACGAACTTGTACGCCCAACAGTTCATTGCTCCTTTTTGGCTAGGGCCGGTAGCTGGACTCTGGTCAGTGCAGCCGAGATGAGGACGTTTTGGGGCCTTGTGCTGCACATGGGCCTAGTCACAAAAAAAACTGTGTCACGCTGTACTGGAGTGGGGACGTCCTCTACCAGACCCCACTTTACAGTGCGGCCATGACACGCTCCCATTTTGAGGCCATTCGTAAATGCCTGCATTATGCAGATAATGCAGCATGTCCCCAAATTTTTGGAGGCCTATGTACCTGGAAGGGAGGTCGTGGTTGATGAGTCTCTCATTGCTTTCAAGAGGAGACTCATTTTCCGCCAGTATGTTCGGGCGAGGTATGGCGTGAAGCTGTACAAACTTTGTGAGAGTACCTCAGGGTACACTTACAAGTTTCGTGTGTACGAGGGGCAAGATTACCATATTCAACCCCCAGAATGTCCCCCCACTCTGGGTGTTAGTGGGAAACTTGTGTGGGACCTTATGCACCCACTACTAGATAAGGGTTACTACCTGTACGTGGATAACTTTTATACTAGTATCCCCTTGTTCCAGTCCCTCGCCGCCAGATCCACGTCCGCTTGTGGGACCGCGCGGAAAAATCAATGCGGCCTCTCTACCCTCCCCCTCCAGGTACCTATCCCCAGGGGTGAGACCCGTGCCCTTACCACTGGAAACCTGTTGCTGGTCAGATATAAGTACAAGAGGAATGTCCTTGTACTGTCCACATTTCACGGTAAGGGCTCTTTCACACTTGCGTTATTGTCTTCCGGCATAGAGTTCCGTCGTCGGGGCTCTATGCCGGAAGAATCCTGATCAGGATTATCCTAATGCATTCTGAATGGAGAGAAATCCGTTCAGGATGCATCAGGAACGGAACGTTTT
Organism: Bufo bufo; assembly: GCF_905171765.1. Taxonomy (NCBI): domain Eukaryota; kingdom Metazoa; phylum Chordata; class Amphibia; order Anura; family Bufonidae; genus Bufo; species Bufo bufo. The sequence goes on from NC_053393.1 coordinate 364,171,920, forward strand.
TTGGCCGGAGAAAATACCGCAGCATGCTGCGCTTTTTGCTCCGGCCAAAAATCCGAAACACTTACCGCAAGGCCGGATCCGGAATTAATGCCCATTGGAAGGCATTGATCCGGATCCGGCCTTAAGCTAAACGTCATTTCGGCGCATTGCCGGAGCCGACATTTAGCTTTTTCAGAGTGGTTACCATGGCTGCCGGGACGCTAAAGTCCTGACAGCCATGGTAAAGTGTAGTGGGGAGCGGGGGAGCAGTGTACTTACCGTCCGTGCGGCTCCCCGGGCGCTCCAGAGTGACGTCAGGGCGCCCCAAGCGCATGGATCATGTGATCGCATGGATCACGTCATCCGTGCGCATGGGGCGCTCTGACGTCATTCTGGAGCGCCCCGGGAGCCGCACGGACTGTAAGTATACTGCTCCCCCGATCCCCGCTCCTACTATGGCAACCAGGACTTTAATAGTGTCCTGGGTGCCATAGTAACACTGAAAGCATTTGGAAGACGGTTCCGTCTTCAAATGCTTTCAGTACACTTGCGTTTTTCCGGATCCGGCGGGCACCTCCGGCAACGGAAGTGCATGCCGGATCCCAACAACGCAAGTGTGAAAGAGGCCTTACAGCATCACCCCTGTCCCTGTGCGAGGTACCGCAGCAACGGTCCTCAAGCCCGATTGTATCGTCGACTACAATCGGTATATGGGAGGAGTTGATCTCTCTGATCAAGTCCTCAAGTCATATAACGCCATGCGCAAAACCCGGGCATGGTACAAAAAAGTTGCAGTCTACTTGGTACAGGTTGCGTTGTACAACTCTTTTGTGCTGTCCCAGAGCGCGGGCAACACAGGGAAATTCCTTCAGTTCTATGAGGCAGTCCTCAAGGACCTGATCTTTTTCTGACCAGGAAAGAGCAGGCCGGAGTACCTCGGGAACTGGAGGCGCCCGGATCGTCTCTGGCCAACACTTTCCAGGTGTGGTCCCCCATACTGGAAAGAAGGGACGGTCCCAAAAAAGGTGCAGTGTGTGTCACAGGAGGGGGATACGGAAGGACACCACCACTCAGTGTGACACGTGCTCCGATCATCCGGGCCTCTGCATTATTGGTTGCTTCAGGGAGCACCACACTTCCATGGAGTACTAAATTTTTAAACCCCTTCCCCAATTTTAATTCCATTTAGCCACTGATAATCGAAAAAAAAACTATGGTTCTCAGACTTGAGACACCAAAAAATAAATAAAAATGATATTTTGTGCATCAGGGGGGCTTCAAATGAGACATGGTGTAAATAAACCAGGCCAGCAAAATCTGCCTTCCAAAAACCACACGGCGCTCCTTTCCCTCTACGCCCTGACGTGTGCCATTAACTATTGTTGAACACCTAAAGGGTTAACAAAGTTTGTAAAATCAGTTTTGAATACCTTGAGGGGTGTAATTTCTTAGATGGGTCACTTTTATGGAGTTTCTACTCTAGAGGTGCATCAGGGGGGCTTCAAATGGGACTGGTGTAAATAAATCAGTCCAGCAAAATCTGCCTTCCAAAAACCACATGGCGCTCCTTTCCCTCTATGCCCCGCGGTGTGCCCGTACAGTAGTTTATGACCACATATGGGGTGTTTCTGCAAACTACAGAATCAGGGCAATAAATATTGAGTTTTGTTTGGCTGTTAACCCTTGCTTTGTTACTGGAAAAAATGGATTAAAAAGGGAAATTTGCCCAAAAATTTTAATTCTGAAATTTGATCTCCATTTGCCATTAACTCTTGTGGAACACCTAAAGGGTTAACTACATTTGTAAAATCAGTTTTAAATACCTTGAGGGGTGTAGTTTATAGAATGGGGTCATTTTTGGGTGGTTTCTATTATGTAAGCCTCACAAAGTGACTTCAGACCTGAACTGGTTCTTAAAAAGTGGGTTTTTGAAAATTTCTGAAAAATTTCAAGATTTCCTTTTAAACTTCTAAGCCTTGTAACATAACCCAAAAAATTAAATTGCATTCCCAAAATGATCCAAAAATGAAGTAGACATATTGGGAATGTAAAGTAATAACTATTTTTGGAGATATTTCTATGTATTATAGAAGTAGAGAAATTGAAACTTGGAAATTTGCAAATTTTTTAAAAAATTTGGTAAATTTTGTATTTTTTTATAAATAAAAATGAATTTTTTTTACTCCATTTTTTCAGTGTCATAAAGTACAATATGTGACAAAAAAAACAATCTCAGAATGGCCTGGTTAAGTAAAAGCATTTTAAAGTTATTCACACATAAAGTAACACTGGTCAGATTTGCTAAAAATGGCCTGTCCTTAAGGTGAAATATGGCAGGGTCCCTAAGGGGTTAAGCACTTTATGATCTCTCTGAGAGGTATATCTGAGGTTAACCAACAGTTCACTTGCTCTACTTGGTTTGCCCTTTGCTCTATACAATTGCTTATGATCTGGTATGAGCAGTTCGCATTTGTATGCAAACATACATATAACCAGTTCAGTATACAGTTCTAATCACTATATTAACAATAGGAACTTATATAACTGTTTGAAATACCTATTTTTGCCTCTTGCTTCCATAAAACACAGCTCTTAGTGGAGTGTGTGTCTGTTCAGCTCTTCTCTCTTGTGAATAATGATTCCAGCAGCTCCTGCTAGGGGGATTTCCCACAAAAGCTGTGTGTAAGGCTGGCTGTAATTGGTCAAAACTCCTGCTGTGTGTGAGGCTGGCTGTGATTGGTCAAGACTACTGCCCAGCAGCAACAGTTTAACTCTATGCTTTCTGTTGTGTCTGCTGTGTCATTGAGCTTACCTTACATTATTTAATGAATCTTAAAGGCATATTATCTTTTCTGCTTCTGTGAACACAATATATATGTAACAGTTTTATGACATCCAAACATGAAGTCACTGTAAATAACTTGTTTTTAACACACAAACATAGGAACTGTATTAAGGTTATTGTCAGGTTTAGCTGTATAAACATATAAACTATATTAGCAACCTAGGACAAGTCTTAGCTTGCCAGATACACTCCCACCAAAATTACCTATAATTATATGTTCTTAGTGGTAGAACTTGAACATGAATTTGAGGAATTTTCCATCAGGTTCTCAACTTCCAAGTGTCTTTTATCACTCTCAAGTAGAACAACTAACTTCTGTATAGGACGTTCCAACTTCAGTGGAGTAGTGAGACATTTTCCTTTTTGTCAAGTTTTGAGTCTCCTATCCAACTCTCCCACCTTGGCCTAAAATTCTCAGGTATGGGCTCGTCCCATCCCAACTTCTGTCTGCATAATTACTGTAGTATTTCTTTTGCTCTGAGAATTACTGGGGCCAAGAATCCCAATGGATCAAATATAGAAGCCACTGCGGAAAGAATGGTACGTCTAGTTGTAACTTTCTCTTCAATAGATACTTCAAAGAAGAACTTGTCATTCTCTACATTCCATCCCAATCCAAGTACTTTCTGGACTGGAAGATGATCATAATTGAGATCTACATTCTTCATTGTTGCTGCACGTTCAGAGTCACTGATGGATTCCAGTACCTCTCTGTTTGAGATGAATTTATGAAAGCGCAGGTTTCCTCTTGCGCATAACTCTTGGCTTTCTTTCACTAGTTTGATTGCAGATTCTGTGGACTCTAGACTTATGAGACCATCATCTACATAAAAGTTTTTCTTCTGAAAATTTGCTGCTGATGGTCAATCCTTTTCATTCTGATTGGCCAGGTACTTTATGCCATAATTGGCGCAACCTGGAGATAATACTGCCAAACAAGTGTACTTTCATTCTGTATTCTGCTGGCTATGTATCTGTATCTCCATCCTCCCACCATAGAAACCTCAGGAAATCTATATCTTCATTCTTCACGTGAAACTGGTGGAACATCTTTTCAATGTCACACATGACCGGTACGGGATACTTTCTGAATCTACAGAGTACTCCAGGCAAAGTGTTTGCAAGATCTGGTCCTTTTAGTAGATGATCATTCAATGCAACACCATCGTACTTTGCTGAGTAATCAAATACTTCTCTAATCATATTTGGTTTCTTTGAGTGGTAAACACCTTGATGTGGGATGTACCACACTTCTCCTTCTTTAGGTTGGTTATTAACTTTCTCTGCATGTCCTTCTTCGAGGATGCCTTCCATGAATTTCAAATAATCATTCTTGAGTTTGGGATCTCTTCCCATCCTTTATTTCAAACATTTCCATCTTGCTAGGCAAAATTTCTGTTATTTGGCAGACGAGGTCGTTCTCTAAAAGGTAAGGGCATTTCAAGATGACCTTGTTGAAGCTGCTGAATAATTTCTTCTAGAGTGTGTACAAACTTTATGTCTTCTTGGGATACACTCTTTTCTTTAGAACTTATGTCTGCAAAGTCGGATTCAAGGATCTTGATTACTTTTGCTGGACTTACAGTTAATAACTCTTGGACAGATATTCGATGACACAATCCTGTCACCTGTCTTGAGTTTGCGATCTGCTGTTTTCCTCCAATAACACCCCATCCTAGATCAGTTTGAACAGCGTAGGGTTCACCATTTCCTCCTGTGATTACCTTTCATGGTACCAAGGCTTTGGGACAATCGTAGCCTATCAACAGTCCAACACCAAACTCCTTCAGTGGGGACATTTCATGAGATATGACAGATAGGTGCTCCCATTTATTGGCTGTTTCACAGGTAGGTATGCGATCTCAATCTAGAGGTATATCTTCTTTTGTATAAGCTGGAGGTAGATCTAATGTGAAGTTTGAATGATGTCCTCTAAGCCTTTGACTGTTCACTAATGTGTCTCTCCCATTCATTGTGGTGAGTTTGAGCTTCACTGGTTCTGTAGCCACTTGTAATTTCTTGCAGATTTCTTGATCAATGAAGGTGACATCACTCTGGGCATCCAGCAGCGCATAGGTGTATACCTTCTTGTTCCTTCTTTTAGGATTTGAAATGCACACTGGTACAACCATTGATGTGCCGTTGCTTTCTCCTTCCCTCACTCTGCAAGAGAATACTAACACTTTCTTTTCTTCCTCAGTATCTTTAGGTATTGAGGATTTATCTTTCTTTGGATGTTCTTCATGCAGTGGTGTAGGATGGCATCCTTTGCAAACGCTGCATGTGACCTTTTTCTTACACTCCTTAGTAACATGGCCTTTTCTTAGACATCCAAAACACAGTTGGTTATGAAGTACAAATTTCTTCTTTTCTTCTGGGGACTTCTCCTTCAATTGTTGGCACTTGTGTATGGAGTGGTTCTCTCCATAGAGCATACACTTGAAGGTAGTATGAAGATTTGTCGGTTCTGTCTCTCTACTGATCCCAGTAGTAACTTTGAACTTGCTCTCGTAGGTATCTGGTCCTTTAGCTACTGTGTTGGTTGCAAAGCTAGTTGCTCTTGCACGTCTTATCTCTCTTGCAGGCCTTTCTTCTAAGGATTTTAAGAAGTAAGATGATGTTACTGGATTACATGCTTCCTTATTGACGCACTTAGAGAACTCTTTAAGACTTGGAAAGTTCTTGCCTAGATCTAACTGTTCAGTCACATAGCGATTCCATCTTGAAGCCACTTCTTCAGGCAGCTTGGCTAGCATCCTGTGGTTTTCTAGATAGTCGTTCAGTACTTCTAGACCTTCAACATGTGGGGTGGCATTGCTGCATGCTTGCAGGAAGTCACCATACTCTTGGAGTCTGAAGTGTTCTTTAAGACCTATTTTAGGCCAGTTATTCAATTTCTCTCTAATAACTCTCTGTACTAAGAAAGGATGACCATATCTTGTATTTAATTTTTCCCAGCTTCCATCTAGGCTTCTTCGTCTTTTCTATAGAAGTTACCTTCAAGAACTTTCTTTGATTCCCCACCAACATATCTCTGAAGGTAGAATAATTTGTCGACTGGACTGAAGCAATGATGCTCAATGATCATTTCAAAACTTGCCTTCCAGTCTATGAACTTCAGTACATCTCCTGAAAATACAGTAGGTTCCGAAACGGGAAGTCTAGCTAGGACTGTTCTCTGTGGTCTTGTTGGGACAATGGATGTAACATTCTCCTGAGCATTGCCGTGGCATCTAGAAATAGAATCATCCAGTTATATTTTCCCACTTAGTTCTGAATTAGTCCCTTTCTTCTTCTTTTCCGGTAGAGATAGATGGTAAATCCACACACCTTTTTCCTAACACTGGACTAGACCTCTCTTTGTCTTTCTGAGCAGGGATGGAATGATAATGACTTATTTCCTCACTAAGTGCTGGAGATTTCCTTCCATTCTTCTGGGAGTATGTGGGAAAGTAGAAGTCTGCCTCTTCACTTAGTACAGATTTGAACCTATCACTACTTTGATTCATATCCTTTTCGTGTATTCTGAGTCTGGCTTCTATGATCTTAACTTCTTTCTGCCTATCCAGACTTTTCATCTGTTGGTGCTGTGCTTCCATTTCAGCTTCCATTTGATGGTGTTGTGCCTCCATTTCAGCTTCCATTTTAATGGTGCTTTGCTTCCATTTGACTGCGCTTTGCCTTGATGGCAGCTTCCATCTCAATTTCTTTTCTCTTGACAGCAAGTTGCTCAGCTAATTCCTTTCTTTTGGCTGAAATACTTGAGGACTCTGATATGTGGGTGGCTCTGATAAGTTACACTTGAGATTGTGGTTCCACTTAAGGACCTAGCATAGTCTCTCATAAAAAGCTCATTCATTCTACTTCTTGCTTTAACTACATCATAGTTAGCTGCAGATGAAAGTTCTCTCATGAGCTTTACTAAATCTTTAGTGACTGCAGTACATGTATCCATGTTCCTTACAATGTCCATTGTAAACGACCGCAGGTTGACATATGCTGCCATAAGCTCTGATTCAGATTCTTCAACCGTCTCCACCATGTCACTCAAGTTCCTTTTTATACTTTCTTTAGCTCTCCACGAATACCTTTAATGTATAATTGCCACTTATCATACATCATACGGGCAAAATTTTTCTCTTTTAATGCTGCTTCTTGCTCCATGCTTTTCCAGCATCTTTGGGGTCGGTTTTCTGGCATGTGATAAACGTCTTAGTTCATTTGTTTGGGCTAGATTTGTTTGAGGCAAGACTAATGCTGCATCAGACTCTTCTACCTCTCAGTTTCTCTTGCTCTTCCCGCTCTACTCTATCTATCTTTGTATCCTCTAATAGTGGCATGGTAGTACTAGGCTCAGATATTTTACTTTAAATGCTATAACAATCAATACGAATATTAAAGGAACTTTCTCTTTAAATGCAATGTTGATAAATGAAGAAATAAATGACTTTCACTTTAAATGCAAAAGCAATAGATGTAGGCAATAAATTACTTTCATTTTAAATGCAATAGAATCCGTGTATTACAAACTGTCCTTTGTTTTTTATTCCTGAACACGAAAATGTCTCTTTATGCCAAAACCTATGTGCAATAATAAGTAATAAAAGGAAAGCTCTGACCTTATTCTGAAAAGTAGGAACAAATGTCAGTCTTAAAGGAGACTTGTCTTTTCTTGCTATGATGCGATGCTCTGAGCTGACTTGCTATGCTCTGCGATGACATGCGATGCTCTGTGAAGACTTGCGATGCTCTGTGATGACTTACGATGCTCTGTGATGACTTATGATGCTCTGTGATGACTTGCGATGCTCTAAGTGACTTGCGATCCTCTGAGCAGACTTGCGATGCTCTGTGCAGACTTGCGATGCTCTGTGCAGACTTGCGATGCTCTGTGCAGACTTGCGATGCACTGGCTAGGATACGCTGCTGCAGGCTTTGGGCCTAGTGGCGGGAAAATAGTTGGCTGCAGTTCGTGGTCTCTCAGTGAATAGCAGTGCGGACACTCTAGCTCTGGACTTTGGCCTCCCATCATGCGTCTCATTCTCTCTCTAGGGATTGCAGGAGGGTGTGCGCTCTTTCTCCGACTATTTTGCCTTTGCCGTTCTGCCACTTTAAGAGTCGGCTGCAGTTTGACTAATGCACACATTCTATGACCTCTATGGTAGCTCTGCTGAGGTGTCTTTGCTTGCTCACTCAGGGAACAGTTGCTGCGCGGCAGTATATGCTGGCTCTCCGCTGCTCTAATGCGCTCTTTTCTGTGCAAGTTGAGCGCTGTCGCTTTGCCCTCTGAGGGTAATAGTTCCACTGTGGCAGGCGCAGCACTATGAAGTGCCTTTTGTGCTATTGCATTAGAAGAATTTTGATATCTCTGACTTTTTAGTCTAACCAGACTCTCTATTACTCTGTAATTTCTCTAGTGCCGTTCTATGGAAGCAGTAGGTTTAAAGAGCACACCAAATGCTTGAAATAACTTCTTTATTAACTTCAACTTTTCTTCATATATAACACTGCCGTCTCCGCAGCAGATAGTCCATGTACAAAACACGTGTTGAATAAAGTATCATAATATTGCAGTATGCCTAAGATGGTGGTTCAACTGTTCAATCTTGTCATTAAACATAAATTGGTGGATATATTTCGCTCTTGAGTATCTGTACTCTCACTTTAAGTTATTTAAGCACTTTATCTCTCTGAGAGGTATATCTGAGGTTAACCAATAGTTCACTTGCTCTACTTGGTTTGCAGTTTGCTATATACAATTGCTTATGATCTGGTATGAGCAGTTCGCATTTGTATGCGATTTGTTTGAATTGTATGATTGTATGATTGTATGGCTCAGTAGTTTTCTTGTATGCAATTTGCAATTTGCTCGGTGGAACTGTAAGTAATTCACAGAGAAAATTAAAGATACCTACAGGGGTTTTATAAGAAACAATATCACTGAACAAAAATCAATTCCCCTTTTAAAACATAACATTTAATTATTGTCTGTTACTAAAAATCCCACTATAATAAATTCTGATAACGAAAAAGATAATATATATTATAGATACTTATGCCTATAGTTAATTAAGGTACAATCAGATTATAGAAACCTCACCACATTTAATTATTCACACTGCTGTTTGACAGGAGTATTATCTATAGTGACAGAGATGAATACATCAACTATAGATAGATCGCCACCATATGGTTACTCACGGTACTGTTGACCAGAGGCGGATATTTGTATCAACAGGAGTATAGATACCCAGGTATCAGGTGGTTCCTTCTTGATGATCAGTGGATGCGCAGTGCAAATCGTCTTGCCGGACCTTGTAATTCCTGATAATTCTTGATTCTATTCCAGGAAAATAGGACCAGTTTGATTATAGTGTCCAGACAGACTACAAGTCCACTCATAGGCAGTTTGGGAGACGATCCCTGTCGACTATGCTTACCCTGCTTACAAGCAGAGTAATCGCTCCGAAAGGTGCGGCCCTACTTCTCGATGGCTGTACCCTATTATGTTGTCCCTGCCTGCCAAATTCCCAGACGGTGGTGACTGCCAGATGTAGATAATAATAGATCCACAACTTGAATATAAGAAAACAAGAGGATAATGCATCCAGATAGGGATCTTCAAAAGGTGGTGATATTGGCAATAGGCATAAAGCTTAAAACAAGGCTTAAATCCTGACTCGTTTCTCCTTTGGAATGAAGAGGTTCATCAGGGGATCGTAGTCATCATGCTCAGTGGCGCTGATAAAGATAATCCTGCTATTAGATGAATGGCTAGCAGCAACATATGTTGCTACAGCTGGAGTTTAAACAGGGGTCAAGTCCTGGGAGAAAAAATGTGGGAACTCACCCAAGATCCACTGCCACCCCGTGCCTCTCCCCCATCCCCCAAAAAAAAAATATATATATATATTTCGCAGAAAATTCAGTGCAACATAAAACATAAACAAAAACTGGAATTTGCGCTATATGTCTGTTCAGGCGTAATTTGTCTCTTTCATATTATAAGCTCCCCTTATATATAATTTTCTTACAGTTCTGAAGACTCAGGGGTGCTGGCTTGGCCTCAGGGGTGCTGGCTGGCTTAGCCTCAGGGGTGCTGGCTGGCAGGCTTGGCCTCAGGGGTGCTGTCAGGCTTGGCCTCAGGGGTGCTGACAGGCTTGGCCGGGCAGAAGGAGTGTGGGAGACTGTGAGGCCTTTTTTCTCCAAACATTTTTCATTACACCTCAGGTCAGACCACCAATGTTAATCAGACTTTAGCTAACAGCCCCAATAAGATCCCCAATGTTAATAAGACCCCAAAAAGACTTCAGATCACACCTCAGCTCAGACCCCAATATGAATGACCCCCAATCAGACCTCAGATAAGAGCCCCATGCCTCATAGCAGCCCCCAGTAGCCTCATAGCAGCCCCCAGTAGCCTCATAGCAGCCCCTAGTAGCTTCATAGCTGCCCCCAGTAGCCTCTCCATCAGCCCCCAGTGCCTCTTCATCAGCCCCCATTGCCTCTCACGAGCCCCCAGTGCCTCTCCATCATCCCCCAGTGCCTCTCACCAGCGCCAAGTGCCTCTCGCCAGCCCTCAGTGCCTCTCCATCAGCCCTCAGTGCCTCTCCATCAGCCCCCAGTGCCTCTCCATCAGCCCCCAGTGCCTCTCCATCAGCCCCCAGTGCCTCTCACCAGCCCCCAGTGCCTCTCCACCAGCCCCCAGTGCCTCTCCATCAGCCCCCAGTGCCTCTCCATCAGCCCCCAGTGCCTCTCACCAGCCCCCAGTGCCTCTCCATCAGCCCCCAGTGCCTCTCACCAGCAGCCCCCCATTGCCTCTCCATCAGCCCCCAGGCCCCCCAGTCAGTGCCTCTCCATCAGCCCCCAGGCCCCCCAGTCAGTGCCTCTCCATCGTCCCCCAGTGCCTCTAACCAGCGGCCTCCCAGTGCCTCTCCATCAGCCCCCAGGTCCCCCATTCAGTGCCTCTCCATTAGCCCCCAGGCCCCCCAGTCAGTGCCTCTCCATCAGCCCCCAGGCCCCCCAGTCAGTGCCTCTCCATCAGCCCCCAGGCCCCCCAGTCAGTGCCTCTCCATCAGCCCCCAGGCCCCCCAGTCAGTGCCTCTCCATCAGTCCCTAGGCCCCCCAGTCAGTGCCTCTCCATCAGCCCCCAGGCCCCCCAGTCAGTGCCTCTCCATCAGCCCCCAGTCAGTGCCATCAGCCGCCTCATTAAATAAAATAAAACACTTACCCTCTCCTGCTCCTGGCCGCCGCTGCTGCTCCTCTCCTCCTACGCGATGATCCTGCTGTCGGCTGTGCTGTGAAGGCTGCGTACAGCGTGACGTCACAGAGCGCCTCATGCCTGTGCGCAGCCCTGCACAGCCGACAGCCGAGGACTATGAAGCGGTGAGTACAAAGCCTTCACCGCTTCCTGGTCCTTTAACCCGGTGACCGGCGCTAAAGACGGGCTGCCCTGAAAGGGAACGGAATTCCTGCTATGAAAAAAGTGCAGGAACGCCATTCCCACACGTTCCCGCAGGACTCAAGCCCTGGGTTTAAATATCCCTCCCCACCTAATTTTACCTACTCCATTTGCGTGTCTGTGATGGCAGGGCGCATGCTCCTGCTAGCCACTGACGTAATGCCGCATACGTGTATTTTGAGCGCGCTCGCTTCGGTATACTGTTTATAGTTCCACTTTAGCCTGCCAAAAAATTACTGTGAGGATTCTTGGGTTATATGTATTTATGACCGAACTCTACCCACCTTCACCATTTATATTTATCTACCCATATATACACATCAAAGTCCTCCCTCAAAAAGTACTGTTTAGGTAAATTATCAAATGCTGTGTACTACTTTATCAATTAACTTTACTTATTTATCTAGTATCTTTTTATTGTCCTATAATACCCTCAGCATGAATTTAGGATAATCCATCCACGCATGCGTGGATGAGAAGGGAGTTTTCATAAATGAATCACTGACATTGTAAATATTCAGTCCGTTCTATAAATCACACATGCGCTAGTGTAAGACTAGCACGCATGCGCAGAGACTACGTATGCACAACGCACCCAGAACGGCATTACGCCAGCATGCTGTGTACGCACGCGTGCGCACCATCAAGCTTACACTGGAGCGAGCGTGCTGGAATCTTATGCGCTCAAAATACACGTATGCGGCATTACGTCAGTGCCTAGCGGGAGCATGCTCTCTGCCATCACAGACACGCCAATGGGGTAGGTAAAACGAGGTGGGGAGGGATATTTAAACCCCAGCTGTAGCAACCATATGTTGCTGCTAGCCATTCATCTAATGGCAGGATTATCTTTATCAGCGCCGCCGAGCATGATGACTGCGATCCCCTGATGAACCTCTTCATTCCAAAGGGGAAACAAGTCAGGATTTAAGCCTTGTTTTAAGCTTTATGCCTATTACCAATATCACCACCTTTGAAGATCCCTACCTGGATACCTAATCCTCTTGTTTTTTTATATTCAAGTTGTGGATCTAATATTATCTACGTCTGGCAGTCTCCACCGTCTGGGAATTTGGCAGGCAGGGACAACATAATAGGGTACAGCTATCGAGAAGTGGGGCCGCAACTTTTCGGAGCTATTAATCTGCTTGTAGGAAGGGTAAGCATAGTCGACAGGGATAGTCTCCCAAACTGCCTATGAGTGGACTTGTAGTCTGTCTGGACACTATAATCAAACTGGTCCTATTTTCCTGGAATAGAATCAAGAATTATCAGGAATTACAAGGTCCGACAAGACGATTTGCACTGCGCATCCACTGATCATCAAGAAGGAACCACCTGATACCTGGGTATCTATACTCCTGTTGATACAAATATCCGCCTCTGGTCAACAGTACCGTGAGTAACCATATGGTGGTGATCTATCTATAGTTGATGTATTCATCTCTGTCAATATAGATAATACTCCTGTCAAACAGCAGTGTGAATAATTTGATGTGGTGAAGTTTCTATAATAGGATTGTACCATAATTAACTATAGGCATAAGTATATATAATATATATTATCTTTTTCGTTATCAAAACTTATTGTAGTGGGATTTTTAGTAACAGACAATAATTAAACGTTATGTTTTAAAAGGGGAATTGATTTTTGTTCAGTATATTGGAACTGTAAGTAAACCAGTTCAGTATACAGTTCTAATCACTATATTAACAACAGGAACTTATGTGATTGTTTGAAATACCTACTTTGGCCTCTTGCTTCCATAAAACACAGCTCTTAGTGGAGTGTGTGTCTGTTCATCTCCTCTATCTGGTGAATAATGATTCCAGCAGCTCCTGCTAGGGGGATTTCCCACAAAAGCTGTGTTAGAGGCTGGCTGTAATTGGTCAAAACTCCTGCTGTGTGTGAGGCTGGCTGTGATTGGTCAAGACTCCTGCCCAGTAACAACAGTTTTACTCTATGCTTTCTGTTGTGTCTGCTGTGTCATTGATCTTACCTTACATTATATAATGAATCTTAAAGGCATATTATCTTTTCTGCTTCTGTGAACACAACATATATATAACAGTTTTCTGACATCCAAACATGAATTCACTGTAAATAACTCTGCTTTTGTCTTTAACACACAAACATAGGAACTTTATTAAGGTTATTGGCAGGTTTAGCTCTATAAACATATAAACTATATTACCAACCCAGGATAGGTCTTAGCTGGACAGCTACAGGGCGTGTCTAATCTTGTTGCCTGCCCTCCCTATATACCCCCTCTAATGGGGGACACCTGTTACTAGAAGAGAAGAGAATCTAAGAGCATTCACCTGTAATGATAAGGGTATGTGTTCATCACGCGTGTTACCAAGATGGCACATAGTCTCGCAATATCACGCAAGATTTCCAACCAACAGGGTGCCATGAGCGTATGCGCCAGGGAGCCTAGGTGTCATCCCTCCCAGAGCGTAAATGGAAGGGAACGGCCACTACACTGCATATGCGGAAGCCTGTGAAATACATAGCTCTGCCTGCCAATGTGTCAGAAATTCCAGCGTGCGTGATCCGGACACCATCTTGAAAGAGGGCATTCGCCCTCACCCATATTTGATCCTATAATAATAATACCTTAAATGTATAAGGTCCTATAACTATAATGGTTGTGGGGCATATAACTGTTAGAAGGATGAAAAACAAATCCTACCTGACAAGCACTAAAAAGAAAAATAATCAATAGAGTACGCCATAAAAGGTGCATTAAGGCAACATAGTTTAAGGCCGCATGCACAAGGCCGTTGTGCGGCCGTTCTGTGCATTGGGGACCGCAATTGCGGTCCCCAATGCACGGGCAACATCCGGCAGCGGGCCGGACCCATTCAACTTGAATGGGTCCGTGGTCTGTCCGCACAGCGAAAAAAATATAACGGAAAGAAACACCACGGAAGCACTCCGTAGTGCTTCCGATGTTCCGTTCCGCATCTCCGGAATTGCGGACCCATTCAAGTGAATGTGTCTGCACTTGTGATGCAGGGTACACACGGCCGATGAGGCCTAAAGTGACAGTGCAGCAAAAAATGCATTGTTCACAATTAAGTGGTCATCAGTGTGGGATGTGGCCAAAGGACATACACTTCTATGCCTTTCTGTGACTCTTCCAGTCGTTCTGTATCATTCTTGCAACCTGCTGATTACACTCTGTGACATTCTAAGCTTAGTGGTCACTTCTGTCTGAGAACATCCTGCTTGAAGCCTTGCAATGGCGAGGTACTGTTGATAAATTGTTAGGTGTCGTCTTGGTCTCATGATGTCAAAATGTAAACAGCATGATGAGAAGTACTGTTTAAATACCAATTCTAATTGAACCAGGAAATTTATTGGGCGATTCTTTAAGCTCCTTGTTAGAGAACAGCAAGTTGTGCAAAAAGTACTGAAACATTGAACAGTTGGAGAAGCAGTGGCGTGATAAGCGCGTTGAGGGGAAGTCGCCATTTTATATTCAGCTTAAAGTATGTTACAGATAGTAAGGTTCATTTCTAGTCTGTCAATATCATATTACATTACCATCTGCTATTTGTTGGTTATAGGAAGGGAAACAATTATTTATAGGCTAGTTTTGAAGGTTATATTCAACAGCCTTGTAAGTCTCATGCCAACCTATGAGCCACTGGTATTAAACATTTAATGAAGAAGTAGTTGCACAGTTGGGTACACCAACTCCAACTAGATAGACTGAGCACTGAAATTACTGAGGCTTTATATTGCATTAGATTCTTGTTGGTGTAATGAATATGTACAATGGCGCTATATACACTGCTCAAAAAAATAAAGGGAACACAAAAATAACACATCCTAGATCTGAATTAATAAAATATTCTTCTGAAATACTTTGTTCTTTACATAGTTGAATGTGCTGACAAAAAAAATCACACAAATATAAAAAAATGGAAATCAAAATTTTCAACCCATGGAGGTCTGGATTTGGAGTCACACTCAAAATTAAAGTGGAAAAACACACTACAGGCTGATCCAACTTTGATGTAATGTCCTTAAAACAAGTTAAAATGAGGCTCAGTAGTGTGTGTGGCCTCCACGTGCCTGTATGACCTCCCTACAATGCCTGTGCATGCTCCTGATGAGGTGGCAGACGGTCACCTGAGGGATCTCCTCCCAGACTTGGACTAAAGCATCTGCCAACTCCTGGACAGTCTGTGGTGCAACGTGACGTTGGTGGATAGAGCGAGACATGATGTCCCAGATGTGCTCAATTGGATTCAGGTCTGGGGAACGGGCGGGCCAGTCCATAGCATCAATGCCTTCGTCTTGCAGGAACTGCTGACACACTCCAGCCACATGAGGTCTAGCATTGTCTTGCATTAGGAGGAACCCAGGGCCAACCGCACCAGCATATGGTCTCACAAGGGGTCTGAGGATCTCATCTCGCTACCAAATGGCAGTCAGGCTACCTCTGGCGAGCACATGGAGGGCTGTGCGGCCCTCCAAAGAAATGCCACCCCACACCATTACTGACCCAATGCCAAACCGGTCATGCTGGAGGATGTTGCAGGCAGCAGAACGTTCTCCACGGCGTCTCAAGACTCTGTCACGTCTGTCACATGTGCTCAGTGTGAACCTGCTTTCATCTGTGAAGAGCACAGGGCGCCAGTGGCGACTTTGCCAATCTTGGTGTTCTCTGGCAAATGCCAAATGTCCTGCACGGTGTTGGGCTGTAAGCAAAACCCCCACCTGTGGACGTCGGGCCCTCATATCACCCTCATGGAGTCTGTTTCTGACCGTTTGAGCAGACACATGCACATTTGTGGCCTGCTGGAGGTCATTTTGCAGGGCTCTGGCAGTGCTCCTCCTGTTCTTCCTTGCACAAAGGCGGAGGTAGCGGTCCTGCTGCTGGGTTGTCCATGGTGATGGATCATGTGACGGACCATGTGATGAGCGCAGTGACGTCACCACAGGTCCTTTTCCTACTGCACAGCAAAGATGAAGACAGAGGAGAAGCCGGGCTGCGCGAACAAGTGGATTAAGGTGAGTTAAATTATTATTATTTTTTTAACCCCTTCAGCCCTATTGTACTATGCATTCTGTATTAAGAATGTTATTGTTTTCCTTTATAACCATGTTATAAGGGAAAATAATAATGATCGGGACCCCATCCCGAGCGTCTCCTAGCAACCGTGCGTAAAATTTGCACCGCATCCGCACTTGCTTGCGGATGCTTTCGATTTTGACGCAGCCCCATTCACTTCTATGGGGCCTGCGTTGCGTGAAAAACGCACAAAATAGAGCATGCTGCGATTTTCACGCAACGCACAAGTGATGCGTGAAAATCACCGCTCATGTGCACAGCCTCATAGAAATGAATGGGTCCGGATTCAGTGTGGGTGCAATGCGTTCACCTCACGCATTGTACCCGCGTGGAAATCTCGCCCGTGTGAAAGGGGCCTAATTGCTTTCCCTAAACCTATCCTTGAAGGGGTTCTCCAGGAATTAAGAAAAAAAAAAAACTTCAATATTACATTACTATAAATAAATTCCTAAATACCTTTCATTAGTTATGGCTCGTTTTGTCTAGGGAGCAGTCATTAGGAGAAATAAAATGGCTGCCGTCCTATTAGTACACAAAAAACCTGTCCTAATCACACAGGAGTTACTTCAGGTAAAAAGCTACCTCATCCTCCTCTCCTACTTGTCACAGATTATGATCTTGAATACAGCTGATAAGATCTTCAGCTGAATCTCTGTAGGAATGGAGTTCATGAAGAGACATGAAGTACAGAGAGGACGGACAGGACAGACTGTGATAATGTGGGGCTGTGGTAATAGAAACTACATACAAGTGCTGCACCCACTGGCGTAACTATAGGGGTTGCAGTGGTCGCAGTTCCGACCGGGTCCCTAAGCCAGGGGGGCCCAGAGTGGGGGAGGGGACGTTTCAATTTTTGCTTCAGGCAGCAGAAAGGCTAGGTGCACCACTGCCCCTTGCCATAAAGCACTGAGGGAAGGTGGGGGTGGGCAAGCTGAACTCTTGCACCATGTCTCCTCATGAACCCCATTCCTACAGAGATGCAGCTGAAGATCTTATCAGCTGTATTATGGATCATAATCCCTGACAAGCAGAGCAGAAAGAAGGATGAGGCAGCTCCTTACCTCAGTGTTGTGAAGTGGCTTGTCCTGCTGTGTGATTAGTAGTGACGGCCTTGCGGTTCGCCCGGCGGTCGGTTAGCGGCGAACTTTGAGCATTCGCGATCTGCCGAACATGCGAACACATAGCAATGTTCGCGCGCCATATTCTTTTGCATTACATCGAACCTTGACCCATGACACATCCATCAGGTGGGACAGGACAGCCAATTAATACATTTCAGCACATGGACACACCCCCACCCCATAACAGAACCCGATCTGGCTGCCATTTTACATTCTGTATTTTTTCAATGTAGGAAGAGGTTGCTTTGTGGAGCAGGGACAGGTTAGGGACACCAAACGCAAGCTAATAGGGCCACAAAAGTCCTTTTAAGGACTGGTATAGGTGTGCTATCGATAGGTGTGATATACAGAGGGGTATGATATACTTATAATGTACTTTCTAACAGAGAAAGTATATTATAGTGCATTTGTACTGTGCAGCAGTTGTGTGCGGTTCTGCTGCGATATTGCAGCTATATAGAGGGAAAAACACTATTGGAACAACTAATTGCAACGGGTGTGATATACCAGTTGCCCCCCCCCCCCCAAAAAAAAACTGATTGAGGCAGGGGTGTGATATACCTATAATATACTTTCTATATAGTGCATTTGAACGGTGCAGCAGTTGTGTGCGGTTCTGCTGCGATACCGCAGCTATATAGAGGGACAAACACTATTGGAACAACTAATTGCAATGGGTGTAATATACCAGTTGCCCCCCAAAAAAACTTTCTATATAGTGCATTTGAACTGTGCAGCAGTTGTGTGCGGTTCTGCTGCGATACTGCAGCTATATAGAGGGACAAAGGCTATTGGAATAACTAATTGCAATGGGTGTGATATACCAGTTGCCCCCCAAAAAAACTGATTGAGGGGTGTGTTATACCTGCTTCCACAAAAGACTGATTAAGGGGTTAGATATCCCTGCTTCCACCAAATATTGATTGAGGCCTACAATATACCTGCTTCCACAAATACTGCTCTTCTCTAGGGACTTAGGCACAAGGTCATTTTGAAAATGACAGGCAGAGGAAGATGCAGGCCGTTCCACAGAGGTGGTAGAGGTCGGGCAGGTGCACCAGGCCGGAGCCTAAGTGGGAAGTTGGAGAAGGCGTGTGCGATTACTTCACACCAGACTTGGTTGAGTGGCTCACTCACCCTTCTGCACCCTCCTCATCCTTTGTATCTGCACCCTCCTCACTCTTAGCTATGTGCACCCCCAAATCCATCACCACCACCACCATAGCCCCTCCACACGAGTTAGACAAATTATTTTCCCATCCATTCCCAGACCTTACCGATGCGCAGCCATTCTTGACATCGGATGAGGAGGTAGCAACGGCCACCACCCAGCGGTCTGACGAAGGTAACCAGATCAGCCCAAGGCGGGAAGTCCCCGCTGTTGCAGCCTACTCCGAGATCTCAAATGTCAGTGGTGGTAAAGGTGAGGATGATGACGTGTCAATGAACGTCATGTGGGTGCCCACAAGAGAGGAAGAGGAGGGGAGTTCAGAGGGAGAGACGGAGCAGCAGAGAGGGAGGAGAAGAAGGAGAAGCAGGCACAGCTAGCAGGGCACAGGAGGCAAAAAAAAAAAAGCATGTAACCTGTGGCTCCCGTGTGGATTTGGTGTTACAGCCACGGATTGCATGCAGGCCTGCCTCTTCTTCTCCTCCTCCTACTCATTCCTCCGTCTCCTCCTCAGCTGACTCCTCCTTTTCCACTGCTACCGCCTCTTCCGCTACACCGCCCAAGCTCCCCAGAACCTATTCGACGTCCCAGGTGAGACGTTGCCATGCTGTGCTGCGAATGTTGTGCCTGAAAGCCAAGAGCCACACCGGTCCTGCACTGCTTTCAGCTCTGCGATCACAGGCCGATCAGTGGCTAACCCCGCTCAATTTGACAGTTTGTAAAAGGTGTGGGACAATTGTGTCAATCTACTGAGCATGCTGAAACAGGGCAAAATGACACACGTGCTGTGCATGGCACACATCATGAACTTAGTCGTGCAGCGATCCGTTGCCAAATACCCCGGGGTCCAGGACGTCTTGTGGCAGGCCAGGAAAATCTCTGGCCATTTTAGATCTTACACGGCCATGGCTCGCCTTGCTGACGTTCAGCGGCGACACCACTTGCCCGTCAGACATCTGGTTTGTGACAGCCCGACGCGCTGGAACTCCACCTTGTATATGCTTGATAGGCTGCTCCAGCAGCAACATGCCGTTAATGACTACCTGTACGAACTCTGCAGCAGGACAGGTTCTGGGGAGCTTGTTTTTTTTTCACCGCGCCAGTGGCTGCTCATTCGCGACACCTGCAGACTTCTGTGGCCTTTTGATGAGATCACCAAACTGGTCAGTCGCTGCCAGGGCATCATCAGTGACATCGTACCTTACGCCTTCTTTCTGGAGTGTGCATTGCGTTGTGTCATTGATCAAGCCGTCAAGGAGCAGGAAGATGAGGAAGTCGCAATTCTCAATGAATTCCCAGGGGGGGCTACTCCATCTGAGACAAGTCAGCAGGAGTCTGAAGAGGAGTCAGACAAGGATGGTGGCTGAGGGGAGGAGGAGCAAGAAGAGCAGGCTTTGAAGGGGACTTCAAACTTTTCGGAGTTCCATGGTGTTGTCCGTGGCTGGGGGGAGGAGACCGAGAACGACATTCTCCTGGATGATGAGCAGGAGCCAGGGCGCTCCACCACTTCCAATTTAGTGCAAATGGGGGCCTTCATGCTCCAGTGTCTGCAGAGGGGCCCCATATAAAAAGCATAAAGAGCAAGGATCAGTACTGGGTGGCAACGTACTTAGACCCCGGTACAAACACAAAATGACAGACATGTTACCAGCATCACAGAGGGCTGGCAGAATGCAGCATTTCCAGGCCTTGCTGTGAGAGATGCTGCATTCTGCTGTTGCGGGCGCTGGCAGAGGAATTTCCACCCACAGCAAAACAGGTGTGGGTACCAATCCTACCGCGCTTGCAAGAAGAGGGCGGTTTGAAGATGTGTTGGTCACTACGGATATGAGATCATTCTTGTAGCCAACCCATCAACAGCCGCCCTCCAGATCCAGCCTCAGGGAACGCATAGACCGACAGGTGTCTGACTACATCGGGTTAAAAGGGCTTTTCTGTCAGGTGAATGCATAATTTTTGGGGCCTCTACTCCAGTGGCCTACAGTAAAATTTTTATCTAGTGACCGCCTAATGTACCTCCAGCCACAGAATCACAAGTTATTTTGTCTCAGGTAAATGCCTAGTTTTTGGGGCCTCTACTACAGTGGCCTACAGTAAAATTTTTATCTAGTGAACGCCTAATGTGCCTCCAACTACATCAGCCAAAGTTCTTTTCTGTTCAGTGAATGCCTAATTTTTGGGGCCAATACTCCAGTGGTCTACAGTTCTATTTTTATCCAGTGACCGCCTAATTTACCTCCAGCCACAGAATCACAAGTTCTTTTGTTTCAGGTAAATGCCTAATTTTTGGGGCCTGTAGTGGCCGACAGTAAAATTTTTAGCCAGTGACCAACTAATGTACTTTGAGTCACATAATCACAAGTTCTTTTCTGTCAGGTAAATGCCTAATTTTTGGGGCCCGTACTCCCGTGGCCTAAAATAAATTTTTCCTAGCCTTCAGCAGGGCACATTTTTGAGAGTTTCCCTTTAAGACGCATAAAAATGGCCCCTGATTAAAATACATGTTTTTTGTGGGAATTTTTGCCAATGATTCCCCTCTGGTATATCACTGTCCATGTTGTGGGACTATTTGTGTACTTCTAGTAAGTGTTTGCTGGCTGCAAATATGACCTAAAGGTTTTTCTGGTTCGCCTGCCATTAAAGTGAATGGGGCCCGCCGCGAACGCGCGGTTTGCGAACATTTGATCGTGAACGCGCGTTTACGTTCACAAATCGGCCCGGCGGATGTTCGTCCATCACTAATGATTAGGACTGGTTTTGTCTGAACTAAAAGGATGGCAGCCATATTATTTCCCCTGATGATTGCTCCGTAGACAAAACTAATGAAAGGTATTTGGGAATATATTTATAGTAAAGTCATATTTAAGTATTTTTGTTTTCTTAATTCACGGAGAACCCGTTTAGTAATCTTAGACTGTTCCACAAAGTATCTCATCTGTACAATTACGCTTGAGACATTTGCCCCTTGGAATATTGTTAGATGGGCTATCCCAGGGGCGTTGCTAAAAACATTTGGGGTCTGGGCTCCTGATGTATTGTCCCAAGCCCCCAATGTACTGCCTGCCAGCTAGATACAACTGTATTGAATATAATGCACTGGAAGAGCTGAAGGACCTGTGATGACATCACAGGTCATGTGACCAATAAAACAGGCAGTGATTGCGGATCTGCGATGATGTTACCATCATGTGACCAGTGCAGGAGAGGACGGCAATGAAGAGGAGAAGTCATGGGGAAGAAGCTGTGGTGAGGTCTGCTGCATGAGGAGAGGTAAGTGAAGTTGTAGACTACTCAGTGTGAGAGGCAGAGCAATGCTGGGAGTTGTGGTTATTTAACTGGGATTGTATGTTAGGGCTGAAGGGAGGGATGTTATTTACATGGAACTGTATATTGGAGGGGGATGGGGGAGGGAGTGATGTTATTTACATGGAACTGTATATTGGAGGGGGATGGTGAGGGAGTGATGTTATTTACATGGGACTGTATGTTGATGGCGGCTGTGGGAGGAAGTGATGTTATTTACAAAGGACTGTATGTTGATGGCTGCTGTGGGAGGGAGTGATGTTATTTACATGGGTCTTTATGTTGATGGCGGCTGTGGAAGTGAGTAATGTTATTTACATGGAAATGTATATTGGAGGGGGATGAGGGGGGATGTTAGTTACATTGGACTGTGTGTTGGAGGTGGCTGGGAAGGGGGTGATGTTATTAACATGGTATTGTATGTTGATGGCGGCTGTGGGAGGGAGTAATATTATTTACATGGGACTGTATGTTGATGGCAGCTGTGGGAGGAAGTGATGTTATTTACAAAGGACTGTATGTTGATGGCTGCTGTGGGAGGGAGTAATGTTATTTACATGGGACTGAATGTTTGAGGGGACGATGTTTTTTACATGGGACTCTCTGGTGGAGGCAAAATAGTGTTTTTTACATCGGCCTGTATATTGGCGGGGCTGAAGGGAGGGGAGTGATGTTATTTACATGGGACTGTATGGTGGAGGGAGGAATATAACTACAGGGGGCACTGAAGGCGCATTATAAATACTGGGGGTACTGTAGGAGCATTTTAAATCCAGGGGACATTAGGTGTTCTTATTACTACTAAGAGCACTATGGGGGCCTTATTACTACTGAGGTGTCTGTAGAGAGCTTTATTACTACTGGGGGATGTGAGAGAAGGATAACCACCTAGTTTGTCTGGTCTCCTTATAAAGCTGTATGGCATGCACATACTTATACTTCTAATTGATTTGGCACCACACAAAGAAGAAGGAGAAGCGCATGAATTGCGCTAACAGGGAACAATAGGGAGGCCTTATTTCTACTGGGGGCTCTGTGAGGACATTAATAATACTGAAGGGCTCTTCTACTAATGGAGGCACTCTTGTGGACCATTATCACTGTTGGGGGCACTGTAGGAGGCAGTATTACAAATGAGGGCATTCTAGAAGGGAATTACTACTGGTGGGACTTGGATGGGCACCATTACTATGGGGGGGGGGACTATCTGTATGGCACTAATATTTCTTCAGGATAGTATTTGGAGGTATTGGGGAGCACAGCAAGCAGCAGGATAACACTGTGGAAACTCCAGGTTGGGGGATGATGATAGAAATGTGAGGAAGCTAATATGTCAGTGTGTCACACTCTGCAGAGACAAGGCATGGCTGAAGAAGTTGTCAGGACCGAATGGAGAAGATGATGACAGAGAAGATCTACATCAGAGGAGACATCACCTGGGAGGCCCTGGATGTGAGAGGTATGTTTTCCTGTATCGCAAATACAGAAAATGCGGTGTGTGGGGGGAAGGTCGACTTAGACAACTGGGCCATATTCATTGGGGCTTGAGCCCTGGCTCTTTTGAGACCCTAGCAATGACCTTGGGCTATCCCTTAACTTTTTTTTTCCTCTGAAGAGTACTTGTGGGGACAAAGGAAGGACTGCAGCAGCTGGAGGAGGGTTGGTTAGTGTTGCTGCAGCTTTGGAGTAAGGGGAGAGGGGTGGGTGGGGGGAAGGGGACAAAGCCACTGAGGTAGTGGGTAAGGTGAATTGGATAACCTCAGTAGGGATGGTGGAACAGGTTGGGGGTGGGAATCTGGGCAGGGGCTGTCATCCTCTTACACTTTTTCTTCCTCTTTGATGACTTGTCCTTAGTGTTAGACCACTGATTGGCTAAAGGGGTGACATGCCATGTATCTGCATGTCCCTGATGCAGTTTTTAAACAAGCAGCAACAGGAGTACCAGACCGGCTCTGCAGAGAATGGTGCTGTAGAAAGGGGTTAGTATACATTTTTTTTTTTTTAGGCTATTGCAGGACTTGATTCTTAATTTAATCTCAGAAAATCCCTTTAATGTAGTTTTCTTAAAATCCCTCTTACAACTCCCTGAAAAGTCTGTCCAAATTAATTATTGCTCCCCCAAATTTTTTAATCAAGCGCTATAATAACCATCTGACAATATGAAATAATTAGCATATAGGTCAATGCAAAAACCTTCTTTCATGCTGTTTCCTCTTCCAGGTAAAATAAAAGACATCTTGGCGCCAGGCTCCATTGACTCGCTCACGAAGATGGTCTTAGTAAATGCTATTTACTTTAAAGGAAACTGGAATACCAAATTTCCAGAAGAAAACACAGAACAAAAACCATTCAAAATGAGCAAGGTAATTCTGATCATGTCTTATTTGGAGTAAAGCGTGACCCCTACCCTGGGGGGCAGATGGTGTGTGTGTTTTAATTATGTACCTCAAATGTTTTACTTTCTCTGACGTATTAAGGCCCTTTATACTGCCCGATTGTTGGGCAGATTATAAAGGAAGAGTGATAATCTGCCTGTATAAAAGTGCAGCACATCACCCGATGAACGAGCAAACACTTGTTGATCAGGTGAAATAATTGTTCATGCGGACACCTAAGGCCCATTTTACACAAGCGAGTTCCACGCATTGGACTTGGCTTCTCACGTCCTGACCTCCCAGCACTGATGGGGTCGCATAGCATTATATTGATTTATGATGCTATGTAACCCTTACATTTCTGGAATGTATTGGATAAAACTGACATAATGCTGTCAGTGTTATTAAATACATTCCAGAACTCTAAGGGTTACATAGCATCATAAATCAATACAATGCTATGTGACCAATCAGTGCTGGGAGGTCAGAACGGGAGCTGCCGCATACTCATGCTGCGAGTTCGATGCGTGGAACTCGCTCATCTGAAAGGGGTCTAAATCACTGTTTGTGGGCATCAGATCGTGCTGTCTAAACAGCGATCTCCTACCCAGAAACAATGAATCTGTATGGGGATGAGCAATGGCACTAGCAGTTGCTCGGCCCCATACAGTGGTGGGTATCCCTGCAGGAAAATGCAGTTTTCACCTCCACTGACGAACAAGCAGTTGTCAGGAAGGAACATTTTCTTCCCAACAATGACTTTCTCCATCGTGCATTGTAAACGGACCTTAAAAGGGTTTTAATATTAGGATAGGTCATCAGAATCTGATCTGTGGGGGTCCGACACTTGGCACCCCCACCAATCAGCTGTATGAAGGAAAGGCACGTGCAGTGCCATCCATAGACATAGCAACGAGCAGGAAGAGAGAAGGGAGACGGCAAGTGCACACTGCGCGTGCCTTCCCTTCATATAGCTGATCGGCGGTGGTGCCGGGTGTCAGACCCTTGCCGATCTGATATTGAGGACTCATCCTGAGGATAGGTCATCAATATTATAGCCCGGAGAACACCTTTAAGTACAGGAATAGTAATCAGTCCACTAATGACTCCCATACGATAAGAACTGATTTGGGACATCCAAGGAATGGGAACCCCATAGTTAAATAGTAGCTGATAGAATTGTTTAACTACAAGGAGGAAGACAATCATATAATATGCATGCACAGTCTAAGAACCAAAACAAACATGAAATATTATGTAAAATTGTTATAATAGTAATAAAATGTGCATTTTTGAACAGACAAAAAGTAAACTGGTTCCAATGATGTTCCAAAGGAATAAGTTTAACATATCATACATTGAAGAGCTTGAGACAAAGGTGTTGGAACTCCCTTATGTTGATAATAAATTAAGCATGATATTATTACTACCAGATGAAATTAAGGACAACTCTACTGGACTAGAAAAGGTGAGTCACTGATATCTGATGCTTTCTTGATATGTACTACACAGATTAGAAACTACGGGTACCTTATAAATAATACATAACTTTTAATAATTTATTGCTAAAATATGCCCTAAAAATCAATGTCAATGTTCCACTTGTGCAAAACCACATAAAACGCAGCACCACTTAGTACTTAGTACTGGGGATCACAGGGTCTCTAATAATGAGTCTCTGAAATCTCTCTTGAGGACCGATGTACTCACTAACTGTCCGTTTTAGTCCCTGCGCTGCAAAGGTGACTGCCCAGCTTCGTCAAATGCTACGATAGAGGACCCTAGTGCCAATACATGATAATTGTTTGCATTTTGTCCCACCTAAATCAACAAGTGAGGGACCCTAATGCCAATACACAATAATTGTCCACAAATTGTTCCAATGCGTTTCGTTGGTTCCAAGCCAACTCATCAACTCTTGATGACTTGTCAATTAATACGTGCCTATGTTGTAAAGACACTAACTCAGGTTTATACTTTGGAGAACAATGTGAGATGCCCCACCAGATTGGACTTTTTAACCCTTGCCAGCATAAGCCCTAATGCTCCATGTACTGCCATCATACAGACATGAACATTTCCCCCCATCTGTTTGTCTATTGATGATGGGCGTGGAGACTGAGGAGAATGTATGCCCTAATCATCTTCCTCTTCCCGCCCTCCTCCTGGCCCATTTCACTGTGACCGCTGGAGATGCACATAGAGATCACCAATGTATCTCACAGCGGTCTTGTGATATACGCGTCATCATCCGGCCATAGCACATGACCGGTCACATGGAGATTCACTTGGTTCAGTGGGGGCAGGATTGGCTTCCTGGGTCGCCTCTAAAAAGCGCCAATGTGGACGACGACTCTGACGCTGCCACACGCAAGACACCAGCCTCACTCCATGTCTACCGATACATGAGGAGGAGAGCTAAGTATTTCTAGGTTTTTGGTGTTTGACTATCGCTGCGCTAATGCTAATTTATCATAGTCTTACTTGACTGCATATGACTGTGTGTTGAATATAATATATATCCAGGACTGTGGCGACTGACCATCGCTTTCCTGGTTGTAAGCAATTAAATGTCATACCTGAGTTGGTGTCTTTACAACATAGGCACGTATTGATTGACGAGTCCACTAATGAGTTGGCTTGGAACCAATGAAACGCGTTGGTACAATTTGTGGACAATTATTGTGTATTGGCATTAGGGTCCCTCACTTGTTGATGTACGTAGGTGGGACAAAGTGCGAACAATTATCATGTATTGGCACTAGGGTCCTCCACCCTAGCATTTGACTGGGCAGTCACCTTTGCGGCGCAGGGACTAGGATGAACAGTTAGTGAGTACATCGGTCCTGTGGGGTCACCCTTTATAGGGTGAGTTACAATATTCCCCGGAGACTAGAGTTGGCAGGGTCAAGTACATTTCAGAGACCCAGTATTAGAGACCCTGTGATCCCCTGGCGCTGTGTTTTATGTGGTTTTGCACAAGTGTAACATTGACAGTATTTTGCTGAAAGCATATAAAATATGCTATGTTAGGAGTGGAGTTCAAATTCAGTCAAATCTTGAAATTGTAGCATGACCGCAGTTAAATGGGTTTTCCGGCAGATAAAAATTCTGGTGTTCCCTAAAGGGGTTCTTCAGGCCTATCCTATTAAATGGCCCTTTAACTCCTTCAAGACCAAGCCAGTTTTCACCATAAGGACCAGGCCACATTTTGAAAATCTGACTTTACTTTATCGTTATATTGTAAATTGGCAGGGGTGTTGCCACGGGAGAGTGCACCTAATTCTCTGAATTCATGTTGGTTGAGCCACTAAACCCAGTTACAAAATGATGGCAACATAAAGGAGACATATGGGGAATGCAATATAATAACAATTTTATGAGGTATCACTATCCATCATAAAAGCAAAGAAATTCAAATTTAGAAAATAGTGAATTTTTCAAAATTTTGTGTAAATGTATTTTTATTTTTTTATAAAGGAAACATATTGATTCAAATTTACCACTAAGGGCTCATGCACACGACCATATGGCTTTTTCAGTGTTTTGCGGTCCGTTTTTTACGGATACGTTGTTCCGTTTTTTGTTTCCTTTCCGTTTTTCCATCTGTTTTTCCGTATGCCATATACAGTATACAGTAATTACATAGAAAAAATTGGGCTGGGCATAACATTTTCAATAGATGGTTCCGCAAAAACGGAACGGATACGGAAGACATACGGATGCATTTCCATATGTGTTCAGTTTTTTTTGGATGGAGCCAAGCACCGTGATTTGTGGACAAGAATAGGACATGTTCTATCTTTTCACAATACGGAAATACTGAAATGGAATGCACAAGGAGACACTTCAGTTTTTTTTGCTGAACCATTGAAATGAATGGTTCAGTATATGTACCGCATACTGAACTAAAAAAACGGCCAGTATGCTGAACGCAAAATACTGTCGTGTGCATGAGCCCTAAGGGTACTTTCACACTAGCGTTTTTCTTTTCCGGCACTGAGTTCCGTCAAAAGGGCTTAATGCCAGAAAAGAACTGATCAAGTATATACCCATGCATTCTGAATAGAGAGTAATGGATGCATCAGGATGTCTTCAGTTCAGTCATTTTGACTGATCAGGCAAAAGATAAAACCGTAGCATGCTACAGTTTTATCTCCGGCGAAAAAAACTGAAGACTTGCCTGAATGCCGGATCTGGCATTTTTTTCCATAGGAATGTATTAGTGACGGATCCGGCATTCAAAATACCGGAAGGCCGGATTAGTCCTTCCGGTCTGCGCATGCCGAAAAAAAAAGGTGAAAAAAATAAATGCCGAATCCTGATAAATGCAGGATCCTGATCAGTCTTACTAATGCCATCAGTTGGCATACGTTTTGCCGGATCCGGGAGGCAGTTCCGGCAACGGAACTGCTTTCCAGGTCACTCTGCCAAAAAAAAGAAAAGGTAGCCTAACATGAATTACAATATGTCACGAGAAAACAATCTTAGAATCACTTGGATAAGTAAAAATGTTCCAAAGTTATTACCACATAAAGTGTGGTATTCGTTATGAATGAATATAGTTGTATTAAGTCCGACTATCATTCATTCATAACGAATAGGAGCGCTCCACACCTCTTACTGACACGTGGGACGCCTAGGATAGCGCAGCAACTAAAGACACTACAGTTGCAGTGATACATTCACGCTCTGCGCACAGAGCTCCCCCAGTCACATACAGGAAATGGTAATGTAACCATTTACTTTATTACAATACTTACCAAAGTGACGATAACAATTAACAAGATTGCAAAAGAACAATGGAGCTCTCATTGAATATATTTACAAGGAAGCATTTATGTATCTAAAATGGACTCCAAAATGTTCCACTGAGATAAATGTAACCAGTGCAATCGAAGTTGGAATTCTATGGCCACATGGAAAAATTAACTCATTGTAATGGGTTGTGATTAGTGTTGGGTGCGAATATTCGAAGCACGAATTTTAATCACGAATCTCGGCACTTCGAGAATTTGCGAATATTTCGAATATAGAGCTATATATTCGTATTCACGAATATTCAAAAAATTTTTTAATCTAAACTCATGATCCCTCCCTGCTTCTTACTTGTGGGCCAATGAGAAGGCTGCAATGTCTTTGTCTGAGCTTAAAGGGAACCTGTCACCAGGATTTTGTGTAGAGAGCTGAGGACATGGGTTGCTAGATGGCGGCTAGCACTTCCGCAATACCCAGTCCCCATAGATTTCTGGGCTTTTATTGTGTAAAAAAAAAAACTATTTGATACATATGCAAATTAACCTGAGACGAGTCCTGTCCATATAATGAGTCAGGCACAGGACTCATCTCAGGTTAATTTGCATATGTATCAAATTGTTTTTTTTACACAATAAAAGCACACAGAGCTATGGGGACTGGGTATTGCGGATGTGCTAGCGGCCATCTAGTAACCCATGTCCTCAGCTCTATACACAAAATCCCAGTGACAGGTTCCCTTTAACAACATCCCTAGCAACCAATAGGAAAGCTGCCTACCCCTTTACTATATAAGAACCTCCCCAGCAGCCATTTTCTGCTGTTTTATGGAGTTCTGAGAGAGACAGCAGTGTCATTGCTGTGCTCTGTGCTTTACTGTTTAATTACATTAGTTAGTTAGTTAGTTAGTTAGTGAGTTAGCTTATATATACAATACAGATAGTTAATGGGAGATAGTCAGTGTAGGTTAGATAGTGATATAGTGTTGCTGATAGGTTCCAGTGCACGGTGTTAGGTAATGTGATAGGTTCTGCTGTCCATACATACATGCTACAGACATAGTGCTCCAATGTCACAAGTTCACAACAATACTTAGTACACCAGTCAGTAATATGTAGTCAGACCTGCTAAAATGTGAAGTTGCCTGTATTGTGCCAAAATATGCGCATCATTAATTGGCGATTGGAGCACTTTATCTGCATATAAAGCTATTGTAATGTTCTGCCGTGCCAACCATTTTCTCCAGTCTCAGGGAACTTCTAGCAGCTTAAAAAATGTAGCAAAAGTGACCCACTCCTGTATTTCGCGCTCAATACGCAAATATTACACTGCCGATTTTCGCAATCAATAAAATATTCGCAAATTCTCGAATTCGCAAAAATATGATGAATATTCGCCCAAATATTCGCGAAATATCGCAAAATCGAATATTGCCCCTGCCGCTCATCCCTAGTTGTGATATGAAACGGACATCTGCGGTCCCACAGAGAGAATATTAATAACAACAGGAGTTGTCTATATGGAATATTAAAACGACACTCATCTTCTAAGTGACATTGATACATAATAAGTGGGTTAACTGAGCGGGAAATTAGATTTGATACATACGGTATATGTTTGTGGAAAATCCAGATAATTTAATCTTATCTATATAGAGATTACTGCCACACCTAATTCTATATTTTTATAATTATCTACATACAGTCAGGTCCATAAATATTGGGACATCGACACAATTGTAACATTTTTGGCTCTATACACCACCACAATGGATTTGAAATGAAACAAACAAGATGTGCTTTAACTGCAGACTGCCAGCTTTAATTTGAGGGTATTTACATCCAAATCAGGTGAACGGTGTAGGAATTACAACAGTTTGCATATGTGCCTCCCACTTGTTAAGGAAGCAAAAGTAATGGGACAATTGGCTTCTCAGCTGTTCCATGGCCAGGTGTGTGTTATTCCCTCATTATCCCAATTACAATGAGCAGATACAAGGTCCAGAGTTCATTTCAAGTGTGCTATTTGCATTTGGAATCTGTTGCTGTCAACTCTCAAGAAGAGATCCAAAGAGCTGTCACTATCAGTGAAGCAAGCCATCATTAGGCTGAAAAAACCAAGCAAACCCATCAGAGAGATAGCAAAAACATTAGGGTGGTCAAAACAACTGTTTGGAACATTCTTTAAAAGAAGAAACACACCGGTGAGCTCAGCAACACCAAAAGACTCGGAAGACCACGGAAAACAACTGTGGTGGATGACTGAAGAATTATTTCCCTGGTGAAGAAAATACCCTACACAACTGTTTGCCAGATCAAGAACACTCTCCAGGAGGTAGGTGTATGTGTGTCAAAGTCAACAATCAAGAGACTTCACCAGAGTAAATACAGAGGGTTCACCACAAGATGTAAACCATTGGTGAGCCTCAAAAACAGGAAGGTCAGATTAGAGTTTGCCAAACGACATCTAAAAAGCCTTCACAGTTCTGGAACAACATCCTATGGACAGATGAGACCAAGATCAACTTGTACCAAAGTGATGGGAAGAGAAGAGTATGGAGAAGGAAAGGAACTGCTCATGATCCTAAGCATACCACCTCATCAGTGAAGCATGGTGGTGGTAGTGTCATGGCATGGGCATGTATGGCTGCCAATGGAACTGGTTCTCTTGTATTTATTGATGATGTGACTGCTGACAAAAGCAGCAGGATGAATCCTGAAGTGTTTCGGGCAATATTATCTTCTCATATTCAGCCAAATGCTTCAGAACTCTTTGGATGGCGCTTCACAGTGCAGATGGACAATGACCCAAAGCATACTGCAAAAGCAACCAAAGAGTTTTTTAAGTGAAAGAAGTGGAATGTTATGCAATGGCCAAGTCAATCACCTGACCTGAATCCGATTGAGCATGCATTTCACTTGCTGAAGACAAAACTGAAGGGAAAATGCCCCAAGAACAAGCAGGAACTGAAGACAGTTGCAGTAGAGGCCTGGCAAAGCATCACCAGGGATAAAACCCAGCGTCTGGTGATGTCTATGCGTTCCAGACTTCAGGCTGTAATTGACTGCAAAGGATTTGCAACCAAGTATTAAAAAGTGAAAGTTTGATTTATGATTATTATTATGTCCCATTACTTTTGGTTCCTTAACAAGTGGGAGGCACATAAGCAAACTGTTGTAATTCCTACACCGTTCACCTGGTTTGGATGTAAATACCCTCAAATTAACCGCCTCCGGACCGCCTAACGCAGGATCGCGTTCCGGAGGCGGCAGCCCTGCGCACAGTCACGCATATACGCGTCATCTCGCGAGACGCGAGATTTCCTGTGAACGCGCGCACACAGGCGCGCGCGTTCACAGGATCGGAAGGTAAGCGAGTGGATCTCCAGCCTGCCAGCGGCGATCGTTCGCTGGCAGGCTGGAGATGTGATTTTTTAAATTCCTAACAGGTATATTAGACGCTGTTTTGATAACAGCGTCTAATATACCTGCTACCTGGTCCTCTAGTGGTCCCTTTTGTTTGGATCGACCAGCAGAGGACACAGGTAGCTCAGCAATATGTAGCACCAAACACCACTACACTACACCCCCCCTGTCACTTATTAACCCCTTATTCACCCCTGATCACCCCATATAGACTCCCTGATCACCCCCCTGTCATTGATCACCCCCATGTCATTGATCACCCCCTTGTAAAGCTCCATTCAGACGTCCGTATGATTTTTACGGATCCACTGATAGATGGATCGGATCCGCAAAACACATACGAACGTCTGAATGGTGCCTTACAGGGGGGTGATCAATGACGGGGGTGATCACCCCATATAGACTCCCTGATCACCCCCCTGTCATTGATCACCCCCCTGTAAGGCTCAATTCAGACGTCCGTATGATTTTTACGGATCCACTGATACATGGATCGGATCCGCAAAACACATACAGACGTCTGAATGGAGCCTTACAGGGGGGTGATCACCCCATATAGACTCCCTGATCACCCCCCTGTCATTGATCACCCCCCTGTAAGGCTCTATTCAGATGTCCGTATGTTTTTTACGGATCCACGGATACATGGATCGGATCCGCAAAACACATACAGACGTCTGAATGGAGCCTTACAGGGGGGTGATCACCCCATATAGACTCCCTGATCACCCCCCTGTCATTTATCACCCCCCTGTAAGGCTGCATTCAGATGTCCGTATGTTTTTTACGGATCCACGGATACATGGATCGGATCCGCAAAACACATACAGACGTCTGAATGGAGCCTTACAGGGGGGTGATCACCCCATATAGACTCCCTGATAACCCCCTGTCATTGATCACCCCCCCGTAAGGCTCCATTCAGATGTCCGTATGTTTTTTACGGATCCACGGATACATGGATGGGATCCGCAAAACACATACGGACATCTGAATGGAGCCTTACAGGGGGGTGATCAATGACAAGGGGGGTGATCACCCCATATAGACTCCCTGATCACCCCCCCTGTCATTTATCACCCCCCTGTCATTTATTACCTCCCTGTAAGGCTGCATTCAGATGTCCGTATGTTTTTTTACGGATCCACGGATACATGGATCGGATCCGCAAAACACATATGGACATCTGAATGGAGCCTTATAGGGGGGTGATCAATGACAGGGGGGTGATCACCCCATATAGACTCCCTGATCACCTTCCTGTCATTGATCACCCCCCTGTAAGGCTCCATTCAGATGTCCGTATGTTTTTTACGGATCCACAGATACATGGATCGGATCCGCAAAACACATACAGACATCTGAATGGAGCCTTACAGGGGGGTGATCAATGACAGGGGGGTGATCACCCCATATAGACTCCCTGATCACCCCCCTGTCATTGATCACCCCCCTGTAAGGCTGCATTCAGATGTCCGTATGTTTTTCACGGATCCACGGATACATGGATCGGATCCGCAAAACACATACGGACATCTGAATGGAGCCTTACAGAGGGGTGATCAATGACAAGGGGGGTGATCACCCCATATAGACTCCCTGATCACCCCCCTGTCATTGATCACCCCCCTGTCATTGATCACCCCCCTGTAAGGCTCCATTCAGACTTTTTTTGGCCCAAGTTAGCGGAATTTTTTTTTATTTTTCTTACAAAGTCTCATATTCCACTAACTTGTGTAAAAAAATAAAATCTCACATGAACTCACCATACCCCTCAAGGAATCCAATTGCGTAAAATTTTTTAGACATTTATATTCCAGACTTCTTCTCACGCTTTAGGGCCCCTAGAATGCCAGGGCAGTATAAATACCCCACATGTGACCCCATTTCGGAAAGAAGACACCCCAAGGTATTCCGTGAGGGGCATATTGAGTCCATGAAAGATTGAAATTTTTGTCCCAAGTTAGCGCAAAGGGAGATTTTAAGAGAAAAAAAATAAAAAATCAATTTCCGCTAACTTGTGCCAAAAAAAAAAAAATTCGATGAACTCGCCATGCCCCTCATTGAATACCTTGGGGTGTCTTCTTTCCAAAATGGGGTCACATGTGGGGTATTTATACTGCCCTGGCATTTTAGGGGCCCTAAAGCGTGAGAAGAAGTCTCTGATCCAAATGTCTAAAAATGCCCTCATAAAAGGAATGTGGGCCCCTTTGCGCATCTAGGCTGCAAAAAAGTGTCACACATCTGGTATCGCCGTACTCAGGAGAAGTTGGGCAATGTGTTTTGGGGTGTCATTTTAATACACATAAATATCTTGGTCAAATGCCAACTTTGTATAAAAAATGGGAAAAGTTGTCTTTTGCCGAGATATTTCTCTCACCCAGCATGAGTATATGTAAAAAGACACCCCAAAACACATTGCCCAACTTCTCCTGAATACGGCGATACCACATGTGTGACACTTTTTTGCAGCCTACGTGGGCAAACGGGCCCACATTCCAAAGAGCACCTTTAGGATTTCACAGGTCATTTACCTACTTACCACACATTAGGGCCCCTAGAATGCCAGGGCAGTATAACTACCCCTATACCCATGCTGGGTGAGAGAAATATCTTGGCAAAAGACAACTTTTCACATTTTTTTATACAAAGTTGGCATTTGACCGAGATATTTATCTCACCCAGCATGGGTATATGTAAAATGACACCCCAAAACACATTGCCCAACTTCTCCTGAGTACGGCAATACCAGATGTGTGACACTTTTTTGCAGCCTAGGTGGGCAAAGGGGCCCACATTCCAAAGAGCACCTTTCGGATTTCACCGGCCATTTTTTACAGATTTTGATTTCAAACTACTTCTCACGCATTCGGGCCCCTAAAATGCCAGGGCACTATAACTACCCCACAAGTGACCCCATTTTGGAAAGAAGACACCCCCAGGTATTTCGTGATGGGCATAGTGAGTTCATGGAAGTTTTTATTTTTTGTCACAAGTTAGTGGATTATGAGACTTTGTAAGAAAAAAAAAAAAGAAAAAAAAATCCTCATTTTCCGCTAACTTGTGACAAAAAATAAAAAGTTCTATGAACTCACTATGCCCATCAGCGAATACCTTAGGGTGTCTACTTTCCGAAATGGGGTCATTTGTGGGGTGTTTGTACTGTCTGGCCATTGTAGAACCTCAGGAAACATGACAGGTGCTCAGAAAGTCAGAGCTGCTTCAAAAAGCGGAAATTCACATTTTTGTACCATAGTTTGTAAACGCTATAACTTTTACCCAAACCATTTTTTTCTACCCAAACATTTTTTTTTTATCAAAGACATGTAGAAAAATAAATTTAGAGAAAAATTTATATATGGATGTTGTTTTTTTTGCTAAATTTTACAACTGAAAGTGAAAAATTTCATTTTTTTGCAAAAAAATCGTTAAATTTCGATTAATAACAAAAAAAGTAAAAATGTCAGCAGCAATGAAATATGACCAAATGAAATCTCCATTAGTGAGAAGAAAAGGAGGTAAAATTCATTTGGGTGGTAAGTTGCATTACCGAGCAATAAACGGTTAAAGTAGTGTAGGTCAGAAGTGTAAAAAGTGGCCTGGTCATTAAGGGTGTTTAAGCTAAGGGGGCTCAGGTGGTTAAAGCTGACAGTCTGCAGTTAAAGCACATCTTGTTCATTTCATTTCAAATCCATTGTGGTGGTGTATAGAGCCAAAAATGTTACAATTGTGTCAATGTCCCAATATTTATGGACCTGACTGTATTTCTTACATATTTTATTTGTTTTTTATTAGTTGTTTGTTTTTTCATTTTTCATACTATTGATTTATTCCAAATATGATTAATTGTATACTGCTGCAAAATAAATCATTTGGCCGCATTATACCAATCATATTGAAAAGTGTGTGTCAAACATGTATCCTAAAAATAAGAATATGGTGTGATGTGGAGCATATAGATATAATTGACGTAGTTGTTTTTAATCTATTTTATTTCTATTTTTGGTTGTGTATATGTGGTCTATTTTGAATAAACTATCTTTAAGCTAGGGCTACACGACGACATGTGTCACGCGACACATAGAGCACAACTACACTGCAACATGTGTCTCGTGACATTTTGTTGCACCAATGTCGTGCGACAATTTTTATAATGATAGTCTGCGAATGGATTTTTTGCGACTTTCGTGTCGCAGTTCTAGCAAGTCGCATGTCGCAGTGCGACACCATAGACTACCATTATAAAAATTGTCGCGCAACATTAATGTCGCATGACACATGTTGTAGTGTAGTTGTGCCCTATGTGTCGCGCGACACATAGGGCACAACTATACTGCAACATGTGTCACGTGACATTAACCGCCTCCGGACCGCCTAAAGCAGGATCGCGTTCCGGAGGCGGCAGCCCTGCGCAGAGTCACGCATATATGCGTCATCTCGCGAGACGCGAGATTTCCTGTGAACGCGCGCACACAGGCGCGCGCGTTCACAGGATCGGAAGGTAAGCGAGTGGATCTCCAGCCTGCCAGCGGCGATCGTTCGCTGGCAGGCTGGAGATGTGATTTTTTTAACCCCTAACAGGTATATTAGACGCTGTTTTGATAACAGCGTCTAATATACCTGCTACCTGGTCCTCTGGTGGTCCCTTTTGTTTGGATCGACCACCAGAGGACACAGGTAGCTCAGTAAAGTAGCACCAAACACCACTACACTACACTCCCCCCCCCCCGTCACTTATTAACCCCTTATTAGCCCCTGATCACCCCATATAGACTCCCTGATCACCCCCCTGTCATTGATCACCCCCCTGTAAAGCTCCATTCAGACGTCCGCATGATTTTTACGGATCCACTGATAGATGGATCGGATCCGCAAAACGCATACGGACGTCTGAATGGAGCCTTACAGGGGCGTGATCAATGACTGTGGTGATCACCCCATATAGACTCCCTGATCACCCCCCTGTCATTGATTACCCCCCTGTCATTGATCACCCCCCTGTAAAGCTCCATTCAGACGTCCGCATGATTTTTACGGATCCACTGATAGATGGATCGGATCCGCAAAACGCATACGGACGTCTGAATGGAGCCTTACAGGGGCGTGATCAATGACTGTGGTGATCACCCCATATAGACTCCCTGATCACCCCCCCTGTCATTGATTACCCCCCTGTCATTGATCACCCCCCTGTAAAGCTCCATTCAGACGTCCGCATGATTTTTACGGATCCACTGATAGATGGATCGGATCCGCAAAACACATACAGGCGTCTCCCTGGAGCCTTCCAGGGGGGGTGATCACCCCATATAGACTCCCTGATCACCCCCCTGTCATTGATCACCCCCCCTGTCATTGATCACCCCCCCTGTCAGGCTGCATTCAGATGTCCGTATGATTTTTACGGATCCACGGATACATGGATCGGATCCGCAAAACACATACAGACGTCTGAATGGAGCCTTACAGGGGCGTGATCAATGACTGTGGTGATCACCCCATATAGACTCCCTGATCACCCCCCTGTCATTGATTACCCCCCTGTCATTGATCACCCCCCTGTAAAGCTCCATTCAGACGTCCGCATGATTTTTACGGATCCACTGATAGATGGATCGGATCCGCAAAACACATACAGACGTCTGAATGGAGCCTTACAGGGGCGTGATCAATGACTGTGGTGATCACCCCATATAGACTCCCTGATCACCTCCCTGTCATTGATTACCCCCCTGTCATTGATCACCCCCCTGTAAAGCTCCATTCAGACGTCCGCATGATTTTTACGGATCCACTGATAGATGGATCGGATCCGCAAAACACATACAGGCGTCTCCCTGGAGCCTTCCAGGGGGGGTGATCACCCCATATAGACTCCCTGATCACCCCCCTGTCATTGATCACCCCCCCTGTCATTGATCACCCCCCCTGTCAGGCTGCATTCAGATGTCCGTATGATTTTTACGGATCCACGGATACATGGATCGGATCCGCAAAACACATACGGACATCTGAATGGAGCCTTATAGGGGGGTGATCAATGACAGAAGGGTGATCACCCCATATAGACTCCCTGATCACCCCCCTGTCATTGATCAGCCCTCTGTAAGGCTCCATTCAGACATTTTTTTGGGCCCAAGTTAGCGGAAATTATTTATTTTTTTCTTACAAAGTCTCATATTCCACTAACTTGTGTCAAAAAATAAAATCTCACATGAACTCACCATACCCCTCACGGAATCCAAATGCGTAAAATTTTTTAGACATTTATATTCCAGACTTCTTCTCACGCTTTAGGGCCCCTAGAATGCCAGGGCAGTATAAATACCCCACATGTGACCCCATTTCGGAAAGAAGACACCCCCAGGTATTCCGTGAGGGGCATATTGAGTCCATGAAAGATTGAATTTTTTGTCCCAAGTTAGCAGAAAGGGAGACTTTGTGAGAAAAAAATAAATAAAATCAATTTCCGCTAACTTGTGCCAAAAAAAAATAATTTCTATGAACTCGCCATGCCCCTCATTGAATACCTTGGGGTGTCTTCTTTCCAAAATGGGGTCACATGTGGGGTATTTATACTGCCCTGGCATTCTAGGGGCCCTAAAGCGTGAGAAGAAGTCTGGGATCCAAATGTCTAAAAATGCCCTCATAAAAGGAATGTGGGCCCCTTTGCGCATCTAGGCTGCAAAAAAGTGTCACACATGTGGTATCGCTGTACTCAGGAGAAATTGGGCAATGTGTTTTGGGGTGTCATTTTACATATACCCATGCTGGGTGAGATAAATATCTTGGTCAAATGCCAACTTTGTATAAAAAAATGGGAAAAGTTGTCTTTTGCCGAGATATTTCTCTCACCCAGCATGAGTATATGTAAAAAGACACCCCAAAACACATTGCCCAACTTCTCCTGAATACGGCGATACCACATGTGTGACACTTTTTTGCAGCCTAGGTGGGCAAAGGGGCCCACATTCCAAAGAGCACCTTTAGGATTTCACAGGTCATTTACCTACTTACCACACATTAGGGCCCCTGGAAAATGCCAGGGCAGTATAACTACCCCACAAGTGACCCCATTTTGGAAAGAAGACACCCCAAGTTATTCCGTGAGGGGCATGGCGAGTTCCTAGAATTTTTTGTCACAAGTTAGCGGAATATGATGATTTTTTTTTTTTTCTTACAAAGTCTCATATTCCACTAACTTGTGACAAAAAATAAAAACTTCCATGAACTCACTATGCCCATCACGAAATACCTTGGGGTGTCTTCTTTCCAAAATTGGGTCACTTGTGGGGTAGTTATACTGCCCTGGCATTCTAGGGGCCCAAATGTGTGGTAAGAAGTTTGAAATCAAAATGTGTAAAAAATGACCGGTGAAATCCGAAAGGTGCTCTTTGGAATATGGGCCCCTTTGCCCACCTAGGCTGCAAAAAAGTGTCACACATGTGGTATCTCCATACTCAGGAGAAGTTGGGGAATGTGTTTTGGGGTGTCATTTTACATATACCCATGCTGGGTGAGAGATATATCTTGGCAAAAGACAACTTTTCCCATTTTTTTATACAAAGTTGGCATTTGACCAAGATATTTATCTCACCCAGCATGGGTATATGTAAAATGACATCCCAAAACACATTCCCCAACTTCTCCTGAGTACGGCGATACCACATGTGTGGCACTTTTTTGCAGCCTAGGTGGGCAAAGGGGCCCACATTCCAAAGAGCACCTTTCGGATTTCACCGGTCATTTTTTACACATTTTGATTTCAAACTACTTACCACACATTTGGCCCCCTAGAATGCCAGGGCAGTATAACTACCCCACAAGTGACCCCATTTTGGAAAGAAGACACCCGAAGGTATTCGCTGATGGGCATAGTGAGTTCATAGAAGTTTTTATTTTTTGTCACAAGTTAGTGGAATATGAGACTTTGTAAGAAAAAAAAAAATCATCATTTTCCACTAACTTGTGACAAAAAATAAAAAGTTCTATTAACTCACTATGCCCATCAGCGAATACCTTAGGGTGTCTACTTTCCGAAATGGGGTCATTTGTGGGGTGTTTGTACTGTCTGGGCATTGTAGAACCTCAGGAAACATGACAGGTGCTCAGAAAGTCAGAGCTGCTTCAAAAAGCGGAAATTCACATTTTTGTACCATAGTTTGTAAACGCTATAACTTTTACCCAAACCATTTTTTTTTTACCCAAACATTTTTTTTTTATCAAAGACATGTAGAACAATAAATTTAGAGAAAAATTTATATATGGATGTCGTTTTTTTTGCAAAATTTTACAACTGAAAGTGAAAAATGTCATTTTTTTTCAAAAAAAATCGTTAAATTTCGATTAATAACAAAAAAAGTAAAAATGTCAGCAGCAATGAAATACCACCAAATGAAAGCTCTATTAGTGAGAAGAAAAGGAGGTAAAATTCATTTGGGTGGTAAGTTGCATAACCGAGCAATAAACGGTGAAAGTAGTGTAGGTCAGAAGTGTAAAAAGTGGCCTGGTCTTTAAGGGTGTTTAAGCTATAGGGGCTGAGGTGGTTAATGTCTCATGACAATTTTTGTAATGTAGTCTATGGAGTCGCACTGCGACATGCGACATACTGCGAAGCGACAGTCGCAGAAAAATCCACCTTGAATGGGATTTTTGCTACTGTCGTGTCGCAGACGCAGCATGTCGCGGTGCGACACCATAGGCTACCTTTATAAATATTGTCGCGCGACATTGGTGTGACAAAATGTCACGCGACAAATGTCGTTGTGTAGACCTAGCCTTAATCCCATATACCGTATGTGAAACGATTCCATGCAAAAATCTGACAATTGAGTGCCCTCCATAATCTTTACTTTATCATTTTGTAACTGTCATTTTATTTTTAGGACGTTAGAAGGCTTTACATTTTAGAAGGAATTTTTACATATTTAAAGAAAATTTCCAAACCCACTTTTTTAAGTACTAATTCTGTTATAAAGTCACTTTGTGGGGCTTACATAATAGAAACCACTTATAAATTACCCCATTTTAGAACCTACTCCCCTCAAATTATTCAAAACAGATTTTACTAACTTTGTTAACCATTTAGGTGTTCCATAAGAAAATGGAGGTGAAATTTCAAATTATCACTGTTTTTGCAGATTTTCTATTTTTATCCATTTTTTACTGTAACACATCAAGGGTTAACAGCTAAACAAAACTCAATATCTATTACCCTGATTTTGAAGTTTACAGAAACACACGATATGTGGTCGTAAACTGCTGTATGGGTACATGAAAGGGCTCAAAAGGAAAGGAGCACCATATGCTTTTTGGAAGGCAGATTTTGCTGGACTGTTTTTAGGCACCATGTCACATTTGAAGACCCCCTGACAGGGGAGCACCCAGGAATTTTGTCTAGAGAAGATCCGAAAGGCAAAAAAATGTGGCACGTGTAGTGTGCTGTGCCAATTCTTTTGCCTGCCCATTTTTCAAAGCCCCCTTTATATTTAAAAATGCGGGGGAAAGGGGGGGGCACATAGTGTGTTGCGCGGATTCTTTTACCTGGCCATTTCTAAAAGCTCTGTAGAAACAGAATAATGCGGCGCGTGCATTTTTTTGCCCCGCCCATTATTAAAAGCCCCTCCCACATATAATAGGCCACTCCCAACAAACACTGTACAGCTGAAATTCTATTGTTGAGGCCTGTCTCTACACATCATACGGAGAGGGGAGGGTCTGTCCTGGCTGCACTGCCTGCTTATACAACAACAAGCTACAGCCAGGAATCTCCTCCGCTCTCCTCCCTCCCCAGATCCTGCTCAAGGCCTGTGGTCCCCCCCCCACCATCTGCCACCCACTAGTGGCTTGCTGCCCCCTTTGGCCATCCTCACCCAGCTCTGAATCCTCCTTCTGCAAATGGCAGGGGGAGGAGCCGGAGCATCTCCTCTCCTACATAGCGCCACATACCTCTTACATCCAGTGATGTTACCTTTGCTGTAGACGTTCTCTTTCTTTATCTTCTCCATTCAGACCAGACCGCCATGTTGATTTTTCAGCCATCTCCCGTCTCTGCAGAGATTGACAAACAGATATTAGTTTCCCCAGGGCTTTTTTTCTCAGAGAAAAGGTGGTGGAACTCACCCCCCCTCCCCTGGCCACGCCCCTACCCAACCCTAGGACCGCCCCCTACCCGCCCCTAAGACCGCCCCCTACCCACCCCTAGCACCGCCCCCTCTACCCAACCCTAGGACCGCAAGTAAAATTTGGGGGGGGGGGGGGCTATAAAAGTCCAGCCCAGCAAAGAAACCCCCCAGATGGGGATGGCACTGGATCTGGGGATGGCACTGT
Source organism: Bufo bufo (assembly GCF_905171765.1). NCBI lineage: Eukaryota > Metazoa > Chordata > Amphibia > Anura > Bufonidae > Bufo > Bufo bufo. The sequence goes on from NC_053393.1 coordinate 364,214,771, forward strand.
TAATGGGGGGATCTGAGGATGGCACTGTTATGGGGTGGAGGATCTGGGGATGGCATCCACAGATCCCCCATCCTATAACAGTGCCATCCACAGACCCCCCCCATCCTGTAACAGTGCCATCCACAGACCCCCCCACCCCATAACAGTGCCATCCACAGACCCCCCCCACCCCATAACAGTGCCATCCACAGACCCCCCCTCCCCATAACAGTGCCATCCACAGACCCCCCCCTCCCCATAACAGTGCCATCCACAGACCACCCCACCCCATAACAGTGCCATCCAGAGACCCCCCCCACCCCATAACAGTGCCATCCACAGACCCCCCCCACCCCATAACAGTGCCATCCAGAGACCCCCCACCCCATAACAGTGCCATCCACAGACCCCCCCACCCCATAACAGTGCCATCCAGAGACCCCCCCACCCCATAACAGTGCCATCCAGAGACCCCCCACCCCATAACAGTGCCATCCACAAACCCCCCCCCCACCCTATAACAGTGCCATCCACAGACACCCCCACCCCATAACAGTGCCATCCATAGACCCCCCACCCCATAACAGTGCCATTCACAGACCCCCCCATCCCATAACAGTGCCATCCATAGACCCCCCCACCCCATAACAGTGCCATCCACAGACCCCCCCACCCCATAACAGTGCCATCCATAGACCCCCCCCACCCCATAACAGTGCCATCCACAGACCCCCCACCCCATAACAGTGCCATCCATAGACCCCCCCACCCCATTACATTGCCGCTCCAGTACAGTTATACAATGTGTAATTAAATGAATAATGATTCCTGCTGCCCCTCAGTAGTATAACATTCAATGTATTTGTACTCACAGCCGGCTACTGACATCGTAATCCAGGCCGGCCGGGCAGACGAGCGGCAGCGTCACTGACTGACGTCATGTGAGTGCGCCGCCTACTTTATGAATGAAGCAGGCGGCCCAGGCAGGTGACGTCAGTCAGTGACGCTGCCGCTCGTCTGCCCGGCCGGCCTGGATTACGATGTCAGTAGCCGGCTGTGAGTACAAATACATTGAATGTTATACTACTGAGGGGCAGCAGGAATCATTATTTATTTAATTAAACATTTTATAAGTCTCTACTGGATCTGCGGGGCCGGAGCACAGTGAACGCACCGGCCCCCAGCTCCTCCTCCCAGTCCCTCCCCGTTGATACATCGCAGCTTGCGATGTCAAAAGGTGGCGGAACGCCGTTCCGGTGCGTTCCGCCAGAAAAAAAGCCCTGAGTTTCCCACATTTCCATCATCTTCACATCTTCTGAACACCCTTTCCTGCCACCCCCAATACTATACTGCAGAAACAGCCCCCCTGGAAATACTACTACCACACAGATAGTGCCCCCTTCAACAATTATTGGCACACAGTGCTCTAAAAAAATAACTGCACCCAGACACTAATAGTAAAAAGATAATGTCCCCCAAAAATAATTGTGCTAAGTTGATACTATGCCAGGGTGCCCCCCAAAGTAAAAGTGCTCCCCAATCCCACCAATAGAAATAATTCTCTGCCAGAGCATACTTAGTAGTAATAATGCCCCTATAGTGCCCATACTAGTAATCATGTAATATATGACTACAGGGAGTGCAGAATAATTAGGCAAGTTGTATTTTTGAGGATTAATTTTATTATTGAACAACAACCATGTTCTCAATGAACCCAAAAAACTCATTAATATCAAAGCTGAATATTTTTGGAAGTAGTTTTTAGTTTGTTTTTAGTTTTAGCTATTTTAGGGAGATATCTGTGTGTGCAGGTGACTATTACTGTGCATAATTATTAGGCAACTTAACAAAAAACAAATATATACCCATTTCAATTATTTATTTTTACCAGTGAAACCAATATAACATCTCAACATTCACAAATATACATTTCTGACATTCAAAAACAAAACAAAAACAAATCAGTGACCAATATAGCCACCTTTCTTTGCAAGGACACTCAAAAGCCTGCCATCCATGGATTCTGTCAGTGTTTTGATCTGTTCACCATCAACATTGCGTGCAGCAGCAACCACAGCCTCCCAGACACTGTTCAGAGAGGTGTACTGTTTTCCCTCCTTGTAAATCTCACATTTGATGATGGACCACAGGTTCTCAATGGGGTTCAGATCAGGTGAACAAGGAGGCCATGTCATTAGATTTTCTTCTTTTATACCGTTTCTTGCCAGCCACGCTGTGGAGTACTTGGACGCGTGTGATGGAGCATTGTCCTGCATGAAAATCATGTTTTTCTTGAAGGATGCAGACTTCTTCCTGTACCACTGCTTGAAGAAGGTGTCTTCCAGAAACTGGCAGTAGGACTGGGAGTTGAGCTTGACTCCATCCTCAACCCGAAAAGACCCCACAAGCTCATCTTTGATGATACCAGCCCAAACCAGTACTCCACCTCCACCTTGCTGGCGTCTGAGTCGGACTGGAGCTCTCTGCCCTTTACCAATCCAGCCACGGGCCCATCCATCTGGCCCATCAAGACTCACTCTCATTTCATCAGTCCATAAAACCTTAGAAAAATCAGTCTTGAGATATTTCTTGGCCCAGTCTTGATGTTTCAGCTTGTGTGTCTTGTTTATTGGTGATCATCTTTCAGCCTTTCTTACCTTGGCCATGTCTCTGATTATTGCACACCTTGTGCTTTTGGGCACTCCAGTGATGTTGCAGCTCTGAAATATGGCCAAACTGGTGGCAAGTGGCATCTTGGCAGCTGCACGCTTGACTTTTCTCAGTTCATGGGCAGTTATTTTGCGCCTTGGTTTTTCCACACGCTTCTTGCGACCCTGTTGACTATTTTGAATGAAACGCTTGATTGTTCGATGATCACGCTTCACAAGCTTTGCAATTTTAAGAGTGCTGCATCCCTCTGCAAGATATCTCACTATTTTTGACTTTTCTGAGCCTGTCAAGTCCTTCTTTTGACCCATTTTGCCAAAGGAAAGGAAGTTGCCTAATAATTATGCACACCTAATATAGGGTGTTGATGTCATTAGACCACACCCCTTCTCATTACAGAGATGCACATCACCTAATATGCTTAATTGGTAGTAGGCTTTCGAGCCTATACAGCTTGGAGTAAGACAACATGCATAAAGAGGAAGATGTGGTCAAAATACTCATTTGCCTAATAATTCTGCACTCCCTGTATATAATATGACAGTACACTAAATACCCCCGCTTACTGCCTGCAGTTGAGCTAATGTCCCCATAATGTATGCCAGTATAAAATACCCCTATATAGTGCCCCAGTAAATGCCCTCATAGTGCTCCTCTCCCCCTTCCCCATAGTGTCCCCCATAATATGCCAGTAAAAAAATGGCCCTTCTTAGTGCCCCCAGCAGATATCCCTAAAGTGCACCCCATAATGTGCCAGTAAAAAATGCCCCTTCTTAGTGCCACCATATGCCCCATTAGTGCTCCACTCCCCCATAGTGCCGCTCTCCCCTATAGTGCCTCCTATAATGTGCCAGTAAATTATGCCCCCTTAGTGCCACCAGATGCCATAATGCCCCTCATAATGTGCCAATAAGAAAAAAAGCCCCTTTAGAGCCCCCACTTCCCCATAGTGCCCCCAAGTAATGCCCCTATAGTGCCACCAGATGCCCCATTCTCCCCTATAGTGCCCCTCATAATGAGTCAATAAAAAAAAGCCCCTTTAGAGCCCCCAGATGCCCCCATAGTGCGCCTCTCCCCCATGGTGCCCCCCCATAATGTGCCAGTACGAAATGCCCCCAGAGTGCCACCCCCAAGAAAATGGGGCTGTAAGTATTGTCAGATGCCCCCATAGTGCCAGCCCCCCCCCCCCCCCCAAAAAAAACCACAAAAAAAACTAAAAGAAAACACACACGGTACTTACCGCCATCAGCAGCAATGTGATGTGTCCCTGCTGTGTGCTGACTGGCTCAGGCGGCGCGATCATAATGACGTCATCGCGCCGCCTGAGCCGGCCTCTGATAGAAACATAGAAACATAGAATGTGTCGGCAGATAAGAACCATTTGGCCCATCTAGTCAGGCCCAAGTGCCTGCAGCCTATCAGAAGAACAGGAAAGGGAGACGCCTCTCCCTCTCCTACTCTGCCGCTGCAAGGGCATCTGTATCGCTGTCCTGAGGATGGTGATACAGATGAATATGGAGATGAGCGCCTCCACAATGGAAGCGCTCATCTCCTACTGCCCCCCCACCGCTGCCGCAATTACATCCAGGGCCGCGCCGCCTGTGGTGATCGGCGGTGCGGCCCTGAGGAATAAAAAAATATATATTGGCTGCTTGTTGTACCCCTACAGTAGAAACTCCCAAAAAGTGACCCCATTTTGGAAATTACGGGATGATGTGACAGTTTTATTGGTACTATTTTGGGGTACATATGATTTTTTGATTGCTCCATATTATGTTTTTTGTGAGGCAAGGTAGCCACAAAATGAATGTTGTGACACCGTTTTGTTTTTTTAACGGAGTTCTCCTGACAGGATAGATCATGTGTTTTTTTTTATAGAGCAGGTTGATACGGACGTGACAATACCAAATATGTATATTTTCATTTTTGGTTTTTAGTTTTCATTTACTTTTTTAACAACGTTACCTGAGGGGGTAGATAATGTGATATTTTTATAGAGCAGGTCATTATGGATGCGGTGATGCCTAATATGTCTATTCATTTTTTTTTATTTCAGTTTTATACAATTAAAGTATTTTTGAAACAAAAATCATGTTTTTTTTGTCACCGTATTCTGAAAGCTATATTTTTTAATTTTTCTGCCAATCGTCTTGTGTAGGAGCAAATTTTTTGAGGGGAAAGTTGACGTTTTAATACGTACCATTTTTGGGCACATGTCATTTTTTGATCACTCAATATTACATTTAACCCTTTCAGGACCCTGGGATTTTCCTTATTTGTGTTTTTGTTTTTCACTCCCCGCCTTCCCATAGTACTAACTTTTTTATTTTTCCATTCACATAGCCTTATGAGGGCTTATTTTTTGCGGGACAAGTTGTACTTTCTAATTGCACCATTTATGGTTGCATACCATGTAGTAGGAAGCAGAAAAAAATTCCAAATGGTGTAGAATTGGGAAAAAATGCAATTCTGAAAAAGGTTTTTATTTTATTTTTTTACACTGTACACTATGCGGTAAAATTAACCTGTTATCTTCATTCTCCAGGTCAGTATGGGTACAACGATACCACACATATAATTTTTCTTGCGTTTTAATACTGGAAAAAAATTAAAACCTTTGAGGAAAACCTTTTTTTTTTTATAACCATATTCTGACCCCTATAAATTTTTGTAGTTATGTGTACGGGGCTGTGTGAGGGCTAATTTGTTGCGGGACGATCTGTTCTTTTCAGCGATACCAATTTGAAGTGTGTGCCACTCTTTCATCACTTTTTATAAAAAAAATTATTGGGTAGTTGAAGTGACAAAAAATTGCAAATTGGCAGTTTTTTTTCTTCCCTTTACGCCATTTGCAGTATTCCATTATTATTTTTATATTTTAATAGTATGGGCATTTTTGCATGCGGCGATGCCCATGATGTTTATTTTTTTATTGGTTAAGTTTTTTTTAGGTTTTTACATTTTTTTTATATTTGTAAAAACTTTTATTTTTACTTTTTTTAAGTCACCTTGGGTGACAATAACTGGCAATCGTTTGATTGCCCATAGTGTTCATTGATGGCTAAATAGTCATCATTAAAGACTTCATTTGCACTATACCAATACAAGATTGCCACCAAGTGGCCTGTATTGGTATATTGACCTAATTGACTCTGAAGCCTGCTTGAGGCTTTGGTCAATTAGCGCAATGTAACAGGTTCCTCAATCTCAGCCGGGGAACGTTGTTACCGGGCCGGAAGCGCTCGACTTCCGCTTTCGGGCTGATCAGATGCCGTGGTCACATTTGACCACGGCATTTGAAGGGTAAGATGTATGCGATCAGCCTTATCAGGGCTCCAGATGGCGACCAAAACGGTCGCCAATGCGCCTTAAAACTTGCAGATGGCGACAAGACTTTTTAGTCTTGTCGCCATTTGCGACTGTACCGCCGCGATCCTGCGCAGCCTAAGTTCAGTAGGACACTGCACAGTAGTGATGTCCGGTTCATGAACGAATCGTTCATTTGAATCGATTCAGTTCAGTGAACCGGAGGAGTCGATTCACTTGAATGATCCGATCCGTTTGAAACGGCTCTTCTCAGTCCCAGCACACAGACAATGAATGCAGACGCTCAGCTCACCTCACGCTGTCAGCAGGAGCCTGAGGGAGGGACTCGGGAGGAGTCAGTAATATGATCTTAGAGTGGAAGCTGCTTCTGCCAGCCCCTCCCCTCCCCGCCCACCAACCAATCACCGACCAGAGCTGAGGGGGCAAGGCAAGCACAGCACACTAGCAGCTCTGACTCGAGTCCTCGGAGTAGTACAGGGTCAGGGAGTCTAAATGAATCGAATGAGTCACAAGAATCTAAAGATCCGACTCCGTTAGTGACTCATTCAATTCATTGAGTTAAAAGAGCCGTGAGTCAGACTGTAGAACAGGTTACACTGAGGCTGTCAGACTGTAGAACAGGTTACACTGAGGCTGTCGGCTCTTGTTGCAGCAGTGATAAGATTAAGGGACAGGAGCAGAGAGATAAGAGAAGGGACAGACAGGAGCAGAGAGATGAGAGAAGGGACAGATGACACAGAGTTTAGATTACAGGGTAAATTAAATTAACCCTTTAGAATCAAATTGGCTTCTCAGGAGATATATATGACATATATATCTCCTGAGAAGCCAATTTGATTCTAAAGGGTTAATTTAATTCAACCTGTAATCTAAACTCTGTGTCATCTGTCCCTTCTCTTATCTCTCTGCTCCTGTCCCTTAATCTTATCACTGCTGCAACAAGAGCCGACAGCCTCAGTGTAACCTGTTCTACAGTCTGACAGCCTCAGTGTAACCTGTTCTACAGTCTGACTCTCGGCTCTTTTAACTCAATGAATCGAATGAGTCACTAACTGAGTCGGATCTTTAGATTCTTGTGACTCATTCGATTCATTTAGACTCCCTGACCCTGTACTACTCCGAGGACTCGAGTCAGAGCTGCTAGTGTGCTGTGCTTGCCTCGCCCCCTCAGCTCTGGTCGGTGATTGGTTGGTGGGCGGGGAGGGGTGGGGCTGGCACTTGCGAGTCAGCTCAGCAGTCTGACTCACCAAGTGAACCGAAGATCCGATTCATGAATCGGTTCATTTGAATGAGCTGATTCAAATGAACCGATTCACCTAAAAGATCCGAACTTCCCATCACTACTGCACAGTGGAGAAGGAAGGAGTCCCTCCCTTCTCCACTGTGACGAGGCCGCCACTACCACCAATGGGGATATAGCAGGGAGGAGGAGGGGAGGAGCTGTCGCCACTGCGCCACCAATGAATGTAAAACATAAGTGTCGGGAGCGGTATCACAGACCCGGCACTCGGCCTCAATAACAGGGCAGGCGATCCGCGGCCATTAACCCCTCAGGTGCCACAGATCGCATGCCCTGTTATTGAGGCCGGGTGCCGGGTCTGTGATACCGCTGCAGACAATTGTATGAAAGAGGACCTTTCGTGGGTCCAAAGAATAAGAACTTATCAGCAGGCTGCATAGAGCGGCGCCCAGGGATCTAAGTGCACTTACTATTATTCCTGGGCGCCGCTCCGTTCGTCCTTTGTGGCCCCCGGTATTTTCAGCATTCAGAGGAAGGAGGAGGAGACGCCAGTGTCTCTCCTTCTCCCTGACAGCAGCGCTGTCCAATCAGAGCGCAGAGCTCAGAGCCAGGGAGAAAAAAACCTCCCTGGCTCTGAGCTCTGCGCTGTGATTGGACAGCGCTGCTGTCAGGGAGAAGGAGAGACACTGGCGTCTCCTCCTCCTTCCTCTGAATGCTGAAAATACCGGGGGCCACAGAGGACGAACGGAGCGGCGCCCAGGAATAATAGTAAGTGCACTTAGATCCCTGGGCGCCGCTCTATGCAGCCTGCTGATAAGTTCTTATTCTTTGGACCCACGAAAGGTCCTCTTTTTAATTACATTCATTGGTGGCGCAGTGCTCCCCCCCCCCATTATCACTTGCCACAAGTCGTCGCCCCCCCCCCTTCATTGTTATATGGTGGCCACAGGGTCCCATCCCCTCCAGTGGTGGCAGTGGCAGATTACACTGCTGGGGCTCCGATTGTTACCATGGCAGCCAGGACGCTACTGAAGCCCTGGCTGCCATGTTCAGCTCCCTGCTGCTGTGTGCACAGAGCCCAGAGCAGCAGGGAGATGTGAGCTCCTATTTACCCTGATAGAGATCTATCAGGGTGAATAGGACAAGGGATGACACGATCCAGGTTCTAGTCCCTAAGGGAAGAAATGGTTATTAAATAAAAAGTAAAAAAACAAAAAAAAAAACACCAAAATACTAAAAGTTTAAATGGCCCCCTTCCCAGTTTTACATATAAAATTTACAAACAATAAAGAATAAACATATTACATATCGCCACGTTCCAAAAAATGTGAGCTATTAAAATATTAAAAAATATTCCCGCTCGGTGAAGGCCGTAACAGAAAAAAAAACTCTAAACCACGCAATTCGCCATTTTTAGTCACCTTGTCCCCCAGAAGATGTCCCTGGATGTGAGAGGTATGTGGTGCTGTATTCTCCTAAATGTAGTGCTGGCTCACTACTGTCACCTGCGTCTCATCTTTTCAAAGTCCTTTTTTTTTAATTATATGCATTTTAAATTTGGCGACTAAAAAATTTAATTTGGCTCCTAAATTTTTTAGTTTAGGAGCCAATGGCTCCTGGTAATTTTTTTTTGTCTGGAGCACTGGTTATGGCTGATTGCATACATGTGCCGCGGGTCTCTGCTATTTAAAATAGCAGAAACCCCGTGGCTAAGGCGGAGGTCCTTAAGGGGTTAATAGGGCAAAGTGACCAAAAATTTGTTATTTTGCCACAGTTTTTATTTCATTTTTTTTCTACAGAATTCACCTGAGGGGGTAGATCATGTGATAATTTTAAAGAGATGGTTGTTACGGATGCAGCAATAACTAATGTCTACTTTTTTTTTTATGTATTTCAGTTTTACACTATAAAAGCATTAAAAGAAAAATCATGTTTTAATGCCTCCATTATGTGAAAGCCATATTTTTATTTTTTGGGCGATTGTCTTATGTAAGAGCTTATTTTATTGGTACTGTTTTACGGTTTAATTGGTACTGTTTTGGGGTACATATTTCTTTTTGATAGTTTGGAATTACACATTTTCTGATGTAAGATGACAAAAAATTGCATTTTTGGCAGAGTTTTTTTTTTTACAGCGTAGGTAGTTACGGACATAACAATACCTAATGTCTACTTTTTAAAATTTATTTCAGTTTTACACTATAAAAGCCTTTTTGAAGAAAAAAATCATGTTTTAGTGTCTCTATTTTCTTTTATCTTTTGAGCGATTGTCTTATGTATGGGCTCATTTTTTATGGGAAGAGATGACAGTTTGATTGGTACTATTTTGGAGTACATATGACTTTGATCACTTGGAATTACATTTTTTGTGATGAAAGGTGCCAAAAAAATGGCTTGTTTAGCATAATTTTTATTTTAATTTTTTTATGATGCTCACCTGAGGGGGTAGATCATGTGATATTTTTATAGAGCAGGTCGTTAGGGATGCAGCAATATCTAACATAAAGCATTTTTGAAGGAAAAAAATCATGTTTTAGTGTCCATTTTCTGAAAGCCATTTTTTAAAATCTTTTAGGCAATTGTTTTACGGTATGTAGAGGCTTATTTTTTGTGGGAAGAGATGACGGTTTGATTGGTAATATTTTGGGGTACATATGTCTTTTTGATCGCTTGGAATCACACTTTTTGTAATGCAAGGTGACAAAAAACTGGATTACACTTACCAGTAATTTCCTTTTCATGAATCTTCCACGATTGCATATCATGAGAGATGACCCTCCTCCAACCAGGTAGGGACAGGAAGAATAAAAATAGCTCCTCCTTCAGTTCACCTCAGTGTCTTTCTGGACCGAAGCCTAGAGAGCCTTATCACTATCCATTCCAAAAATAAACTTATTTACAATTACCTATTATAATTCATAGGCTAAATAATATATATATATATATATATATATATATATATATATACTGCTCAAAAAAATAAAGGGAACACAAAAATAAAACACCCTAGTTCTGAATTAATTAAATATTCTTCTGAAATACTTTGTTCTTTATATAGTTGAATGTGCTGACAACAAAATCAAATCAAATTTTTAAACCCATGGAGGTCTGGATTTGGAGTCACACTCAAAATTAAAGTGGAAAAACACACTACAGGCTGATCCAACTTTGATGTAATGTCCCTAAAACAAGTCAAAATGAGGCTCAGTAGTGTGTGTGGCCTCCACGTGCCTGTATGACCTCCCTACAATGCCTGTGCATGCTCCTGATGAGGTGGCGGATGGTCTCCTGAGGGATCTCCTCCCAGACCTGGACTAAAGCATCTGCCAACTCCTGGACAGTCTGTGGTGCAACGTGACGTTGGTGGATAGAGCGAGACATGATGTCCCAGATGTGCTCAATTGGATTCAGGTCTGGGGTGGGGAACGGGCGGGCCCAGTCCATAGCATCAATGCCTTCGTCTTGCAGGAACTGCTGACACACTCCAGCCACATGAGGTCTAGCATTGTCTTGCATTAGGAGGAACCCAGGGCTAACCGCACCAGCATATGGTCTCACAAGGGGTCTGAGGATCTCATCTCGCTACCTAATGGCAGGCAGGCTACCTCTGGCGAGCACGTGGAGGGCTGTGCGGCCCTCCAAAGAAATGCCACCCCACAACATTACTGACCCAATGCCAAACCGGTCATGCTGGAGGATGTTGCAGGCAGCAGAACGTTCTCCACGGCGTCTCAAGACTCTGTCACGTCTGTCACATGTGCTTAGTGTGAACCTGCTTTCATCTGTGAAGAGCACAGGGTGCCAGTGGCGAATTTGCCAATCTTGGTGTTCTCTGGCAAATGCCAAACGTCCTACACGGTGTTGAGCTGTAAGCACAACCCCCACCTGTGGACGTCGGGCCCTCATATCACCCTCATGGAGTCTGTTTCTGACCGTTTGAGCAGACACATGCACATTTGTGGCCTGCTGGAGGTCATTTTGCAGGGCTCTGGCAGTGCTCCTCCTGTTCCTCCTTGCACAAAGGCGGAGGTAGCGGTCCTGCTGCTGGGTTGTTGCCCTCCTACGGCCTCCTCCACGTCTCCTGATGTACTGGCCTGTCTCCTGGTAGCGCCTCCATGCTCTGGACACTACGCTGACAGACACAGCAAACCTTCTTGCCACAGCTCGCATTGATGTCCCATCCTGGATAAGCTGCACTACCTGAGCCACTTGTGTGGGTTGTAGACTCCATCTCATGCTACCACTAGAGTGAAAGCACCGCCAGCATTCAAAAGTGACCAAAACATCAGCCAGGAAGTATAGGAACTGAGAAGTGGTCTGTGGTCTCCACCTGCAGAACCACTCCTTTATTGGGGGTGTCTTGCTAATTGCCTATAATTTCCACCTGTTATCTATCCCATTTGCACAACAGCATGTGAAATTGATTGTCACTCAGTGTTGCTTCCTAAGTGGACAGTTTGATTTCAAAGAAGTGTGATTGACTTGGAGTTACATTGTGTTGTTTAAGTGTTCCCTTTATTTTTTTGAGCAGTGTATATACACTCACCTAAAGAATTATTAGGAACACCTGTTCTATTTCTCATTAATGCAATTATCTAGTCAACCAATCACATGGCAGTTGCTTCAATGCATTTAGGGGGGTGGTCCTGGTCAAGACAATCTCCTGAACTCCAAACTGAATGTCAGAATGGGAAAGAAAGGTGATTTAAGCAATTTTGAGCGTGGCATGGTTGTTGGTGCCAGACGGGCCGGTCTGAGTATTTCACAATCTGCTCAGTTACTGGGATTTTCACGCACAACCATTTCTAGGGTTTACAAAGAATGGTGTGAAAAGGGAAAAACATCCAGTATGCAGCAGTCCTGTGGGCAAAAATGCCTTGTGGATGCTAGAGGTCAGAGGAGAATGGGCTGACTGATTCAAGCTGATAGAAGAGCAACGTTGACTGAAATAACCACTCGTTACAGCCGAGGTATGCAGCAAAGCATTTGTGAAGCCACAACACGCACAACCTTGAGGCGGATGGGCTACAACAGCAGAAGACCCCACCAGGTACCACTCATCTCCACTACAAATAGGAAAAAGAGGCTACAATTTGCACGAGCTCACCAAAATTGGACTGTTGAAGACTGGAAAAATGTTGCCTGGTCTGATGAGTCTCGATTTCTGTTGAGACATTCAAATGGTAGAGTCCGAATTTGGCGTAAACAGATTGAGAACATGTATCCATCATGCCTTGTTACCACTGTGCAGGCTGGTGGTGGTGGTGTAATGGTGTGGGGGATGTTTTCTGGGCACACTTTAGGCCCCTTAGTGCCAATTGGGCATCGTTTAAATGCCACGGGCTACCTGAGCATTGTTTCTGACCATGTTCATCCCTTCATGACCACCATGTACCCATCCTCTGATGGCTACTTCCAGCAGGATAATGCACCATGTCACAAATCTCAAATCATTTCAAATTGGCTTCTTGAACATGACAATGAGTTCACTGTACTAAAATGGCCCCCACAGTCACCAGATCTCAACCCAATAGAGCATCTTTGGGATGTGGTGGAAAGGGAGCTTCGTGCCCTGGATGTGCATCCCTCAAATCTCCATCAACTGCAAGAGGCTATCCTATCAATATGGGCCAACATTTCTAAAGAATGCTATCAGCACCTTGTTGAATCAATGCCACGTAGAATTAAGTCAGTTCTGAAGGCAAAATGGGGTCCAACACTGTATTAGTATGGTGTTCCTAATAATTCTTTAGGTGAGTGTGTGTATATATATATATATATATATATATATTGTGGCAAGGTGAACAGAAAAGTGTATGTTAAAGTCCTGGAAGGGGTGTATATCCCACCCAGCTTCCTCAACTGGGTAAGGTAAATAAAATCCAGAAGGTTAAAATGGTCTCAACAATGTGTAGGTTGTTGAGACAGTTTTGTTAAGTTTATGGGCTGGATTTTATTGGACTGGAAGAAGGTAGGATTGGTAGAGGGACCTCCCCAGTCCACCCCATTTCGGGACAGGTTTTCCCCTAGCCTGAGGGATCCCCAGCTGAAGCCAGCAGGGATCGTCAAGGGAAAATAAAGCACAGTCTAGGCTGACAGTCTGGGGAGAGTAATGCCTGGAGAAAGTCGTCGAAGATGGCTGCCCTGCTGGCTAGAGAAGCCGAATTCTCTGTGTGACCTGTGTTTAATAGGTGAGCTAGGATCTTCACTGTATTAGCCAGAGCCCAGACAGGCAGGTGTTTATTTTGGTTTGGTTTATGTTTTGTGGTGCTGGACCTTCACCTTACCCAGTGAGTTATAACTGGGTCTGCCTGTATTGCCAGAGTGTTATAAAAGAATAAAGCAACGTTTGGACTTTAACCCTGTGGTCTGCACGAGAATCTGTCATCGCCGCCCTACCTGAGAGTGTAACCCCTTACAATATATATATATATTGTAAGGGATCGCTCTGTCTTGGAGGTCTCAATCACAGACAACTGGATTTAATGTCCAAACTGGTGCTTTATTGTGGCACTTCAGCACCCACACAAACATAAAGCATCAAAACAACACCTGCCCGTCTGGGCTCTAACTAATACATAGTAGTTTTCCCTGACTCACCTCTAAGCACAGGGTCTAAGGTTCCAAGCTTTAGCAGGTCTGCTCATCAGACACAAGTCCATACAGGAAGAGATCAGGCTTCACATAGCCTTGTGGACCCTCAGCCACAATGCGGTCCAGCAGCCTCCAGGCTGTGACCACACCAACACCCTTGGGTAGAGATGGTCCAGAAGTCCTCCCGACTCTGACCATGAGACCCTCTTTCTGTAGGCGTCGCTGGGCCCCCCAAAGTTCAGGCATTACAAAGCCTTGTGGCCCCTCAGCCCTCCTGGCTGAAACCACACAGAGCCTCTGTTTCCAAGATTTCGCTCTCCAGACTGACACAAATGGTTGGTTTTATCCCTCCTTGATTACAGCAGGCCTCACCTGCGATGACCTCAGGTAAAATAAAATATCCGGACTGGAAGTGTGCGGACTGGCAGATCCCACTACCAAACCTATCCACGAGTCCAAATTAAATCCAGCCCAGAACAAAATGTAAACAAAACTGTCTCAGAAAACTATGCTTTGCTGAAACCCCTGCAGCTTTCTGCATTTTATTTATCTCACCCGGCTGAGGAACCTGGGTGAGATATACACCCCTTCAAGGACTTTTACTGTACATACTCAGAAACACACTGCAAGGTGATGAAAATTTACGTTTCACAAATGTAGTATGGATAAAGTAAAACTTCAATATTTTATTAGATATGCACTAAAAATAAGGGAAAAAGTGTGAATCCCCTAAAAAAAAAACATACATACATAGAAATTTGCCTGGTCGCTAAACATTTGTAGGGTGCAACCAGAACCCACCAGTATCTATATCATTGAATACATTGAACGCAGTACATGTACACATTCAGAATGCTGTGTGAATAATGGTACCCTAAAGCTAATACAATTCCTGTAAAAAATGCTGTAGCGCAGTATGTTCACAGGCTAATATCACGCTATTTCAGATGTAGATGTACCACATCAATGTACAGCCAGACTATGTAGAGCTAAGGGGAAGGGATCTAATATGGCTGCCGCTCTCTGCAGTTTAAATAGGGGGAGAACCCCTCCCCTTTTGGGCGGATCTTGCGGCAGCCGGCTGGTAACAGGGCGATGGGCGTGTCAAAGGCACTACAGCTCTACATAGTCTGGCTGTACATTGATATGGTACATCTACATCTGAAATAGCGTGATATTAACGTTAACATACTAACGTTAACATACTAACTACAGCATTTTTTACAAGAATTGTATCAGCTTTAGGGTACCATTATTCACACAGCGTTCTGAATGTGTACATGTTTCGTCACTAACTGGTACAGCCACTGCGTTCCCATCAGATACGCAATGCTATAGATACTTGTGGGTTCTGGTTGCATCCTACAAATGTTTAGTGACCAAGCACATTTCTATGTATGTATGTTATTTTAGGGGATTCACACTTTTTCCCTTATTTTTTGTGCATATCTTATAAAATACAGTTGCAAGAAAAAGTATGTGAACCCTTTGGAATGATATGGATTTCTGCACAAATTGGTCAAAAAATGTGATCTGATCTTCATCTAAGTCACAACAATAGACAATCACAGTCTGCTTAAACTAATAACACACAAATAATTAAATGTTACCATGTTTTTATTGAACACACCATGTATACATTCACAGTGCAGGTGGAAAAAGTATGTGCACCCTTGGATTTTATAACTGGTTGAACCTCCTTTGGCAGCAATAACTTCAACCAAACGTTTCCTGTAGTTGCAGATCAGACGTGCACAACGGTCAGGAGTAATTCTTGACCATTCCTCTTTACAGAACTGTTTCAGTTCAGCAATATTCTTGGGATGTCTGGTGTGAATCGCTTTCTTGAGGTCATGCCACAGCATCTCAATCGGGTTGAGGTCAGGACTCTGACTGGGCCACTCCAGAAGGCATATTTTCTTCTGTTTAAGCCATTCTGTTGTTGATTTACTTCTATGCTTTGGGTCGTTGTACTGTTGCCACACCCATCTTCTGTTGAGCTTCAGCTGGTGGACAGATGGCCTTAAGTTCTCCTGCAAAATGTCTTGATAAACTTGGGAATTAATTTTTGCTTTGATGATAGCAATCAGTTCAGGCCCTGACGCAGCAAAGCAGCCCCAAACCATGATGCCCCCACCACCATACTTCACAGTTGGGATGAGGTTTTGATGTTGGTGTGCTGTGCCTCTTTTTCTCCACACACAGTGTTGTGTGTTTTTTCCAAACACCTCAACTTTTGTTTCATCTGTCCACAGAATATTTTGCCAGTACTGCTGTGGAACATCCAGGTGCTCTTGTGCAAACTGTAAACGTGCAGCAATGTTTTTCTTGGACAGCAGTGGCTTCCTCTGTGGTATCCCCCCATAAAATCCATTCTTGTTTAGTGTTTTACATATCGTAGCTTCGCTAACAGGGATGTTAGCATGTGCCAGAGACTTTTGTAAGTCTTTAGCTGACACTCTAGGATTCTTCTTCACCTCGTTGAGCAGTCTGCGCAGTACTCTTGCAGTCATCTTTACAGGACGGCCACTCCTAGGGAGAGTAGCAGCAGTGCTGAACTTTCTCCATTTATAGACAATTTGTCTTACAGTGGACAGATGGACAGTAAAGGCTTTTGGAGATACTTTTATAACCCTTTCCACCTTTATGCAAGTCAACAATTCTTAATTGTAGGTCTTCTGAGAGCTCTTTTGTGTGAGGCATCATTCACATCAGGCAATGCTTCTTGTGAAAAGCAAACCCAGAACTGGTGTGTGTTTTTTATATGGCAGGGCAGCTGTAACCAACACCTCCAATCTCATCTCATTGATTGGACTCCAGTTGGCTGACACCTCGCTCCAATTAGCTCTTGGATATGTCATTAGTCTAGGGGTTCACATACTTTTTCCACCTGCACTGTGAATGTTTACATGGTGTGTTCAATAAAAACATGGTAACATTGAATTATTTGTGTGTTATTAGTTTAAGCAGACTGTGATTGTCTATTGTTGTGACTTAGATGAAGATCAGATCACATTTTATGACCAATTTGTGCGGAAATCCTTATCATTTCAAAGGGTTCACATACTTTTTCTTGCAACTGTATTGAAGTTTTACTTTATCCACAACGTTTCTCCTAGCTGTGATCAGACTTTTACTGTACACATCGCCATATATATGAACACAGGTATATTTACTCCATATACTCCTAAGAATATACAGGGAGTGCAGAATTATTAGGCAAGTTGTATTTTTGAGGATTAATTTTATTATTGAACAATAACCATGTTCTCAATGAACCCAAAAAACTCATTAATATCAAAGCTGAATATTTTTGGAAGTAGTTTTTAGTTTGTTTTTAGTTTTAGCTATTTTAGGGGGATATCTGTGTGTGCAGGTGACTATTACTGTGCATAATTATTAGGCAACTTAACAAAAAACAAATATATACCCATTTCAATTATTTATTTTTACCAGTGAAACCAATATAACATCTCAACATTCACAAATATACATTTCTGACATTCAAAAACAAAACAAAAACAAATCAGGGACCAATATAGCCACCTTTCTTTGCAAGGACACTCAAAAGCCTGCCATCCATGGATTCTGTCAGTGTTTTGATCTGTTCACCATCAACATTGCGTGCAGCAGCAACCACAGCCTCCCAGACACTGTTCAGAGAGGTGTACTGTTTTCCCTCCTTGTAAATCTCACATTTGATGATGGACCACAGGTTCTCAATGGGGTTCAGATCAGGTGAACAAGGAGGCCATGTCATTAGATTTTCTTCTTTTATACCCCTTCTTGCCAGCCACGCTGTGGAGTACTTGGACGCGTGTGATGGAGCATTGTCCTGCATGAAAATCATGTTTTTCTTGAAGGATGCAGACTTCTTCCTGTACCACTGCTTGAAGAAGGTGTCTTCCAGAAACTGGCAGTAGGACTGGGAGTTGAGCTTGACTCCATCCTCAACCCGAAAAGGACCCACAAGCTCATCTTTGATGATACCAGCCCAAACCAGTACTCCACCTCCACCTTGCTGGCGTCTGAGTCGGACTGGAGCTCTCTGCCCTTTACCAATCCAGCCACGGGCCCATCCAACTGGCCCATCAAGACTCACTCTCATTTCATCAGTCCATAAAACCTTAGAAAAATCAGTCTTGAGATATTTCTTGGCCCAGTCTTGACGTTTCAGCTTGTGTGTCTTGTTCAGTGGTGGTCGTCTTTCAGCCTTTCTTACCTTGGCCATGTCTCTGAGTATTGCACACCTTGTGCTTTTGGGCACTCCAGTGATGTTGCAGCTCTGAAATATGGCCAAACTGGTGGCAAGTGGCATCTTGGCAGCTGCACGCTTGACTTTTCTCAGTTCATGGGCAGTTATTTTGCGCCTTGGTTTTTCCACACGCTTCTTGCGACCCTGTTGACTATTTTGAATGAAACGCTTGATTGTTCGATGATCACGCTTCAGAAGCTTTGCAATTTTAAGAGTGCTGCATCCCTCTGCAAGATATCTCACTATTTTTGACTTTTCTGAGCCTGTCAAGTCCTTCTTTTGACCCATTTTGCCAAAGGAAAGGAAGTTGCCTAATAATTATGCACACCTAATATAGGGTGTTGATGTCATTAGACCACACCCCTTCTCATTACAGAGATGCACATCACCTAATATGCTTAATTGGTAGTAGGCTTTCGAGCCTATACAGCTTGGAGTAAGACAACATGCATAAAGAGGATGATGTGGTCAAAACACTCATTTGCCTAATAATTCTGCACGCAGTGTATATATATATATATATATATTGTAAGGGTTCGCCTTTCTTTCAGGGGGGGGGGCGGTCGCAATCACATACTTCTTCAGGACACCATGATTAAGGTCCAAACAACACTTTTATTTGGCACCAGTACAAACATAAATTATACAAAATAAACAACTGCCCGTCTAGGCACTTGCTAATACAAAATAACGTATCCATGACTCACCTAAAGAGCCCTGTTCACACACGGAAATCAAATGCGCCTTTTCTCAGCCAAACAGTCCAGCAGCCTCCAGGCTGTGACAACTCCAGTACCTTTTGGGGGATTATGGCCAGGTAGTAGCACAGACTTCGGGCTATCACGTAGCCTTGTGGCCCCTCAACCTTCTTGCTGAGACCACTCAGAGCCTCTGTAGGTCTCTGTTCCAAATCACTCTCTTCCCAGACTGACACACTGGGAGGTGCTTTATGCCAGCCTGATTACAGCAGGCTTCACCTGTGATTATCTCAGGAAGAAGGGAATATACGTGCCGGAAGGGTTTGGATTGGCAGATCCCACTACCATACCTACCCGCCAATCCGAATAAAATCCAACCCAGAATTAATAAACAAAACTGTCTCAGCAAACAATGCTTTGCTGAGACTACTGCCGCTCTCTGGATTTCAGTTGTCTCACCCAGCTGAGGTACCTGAGTGGGACATACACGCCTTCCAGCACTGTCCACATTACCACAATATATAATATGTAGAAAAAAAGAGCAGCAGCACAGCAGATATGTGAAGATGGGTGCAATCCCTCATGGTCAACAGGGGATGAAGTCCACAGGCTTGACAAAGGCCCCATTGAGTTGGGCTGAACAATTGCTAAGGGATAATAAAAGGGTCTGACACCTTTTACCTATGCTGGAGTGCTGCCTCATCCTTTGTTTATTGGTGTATATATATATATATATATAGGTCCAGAAAAACGGGCGGCACTCCAAGAGGTAAAAGAAAGAAAGTGAACCTTTATTCACCCAGGTGGTGCAACGTTTCGGCTCTACACTTGAGCCTTTTTCCTACTGAGAGATCAAAGGTGGGCTCTCGGACAAGGCCTTGGCCTGGGCCAGCCCTTTATGGGAGAACAACAATCCGGTGGTTTCCGAGTTTTCCGGTTTTGTTGCTTCTCTTCGGAAGGTATTCGATGTGCCGGCTCGTGCTGCCTCTGCTGCGAAGCTCCTTATGTCCATCAGACAGGGTTCACGATCCGTAGCTGAATACGCCATTGAGTTTCGTACCCTGGCAGCAGAGGTGGGCTGGAATAATGAGGCTCTGGTCGCTGCTTTCTCTCATGGTCTCTCGGATGCCTTGAAGGATGAGGTTGCAGCTAAGGACCTACCAGTTGAGCTCGAGTCTCTTATTTCTTTCCTGATTTTGATTGACACCAGACTCAGGGAGAGACCTTCCTTTAAGGAGAACCTGCGGAGGTCTTCTAACAGATTGGTGCCTACGTTTGCTGTCCCACCCGTGCCTCCCTCTCCTCCCACGCCTCCTGGGGATGACTTGTCTGGGGGCGAACCCATGCAGCTGGGGTTTGCTCGCCTGTCCGAGGGGGAGAGGGCACTCCGGAGACGCGAGGGCCGATGCATGTACTGTGGTCTCGGTGGGCATTTTCGGTTGGCATGTCCGAACCGTCCGGGAAACGCTCGTACCCTGAGATCCTGTCGGGGGCAGATCTTGGGTGGAGTCTCCTCGTCCCCGGTTTCCCGTGTTGACAAACCACTGATCACTGTTGTCCTCTCCTGGGTCGGGGGCTCGGTGACGACCCAGGCGTTGGTGGACTCTGGTGCTGGTGGTTTGTTCATTGATAGTGTGTTCGCTGCCGCCAATTCCATTCCTCTGCAGGCTCGAGGTTCCCCACTGGCTCTTGAGGCGATAGACGGCAGACCCCTTCTGCCGCCACACGTGACTCATGAGACCCTTCCAGTGGGGAT
Organism: Bufo bufo; assembly: GCF_905171765.1. Classification (NCBI taxonomy): domain Eukaryota; kingdom Metazoa; phylum Chordata; class Amphibia; order Anura; family Bufonidae; genus Bufo; species Bufo bufo. The sequence goes on from NC_053393.1 coordinate 364,235,287, forward strand.
AGCCATTGGTGCCGTTCACAGAGAGTCGGTCTGCCTCCAGGTTATTTCGTCTCCACACTACTCAGTGGTCTTGGGGTACCCCTGGCTCCAGAAGCATAATCCGACTTTCGATTGGAGATCGGTCGAGATCCTCTCGTGGTCACCGCAGTGTGGGGCTAGTTGCATCCATGGGTCTGTCAAGTTGCTGTGTACTTCCTCGGACTCTCTGTTGCCTCCTGAATACGAGGAGTACCGGGATGTATTCGATAAGGTGCGCGCGGTTGCCCTACCTCCGCACCGCCCATACGATTGTGCTATAGAGTTACAATCTGGTGCCGTTCCTCCTCGTGGCAAAGTCTATCCACTGTCGGTAGCGGAGAATGAGGCCATGGAGGAGTACGTGAGGGAGGCGCTTTCACGCGGACACATTCGCAAATCTTCGTCCCCGGCAGGGGCTGGATTTTTCTTTGTGAAAAAGAAGGGCGGTGAGTTGAGGCCTTGCATCGATTACAGGGGTCTCAATCGCATCACGATCAAGAACGCTTACCCGATACCCTTGATTTCCGAGCTGTTCGATTGCCTTAAAGGGGCCACGGTCTTTACCAAACTCGACCTGAGGGCGGCATATAACCTGGTAAGGATCAAGGCGGGCGATGAGTGGAAGACCGCGTTTAACACCAGGACCGGTCATTACGAATCCTTGGTTATGCCCTTTGGGTTGTGCAATGCGCCCGCAGTCTTTCAGGAATTCATCAACGATGTTTTCCGTGACCTGTTACAGCAGTGTGTGGTGGTCTATTTGGATGACATCTTGGTATATTCTGAATCCATGGAGGCTCACATTCTGGATGTCAGACGAGTGTTGCAACGGTTACGAGAGAACAAGCTGTTCGGTAAGCTTGAGAAATGCGAATTTCACCGATCCCAGGTAACCTTCTTAGGTTACATCATTTCCGCTGAGGGGTTCTCCATGGATCCTGAGAAGGTTTCGGCTGTCTTACAGTGGCCCCAGCCCAGTGGTCTTCGTTCCCTGCAGCGCTTTTTGGGCTTCGCCAATTATTATCGGAAGTTCATCAGGGACTTTTCCATGCTGGCCAAGCCTCTCATGGATCTGACCAGGAAGGGCAGTAATTCCCAGGTCTGGCCGCTCGAGGCCATCCGAGCTTTTGAGGCCCTAAGGTCCGCCTTTGTGTCGGCTCCGATTCTGTCGCATCCCAACCCTGGGTTGCCCTTTGTCCTCGAGGTGGACGCGTCTGAGACGGGAGTAGGCGCCCTTCTGTCTCAGCGTAGAACACCAGAGGGTCCTCTGCTTCCTTGTGGGTTTTACTCCCGGAAACTGTCTTCCGCGGAGTGCAACTATCAGATTGGTGACAGGGAGTTATTGGCCATCGTGCAGGCCCTTAAAGAATGGAGGCACTTGCTCGAGGGTTCGGTGGTTCCGGTTCTCATCCTGACGGACCACAAGAATCTGACCTACCTTTCTGAGGCCAAGAGATTGTCACCACGTCAGGCCAGATGGGCTCTGTTCTTGTCACGTTTTAATTACGTGGTCTCCTACCTACCCGGTTCCAAGAACATCAGGGCGGATGCCTTATCACGGCAGTACTCCGAGCTGTCCAGGGAGGAGTCGATTCCGACTTCGGTCATACCTCCGAATCAGATCCTGGCCGCCATTCGCACCAGCCTGACCTCTCCCCTGGGTGAGCAGATTTTGGCGGCTCAATCTGGTGCTCCCTCTGGGAGACCCAACGGCAGATGTTTTGTGCCTGAGGAGTTGCGCACTCGGTTGTTGCGAACCTACCATAACTCCAAGACCGCGGGGCATCCTGGAAAGAATCAGCTGTCCTGGGCTGTTTCACGTCTGTTCTGGTGGCCTTCCCTACGTTCCGACATCGCCGCATATGTAGCGGCATGCTCCGTTTGTGCCCAGAGTAAGTCCCCTCGGCACCTTCCGTTGGGCCTTCTGCAACCCATAGCCACCGGGGAGCGCCCATGGTCACACCTGGGGATGGATTTCATTGTGGACCTCCCTGCATCCCGAGGTCATACGGTCATTCTCATGATTGTGGATCGGTTTCCAAAATGTGCCACTGTGTTCCTCTCAAGAAGTTACCCTCTGCACAAGAGTTGGCCACGATTTTTGCCAGGGAGGTCTTCCGGTTGCACGGTTTGCCCAAGGAGATTGTGTCGGATCGGGGGAGTCAGTTTGTGTCCAGGTTCTGGCGCGCCTTTTGCTCCCAGTTGGGGATTCATCTCTCCTTCTCCTCGGCCTACCACCCTCAGTCCAATGGGGCCGCAGAACGATCCAATCAGGCCTTGGAGCAATTCCTTCGTTGCTATGTCTCCGATCACCAAGACAATTGGGTTGACCTCCTGCCTTGGGCTGAGTTTGCCAGGAACACGGCGGTGAACTCTTCCTCTGGGACGTCTCCCTTCATGGCCAATTATGGGTTCCAACCTGCCGTGTTACCGGAGGTATTCTCTCCCCAGGATATTCCGGCTGTGGAGGATCACCTTTCCGTCCTACGTGCTTCTTGGGTACAGATCCAGAAGTCCCTTGAGGTCTCTGCGCAGCGCCAGAGACTCCAGGCTGATTGCAGACGAGCGCCTGCTCCTTCCTACCAGGTCGGAGACCGTGTATGGTTGTCCACCCGCAACCTCAACCTTCGAGTGCCCACTCCCAAGCTGGCGCCTCGCTTTGTTGGTCCCTTCCGAGTGCTTCGCAGGGTAAACCCGGTAGCCTATGCCCTTGCGCTTCCTCCTGGCATGCGGATCTCCAATGTGTTTCATGTCTCCCTGTTGAAGCCACTGGTGTGTAATCGTTTCACTTCCTCGGTTCCTCGGCCTCGTCCGGTCCAAGTGGGCAATCGTGAGGAATATGAGGTGAGCAATATCCTGGACTCACGCCTGGTCCGCGGTCGGTTGCAGTTTTTGGTCCATTGGCGTGGTTATGGTCCAGAGGAGCGTTCCTGGGTTCCCTCCGCAGATGTCCATGCTCCTGCCTTGCTCCGAGCCTTCCACGCACGCTTCCCTCAGAAACCGTTTTGTGCTCCGCGGAGGAGGGGCCCTTGAGGGGGAGGTACTGTCATGGTCTTACCTTCTTGCTGTTCTCCTTCGTTTGACATGTGCTGGCGGCCATCTTGGTTTCTGGGTTTCTTGTAGCCTTCCACCCTGCGGCTCCTCCTTCCCACTGGGAGGAGCTGGATGCCTAGCTCATATATATAGGAGGTCTGTGGCTTCAGTTCCTTGCTTGGTCCTCTTGTGTTCACATGCTTCTAAGACTGCTGCTGCTTCTGGTTCCTGATCCTGGCTTCGTCTGACTACCCTGCTGGTTCCTGATCCTGGCTTCGTCTGACTACCCTGCTGGTTCCTGATCCTGGCTTCGTCTGACTACCCTTCTGGTTCCTGACCTCTGGCTTCGCAAAGACTCTGCTCGGTTTCACCATCCGTTTGGACTTTTGCTTTACAGCTTTATTTTCAATAAAGCCTTCTTATTTTCACTTATCCCTTGTTGTACGTCTGGTTCATGGTTCCGTGACAGGGGGTTAGAAAACCAGTCAGTATCTGGTGTGGCCACCATTTGCCAACACATCTCCGTCATATAGAGTTGATCAGGTTGTTGATTGTGGCCTGTGGAATGTTGGTCCACTCCTCTTCAATAGCTGTGCGAAGTTGCAGAATATTGGCAGGAACTGGAACACGCTGTTTTATACGCCGATCCAGAGCATCCCAAACATGCTCAATGAGTGACATGTCCGGTGAGTATGCTGGCCATGCAAGAATTGGGATGTTTTCAGCTTCCAGGAATTGTGTACAGATCCTTGCAATATGGGGCCGTGCATTATTATGCTGCAACATGAGGCGATGGTCGTGGATGAATGGCACAACAATGGGCCTCAGGATCTCGTCACAGTATCTCTGTGCATTCAAAATGCCATCAATAAAATGCACCTGTGTTTGTTGTCCATAACATACGGCGGCCCATACCATAACCCCACCGCCACCATGGGCCACTAGATCAACAATGTTGAGATGAGCAAACCGCTCACCCACACGACGCCACACATGCTGTCTGCCACCTGCCCTAAACAGTGAAAACCGTGACTCATCCGTGTAAACATTTGCCCACTCAAGTCGGTTACGACTAACTGCAAGCAAGGCCAAGACCCCGATGAGGACGACGAGCATGCAGATGAGCTTCTCTGAGACGGTTTCTGACAGTTTGTGCAGAATTTCTTTGGTTATGCTAACCGATTGTTGCTGCAGTTGTCTGGGTGGCTGGTCTCATATGATCATGGAGGTGAACATGCTGAATGTGGAGGTCCTGGGCTTGTGTGGTTACACGTGGTCTGCGGTTGTAAGGCCGGTTGGATGTACAATTCTCTGAAACGCCTTTGGAGACGGCTTATGGTAGAGAAATGAACATTCATTGCACGGGCAACAGCTCTGGTAGACATTACTGCAGTCAGCATGCCAATCGCATGCTCCTTCAAACGTTGCAACATCTGTGGCATTGTGTTGTGTGATCAAACTGCACATTTCAGAGTGGCCTTTTACTGTGGGAAGTCTAAGGCACACCTGTGCAATATTCATGCTGTCTAATCAACACCTTGATATACCACACCTGTAAGGTGGGATGGATTATCTTGGCAAAGGAGAAGTGCTCACTAACACAGATTTAGACAGATATGTGAACAATATTTGAGAGCAATGGGTTTTTTGTGTATAGAGAAAATGTTTCAGATCTTTTAGTTCAGCTCATGCAAAATGGGAGCAAAACCGAAAGTGTTGCGTTTATATTTTTGTTCAGTGTGTGTATATATATATATATATATATATATATATATATATTTTTTATATTATTTTTTGGGGGGTGGGATACCCTGCCATCGTGGAGGATTCAAGAAAAGGAAATCACCGGTAAGTGTAACCTAGTTTTTCCATTTCATCCTCCACGTCGACATACCATGAGACTTATCAGATAAAGTATAATTAGGGCAAGACAATAGCCTGCACACGAAGGTGTGTGGAGAAGCCCAAGTGGCTACTCTACAGATCTGTTCAATAGAAGCATATGCCTTCTCAGCCCAAGAGGCTGCAACAGATCTAGTAGAATGAGCTTCAATAAAACCAGGAGCTTCTTTTTTTAAGGTTCTGTATGCTTCCAAGATGGCAGTTTTGACCCATCTGAAAATGGAACTCTTAGTAGCTTTTTTCCCTTTGTTGCTCCTTGAAATGGAGTAAATAAGAAATCAGAGTTCCTGAACGGGCCAGTAGACTCAAGATACTGAAGGACGACTCGTCTCACATCAAGAGAGTGAAACCTTCTCTCCCCTGAGGATTTTAGGTTTTCACAGAAGGAGGGAATGAAGATTTCCTCCTGTCTATGAAACTTGGATACTACCTTTGGAAGAAAAGATGTGTCAAAACGAAATACTATTTTTTCCGGAAATATTCTGCAAAAGGGTTCTATCATTTTTTAATGCCTGAATTTCCCCAGCTCTGCGGGCTGAAGTAATGATGACAAGGAAATGGTTTTTAGTTTAAGAAATCTCAGGGAGATCTGGGAAAGAGGTTCGAACGGGGCTTCTGTGAGACCTGACAATACTAAATTGAGGTCCAAGGAGGTAACACAGATCTGAGAGTGGGATGCAATCTGTCTGCACCTCTGAGAAATCTGATTATCCAGGGATGGTCAGCTATTTTAACATCAAAGGCTGAGTTTAGGGTGGCAATATGCACTCTCAAGGTATTATTAGGGCTAAGGCCTTTACCAAACTCTGACTGTAGAAACCCTAAAACTGCCTGAATAGAAAAGGATGGGGTTAACTTAGACTCTAGACACTAGAAATAGAACCGTTTCCATACTTTAGAATAAATCTTTGAAGCACTATGATGTTGATGACAGGATCTGAAAGGCCCTTAGTTCGTAAAGTTAGTCTTTTAGATTCCGGGCAGCTAGCTGTAAGTTTTCCACATAAGGATGAAAGACAGGACCTTGGCTCAGATCGTTCCTCCGTGTAAGGACTCAGGGGCTGCCCCTGGACAAGATTTTGAGGAGTGGGAACCAGGACTTCTTTGGCCACAGGGGAGCAATTGACCTGAGCTCCTTTCTCTCCAATTTTTTTCAACACCCTCAGTATAAGGGCTTGTTCACACGACCGTTGCCCCTCTGTTGCCGTATTGCGGCACGCATACGGAGGGTGCACAATACACGGGGCACCGGCTGTGTGCAATCCGCATCACGGATGCGGATCCATTCACTTGAATGCGTCCGCAAATGCGGCGATGCGGTACAGAACGGAACCACGGAATGGAACCCTATGGAAGCACTACGGAGTACTTCCGTGGGTTCCGTTCCGTGCCTCCGCACCGCAAAAAGATAGAACTTGCTCTATCTTTTTGGGGAACAGACGGATCGTGGACCCCATTCAAGTGAATGGGGTCGCAATCTGCATGCGGCAGCCCCAATTTGCGGTCCACAGCACAGGCACGGAGGGGCAACGGTCGTGTGAACAAGCCCTTAGGGGAAGAGGTGGGAATGCATAACTTAGGGAGAAGTCCCACTTTTGAGAGAGTGCATCCACTCCCATATTCCAGTCTACCGGATTCAGGGAAAAGAATTTCGGAAGCTTTGAATTTAGATGGTTCGTAAATAGATTATTCTGAGGAAATCCCCATTTTGTGCAGATCTAATTGAAAACTTCCTTGTGCAGACTCCATTCCCCAGACTGTAATTGGACTCTGCTGAGGAAATCTGCCCTTGTGTTCAAATGGCCTTTCAGATTGACCACCAATAGGGACCTAAGGTGATTTTCTGCCCAGAAAAAGATTTCTTCCGATATCTGACTTAATATCATGCTCCTTGTACAACCCTTGTCGGTTTAGGTGAGCAGCCGCAGAAGTGTTGTCTGATCTTATCTGAATGTCTCTTCCAGACAACCTATCCGACCATCAGCCTCCCAAACTGCCCAAAGCTCTTTTTGATTTGACAAAAAGGTCATCCTGAAGGACTGACCACTTACCCTGAATGGAAAATTGAACGCAGTGAGCTCCCCAGCCCCAAAGACTTGCATCCATGGTCACGGTCACTAAGTCTTTGAAGATCCAAGGTACTCCTACAGTATTTGCAGGTGAGCATGATCAAGCCACCAAAGCAGGGGGTCCTTTACTCGCCTGATAATAGAGATATTGTTTTCTAGGGAGTTTTGATCTCTGAACCAATTCTCTAGTAACCATGTTTGGGTTATGCGAGAATAAAACTGAGCTCACCTGACCTTTGGAATGCACATCATCAGTGAGCACAGTAAGGACATGGCTTCTCTGATTGGACAAAACAGAAGCTTCTGGAACCCGGACACTTTGGAAATAAAAGAATCTATTTTTTGAGTAAAAAGGTTTTCTGATGAGTAGAATCTAGCAGAATGCCCAGAAACTTTACCTGCTGAGAAGGTAGTGGGCTGAATTTTTTCCAGTGTATTAACCATCCCAGATGGTAAAGCAGCTGACATGTCAGAAACAGGTTCCTTTCTAATAGTGCTGCTGAGCTTCCGAGCAGATCGTCCAGGTATGGAACAACGATATTATTTTGTCTTCTTAAATGGGCTACTACTTCCACCATTACTTTTGTGAAGACACTGGGGCAGATGTTATTCCAAATGAAGGGACCTGATACTGGAAATGGTGGAGAATTCTCAGGAATTTTTGATCTGCATAGCAGACTGGGATATGATAATAGGCGTTTCCCTTACGTCCTACCAGCAGCACAGAGGGGGTTAACTACCCCCCGTGGACTGGTAGGACCGGCGGAATTTTAATGAGCCCAAGCACCAATAATAAAGATTTACACCCCTACAAAAGGGGCCCACAGCCCACTGTGTTCTTTTCTGTCCTCCGGGCAGGTGGACTGGCGGTTCCCCCTCCTCCTTTGGGGGAAGATTATTTCATTTGTTTCTGTTCTACTGCTTAGCCCCGCTTATTTTACTAATGTGGGGCTCTTGATCCTGGTTACCTTCCTTCCCCTTTCTACAGGCTGCGGATTCCTTTGGTAGTGCGGTGCTCCGGTCTCAGCGGGGGGCGCCGCCATCACCGGAAGTGACGTCGGCCTCCTTCGGCGTCACTTCTGGTTCTCGGGTACCAACTTAGATGCATGCTTAGTATAAAATGCATGAACCAATAAAATGTAGGATCTAGAACTAGATCCTTCTGGGGGCAGGATCTCCGCCTATTTAAGGAACCACTTTGCTCTCAGTCTTCCTCTGGCAGCACACGCTTGTTGTAAGCTAGCTCCCAGAGCCCATTAGTACTCTGTACTTCGACTTTCTGATTCCATTACGGTTTTCTTCCTGCCGCGCTACTTCGGTGGGCCTCTGCCTTACGTCCCTTTCTTTGATGTTTTTCTCCTTGTCAGAATTTACTAATTCTTTGTTTTTTGCAGTCGATGGCTTCACCTAAGGACCCTGAGACCCGTAAATCGGTCTCAAAGAGGAAACACCTGGCTTGTTTTGACTGCAACACGCTTCTGGACGACAATTGTCCCTACTCAAGATGCAAGGGGTTGCCGTAGATCCCAGTCGGCCACGGAACACACCATGCAAGAGATGGGTCAAGGGATATGTGGACGAATCCATCAAAGGCGTGGTTAACCTGCTGGATGAGAGGCTTCTTGCTCCTACTCAGGCTCCAATGGATACCTCCGCACCCGTTGAGAGACCCGCTGCAATTTCCTTGCTCTCTTCCTCTTCGGATGAAGAGGAGTTAACATCATGTTTTTTCCCTCCAGAAAAGACACAGAAATTGTTAAAAAGTCCATCAGGTCGGGGACCCTGGGGCGTCCTCCGATCCCGCCAGTCAGGCACAGCGTGTCTTTAAGGCGGATGAGACCCTTCTTTCCGTTATGCGGATGGAATGAAAGAAGCCTGAGAAGGGTCCGGTCTTGACTAAGAAATTCAGGACCACGTTTCCCATGGCTAACTCCTTGGTGGAATCGTGGGGTTTCGTTCCCAAGGTGGACATGGCTATTGCAAAATTGTCCAAACGCACTCTGGTCCCAGCAGACGATTGGTCTAGTCTGCAAGACCCCCTTGATAGGAGAGCAGAGTGCACATTAAGAAGAGGTTACTTTGCAGCTGCAGCCTCCGCGTCTACCGCTATCGCGTCCACTGAAGTTTCGTCCTTCCTCCGTTCCCGTCTAAATTAAATTCAGACGGATGTTGATCAGAGAGTTTCTCGGCATTTAAGACCGTCAATTTAGCAACGGACTTTCTGTGCGACACTGCACAATTACAGCTGAAGTTGGCAGCCAAGTCTATGGCCCTAGTCTCTGAAGCCCGCAGGCCCTTACGGCTTAAACATGGGTCACGGATAACGCATTGAAATATAACCTGTGCAGTCTCCCTTTTGAGCCGGACCGCTTGTTTGGCTCAGAGTTAGACAAAATCATGGAGAGCCTGATAAGAAAGGGAAGAGTCATCCCCAGCATCCCTTTCGGGGATGGGGCAGACAAGATCGTGGCGGTAGATCGGGCCAACAAGCCAGAGCGTGTAGAGACTGGGGGTGTGCAGCGAAGAAATTCGAAGCACCCTCGCAGAGGAGCTAGGGAGGCTAAGCCCTCCTGACTATGGGCCTCCCAGAGGCTCTTGGTTAATCCCCGCTACTCCTGCCATCCTTCCGGAAGATTTTCAAATACCTTGTCCCCTTGTGCCCATCGGGGGGCGTCTCGCCCATTTCAAGGAAAATTGGACCCAGGAAATTCCGGACCCTTGGGTCCTAAAAGTCATATCCGAGGGCTACCTAATAAATCTCAAGTCTCCTCCCCCAGACAGATTTGTCATCGATCAGCGCTTACTACCCGCTAAACAGGCGATTCTGGAGGCCTACATCCAGGACTACATCCTCAAGGCCGCTCTGGAGGAGGTTCCGGCAGGAGAGCGGGGCTTAGGGATCTATTCTCTGTTTTTTTTAGTCCCCAAAAAATCTGGAGATCTCCTGATGATCATCGATTTTAAATTTTTCGATCGATTTATAAGGAAGGCAAAGTTTTGCATGGAAACTATCAGGTCAGTGATCCACGTTCTCAACCCAGGAGACGTGATGGCTACCCTGGACCTCAAGGATGCATATCCTCATCCATCCTGCTTCCCGAAGGTATCTCAGGATTGCGGTCCAGGTCTCGGGGGTCCTCAGGCACCTTCAGTTTGTCGCCTTACCCTTCGGGATTTCCTCCGCTCCTATCACCTTCACCAAGGTGGTGGTTTCGGTAGTGGCAGCTTTGAGGCTTCAAGGGCTAACCATAATTTCTTACCTGGACGATTGGCTCCTAAAAGCCCCTTTGGTTCCAGTCCTTACCCACCATCTTCATTTAGCTATCTCCTATCTGCTCCACCTAGGATGGATCATCAACTGGCAGAAGTCGAACGTGACCCCGTCGACTTCGGTAACCTATCTAGGCTTCGTTGGGATGTCCCTCCAGTTGACTCCACAAAGAAGAGCTCGGATTCTGGACCTGGCAAGGTTCCTTTCGGTTCCCCGTCGAGTTCCCATTCGGACTCTCATGAAGATGTTGAAGCTCATGTCAGCGGATGCAGTCCCTTTGTGGCACCTCCGCCCTCTACAATCTGAGGTCCTTGCCAAATGGGATGGCAGCCCCGCCGGGCTAAATTCCCTATGCTCCCTGTCTTTGTCAGACTCGAACCTCCCTGAGATGGTGGTTCCATCTCCCGGGGGGAAGTCTATAACCCAGCCATCCTGGGTCATATTGACAATGGACGCGCCCCAAGTAGGCGAACCCTCCTTCACTTCGCCCCCCGAATCCGGGGCTTGGCGGCAAAAGTACAGTCAGACAACATGACTGCAGTCCTCTACATCAACAAGCAGGGAGGCACAAGATCTCTACCCCTCCTTTAGGAGATCGGGGTAATTCTTCAGTGGGCAGAGTCGAACCTTTCCCACCTGTCTGCCACCCACATCCGGGGTTCCTGCAATATAAATCAAGGATCGCCTGAGTCGCGGTCTGCCGATGATGGAATGGTCCCTACATCCGGAGATATTCAGGCAGATAGTCCTCAGGTGGGGTTTGCCAGAAATGGATCTCATGGCAACGAGGTTCAACGCCAAGGTGGAGAGGTTCTGCTCCCTTTACAGGCAGCAAAACCCCCTGGCGATAGATGCTCTGTCGTTACCGTGGAGGTTCAGGCTGACTTACATCTTCCCTCGGTGATAGCCATCATACCGTTTTGGCTCAAGAGATCCTGGTTTACCCAGCTCATTCAGATGAGTTGGGGACATTATTGGAGGCTCCCACCACAGCAGACCCTGGTGTCGTGGGACAGTCACCTCTGCCCAGATCTGCACAGGTTCAACCTGACAGCCTGGAGATTGATCAGTCCCTTCTCAGAATAGAAGGACTTTCTGAGTCGGTCCTGAGAACATTGTCGCATTCGAGAGCAGAATCAACCAAGAAAGCCTACTCCAGGATCATGAGAATCTTCTCGTCGTGGTGTGCTTCGAACCAGGTGGCGTTTGCAGATCCGCCCCGCTCTGCGATACTTTAATTCCTGCAAGGTGGCCTTGACAGAGACCTTGCTCCATCTACTTTGAAGGTCCAAATTTCTGCCATCTCGGCCTGTCTCAACAGGCCCTATTCTCGGGATCCATAGAAACATAGAATGTGTCGGCAGATAAGAACCTTTAGGCCCATCTAGTCTGCCCAATATATCTGAATACTATGGATAGCCCCTGGCCCTATCTTATATGAAGGATAGCCATATGCCTATCCCATGCACGCTTAAACCCCTTTACTGTATTTGCAGCTACCACTTCTGCAGGAAGGCTATTCCATGCATCCACTACTCTCTCAGTAAAGTAATACTTCCTTATATGACTTTTAAACCTTTGCCCCTCTAATTTAAAACTGTGTCCTCTTGTGGTAGTTTTTCTTCTTTTAAATATGCTCTCCTCCTTTACCGAGTTGATTCCCTTTATGTATTTAAAAGTTTCTATCATATCCCCTCTGTCTCTTCTTTCTTCCAAGCTATACATGTTAAGGTCCTTTAACCTTTCCTGGTAAGTTTTATCCTGCAATCCATGTACTAGTTTAGTAGCTCTTCTCTGAACTCTCTCTAGAGTATCTATATCCTTCTGGAGATATGGCCTCCAGTACTGCGCACAATACTCCAAGTGAGGTCTCACCAGTGTTCTGTACAGCGGCATAAGCACTTCACTCTTTCTACTGCTTATACCTCTCCCTATACATCCAAGCATTCTGCTGGCATTTCGTGCTGCCCTATTACATTGTCTTCCCACCTTTAAGTCTTCTGAAATAATTACTCCTAAATCCCTTTCCTCAGATACTGAGGTCAGGACTGTGTCAAATATTCTATATTCTGCCCTTGGGTTTTTACGCCCCAGGTGCATTATCTTGCACTTATCCACATTAAATTTCAGTTGCCAGAGTTCTGACCATTCTTCTAGTTTTCCTAAATCCTTTTCCATTTGGCGTTTCCCTCCACTCATCAAACGATTCCTTAAAGAAGCCGAAAGATTGAGGCCTACAGTACTGAAGCCCATTCCTCAGTGGGACTTATCAGTCGTGCTCAGGGGGCTAGCATCTTCCCCCTTTGAGCCTTTGGAGGAGGTAGACTTGAAGTTTGTGATGTTGAAGTAGATCTTCTTACTGGCGGTAACCTTGGCCAAGAGAGTCTCGGAGCTTCAAGCTTTCTCGGCCTTAGAACCCTATACCATCTTTCTTCAAGACCGGGTTCTGAGATTTCTTCCATATTTCAGACCCAAGGTGCCATCATTCCAGAATATTAACCAGGTCATTTCTTTGCCAGTCTTTTTTTCTCAGTCCACCTCCTCCAGGGATCCTATCAAACATCCTTTGGATATCTGGAGATGTCTCCAGATCTATGTGGATAGATCCAGGGAGTTCAGGATAGATGAGAACCTCTTTATCCTGTTTGCCGGTAAGTCTAAAGGCCACAAGGCGTCCAAGGCTTTGATTAGTCGCTGAATTAAGGAGCCCATCAGGGAATCTTTCGTTTCCCAGTCTTTGGATCCTCCAGAGTTCATGAAGGCCCATTCCACAAGGGCCATCTCTACTTCTTTTGCAGAAAGAAGTCTCTTTCCTCTGGACATGATTTGTATAGCTGCCTCCTGGAGCTCTGAATCCACTTTCATCTCCCACTACAGACTAGACGCCAGGGTAGCGGAGTTCTTGGCCTTTGGGCAGGCTATTCTTAGCTCTGCCAGGCATGGAGGCCCCCCCTAGGGGTTTCTTCTTGCTATCTCCCCATCTGTGCTGCTGGTAGGACGTAAGGGAATCGTTAATTTCTAACGATAATTTGTTTTCCCTTAGTCCAAACAGCAGCACACAAATATCCCACCCTAGTAAATTATTCTTGCTACAAACACAGTGGGCTGGGGGGTGTCCCCTCCTTTTGTAGGGGTGTAAATGTTTATTATTGGTGCTTGGGCTCATTAAAATTCCGCCGGTCCTACCATTCCACGGGGGGTAGTTAACCCCATCTGTGCTGCTGTTAGGACTAAGGGAAAACTAATTATCGTTAGAAATTAACGATTCTTAGCTCTAATGAAGCCATAAAATCCTCCCCCTTTTTTTTTTAGAATGTTTACATGGAAGATATTGTCTCCATTTTGAACTTCTGGTATTTTATGAATTTGTTTAGCTTTTTCAGATTTATGATGAGACGGTACATTCCACTGGGTTTTTTTTTACCAGAAAAAACGTGGAATAGTAGCCAGTTTCCCATTGGTTCCGTGGAACCAGGGTCATTGCATTTAGACCTAAAAGCTCCATTATTACTTTTTCTAATTCGTCTTGTAGAAATATAGAATTTTGAATTTGAGTTATCTGAAACACATTCTGCGTTTTTCACACAACGCAGGCCAATTAACCACCTCAGCCCCCAGTGCTTAAACACCCTGAAAGACCAGGCCACTTTTTACACTTCTGACCTACACTACTTTCACCGTTTATTGCTCGGTCATGCAACTTACCACCCAAATGAATTTTACCTCCTTTTCTTCTCACTAATAGAGCTTTCATTTGGTGGTATTTCATTGCTGCTGACATTTTTACTTTTTTTGTTATTAATCGAAATTTAACGATTTTTTTGCAAAAAAATGACATTTTTCACTTTCAGTTGTAAAATTTTGCAAAAAAAACGACATCCATATAGAAATTTTGCTCTAAATTTATAGTTCTACATGTCTTTGATAAAAAAAAAATGTTTGGGTAGAAAAAAAATGGTTTGGGTAAAAGTTATAGCGTTTACAAACTATGGTACAAAAATGTGAATTTCCGCTTTTTGAAGCAGCTCTGACTTTCTGAGCACCTGTCATGTTTCCTGAGGTTCTACAATGGCCAGACAGTACAAACACCCCACAAATGACCCCATTTCGGAAAGTACACACCCTAAGGTATTCGCTGATGGGCATAGTGAGTTCATAGAACTTTTTATTTTTTGTCACAAGTTAGCGGAAAATGATGATTTTTTTTTTTTTTTTTTTTTTCTTACAAAGTCTCATATTCCACTAACTTGTGACAAAAAATAAAAAATTCTAGGAACTCGCCATGCCCCTCACGGAATACCTTTGGGTCTCTTCTTTCCAAAATGGGGTCACTTGTGGGGTAGTTATACTGCCCTGGCATTCTAGGGGCCCAAATGTGTGGTAAGGAGTTTGAAATCAAATTCTGAAAAAAATGACCTGTCAAATCCGAAAGGTGCTCTTTGGAATATGGGCCCCTTTGCCCACCTAGGCTGCAAAAAAGTGTCACACATCTGGTATCTCCGTACTCAGGAGAAGGTGGGGAATGTGTTTTGGGGTGTCATTTTACATATACCCTTGCTGGGTGAGAGAAATATCTTGGCAAAAGACAACTTTTCCCATTTTTTTATACAAAGTTGGCATTTGACCAAGATATTTATCTCACCCAGCATGGGTATATAAAAAATGACACCCCAAAACACATTCCCCACCTTCTCCTGAGTACGGAGATACCAGATGTGTGACACTTTTTTGCAGCCTAGGTGGGCAAAGGGGCCCATATTCCAAAGAGCACCTTTCGGATTTGACAGGTCATTTTTTTCAGAATTTGATTTCAAACTCCTTACCACACATTTGGGCCCCTAGAATGCCAGGGCAGTATAACTACCCCACAAGTGGCCCCATTTTGGAAAGAAGAGACCCAAAGGTATTCCGTGAGGGGCATGGCGAGTTCCTAGAATTTTTTATTTTTTGTCACAAGTTAGTGGAAAATGATGATTTTTTTTTTTTTTTTTTTTTTCATACAAAGTCTCATATTCCACTAACTTGTGACAAAAAATAAAAACTTCCATGAACTCACTATGCCCATCAGCGAATACCTTGGGGTCTCTTCTTTCCAAAATGGGGTCACTTGTGGGGTAGTTATACTGCCCTGGCATTCTAGGGGCCCAAATGTGTGGTAAGGAGTTTGAAATCAAATTCTGTAAAAAATGACGAGTGAAATCCGAAAGGTGCTCTTTGGAATGTGGGCCCCTTTGCCCACCTAGGCTGCAAAAAAGTGTCACACATCTGGTATCCCCGTACTCAGGAGAAGTTGAGGAATGTGTTTTGGGGTGTCTTTTTACATATACCCATGCTGGGTGAGATAAATATCTTGGTCAAATGCCAACTTTGTATAAAAAAATGGGAAAAGTTGTCTTTTGCCAAGATATTTCTCTCACCCAGCATGGGTATATGTAAAATGACACCCCAAAACACATTCCCCAACTTCTCCCGATTACGGAGATACCAGATGTGTGACACTTTTTTGCAGCCTAGGTGGGCAAAGGGGCCCATATTCCAAAGAGCACCTTTCGGATTTCACTCGTCATTTTTTACAGAATTTGATTTCAAACTCCTTACCACACATTTGGGCCCCTAGAATGCCAGGGCAGTATAACTACCCCACAAGTGACCCCATTTTGGAAAGAAGAGACCCCAAGGTATTCGCTGATGGGCATAGTGAGTTCATGAAAATTTTTATTTTTTGTCACAAGTTAGTGGAATATGAGACTTTGTATGAAAAAAAAAAAAAAAAAAAAAATCATCATTTTCCACTAACTTGTGACAAAAAATAAAAAATTCTAGGAACTTGCCATGCCCCTCACGGAATACCTTGGGGTGTCTTCTTTCCAAAATGGGGTCACTTGTGGGGTAGTTATACTGCCCTGGCATTTTCCAGGGGCCCTAATGTGTGGTAAGTAGGTAAATGACCTGTGAAATCCTAAAGGTACTCTTTGGAATATGGGCCCCTTTGCCCACCTAGGCTGCAAAAAAGTGTCACACATCTGGTATCCCCGTACTCAGGAGAAGTTGAGGAATGTGTTTTGGGGTGTCTTTTTACATATACCCATGCTGGGTGAGATAAATATCTTGGTCAAATGCCAACTTTGTATAAAAAAATGGGAAAAGTTGTCTTTTGCCAAGATATTTCTCTCACCCAGCATGGGTATATGTAAAATGACACCCCAAAACACATTCCCCAACTTCTCCCGATTACGGAGATACCAGATGTGTGACACTTTTTTGCAGCCTAGGTGGGCAAAGGGGCCCATATTCCAAAGAGCACCTTTCGGATTTCACTCGTCATTTTTTACAGAATTTGATTTCAAACTCCTTACCACACATTTGGGCCCCTAGAATGCCAGGGCAGTATAACTACCCCACAAGTGACCCCATTTTGGAAAGAAGAGACCCCAAGGTATTCGCTGATGGGCATAGTGAGTTCATGAAAATTTTTATTTTTTGTCACAAGTTAGTGGAATATGAGACTTTGTATGAAAAAAAAAAAAAAAAAAAAATCATCATTTTCCACTAACTTGTGACAAAAAATAAAAAATTCTAGGAACTTGCCATGCCCCTCACGGAATACCTTGGGGTGTCTTCTTTCCAAAATGGGGTCACTTGTGGGGTAGTTATACTGCCCTGGCATTTTCCAGGGGCCCTAATGTGTGGTAAGTAGGTAAATGACCTGTGAAATCCTAAAGGTACTCTTTGGAATATGGGCCCCTTTGCCCACCTAGGCTGCAAAAAAGTGTCACACATGTGGTATCGCCGTACTCAGGAGAAGGTGGGGAATGTGTTTTGGGGTGTCATTTTACATATACCCTTGCTGGGTGAGAGAAATATCTTGGCAAAAGACAACTTTTCCCATTTTTTTATACAAAGTTGGCATTTGACCAAGATATTTCTCTCACCCAGCATGGGTATATGTAAAATGACACCCCAAAACACATTCCCCACCTTCTCCTGAGTACGGCGATACCAGATGTGTGACACTTTTTTGCAGCCTAGATGCGCAAAGGTGCCCAAATTCCTTTTAGGAGGGCATTTTTAGACATTTGGATACCAGACTTCTTCTCACGCTTTGGGGCCCCTAGAATGCCAGGGCAGTATAAATACCCCACATGTGACCCCATTTTGGAAAGAAGACACCCCAAGGTATTCAATGAGGGGCATGGCGAGTTCATAGAAATTTTTTTTTTTTGGCACAAGTTAGCGGAAATTGATATTTTTAATTTTTTTCTCACAAAGTCTCCCGTTCCGCTAACTTGGGACAAAAATTTCAATCTTTCATGGACTCAATATGCCCCTCACGGAATACCTGGGGGTGTCTTCTTTCCGAAATGGGGTCACATGTGGGGTATTTATACTGCCCTGGCATTCTAGGGGCCCTAAAGCGTGAGAAGAAGTCTGGAATATAAATGTCTAAAAAATTTTACGCATTTGGTTTCCGTGAGGGGTATGGTGAGTTCATGTGAGATTTTATTTTTTGACACAAGTTAGTGGAATATGAGACTTTGTAAGAAAAAAATAAAAAAATTCCGCTAACTTGGGCCAAAAAAATGTCTGAATGGAGCCTTACAGAGGGGTGATCAATGACAGGGGGGGTGATCAATGACAGGGGTGTGATCAATGACAGGGGTGTGATCAATGACAGGGGTGTGATCAATGACAGGGGTGTGATCAATGACAGGGGGGTGATCAGGGAGTCTATATGGGGTGATAACCACAGTCATTGATCACGCCCGTGTAAGGCTTCATTCAGACGTCCGTATGCGTTTTGCGGATCCGATCCATCTATCAGTGGATCCGTAAAAATCATGCGGACGTCTGAATGGAGCTTTACAGGGGGGTAATCAATGACAGGGGGGTAATCAATGACAGGGGGGTGATCAGGGAGTCTACATGCGGTGATCACCACAGTCATTGATCATGCCCCTGTAAGGCTTCATTCAGACGTCCGTATGCGTTTTGCGGATCCGATCCATCTATCAGTGCATCCGTAAAAATCATGCGGACATCTGAATGGAGCTTTACAGGGGGGTAATCAATGACAGGGGGGTAATCAATGACAGGGGGGTGATCAGGGAGTCTATATGGGTTGATCACCACAGTCATTGATCACACCCCTGTAAGGCTTCATTCAGACGTCCGGATGCGTTTTGCGGATCCGATCCATCTATCAGTGCATCCGTAAAAATCATGCGGACATCTGAATGGAGCTTTACAGGGGGGTGATCAGGGAGTCTATATGGGGTGATCACCACAGTCATTGATCATGCCCCTGTAAGGCTTCATTCAGACGTCCGGATGCGTTTTGCGGATCGGATCCATCTATCAGTGCATCCGTACAAATCATGCGGACATCTGAATGGAGCTTTACAGGGGGGTAATCAATGACAGGGGGGTAATCAATGACAGGGGGGTGATCAGGGAGTCTATATGGGTTGATCACCACAGTCATTGATCACGCCCCTGTAAGGCTTCATTCAGACGTCCGGATGCGTTTTGCGGATCCGATCCATCTATCAGTGCATCTGTAAAAATCATGCGGACATCTGAATGGAGCTTTACAGGGGGGTGATCAGGGAGTCTATATGGGGTGATCACCACAGTCATTGATCATGCCCCTGTAAGGCTTCATTCAGACGTCCGGATGCGTTTTGCGGATCGGATCCATCTATCAGTGCATCCGTACAAATCATGCGGACATCTGAATGGAGCTTTACAGGGGGGTGATCAGGGAGTCTATATGGGGTGATCACCACAGTCATTGATCATGCCCCTGTAAGGCTTCATTCAGACGTCCCGGATGCGTTTTGCGGATCGGATCCATCTATCAGTGCATCCGTAAAAATCATGCGGACATCTGAATGGAGCTTTACAGGGGGGTGATCAGGGAGTCTATATGGGGTGATCACCACAGTCATTGATCATGCCCCTGTAAGGCTTCATTCAGACGTCCGGATGCGTTTTGCGGATCCGATCCATCTATCAGTGGATCCGTAAAAATCATGCGGACGTCTGAATGGAGCTTTACAGGGGGGTAATCAATGACAGGGGGGTAATCAATGACAGGGGGGTGATCAGGGAGTCTATATGGGGTGATAACCACAGTCATTGATCATGCCCCTGTAAGGCTTCATTCAGACGTCCGTATGCGTTTTGCGGATCCGATCCATCTATCAGTGGATCCGTAAAAATCATGCGGACATCTGAATGGAGCTTTACAGGGGGGTGATCAATGACAGGGGGGTAATCAATGACAGGGGGGTGATCAGGGAGTCTATATGGGGTGATCAGGGGCTAATAAGGGGTTAATAAGTGACGGGGGGGGGGTGTAGTGTAGTGTAGTGGTGCTTGGTGGTACTTTACTGAGCTACCTGTGTCCTCTGGTGGTCGATCCAAACAAAGGGGACCACCAGAGGAGCAGGTAGCAGGTATATTAGACGCTGTTATCAAAACAGCGTCTAATATACCTGTTAGGGGTTAAAAAAAACACATCTCCAGCCTGCCAGCGAACGATCGCCGCTGGCAGGCTGGAGATCAACTCTCTTACCTTCCGTTCCTGTGAGCGCGCGCGCCTGTGTGCGCGCGTTCACAGGAAATCTCGGCCATCGCGAGATGACGCATATATGCGTGACTCTGCGCAGGGCTGCCACCTCCGGAACGCGATCCTGCGTTAGGCGGTCCGGAGGTGGTTAATGGGTCTGCGTGAAAATCGCAAGCATCCGGAAGCAAGTCCGGATGCGGTGCGATTTTCACGCATGGTTGCTAGGAGATGATAGAGATGAGCAACCCCGGACCCCATTAAAGTCTATTCACTGTATTATTATATAAGATGGTTATAAGGGAAAATAATAGCATTCTTAATACAGAATGCTAACTAAAATGTGCCTTGAGAGGTTAAAAAATTAAAACTCTGTCTTAACAGCTGTCTTAGATTTGTGAGAACTGTCTCTATCACTCTACACACATGCAGGGAGAGACAGGAAAAAGTAGATACAGTATGCTATTAGACCAATTCACATTAGCAGGCAAAAGCATACCACTACTTTAAAACTCACAACAGAAGGGCTTAGAGGGTTCTTCATAGCTTCAGCTCCCAAATCAGACATCATCATTATAGATTCTTGGAAGACATGAATTTACCAGGCTTTATACCCCTACTCACAGACCTCATATCTGCAGGTCTCCATTTCTGCTACCAGCGCGCCTCTTTCTTTCTTTAGCTCCAACCCATGTGATGCACAGCGTGCCCGCAGGCCAGAACCACATAGCCAAGTACACCTGAATGCCTCCGGCAAATCCCCACCAGTGCCGAACCTATTGGATAGCAGGGAGGGCTTGGGCTGCAACCAGAGGGACTCCATAAGTGTCCGGTGCTACATGGGCCACCCTGTCAGCGTGCACCTCCAGGGAGGAAGGAACAGACGCCAAGCCACAAAAGCGCTGCCTCAGCTCATGCAGCACCAGGTACCCAAGATAGGGGTTGGGGATGCTGTCTGCCTCCCTGCATATAGACAGATTCCCTTACGTCCTACCAGCAGCACAGATGGGGTTAACTGCCCCTGTGGACTGGTAGGACCGGCGGAATTTTAATGAGCCCAAAGAACCAATAAACGATCTTGTGATCTCCTCCCTTTCAGGGAGCAGATCACCCCCCAGCCCACCGTGTTTTTTTCTGTCCTCTGGACAGGTGGACTGGCGGTGTCGCTCCCCCTCTGGGAGCTGAAGAGTGCTAGGGGCTCTATTTTTTTGTTAGATCTAAAGTTTGCCCTCCATGGCCTCTCATTGCCTTTATTATAGGCTGGTCGGCGTTTCTATCTGGGGTACCGTCGGGGTGAGGGGTGTCCCCTCCCCTCCTCTTTGAACCAGCTGTGGTATCCCGTCCTCCCTCGCCGCATGTGAGCGGCGCTATGGCCGTCGGGTGCCGCTGGGGTACTGTCGGGGAGGGGGGTGTCCCCTCCCCTCTTCTTCCACTCGAGTGCTGCGGTATCCCGTCCTTCTCTCGCCGCATGTGGTGGCGCTATGGGCGCCGCCATCTCCGGAAGTGACGCGCACTAGGTGCGCTACGTCACTTCCGTTTTTTTCCATAGCGATGCCGTGAGGGTTTAAACCTCACTACTTTTATTAAAACTTTCTCCCCATGTCACCCTGGGATCCAGGATTAGGTGGGGCAGACATTTAGGGCTTGCTGAGCCTGTTTAGGCTCTGTTATCCCTCTGGGCTAGTTACGAGGGGCGGGGCTTCCTCCTCTTAAGCGCCCAGAGCCTGTCAGTCAGTGCTCTGGTTGCGTCGCTTTCACAAGTTAGCTCCAGAGTTCCCTGTGCCTTGAGATATTTAGTATTGCTTGGCTTGGGATTGTGGTTTCCTCTTTTACAGCTCTATTTTCTGCTAGTGCTGGTGGGCCCCCATAAGGTCTTGTTTCACCACCTCCAGGTAAAATTGTAGGTGTTATGACCTGTGTTCTTTCTAATTACAGACTATGGCTTCCCCTAAGGATCCGGATCAGCGTAAAGCTGGGGCCAAGAGGAAGCATCTGGCGTGTTACGAATGTAACACCCCCTTAGACGACAGCTGTCCGTACTCTAGATGTGAGAGTTGTCGCACAGCATCCACGGAACCCACGATGCAAGAAATGTTTCAGTGGACGAAGACATACGTGGATGACTCCATTAAGGGAGTGGTGCAGCTGCTGAATGAGAGGCTACCAGGACCCTCTCAGACTCCCATGGAGGTGGTCGCACCGGTCGAAAGACCTACCCCCTGTTCTCTGGGGTCTTCTTCTTCTGAGGAAGAAGAGTCTACTTCTTGTTTTTTCCCTCCAGAAAAGACGCAGAAGTTACTCAAGTCCATCAGGTAGGGGGACCATGATGTTGACATGGGGGAGTCCTCTGATCCCGCCGGACGGACACAGGGTGTCCTTAGAGCGGATGAGACCCTTCTCTCCGTGATGCGCACGGAATGGAGAAAGCCTGAGAAAGGTCCAGTTCTCACTAGAAAATTCAAACTGATGTACCCGATGGCTAAACCCTTGGTGGAATCGTGGGGTTCCGTTCCCAAGGTGGACATGGCTATTGCCAAGTTGTCCCGGCGCACTCTAGTTCCTGCAGACGATGGGTCTAGTCTGCAGGACCCTCTAGACCGGAGGGCAGAGTGCACCCTTAGGAGGAGTTACGTGGCGGCTGCTGCCTCCGCATCAACTTCTATTGCGGCCACGGAGGTAGCCACCTATTTACGCTCTAAGCTTAACCGAATCCAGACGGACGTTGATCAGAGCGTATCAAGGGATGATATCCTGGCAGCCTTCAAGTCGGCCAATCTGGCCATGGACTTTCTGGTCGATTCTACCCAGATGCAGCTGAAGCTGGCCGCCAAAACTATGGCCCTAGTTTCGGCTGCCCGCAGACCACTCTGGTTGAAACCTTGGATCGCTGATAACGCGTCCAAGTTCAATCTTTGTGGGCTCCCCTTCGAACCGGATAGGCTATTCGGGTCCGAATTGGACAAGATAATGGAGGGGCTCTCCGATAAAAAGGGGAAGAGCCTCCCCCAGCAGCCCTTTCGGGGACGCCCCAGGCAGGAGAAGAAAGGCGGAGGTCGTCCTGGGCAGCAGTCTAGGCGCAGAGATTGGGGGGGACCATCTCGTAAATATTCGAGACGCTCCCATAAACCCACCAGGGAGGCAAAACCCTCCTGACTATGGGCCTCTTCGAGGCTCTTGGATAAGCCCTGCTGCCCCTGCAGTATCTCCCCTAGATTTTCCCGTACCCCTCCCCCAGATTCCCGTGGGGGGTCGTCTACCCATTTCAAAGACTCTTGGAGCCGGTTGATTGCAGACCCCTGGGTCCAGGACATAGTTTCCCTCGGGTACCGGGTAGATCTTATCTCTCTCCCCCCAGAGAGATTCATCGCCACACGAAACTTCGGGTCTGCCAAACAAGTGGTCCTAGAAGCTTACATTCAGGACTATATTTCCAAGGGAGCCCTAGAGGAGGTGCCGGCAGGGGAGAGGGGCCTAGGGATTTATTCACCAGTATTCCTGGTTCCCAAAAAGACGGGAGATCTCCAGATGATCATCGACTTGAGATTTCTCAATCGATTTATAAGGAAAACAAGGTTTCGCATGGAAACCATAAGGTCAGTCAGCCATATCCTCAACCCTGGGGACGTCATGGCTACTCTGGACCTCAAGGATGCGTATCTTCACATTCCGATCCATTCCGCGTCCCGGAAACTCCTCAGGATCGCGGTCCAGATTTCAGGGGTTCGCAGGCACTTTCAGTTCGCCGCGCTTCCCTTCGGAATCTCTTCTGCCCCCCTTATCTTCACCAAGGTGGTGGTGTCGGTGGTGGCAGCTTTGAGACTTCAAGGACTGACTATTATTCCTTATCTGGACGATTGGCTTTTCATAGCCTCTTCAGTTCCGATCCTTACCCACCATCTTCAGGTCGCAATCTCTTTTCTCTTCCGCCTAGGCTGGATTATCAACTGGCAGAAGTCGAATGTGAGCCCATCGACTTCAATCCATTACTTAGGATTCGTGGTCGACTCTATGGAGATGTCCCTTCGGTTGACTCCAGAAAGGAGAGCGCGGATTCAGGACCTAGCAAAGGTCCTTTATGTCCCTCGTCGAGTCTCTATCCGGACTCTCATGAAGATGCTGGGGCTCATGTCAGCGGCTGCGGATGCAGTCCCTTGGGCGCTATGGCACCTCCGTCCTCTTCAGTCGGAGGTCTTACACCTATGGAACGGCAGCCCTGCGGGGCTAGATTCCCTGTGCTCCCTGTCCGGTCAAAACCGGAATTCCCTCAGATGGTGGTTTCAGCTACCACCAGGGAAGTCTATGACCCAACCAGCTTGGGTCATATTGACTACAGACGCGTCCCTTGTAGGCTGGGGCGCTCACCTGGACGGATCCCCAATACAGGGATCTTGGTCTCCTCTGGAGCGGCGTCTTTCTTCCAATCTTCGCGAGATGCGAGCTATCCGGCTAGCCCTCCTTCACTTTGCCCCTCAGATCCGGGGCAAAGCAGTGAAAGTCCAGTCAGACAATATGACTGCAGTTCTCTATATAAACAAACAGGGAGGCACAAGATCATTGCCCCTTCTGTCAGAGATCGGGGTGATTCTTCGGTGGGCAGAGACGAACCTTTCCCATCTATCTGCCGTTCATATTCGAGGCTCCCTCAATATGATAGCGGAACGCTTAAGTCGAGGATTACCGACCATGGAGTGGTCTCTGCATCCGGAGATCTTCAGGCAGCTAGTTCACAGATGGGGTATGCCAGAAGTGGATCTCATGGCAACCAGGTTCAACGCCAAGGTGCTGAGGTTCTGTTCCCTCTACAGGGAAGACAACCCCCTGGCGATAGATGCTCTGTCAATACCGTGGAGGTTCAGGCTGGCTTACATCTTCCCTCCGTTTTCCATGATACCGAGGGTATTGATGAAAATCCGTCAGGATCAGGCCTCGGTAATAGCCATCATACCGTTTTGGCCCAGAAGATCCTGGTTTACCCAGCTCATTCAGATGAGTCGGGGACAATACTGGAGACTCCCCCCGGAGCAGACCCTGGTGTCGTGGGACACTCACCTCTGCCCAGATCTGCACAGGTTCAACCTGACAGCCTGGAGGTTGATCAGTCCCTTCCCAACATAGAAGGGCTTTCCGAGTCGGTCCTGAGAACTTTGTCGCATTCCCGAGCAGAGTCTACAAAGAAGGCCTACTCCAGGATCATGAGAATCTTCGTGGCATGGTGTGATTCCAGACAGGTGGCGTCCGCAGATCCGCCCCTTCCTGCGATACTTCAATTTCTTCAAGATGGATTAGATAGAGGCCTATCTCCAGCTACCTTGAAGGTACAGGTTTATGCCATCTCGGCCTGTCTCAACAGGCCACATTCTCGGGACCCACTCATTAAACGCTTCCTGAAGGGAGCTGAAAGACTAAAGCCTACTATACTGAAACCTATCCCCCAGTGGGATCTTTCAGTAGTGCTCAGGGGGCTAGCATCTCCCCCCTTCGAGCCCTTGGAGGAGGTAAATTTCAAATTTTTGACTTTAAAGGTCTTTCTTCTGGCTATAGCTTCAGCCAAAAGAATTTCTAAATTGCAGGCTTTCTCTGCAATTCACCCGTACATTATTTTCCTACAGGATAGAGTACTCCTGAAGTTTTTACCCTACTTCAGCCCTAAGGTGCCTACTTTCCAGAACATCAATCAGGTAATCTCTTTACCAGTTTTGTTTACAGCCTCCTCCTCTGATACTCCAGCTAGAGACCCGCTGGATATTTCAAGATGCCTCCAGATCTATGTGGATAGATCTAGAGAGCTCAGGATAGATGAGAATCTTCTTATCCTGTTTGCCGGTAAGTCTAAAGGCCATAAAGCGTCTAAAGCTACCATTAGTCGCTGGATTAAGGAGGCCATTATGGAAGCTTTCGTCTCCCAATCCTTAGATCTTCCTGAGTTTGTGAGAGCCCATTCTACTAGGGCGGTCTCCACCTCGGTTGCGGAGAGAAGACTCCTCCCCTTAGAGTTGATCTGTAAGGCGGCCTCCTGGAGCTCTGAGTCAACCTTCATCTCCCATTATAGGATAGATGCTAGAATGGCAGAGTTTTCGGCTTTTGGGCAGACTGTTCTTAGTTCTGCCAGGCATGAGGACCCTCCCTAGGGGATTCTTCTTGCTATCTCCCCATCTGTGCTGCTGGTAGGACGTAAGGGAATCGTTAATTTCTAACGATAATTTGTTTTCCCTTAGTCCTAACAGCAGCACACAAATATCCCACCCTAAATACATTATGCTTGTTAAAAACACGGTGGGCTGGGGGGTGATCTCCTCCCTTTCAGGGAGCTGAAGATTGTTTATTGGTTCTTTGGGCTCATTAAAATTCCGCCGGTCCTACCAGTCCACAGGGGCAGTTAACCCCATCTGTGCTGCTGTTAGGACTAAGGGAAAACAAATTATCGTTAGAAATTAACGATTTTCTTCTTTTCTGCCCAGTGCTGCCTCCCTGAGTGGTCTCATAGCAAATGGCATAAGAGATGGACTCTCCCCACCTGGAGGGACAGGAAGATACTGGTTAAAAGTGGGTCATCTCTCATGGTATGCCGTCGCACAGGATTAAATGGAAAATTGAATTTTTTGCAGTTTTTATTTTTAGTTTTTTTACAGGCGTTCACCTGATTATGTGACATTTTTATAGAGCCGATCGTTACAGACGCAGTGATACCAAATATGTCTGATTTTTTTTCTTTCTTTTTTTTTATACTCGATTTTATGGTGAAGGGTCTTTTTTTATTTATTTTTTATTAAAACTTACATTTTTTGTATTTTTGTATTGCACTGTATTGAACTGTCAGCATAAGACGCTGACAGTTGCCTAGGAGCTGGATCTCCTGGGCTTCTGTGGCTGGCAGGCTCTGATGCCCCTGTGAGGCATCGCAGCTGCCATAGCAACCGTCTGTCACCTCAGAGCAAGGGGCCAATGGAGTCAAAGGGGGCCCCCTTCTTCTGTAAAGCACCCATGTGCCGTGGTCAGCGTTGACCGCAGCATGTGAAAAGGTTAATACATCAACATCACCACATACAGCGATGCCGGCGGATGCAGCAGGGGCTGTCAGTACATGATTATGTGGGAAGGGGTTAATTAAACTAACTTCAGTTGGATACTCACCTTCTGCCCCACTGCTGCTTTCTCGCCCCAGAGTCCAGTCACGTGACTGTACTCCACAGGATTTCCCTTCTTCCTGCAACGTCCCTTCTTCTGTCTTTTTGGCACCTGCAGTCGACAGAATGTCATTGACTACTGTTTGGAAGACTTTGGTGACGAGGTTGGCTTGTATTCCAAACGCATGCTCAGTAATATTTATATCTATATATACAGTACAGACCAAAAGTTTGGACACACCTTCTCATTCAAAGAGTTTTCTTTATTTTCATGACTATGAAGGCATCAAAACTATGAATTAACACATATGGAATTATATACATAACAAACAAGTGTGAAACAACTGAAAATATGTCATATTCTAGGTTCTTCAAAGTAGCCACCTTTTGCTTTGATTACTGCTTTGCACACTCTTGGCATTCTCTTGATGAGCTTCAAGAGGTAGTCACCTGAAATGGTCTTCCAACAGTCTTGAAGGAGTTCCCAGAGATGCTTAGCACTTGTTGGCCCTTTTGCCTTCACTCTGCGGTCCAGCTCACCCCAAACCATCTCGATTGGGTTCAGGTCCGGTGACTGTGGAGGCCAGGTCACCTGGCGCAGCACCCCATCACTCTCCTTCATGGTTAAATAGCCCTTACTTTCAAAGTTTTCCCAATTTTTCAGCTGACTGACTGACCTTCATTTCTTAAAGTAATGATGGCCACTCGTTTTTCTTTACTTAGCTGCTTTTTTCTTGCCATAATACAAATTCTAACAGTCTATTCAGTAGGACTATGAGCTGTGTATCCACCTGACTTCTCCTCAATGCAACTGATGGTCCCAACCCCATTTATAAGGCAAGAAATCCCACTTATTAAACCTGACAGGGCACACCTGTGAAGTGAAAACAATTTCAGGGGACTACCTCTTGAAGCTCATCAAGAGAATGCGAAGAGTGTGCAAAGCAGTAATCAAAGCAAAAGGTGGCTACTTTGAAGAACCTAGAATATGACATATTTTCAGTTGTTTCACACTTGTTTGTTATGTATATAATTCCACATGTGTTAATTCATAGTTTTGATGCCATCAGTGTGAATCTACAATTTTCATAGTCATGAAAATAAAGAAAACTCTTTGAATGAGAAGGAAGTGCTGGATGTAAACAGTCCTGCCAAGATTCCCAGACAGGTGGAAAGAAAGCACAGACATGAAAAACAGGTACTGGGGGCATAAATATGATTTTTGGAACCAGACATCTCCTTTAACCCTTTGCTGACATAGCGATTTTCTGTTTTTTGCGTTTGCATTTTTTGCTCCCTGCCTTCCCAGAGCCATAACTTTTCAATTTCGGTTCACATAGCCATATGAGGGCCATTTCTGTGGGACAAGTTGTACTTTATGGAAGGTATTAATATGGGGGTTAATCAGAAAATATCAATACTCATCTCATGAACCCCATGCTGCTCCTCTACCTTTGCTTGTCTCCCAAAACCTCCTGGTCCAGTGATGAGGTTCTAGCGCACAAGAGCATGTCACCACTGCAGCCAATCACTGGCTGTAGCAGTTCACAATTGCAGCCAGTGACTGCCACCAGAAAACCATGGTGCAGGTGCAAGAGGGCTCTCTTCAGGCACTGTCAATCCAGGGGAAGGGAAGAGTGGCACTAACTGCATGGTGTTGACAAACTAGGGATCTGAGGGCTGTGGACGGTCCCTTGGTGCTCCAAGAAGGTGATTTGTGTATTAATAAAAACGGACTTTTCTCAACTATTGAAAATTCTAATAAAAAAAATTATTTTGTTCTAAAAACTGGCTTTTCTCAAGGACGGGGCAATGTAGAGGTATGAATAAGCATGATCAACCCTACCAGGCAGAATGCCTGGTTTAATAGCGTTGATCATGCTGACAAATATATAGGGGTTATCATATCTGGACAACCCCCTCTCCAAATGAATGAGCCACTGGTCACCACTGGTCCAGCAGCTGAAACCCCTACTATACGATGCACCACTCTCTACAGTTTTCCACTCTGGCTGATAAAGTCTGATCTTGAGCAATGGAATACCCTTTATGAAGTATATATGCCCTTCCATGTCATAAGGATAAAGGTTGTCCAGATGAAAAATTAAGTTTTTGCTTAGAGTGGAGACACCTAGCCCCTGTATTTTACTTCAAACTTTCCTCTTGGCTCGATATATTTCAAAACGAGTGGCACAAGATTATCAATTTGAAAAAGAAAACATTTTTCGTTACTCTATTGGACGTTGTTAGCGATGCAAAACTTTTTTTTTTTTCAAAGCTGGTAACTTAGGGTTACTCGTCTTGAGATATCTCCAGCAAAAAGTAAAGATAAGGAAAGGCACATCTATACCTGTTCCGTGTTTAGATTTTGTGCAGCAGTTAGTTATTATGATCCACCTGGTAAACTTTACAAGTATTAACTTTTCTCAATATAATAATATTATATATTTTATTGAGCTGAACTGTATAACTGACTGAAATGGACAGATTTTTATATGTAGAAGGTATTTTATATCTGTCCATTTTAGTCATAACTGATGTCTTCTGTAAGGATCAAGGCACTATATAATGATATAAATTCACATAGAGGTTTTCATTTACTAATATTTCTTTCATACATAATTAGCTAGAAAAGGAGTTGAATTATGAAAAGCTGAAAGCCTGGACCAACCCTGACATGATGGACAAAACTGAAGTGGAACTTGAGCTTCCGCGCATTCTTCTTGAAGAGAACTATGATCTGAAATCGTACCTCACCGAGATGGGATTAGGTGACCTTTTCAATGCAGATAAAGCTGATCTCACAGGGATATCAAAAAAAGGCAACATATATATCTCAAAGATAGTTCACAAAGCATTTGTTAAAATTAATGAAGAAGGAACAGAGGCTACTGCAGCTACCGCTGCCGTTGTGACGATCAGAAGTCGCCCTGTAGCAGAGAAATATCAATTTGACCACCCGTTTGTGTTCTTTATAAGAGATAACAAATCAGGTGCCATAATTTTTTTGGGAAAATATTCTTTCCCGTAGAGTACTGAAAGAAAAAATCACAAAAACAGAATATATAGCTTGCAATTTCAATATAGCACCATAATCTGCTTTCAAAACAGTATCATTTATTACAAGGATATAAATATTAACTAATACTGACTGTATCATAGCTTAACATGATTTGGCCGAATGCACAAGGCCGTGTTCCGCGGCCGAGAGCGGTCCGTAGTAACCCGGCCGGGATTCCTGTTGACAGCAGGAGTGCACGGCGTCATTGGTTGCTATGACGCCGTGCGCTTCATGTCGCTGCTGCACTACAGTAATACACTCGTATGATCTATACGAGTGTATTACTGGCTGAACACATCACTGTAAGCTAATTGTATGTACTTCGCCATGCAAGACTACCACTGACCAGCAAATTATAAAAACATAACCTTTATTAGTCCACATTAAGATTACCGGTACTTACCAACTAATAATCCATTGGATCAGAACAAATTATAGGTGTGGGTTCCAGAGCTGGCACCGCTGAGAAAAATGATGTTTTAATATAAGGGAATGAGCCTATAGGAGCAAAGCAGGTACGCCAGTTTTTTTTGTGCAAAATGCGCCCAAAAGAAATGGCACATTTTCAACAGTAAATCTGCCCCTGTGTCTCCATGGAAATTACTGCTCGTTAACTAATAGGCTTTAGCAGAATCCTTTTAAAAGATAACAGGTTATCTCAGAAACAACATACAGAAGGAGCAATTGTAAACCTCATGGTGCATTATTACATCACAAATGTCAATCAAAAGTCAATCAAAAGTTTATTGCTAGTGTTTACTTAAATCATTAAAGGCTATGTACACTTTTGGGCGCAATTTTTTTAATTACTATTGCATTGTACTCATTTTGAGCTAAAAATCATTTTTTTATTGGTCTTTATTAAAAATTTGGAGCCCTTTTCTCTGTCTAGTAGCCTGCTGTCTGTTTTCACTCTGTTCCGTCAGGCAGCTCAGTTGACGGCTCCTTATCTCTGGTCTCCTAAACACTCATTATAACTCAGTGTTTATGACCTTTTAGTTATTTAGACATAAGGGTTATTAGATGACCGGCAGAAAGTGAAAGTAGGATTCACACAGCTAAACAAACAGTTAACCCTTTGTGACAGAACGGCTGAATATTTATAATAAAGACCAATTGAAAAAAAAACTATTTTAGCAAATAATGAGTGAAATGCAATTGTTAAAAAAAAATAAAAAAATCACCCAAAGGTGTACATAGCCTTTAAGAATCAGGATGAAGGTTGTGATATCTGTAGATGAGGTTAATATACTGTAACTCCAGACAAAAGCACATTGTTCAGGTTTATGCACAAATAATCACTTTTGTAATTACAATTAAGAACATTATTGAGGCTCATAACAAACCTAACTCCTTGCAATGTGCTTGTAGTAATCCATCTGGTCTTTATTGCTTATGTTCAATTACATCTATACCTGCATAGTAAATAGGTCAGTAATGCAATGTCTACTGTATTCCTGTGCGGTAACTGATAAGCCTGCAGAACAGGAAACATTATATTTTAATCAAAGGCTTTCTTCTATAGATTAGCATAAATGCATATTGTACTGTATTATCAAAGTATTGGAAAGCTGGGCTTCTGTTTTATGATTTGCAGCTTCTACCATCTATTTTTTTTAGGAAAACTGCCGTAAAAATAGATCTTGCCATGTTTTATATACTATTGTTTTTTCAATAAAACTTAAGAATAACAGTGTCTGTTTTCTCTGTATCCCGATATAGCATTTAGCTGGTTTATTTGTGCAATTAGTGTAAATGGTCAATCTATATGCAAAAGAGATGTTAACTACAGTAAAATATATATAGATGTTTATACCTGTTCTGCTCAGAAGGGTTATTTTTGTAGCATCCAAAATAGAGGTACAGTATTTGATGGGGTTGCATTCTATAATAGGGGCTGTAGTGATTCATTTACACTACTAGCCATTTAATGTAAACATATTATATAGTATATAGCGGAGTATGTATTGCTGAACACAAAGCCGCAACATTTCAAGTTATAGAGGCAGTACTTAGTCACATCATGTGGTCTGCTCTATAAGGCTGAGTTCACAAGTGACTGAAAATCCAGCTGAAAAATCCACTGCACAACAAAACCACATTTATTACATGCAGTTGTTTGCCATGGAAAATCCAGCAGATTTCACCCTCTCCGTTTCAGTAATTCAATTAAAAAGGTTAAACTCATATTATATAGATTCGTTACACACAGAGAGTGATCTATTCCAAGCTTTTATTTCTTTTAATGCTGATAATTAAGGCTTATAGCTAATGGAAACCCTAAATTCTGTATCTCAGAAAATTAGAATACTGTGAAAAAGTTCAATATTGTAGACTCATGGTGCAACGCTCTAATCAGGTAGTCAACACAAAACACCTAAAAAAGTTTCCTAAGCCTTTAAATTGACCCTCAGTCTGATTCAGTAGACTACACATTCATGGGGAAGACTGCAGACTTGACAGTTGTCCAGATGACAGTCATTGACACCCTCCACAAGTACGGTAAGCCACAAAAGGTCATTGCTAAAGAAGCTGTTCACAGTGTGCTGTATCCAAGCATATTAATGGAAAGCTGAGTGGATGGAAAAAGTGTGGTAGAAAAAGGTGCACAAGCAACAGTGATAACTGTAGCCTTGAAAGGATTGTCATTCAAGAATTTGGGAGAGATTCACAAGTAATGGACTGTGGCTGGAGTTGGTGCTTCAAAAGCCACCACACACAGACGTATCCAGGACATGGTTACAACTGTCGCATTCCTTGTGTCAAGCCACTGAGAGACAAATTCAGAAGCGTCTTACCTGGGCTAAGTAGAAAAAGAACTGTTGCTCAGTGGTCCAAAGTCCTCTGTTTTCATTCATTCATTGGAAATCAAGGTCCCATAGACTGGAGGAAGAGTGGAGAAGCACACAATCCAAGTTGTTTGAAGTCCGTTGTGAAGTGTCTTTCCACATGGGGTCCAGGTATCTGCTTGTCGGCCTGTTTGGGCAGCTCTACCTGAGACTTCCATATGTCGTTCTGCATGGGGTCCAGGCAGCTGCTTGTGTGCCGATTCACATTTGTCCTGTCTGTACTGTGCAGTTTGTTCCTGTTCCAGTTTGTGTGCTGGGTTTCCAGTCCTCGTTTGTGTGGACTGCTGGTGCTTGCACCAGCAGTCTCTGCAGGTAAGTGGCCAAGTACACCGGGACCATCATGAAGGTGAAGCCAGTGAGCCTCGGCTAAGTTCACCCCACCATCTGGGGCTCTGTGAAGAATGGGGCTCACTGAGGCTGCCCTCTAGGTTTGGCCCCAAGTAAACTGGTGCACTTGGTCCAGTGGTATTTCCTGGCACTGGTCCCTTACCTGCTTATCCAGTTTCCGGCTTTGTCTTGATCTCTGTATTAAAGTATTCAGTTGTGTTAACTGTCATGTCTTTGTCTCTTCTTGCTTTGATGTGTTTGAGAAGTTCTAGCAGTCGGGTGGTTCCTCGCTAGAACATGACACATAAACAACAAAATCAATTCGACAGGAATTATAGTCATTCACTTTGTGTGTTATCGAGCCAACCGGAATACTCTTCCCCACTCGCATATAACAGCAGTAATTATATGAACCGCATCTATGATTGCCACATGGGATAAATTTACGTAACCAGTTGTCATATTTGCGTCCTTCAAACTATCCTTGCACCAGTATATCTCTACGGCTCTTTTGCAAAATGCTATAATTGAAGGTTTCTTTGCACATTCTACCAGGTCACGTTCACCCTCAATCATATGCCAGTTCTAATGGCACGCTTAATATACTCTGACATAGGGCTATATTTAAATGAGAAAATAAACCTATCCTGTTTCTTTCTGTCGGCTCTCTTGGTTAATAACTGTCTATGATCCTGGTTCATGGCTCTAGAGAAGGCCTGAGAGATGACCTCTTCACTATATCCCCTATCACGCAGTCTATGGATTAACCACATTGTAAATGTATTTTTCTTCCCACAGAGTTAAAACATGTTTTCAAAAGTTGGTGCCACCGGCGTGCCTATTGCAGTACCAGTGCACTGGGCATACCAGTGGCCACTAAATCTAAATACATTGTGTGTCAATACCAAAGCCAACGCCTCGCAGATAAACTTAGAACATATGGCACTTTTTCCTGCTCTCTCCATAAATGCCTCAACTGCATATATGGCATCCCGATGTCGGATAAGTGTGCACAGGCTGATCACATCAATAGTGGCCAGCCTGCAGTCATCATCCCATTCTAAACCATGAGATTCTGCAAGAGTGCTTTAGAATCTTTTAAGTATGAAGAAATACTTTTCAAGAGAGGGCATAAAAAACAAGATAGCTTGACAGAGGCTCGAGAACAGCTTAGATGGATGTAACGGGAACAATTTCTCTGCTAACTTCTGTGAAATCACATTGGATTCAAAGTCCTGTCTTAAAAAAGGAACGTAATTTTGTTTGTATAGCTACTGTGGGATCTCCATCTAACTTCTCATAAGTGACCTGATAGTTGCTGCATAGCCTCCTTCTCATAATAAGTTCGATGCCACTGCATTCCCACCCTTGTCCGCCAGTTTAACTACCACTTGATCTTGACTCTTTAACCATTTCAATGCCCTATATTCTCCCGGGGTCAAACTACACTAATTAGAGGGATAAATCAAAGCCTGGATATCTCTCTCCATTGCACAAGAAAAATTGTACATGGCACAGCTGGGGGACAAGGGCGGGAAGTAGGTTGAACGAACACCTCCCTTAAAGGGGATGTCCCATGAAAAATATTCTGTTTTTTTAAACCAGCACCTGGATCTGGATATTTTTGTAATTGCATGTAATTAAAAATGTTTTATAGCCACTGAGTTATTCAAGAAAATGCATCTGTATAGCGCCACCTGTTGTTAGTTTTTTTCTTATTTCTTTGCCCTGCTCACTGAGAAGGCCGCACATGCTCTGTTTCAACTGCCTTCTGAGCTGTGATAGGGGGTGTGTCTCAACTCTGCCTGAGCTAAAGCAGATAATACACTTCCCTTGAGTTGTCAGCTGGATATAAATCTAGCAGAGCAATAAATGGAGAAATCTCTGGATCTATGTGAAGTACAGGGCTGGTTCTAGCTGTGTTAGAAAGAATCTGTCATGTACTATATGTCTGATTTTCAATATTTACATTACTCATGGGATAATCCCTTTAAATGGTTCCAACGTTTCAGTGGGGCCCTCCTCATTACCCTCACTAAGCAAATCATACAGGTCATTAAGACCTTGACCGTCTTCCTGGTTGAAATTGGATCCCTGGGTAAATCCTAGGGGTCCAATATCAGCCTGAATCTGATCTTCCCCTATCTAAACAACCACATTTTTTGTTGTTGTTGTTGTTTACCCTTCATTTCCTTATACAGATTCATTTTACGAATCGATTTACTCAAATCAATAAGGAAATCAGTCTCATCAAATTTCTCAGGAATGCAGTAATTTAAACCTTTAGGCCTCTTTCACACGAGCGTGACGGATTAGGTCCGGATGCGTTCAGGGTGCGTTCAGTGAAACTCGCACTATTTAGCAAGCAAGTTCAGTCCGTTTTGTCTGCGATTGCGTTCAGTTGTTCAGTTTTTTTCAGCGCTGGTGCACTGCGTTTTGATGCGTTTTTCACAAGCGTGATAAAAAACTCTTAGCAACCATCAGTGAAAAACGCATCGCACCCGCACTTGCTTGCGGATGCAATGCATTTTTCACGCAGCCCTATTCACTTCTATGGGGCCAGGGCTGCGTGAAAAACGCTGAATATAGAACATGCTGCGATTTTCACACGCAGAACTGATGCGTGAAAAACAACGCTCATGTACACAGACCCATTGAAATGAATGGGTCAGGATTCACTGCGGGTGCTATGCGTTCATGTCACGCATTGCACCCGCGCGGAAAACTCGCTCGTGTGAAAGGGTCCTTAGACAGTAGTGATATGCAATCATTGGATAATTCAACCCCAGAAATATTTACTACATTCAAAGCCCCTGTAGCAACCAGAGGAACAGGTACTCCTTCCAGTTCCAAGAGATCTGCTTCCTCTCTCTTTTTTTTGTGTGAAATATAGTGCCACATGCTCTGTGCCCTCTGTTTATAGTGTCTTATGCCCTGTGCCGTTTGTTTATAGAGCCACACACTCTGCTTATAGTGTCATATGCTCTGTGCCCTCTGTTTATAGTGCCACATGCTCTGTGCCCTCTCTATATAGTGCCATGTCTCTGTGCCCTTTGTTTATAGTGCCACATGCTCTGTGCCCTCTGTATATAGTGCCACATGCTCTGTGCCCTCTGTATATAGTGCCACATGCCTTGTGCCCAATGTTTATAGTGCAACACTGTGCACTGTTTATATGCCATATGCTCTGTGGCCTCTGTATATAGTGCCACATGCTCTGTACTCTCTGTATATAGTGCCACATGCTCTGTACACAGTGCCACATGCCCTCTGTATATAGTGCCACATGCATTGTGCCCTGTTTATATTTCCATATGCTCTGTACATTATCTATAGTGCCACATGCTCTGTGCCCTCTGTCTATAGTGCCACATGCTCTGTGCCCTATGTTTATTATTATTATTTATTATTAAAGCGCCATTCATTCCATAGCGCTGTACATATGACAAGGGGTGCACATACATAATACAGACAATTGCACTAGGCATAAACAAGACAAGTTACAAACTGGTACAGAAGGAGAGAGGGCCCTGCCCGTGAGGGCTTACAATCTACATGGTATGGGAGAAGGACACAGTAGGTGAGTGTGAAGTTGGTCATGGCGGTATAGAGGCAGCAGGGTAACTGGTTGTAGGCTTGTCTGAAGAGGTGGGTTTTCAGGTTTCTTTTGAAGGTTTCCACTATAGGTGAGAGTCTGATATGTTGGGGTAGTGGCTTCCAGAGTGTGGGGGATGCACGGGAGAAATCTTGGAGGCGATTGTGGGAAGAGGTGATAAGAGGAGAGGAGAGAAGGAGGTCTTGTGAGGATTGGAGATTGCGTGTGGGGATGTATCGGGAAAGTAGCTCAGACATGTAGGGAGAGGACAGGTTGTGGACAACCTTGTATGTATTTTTGTATTTTGAACTGAATTCGCTGGGCAATGGGGAGCCAGTGAAGGGATTGGCAGAGGAGAAACACGGTGAGAGGTGGATTAGTCGGGGAACAGAGTTGAGGATAGGTTGGAGGGGTCCGAGAGTGGTAGATGGAAGGCCACAGAGGAGGATGTTGCAGTAGTCTAGGCGGGAGATGATGAGGGTATGTACAAGCATTTTGGCAGAAAGATCGGATGAGGGAGTTGGAGGCGGCAGGTGGTGGAAAGGGCTTGGATGTGCGGTCGGTTTTTTCCCACACAGGTTCTTGCTGATGCTTTTCTGCACTTTCTCTATAAAGATAATGATGCTGAGAAAAACATAGCTTGCAAAAATATATGCCCAATAAGCCACAAAAAAAGGGCAAAGAAACAAAGGCAGACAAAATTAATTAAATTAAATAAATAAGCATGTTCTTTATCTGGAGTTTTTAGCGCCCATTAACACGCCGAATTTGGATGCTGTCAAAATCTGCCATGTATGCTGCAGCAGAAACCACGGCTGTTCACTTCAAATGGCTTAACTCCACTGAATGGATGCAGCTTCAAGAGGTGGCTGTCTGCATACTGCACTGAAAAGGGACATGTCCCATTTTGGTGTGGTCTCACTTTTAAACCACCGGGCCGTGAGCTGCACGCTTACACTGCTTGAATTTCAGCACAGTGTCCATGCCAAAATCCTCGGGGGAAAATTCGCCGTGTGAACAGCCCCTAATGGTAGTAAAAAAAAATATAAAAAAGGGCCAGACAAAATCTATGTGTGTCAGGACCCTGAAGGGGTTCATGCAAAACTTTTTTCTCAAGTTAAAATGAGGAACATTTAGGCTGGGTTCACAGGTCACTGATTAGCTGAGGAGTTGCTGTCATGGATTTCTGTGCAGCGAATCTGCAGCATTGTGTAGTACCAGCAAAGTGAATGAGCTTTCAGCAATTCTCAGTCACACATGGCAGAAAAAATCTGCAGCAGAAACTGACATGGGGTGCAGATTTTAGTTTTTTCTTTCTTTCTTATTAAAACAGTGGAGTTATATCACATATATTATACATGTGGTTACTCAATTAAACCCCCTGCCAGATAGAAACCAACTCATAAACATAACCCCATGATCCCACTGGTGGAGTGAGGTAGAAAAAATAAATAAAATTATAATTATATATATATATATATATATATATATATATATATATATATATACACACACACACACACACACTGCTCCAAAAAATAAAGGGAACACAAAAATAACACATCCTAGATCTGAATTAATTAAATATTCTTCTGAAATACTTTGTTCTTTACATAGTTGAATGTGCTGACAACAAAATCACACAAAAATAAAAAAATGGAAATCAAATTTTTTAACCCATGGAGGTCTGGATTTGGAGTCACACTCAAAATTAAAGTGGAAAAAAACACTACAGGCTGATCCAACTTTGATGTAATGTCCTTAAAACAAGTCAAAATGAGGCTCAGTAGTGTGTGTGGCCTCCACGTGCCTGTATGACCTCCCTACAACGCCTGTGCATGCTCCCGATGAGGTGGCGGACGGTCTCCTGAGGGATCTCCTCCCAGACTTGGATTAAAGCATCTGCCAACTCCTGGACAGTCTGTGGTGCCACGTGACGTTGGTGGATAGAGCGAGACATGATGTCCCAGATGTGCTCAATTGGATTCAGGTCTAGGGAACGGACGGGCCAGTCCATAGCATCAATGCCTTCGTCTTGCAGGAACTGCTGACACACTCCAGCCACATAAGGTCTAGCATTGTCTTGCATTAGGAGGAACCCAGGGCCAACCGCACCAGCATATGGTCTCACAAGGGGTCTGAGGATCTCATCTCGGTACCTAATGGCAGTCAGGCTACCTCTGGCGAGCACATGGAGGGCTGTGCAGCCCTCCAAAGAAATGCTACCCCACACCATTACTGACCCAATGCCAAACCGGTCATGCTGGAGGATGTTGCAGGCAGCAGAACGTTCTCCACAGCGTCTCCAGACTCTGTCACATGTGCTCAGTGTGAACCTGCTTTCATCTGTGAAGAGCACAGGGCGCCAGTGGCGAATTTGCCAATCTTGGTGTTCTCTGGCAAATGCCAAACGTCCTGCACGGTGTTGGGCTGTAAGCACAACCCCCACCTGTGGACGTCGGGCCCTCATATCACCCTCATGGAGTCTGTTTCTGACTGTTTGAGCAGACACATGCACATTTGTGGCCTGCTGGAGGTCATTTTGCAGGGCTCTGGCAGTGCTCCTCCTGTTCCTCCTTGCACAAAGGCGGAGGTAGCGGTCCTGCTGCTGGGTTGTTGCCCTCCTACGGCCTCCTCCACGTCTCCTGATGTACTGGCCTGTCTCCTGGTAGCGCCTCCATGCTCTGGACACTACGCTGACAGACACAGCAAACCTTCTTGCCACAGCTCGCATTGATGTGCCATCCTGCACTACCTGAGCCACTTGTGTGGGTTGTAGACTCCGTCTCATGCTACCACTAGAGTGAAAGCACCGCCAGCATTCAAAAGTGACCAAAACATCAGCCAGGAAGCATAGGAACTGAGAAGTGGTCTGTGGTCACCACCTGCAGAACCACTCCTTTATTGGGGGTGTCTTGCTAATTGCCTATAATTTCCACCTGTTGTCTATCCCATTTGCACAACAGCATGTGAAATTGATTGTCACTCAGTGTTGCTTCCTAAGTGGACAGTTTGATTTCACAGAAGTGTGATTGACTTGGAGTTACATTGTGTCGTTTAAGTGTTCCCTTTATTTTTTTTGAGCAGTGTATATATATATATATATATATATATATATATATATACACACACATACATACACACACACATACACAACACACACTTCAACCATACAATCTACCATAAAGACCATATTTTGGACCATTCTTCAGACTTATTTTGAGAGGTATATCTAATCTTTTCATAGGCCTTCACTTTATTAACCAGATTGACCCAGTTATTAATGTCAGGGGGAGCTCTTGCCATCCACCCACGTGCTATAATCACTCTGGCCAACATAAACATCGTGGAAATGAGTTTAAACTTATCAGCTGAACCCTGATCTTTCACAATATTCCCTAACATGGCCACTTGAGCATTAAAAGGCAGCTGTACCCCAATCCTACTTTTAACAATTCCATATATACATTGCCAAAATACCTGAACATATCTGCAGTACCAGCAAAGATGCATGAAGTCGGCAAACTCATGGTCCCCCCTAGGGCATCAGTATCTGATCGGTGGGGATCTGACATATGGGACCTGCGCCTTTCAGCTGCTGGAGAAGGCATGGAATGGAGATATGGATGTGGATAGCACACTGTGTGCTGTCTGCATCTTTTGTGGCTCCAATTAAGTGAATGGGTCTGCATCTGACCTGCAAAAAATGCAGATCGGATGCATACAAAAAATGTGTTCATTTGCATGAGCTCTGAGGGCACATCCTGTGTGGACGAAATGGGACAGAGCGAAACG
The DNA here is from genome assembly GCF_905171765.1 of Bufo bufo. Lineage (NCBI taxonomy): Eukaryota > Metazoa > Chordata > Amphibia > Anura > Bufonidae > Bufo > Bufo bufo. The sequence goes on from NC_053393.1 coordinate 364,275,899, forward strand.
TGTCAAGTGCAGGTTCCTGACCATCGGAAAGAGGAGCACAAATAGGGTTAAAATAGTATTAGTCAGGCACTCACCAACTGGCACGACACAGGTATATATAAAAAATTGCGTTTATTAGTATCAGTACGAACAGTATAAAAAAAACGGAATTAGACTTACCGGTAATTCAGTTTCCACGAATCCACCATGACGGCACACATGAGAGATTGACCCCTGACCTCTGTAGGGGCAGGAACAGAGAAAGGTTAAATTGACCCCTCCCACCACCATACACCAGTGAGTTCCAGATTACAGTGCTCCGACCCACTGTAAGTGTAACATGCATTTATTTTATTTTTTTGTATATGCTCATACCGATATATTTTTCTATATATTTTTTTTCTTTTTGGTGGGATATTGTGCTGTCATGGTGGATTCATGGAAACTGAATTACCGGTAAGTCTAATTCCGGTTTTCCATTTCACCACCATGACGGCACACATGAGAGACCTACCAGATTACAAACATTAAGGGGGGGGGGGCTATGGCTTGTAAAACTTTCCTCCCGAAAGATCTGAGGATCTGGATAAGTCCAATCTATACAGGGAGTGCAGAATTATTAGGCAAGTTGTATTTTTGAGGATTAATTTTATTATTGAACAACAACCATGTTCTCAATGAACCCAAAAAACTCATTAATATCAAAGCTGAATATTTTTGGAAGTAGTTTTTAGTTTGTTTTTAGTTTTAGCTATTTTAGGGGGATATCTGTGTGTGCAGGTGACTATTACTGTGCATAATTATTAGGCAACTTAACAAAAAACAAATATATACCCATTTCAATTATTTATTTTACCAGTGAAACTAATATAACATCTCAACATTCACAAATATACATTTCTGACATTCAAAAACAAAACAAAAACAAATCAGTGACCAATATAGCCACCTTTCTTTGCAAGGACACTCAAAAGCCTGCCATCCATGGATTCTGTCAGTGTTTTGATCTGTTCACCATCAACATTGCGTGCAGCAGCAACCACAGCCTCCCAGACACTGTTCAGAGAGGTGTACTGTTTTCCCTCCTTGTAAATCTCACATTTGATGATGGACCACAGGTTCTCAATGGGGTTCAGATCAGGTGAACAAGGAGGCCATGTCATTAGATTTTCTTCTTTTATACCCTTTCTTGCCAGCCACGCTGTGGAGTACTTGGACGCGTGTGATGGAGCATTGTCCTGCATGAAAATCATGTTTTTCTTGAAGGATGCAGACTTCTTCCTGTACCACTGCTTGAAGAAGGTGTCTTCCAGAAACTGGCAGTAGGACTGGGAGTTGAGCTTGACTCCATCCTCAACCCGAAAAGGCCCCACAAGCTCATCTTTGATGATACCAGCCCAAACCAGTACTCCACCTCCACCTTGCTGGCGTCTGAGTCGGACTGGAGCTCTCTGCCCTTTACCAATCCAGCCACGGGCCCATCCATCTGGCCCATCAAGACTCACTCTCATTTCATCAGTCCATAAAACCTTAGAAAAATCAGTCTTGAGATATTTCTTGGCCCAGTCTTGACGTTTCAGCTTGTGTGTCTTGTTCAGTGGTGGTCGTCTTTCAGCCTTTCTTACCTTGGCCATGTCTCTGAGTATTGCACACCTTGTGCTTTTGGGCACTCCAGTGATGTTGCAGCTCTGAAATATGGCCAAACTGGTGGCAAGTGGCATCTTGGCAGCTGCACGCTTGACTTTTCTCAGTTCATGGGCAGTTATTTTGCGCCTTGGTTTTTCCACACGCTTCTTGCGACCCTGTTGACTATTTTGAATGAAACGCTTGATTGTTCGATGATCACGCTTCAGAAGCTTTGCAATTTTAAGAGTGCTGCATCCCTCTGCAAGATATCTCACTATTTTTGACTTTTCTGAGCCTGTCAAGTCCTTCTTTTGACCCATTTTGCCAAAGGAAAGGAAGTTGCCTAATAATTATGCACACCTAATATAGGGTGTTGATGTCATTAGACCACACCCCTTCTCATTACAGAAATGCACATCACCTAATATGCTTAATTGGTAGTAGGCTTTCGAGCCTATACAGCTTGGAGTAAGACAACATGCATAAAGAGGATGATGTGGTCAAAATACTCATTTGCCTAATAATTCTGCACGCAGTGTAGTGTCTTACAAAAGTATTCATACTAGACCATGTGGCTGCTCTGCATATTTTTTCCAAAGAAGCCCCTGCTCTTTCTGCATATGATGAAGAAATTGCCCTGGTAGAATGGGCTTTAACTCCTATGGGGCAACTAATACCCTGAATATTGTAACAATCGGAAATCGTCAGTCTGATCATTCTAGCAATGGTTGCCTTTGATACTGCTTTGCCCTTATTTTTTTCCCTGGAATTGGATAAATGATCCACTTGGCGTAAATCCTTGGTGTTTTCCAGGTATTTGAGGACCGTTCTTCTGACATCCAGGCAGTGGAATTGCTTCTCCCCAGGATTTTTGGGGTTTATGCAGAAGGAAGATAATATTATTTCTTGGTTTCTATGGAAATCGGTTACTACCTTGGGTAAAAACCCTGGATCTAATTTGAGGGTTATCCTGTCTTCTTGTATAGTGAGGTATGGTTCACGAATTGAAAGGGCCTGGATATCGCTTAACCTCTTAGCTGATGATATGGCTATCAGGAAAGCTGCTTTCTGTGAAAGGTTCTTTAAAAAGATGTCTTCTAAAGGTTTAAATGGAGCCCCTGTCAGTCCTTTAAGAACCGTATTTAAGTCCCAGGAAGGCATCCAGGGTCTAATTGAAGGTCTTCGTCTAGATGCAGATTTAATAAAATCTCCTGATCCATCTATGACTGGCCAGTTCAATGTCAAAGGCATTTAGGGCTGAAATCTAAACCTTCAGGGTAGATGGTCTGAGGCCCAGTTCTAGACCCTTTTGAAGAAAGTCTAGGATCTTCTGAATATTGGGCTCTGAGTGGTTAGGTGTGTCCTCTCCACTCCAGATACAGAATTTTTTCCATATTTTGAGGTAAATGGCACCGGTAACTTTTTTTCTACTTGCCTTGAGAGTAGATATTACCTTCTCAGAAGGCCTTTGCGTCTAATAGTCCATTCACACGTCCGTTGTTTCTTTCCTGATCTGTTCCGTTTTTTGCGGAACAGATCTGGACCAGTTCTGTACCCATTCATTTTCAATGGGTCCTGAAAAAAAATCGGACAGCTCAATGTCTGATTTTTTTTCAGGACCCATTGAAAATGAATGGGTACAGAACTGGTCCAGATCTGTTCCGCAAAAAACGGAACAGATCAGGAAAGAAACAACAGACGTGTGAATAGACCCTTAGGATGTCGGATTCAGGATCCATGCTGTTAGTTTGAAGAGTTCCGGATGTGGAAGTGAAATCGGGCCCTGGACCAAGGTATCCTTCCTGAGTGGAAGAGTTAAAGGTTCCTGTGGAGATAGTTTCATTAGTATGGGGAACCAACTTCTCTTGGGCCAGAATGGGGTTATTAAGATTAGTTTTGCCGACTCTTGCATGGCTTTCTGTAGAACCCGGGGTATTAGCTGGAATGGGGGAAAGGCATAAGTGAGGTTCCAATTCCAGTTTTGGGAAAACGCATCTATTGCCCAAGGATTGTCCCTTGGGTTCAGGGAGCAAAATAATGGGACTTTTGTGTTTAGTTTGGATGCAAATAGGTCTATCGATGGGAGACCCCACTTTTCTACCAACAGGTTGAATATCTCGCTGTTTAAAGGGGTTTTCCCACTTTGCTAAATCAGCCTCACCTGCAGTCACTCTGCTGGTAACTTCCTGCTTTTCTGCAGATAAGGCTGGGCGGGCTTAGGCAGCTAGAGTGAAGGCCGGCCACGCCTCTTTATGACATCACACTGAGAGCTGATTCCTGCGTGCTAGTTCATGTGAAGACTATGACTCATCAGGCTCACTGGCTCCCGGCAGTGTCTGTGAAGCTTATCTCTCCGGGTGTGGATTGCTATCACTCAGCAAGCAATGCTAAATGATCTTAGAGAGTTGCATTTTGATGTCCTGAATACTATTGCAGCACGCCAGACCTGCAGGGTATAGCGACAGTGAGGTCACGGTATGGGCAATCGAGGGTTACTCACTTTTCTGAGGAGAACCCTGGGCAGGCATGCGGCAGTGAATGAGAGGCCGACACTAATTCCTCTGGGGCACACTCTGTAGATAGGGACCAGGCCTGATGGTATGTGAGGTGCCCTGGGTGTTGTAGGTGTTTTGAGTGCCTTAGGTAAGGTCCCTTTAAGGTTCGTGACGCCAGTGCCTGTGACGGTGGCACACCGATTTGTAGGAGTAGTAAATGAGTACACGGTTGGTGAACTAAACGTTGCTTTACTTGGTGGAAAAACAGTCCAACTTTGTACACGTAGTTACAGTAAATAGTAATGCAGTCCCTTGAACAATACTCCACAAGCAGGTTGACTTTCAATAGTGGCAGGTATTAATCATGCAAGATACTTGGAGGGTAAACAGTTAATGCTTTGCAGTACAGTGCTGCTCTATCCCCTTCAGCTATTCTAGCTGGCTGGATCCCAAGGCCCGGATGCCTAATTGCTGGCTTTAATCCTTGGTATATAAATCCTTCCTCCAGTATTGGCGCTTGCTCTTTACTTTATAGTACCTCTGCCCATCAGGTTACTTATCTGACCTTGCTGTGTTGTCCTTACTTGGTAGGGAAGCTGCAGGTTTCTCCCAGGAGGTACATTCCTACTACTGGGGTATCTCCACTGAGCTAACTGAGGCTCACTTGATCTACAGGCAGGCTAGAGTTCTTCCCTAGCCTTCTGGACGTAGCTAGCAGCCAGGGCTATCAAGCTGCATGTCAGGAGGAGGCCCTCAGGATATCTCTGGCTGGTGCCTTCTCACTTCTGTCTCCACAGACTCCTGACTATGAACTAACTCCTCCCTGTCTGGGCCTGGACATTTATACTAGGGGCTCCCTATCTCCCTCTAGTATCTAGGATGTCTAATTACACCCAACTAGGCCTGCTAAGCATTAACACAGGGGAAACATTGCATGTAAAAACACATAGAAAAATACATTAAATGCATAGTTAAAAATAATATTTCTGTCCCAATTGACCCTTGTGTAGTGCCCACGCCTACCTAGTGGGACACTACACTATCCACACATAAAACTTTCCAAATATATTCAACACTATATCTGTGCATCAAAAACTGTAATTTACTACAGCACAAATGCATGACACCTTGTATAAATATGATTTTTGTTTTTTTACTCCCCTAAAACAACCACTGAACAGCACAGATGCTGTATTCTTACGATTATAGCTGTACTAAATTGAGTAATAACATTCATATCCAACTTTTCTATATATCAGTGTATTCCCCTCCCCCCATGTCATCTAGATTTCCACTTTTCTCTGTCATACCTTGGTAATCCACTCCCCTGCTATCCCTGTGGATGCTTGCAACACGATTAGCTCTGCTACATTTTATGTTTTTCCGCACCCATGTCATCTAGATTTCCACTTTTCTGTAATACCTTGTTAATCCACTCCCCTGCTATCTCTGTGGATGCTTGCAACATAATTAGCACTGCTACATTTTATAGTTTTCCGCACCCATGTCATCTAGATTTCCACTTTTCTGTCATACCTTGGTAATCCACTCCCCTGCTATCCCTGTGGATGCTTGCAACACGATTAGCTCTGCTACATTTTATGGTTTTCCGCACCCATGTCATCTAGATTTCCACTTTTCTGTAATACCTTGGTAATCCACTCCCCTGTTATCCCTGTGGATGCTTGCAACACGATTAGCTCTGCTACATTTTATGGTTTTCCGCACCCATGTCATCTAGATTTCCACTTTTCTGTCATACCTTGGTAATCCACTCCCCTGCTATCCGTGTGGATGCTTGCAACACGATTAGCTTCGCTACATTTTATGGTTTTCCATACAATTCATAAACTTGCCCCCAGTTTCCATAAAATTCATATAGTTGCCCCCAGTGTCCATCCATTTTATATAGTTGCCCCCAGTGTCCATAAAATTCATATAGTTGCCCCCAGTTGTCCATAAAATGCATGCAGTTGCCCCCAGTTTCCATAAAATGCATGCAGTTGCCCCCAGTGTACATAAAATGCATACAGTTGCCCCCAGTGTACATAAAATGCATACAGTTGCCCCCAGTTTCCACAAAATGCATGCAGTTTCCCCCAGTGTACATATAATGCATACAGTTGCCCCCAGTTTCCATAAAATGCATGCAGTTGCCCCCAGTGTCCATAAAATTCATATAGTTGCCCCCAGTGTGCATGCATTTTATATAGTTGCCCCCATTGTCCATACATATAATATAGTTGCCCCAAGTGTCCATACATATAATATAGTTGCCCCCAGTGTCCATACATATAATATAGTTGCCCCCAGTGTCCATACATATAATATAGTTGCCCCCAGTGTCCATACACATAATATAGTTGCCCCCAGTGTCCATACATATAATATAGTTGCCCCCAGTGTCCATACATATAATATACTTGCCCCCAGTGTACATAAAAATGCCCCCATTGAATTCACTATGAACCCCCTTTATTGCCGAATATTCAATAATCGTTGGTGGATTAGTGGGCCAGTAGATATTATACTTACAGTATCCCGTTCCTCCGACGTCCGTCCGCTCACTCCGCTGACTCGCCCGAACTGTTCGGAGGCCCGCGCATGCGCAGATCTATCTCCGACGCGCTGGATATACTGCGCATGCGCGGACGTGCGCGTTCACATATTACTTGAGAGGCCGGCCGGATAATACCTTAGACCAGGCATGCTCAACCTGCGGCCCTCCAGCTGTTGTAAAACTACAACTCCCACAATGCCCTGCTGTAGGCTGATAGCTGTAGGCGGTTTGGGCATGCTGGGAGTTGTAGTTTTGCAACAGCTGGAGGTCCGCAGGTTGAGCATGCCTGCCTTAGACCGCTGTGCGCAGGCGCGGCACATGGATGCGGCCAGCTAAATGAGGCCTTATCCATGGGAGACCTGAATAAACAAAGGGTTCAAATAGAACCTGTTTTTGGACGAATGTTACGTTTTTTTTAATAACATATATAATAAAAAATGTTCAATGGGGGGCAATCATTTAGGAAAAGCCTATTTAATGAAGTGGGAATACCCCTTTAAGGAGCATTCTCCCTGATCTATGGTGGTCCTGCTCAGAAAATCTGCTATTAAGTTCTGTTCTCCTTTTAGGTGAATGGCAGAGACAGATTTTACTTTTCCCTCTGCCCAGGAGAATATTTTTGTGGATAGATTTTGTAGTCTTACTGATCTTGTATCCCCCTAATGTTTTAGGTAGGATACTGTTGTCACGTTGTCTGAGAAGATCTTTATGTGGTTGTTTACTATTTCTGTTGAGGCTGCCTTCAAGGTCTCCCATACTGCTCTGAGTTCCCGATAGTTCGAGGATCGCTTTGCTATCTCCATAGACCAGATTCCCTGATAGAGGTTTGTGTTGACCATTGCTCCTCATCCCGTGCCGCTTGCATCGGTGTGGATAATTATTGCTGGTGTTTTCTGCCATTTTACGCCCTTCCTTAGATTTTTTTAATCCAACCACCAGAGTGTGGAGCTTTTTACGTGTCCTGGGATCCGAATCCTTTGGTCTAGTGATGACTGGTGCTTGTCCCACTTCTTCAAAAGCCAAGCCTGGAGGGTTCTGTAGTGGGCCTGATACCATGGAACTGCAACAATACAGGCTGTCATCTGCCCTAAGAGACTCATTGTCTCCCTGATGGAATAAAACCTCCTTTTTTAAAAACTTTGACAGTTTTTTGTATATTTCCTATCCTTCCTTCTGGAAGGAAGTAAGTTTGTTTTGTGGAGTCTAAAAGAACTGCCAGAAATTTTACCCTTGTTTTTGGTGATAGGCAGGACTTGTTTAACCCCTTAGGGACGCATTACGTACCGGTACGGCATGTTTCCCGAGTCTTTAAGGACCCATGACGTACCGGTACGTCATGAGTTTACAATGAGATTGCGGCGCTGCGGCATCCTGTCACAACGCCGGGGGGGGTCATATGACCCCCCCGTATCGGCGATCGCAGCAAACCGCAGGTCAATTCAGACCTGCGCTTTCTGCCGCTTCTGATCTGCCGATCAAACTTTAAAATGCCCCATATAAAGTTTTTTTCACCCCTCCCCTGCACCCCTGAATGCTTTTATGGCGGTGGGTGGTGCAGGAGAGGTGTTGCCGGCGGTCCGGGAGGCGGGCGGGCGGAGCGGAATCGCGATCCCCCGCCCGCCTCCTCTTGAATAATCGTTGGTGGCCAGTGGGTATACCAGGGTGTCAGCACATTACTGACACCCTGATATAAATGGCTGACATCTGTAATGTCAGCCGTTTAACCCTTTCCATACCGCGGATCGTACGGACCGCTGTATGGAAAAAGTTAACAGTAAGAGGGGGCTCCCTCCCTCTCCCATCGGGGGGCTGCTGTGCCTTTGCAGCCCCCCGACAGGATGAGGTCACAGAGGTAGGGAGCCCCCCTCCTTACCCTTCCCCGTCTGCGCAGTTGTGGCCACAACTGAGCAGACGGGGAAGGTTCCCATGGCAACAGGACGCCGTCTCAGGCATCCTGCTGTTCATGGTGCTGAACAGATCTGTGCTAAAGGCATAGATCTGTTCAGACAAAGTGTAAGTAAAATACAGTACAGTACACTATACATTGTACTGTACTGTATTATACAGACATCAGACCCACTGGATCTTCAAGAACCAAGTGGGTCTGGGTCAAAAAAAAGTAAAAAAAAAGTGAAAAAAGTTAAGATAAAAAAAACAAACATTTATCACTGAATAAAAAATAAAAAAATTAAATACACTACACATATTAGGTATCGCCGCATCCGTAACGACCTGATCTATAAAATGGTCATATTACTTTCCCGCACGGTGAACGCCATAAAAATAAAAAAATAAAAACTATGAGGAAATTAAAATTTTGCCCACCTTACTTCCCAAAAAAGGTAATAAAAGTGATCAAAAAAGTCGCATGTACGCCAAAATAGTACCAATCAAACCGTCATCTCATCCCGCAGAAATCATACCCTACCCAAGATAATCGCCCAAAAACTGAAAAAACTATGGCTCTTAGACTATGGAAACACTAAAACATGATTTTTTTTGTTTCAAAAATGAAATCATTGTGTAAAACTTACATAAATAAAAAATAAAAAAAGTATACATATTAGGTATCTCCGCGTCTGTATCGACCGGCTCTAAAAAATATCACATGACCTAAGCCCTGGGGTGAACACCGTAAAAAAATTTTTAAAAAAAGGTGTAAAAAAAAAAGCTATTTTTTGTCATCTTACGTCACAAAAAGTGTAATAGCAAGCGATCAAAAAGTCATATGCACCCTAAAATAGTGCCAATCAAACCGTCATCTCATCCCACAAAAAAAAAAGAGACCCTACCTAAGATAATCGCCCAAAAACTGAAAAAACTATGGCTCTTAGACTATGGAGACACTAAAACATGATTTTTTTTTGTTTCAAAAATGAAATCATTGTGTAAAACTTACATAAATAAAAAAATTGTATACATATTAGGTATTGCCGCGTCCGTGACAACCTTCTCTATAAAAATACCACATGATCTAACCTGTCAGATGAATGTTGTAAATAACAAAAAAAACGGTGCCAAAAAAGCTATTTCTTGTTACCTTGCCTCACAAAAAGTGTAATATAGAGCAACCAAAAATCATATGTACCCTAAACTAGTACCAACAAAACTTCCACCCTATCCCGTAGTTTCTAAAATGGGGTCACTTTTTTGTTGAAGTTTCTACTCTAGGGGTGCATCAGGGAGGCTTCAAATGGGACATGGTGTCCAAAAAAACAGTCTAGCAAAATCTGCCTTCCAAAAACCGTATGGCATGGCTTTCCTTCTGCGCCCTGCCGTGTGCCCGTACAGCAGTTTACGACCACATATGGGGTGTTTCTGTAAACTACAGAATCAGGGCCATAAATAATGAGTTTTGTTTAGCTGTTAACCCTTGCTTTGTAACTGGAAAAAAAATATTAAAATGGAAAATCTGCCAAAAAAGTGAAATTTTGAAATTGTCTCTCTATTTGCCAATAACTCTTGTGCAACACCTAAAGGGTTAACAAAGTTTGTAAAATCAGTTTTGAATACCTTGAGGGGTGTAGTTTCTAGAATGGGGTCATTTGTGGGTGGTTTCTATTATGTAAGCCTCACAAAGTGACTTCAGACCTGAACTGGTCTCTAAAAAGTGGGTTTTTGAAAATTTCTGAAAAATTTCAAGATTTTCTTCTAAACTTCTAAGCCTTGTAACATCCCCCAAAAATAAAATATCATTCCCAAATTGATCCAAACATAAAGTAGACATATGGGGAATGTAAAGTAATAACTATTTTTGGAGGTATTACTATGTATTATAAAAGTAGAGAAATTGAAACTTGTAAATTTGCAATTTTTTTTTTTTTTTGTAAATTTGGTATTTTTTTTATAAATAAAAATGATTTTTTTTTACTTCATTTTACCAGTGTCATGAAGTACAATATGTGACGAAAAAAAACTATCTCAGAATGGCCTGGATAAGTCAAAGCGTTTTAAAGTTATCACCACTTAAAGTGACAGTGGTCAGATTTGCAAAAAATGGCCAAGTCCTTAAGGTGAAATAGGGCTGAGTCCTTAAGGGGTTAAGTTTATTATCCATCCTAGATTTTTTAAAAGATTGCAAAACCTGTCTCGATCTATTTTTAATTGTTGTGCTGAGTCTGATATGATTAGGAAGTCGTCTAAGTAGGGGATGATTGTAAGACCTGAGTTCTCAAAAGGGAGATAATTTCTACGATTAGCTTGGTGAATATTCTGGGGGCAGATGATATCCCGAAGGGGAGAGCGACGAATTAAAAATGGGCTAGGTTCCCCCTGTGATCTTTTATGGCGAACCTCAGGTATTTTTGAGACTCGGTACGGATCGGGACGTGGTAGTACGCGTCTTTTAGGTCGACTGTACACATCAGGGCGTTCTTTTTTATTAGAAGGATGGTGGAGCTCAGGGATTCAATCTTGAATTTCCTATAGGTAACATGCTTGTTTAGGTCCCTTAAGTTTATTACCATTAGATAGGCACCCCCAGTTTTTTTTTTTTTTTTACTAGGAACAGGTTTGAGTAATAGCTCTGACCCTGTAGAGATAGAGGGACTGAAATTACTACTCCCAATTTTTAGAGATCCTGAATTTTTTCCCAAATTAATGGTAACTGTGCCGGATGATGAGAGATTTTGAATCTTTTTGGGTGGGGGAAGAAAACTCTATCCTGTAACCGTCCCTTATTATGTTTAAAGCCCAGGGATTTGAAGTGACGGATTTGTACTGCGGGTAGTCTTTGGTCTTCCCCCTATCCTGGCGTCATTGTTTGTTGCTGGATTTGTTTTGGGGATTAAGAAGATATTCTCTACCCCGTCCCCCTTTTAGTTAGCTCCAGTGGCCCGTTTTCCCTTTTCCTAGAAAGGATTTCCCTTGATTAAACTGGGGACGAAAGGGCAATTTCCTTTTTGTCGGCTTTTCTTCATTAAAACTTTTTTTCTTGTTGGTAGCTTTTTCTAGGATCATGTCCAGGACCGGGCCAAATACATACTCCCCAGAAAAAGCTATCGAGCATAACTTCATTTTGGATGCTATATCTCCCTCCCAGGATTTCATCCAAAGAGCTTTTCTGGCAGCATTGGATAAAGCCGCATCTTTAGCTGAAAACCGGATAGTTTCTGCTGAGGCATCAGCTAGAAAGCCTGTAGCGGATTTCAATAATGGAATTGAATCTAATATCTGTTCCCGCAATGTTTTATTAATTAGATGTCTCTCTAGTTCATTCAACCAGATACATCGACCTAGCCACTGAAGTTGCGGTGATATTCGTCTTAAGGCAATACATTGCCGCTTCCCAAGATTTCCTCAGGAGGCTATCCGCTTTCCTTTCCATGGTATCTTTTAATTGGGAAGTCTTCAAAAGGTAGCAAGGTTTTATTTTTGTTTGTTTTTTATTTACCTTTACTACCTGGATGTCAATTCGAGGTATTTCATCAAATACCTTAGCTTCAGTGGGGTCAAATAATAACCTGCTCTTGAATTCCTTAGAAATGCCTAATCTTTTTCTCAGGGAATGCCCACTCATCCATAATCATTTAATGTTTTCGTTTATGGGAAACACTCTAGAACGTTTAGTTTTTAATCCCCCAAACATCTCCTCCTGAACTGAGCGAGGTTTTTGGACATCCTCTACTCCCATAGTATCTCTAACCACCTTTAAAAAGGTCATTCATCTCCGTTGTGGAGAAAGAGAATTTTTTTGATTCATCTGTTATTTCCCCTTCAGATAAGGGATGCTCGTCTTCAGAGTCTGAGGAGGATATGTCTATCAATTTTTGGCGTTTTGGCGGAGGTACTGCAAGGGCTTCTTCGCGAAAGGATGCCAATGAAGATCAAACTTCCTCTTGGATCATGGAATTGAATTCCTGCATGATAGATGGCTGTTTATCTCTCACAATTCTTGTAATACACTCCTTACAGAGCTTTTTAGTATATTTATCAGGAAGTTTAGCACAGCATTGGATGCATTTCATAGTCTTTCTGGGTTTCTTCAAGGTTTGTTTAGAGACCTATGAGAGAGCAGCTGTATTAATGCAGGATTCAATGTATAGTACAGCAACAGAAAGTGCAGTATACATATATATAACACTCATTTTATGTGAGTTAATATATTCACGGCACAACCTGCCATCGTCAAGTGGAAAACTGCAAGCAACTGTTGGTACAAGTAAATACACACATTGCAAGCCAATATTCATGGCATTAACCACCGCTTTTATTTTGCCGCTGTTTTAATACCAACTGTTCAGGAAATCTTTTTGCTACAATTTTTTTTGCTACAAATGAACCTATCTACTGTGAACTAGAACATTTATGGCACATACCATTTGCCACCATCCAACTAATGTTTAATGGGAAAACATCCCCTTTTTTTGCACTTCTTTTTGCATGAAGGGACAGTCACCCAACTAGGGGTTGCTGTTTCCGTCGCTTACTCACTGACATTATTATACATCTATTCTTGCTCATTACTAGCATACTAGTTATGTCGTATACCACTATGTCTTAACACCATCATGAAACATTAATTTTTATCAATTCATTACACCTTTTTTTACCAATATATCTCCCCCTTTAAACCCCCCTTTTTTATACAGATACTAATAAAAGCAATTTATATATATACACTCACCTAAAGAATTATTAGGAACACCTGTTCTATTTCTCATTAATGCAATTATCTAGTCAACCAATCACATGGCAGTTGCTTCAATGCATTTAGGGGGGTGGTCCTGGTCAAGACAATCTCCTGAACTCCAAACTGAATGTCAGAATGGGAAAGAAAGGTGATTTAAGCAATTTTGAGCGTGGCATGGCTGTTGGTGCCAGACGGGCCGGTCTGAGTATTTCACAATCTGCTCAGTTACTGGGATTTTCACGCACAACCATTTCTAGGGTTTACAAAGAATGGTGTGAAAAGGAAAAAACATCCAGTATGCGGCAGTCCTGTGGGCGAAAATGCCTTGTGGATGCTAGAGGTCAGAGGAGAATGGGCCGACTGATTCAAGCTGATAAAAAGAGCAACGTTGACTGAAATAACCACTCATTACAACCAAGGTATGCAGCAAAGCATTTGTGAAGCCACAACACGCACAACCTTGAGGCGGATGGGCTACAACAGCAGAAGACCCCACCGGGTACCACTCATCTCCACTACAAATAGGAAAAAGAGGCTACAATTTGCACGAGCTCACCAAAATTGGACTGTTGAAGACTGGAAAAATGTTGCCTGGTCTGATGAGTCTCGGTTTCTGTTGAGACATTCAAATGGTAGAGTCCGAATATGGCATAAACATAATGAGAACATGTATCCATCATGCCTTGTTACCACTGTGCAGGCTGGTGGTGGTGGTGTAATGGTGTGGGGGATTTTTTCTGGGCACACTTTAGGCCCCTTAGTGCCAATTGGGCATCGTTTAAATGCCACGGGCTACCTGAGCATTGTTTCTGACCATGTCCATCCCTTCATGACCACCATGTACCCATCCTCTGATGGCTACTTCCAGCAGGATAATGCACCATGTCACAAAGCTCGAATAATTTCAAATTGGTTTCTTGAACATGACAATGAGTTCACTGTACTAAAATGGCCCCCACAGTCACCAGATCTCAACCCAATAGAGCATCTTTGGGATGTGGTGGAATGGGAGCTTCGTGCCCTGGATGTGCATCCCTCAAATCTCCATCAACTGCAAGATGCTATCCTATCAATATCGGCCAACATTTCTAAAGAATGCTATCAGCACCTTGTTGAATCAATGCCACGTAGAATTAAGGCAGTTCTGAAGGCAAAAGGGGGTCCAATACCGTATTAGTATGGTGTTCCTAATACTTCTTTAGGTGAGTATATACACTGCTCAAAAAAATAAAGGGAACACAAAAATAACACATCCTAGATCTCAGTTAATTAAATATTCTTCTGAAATACTTTGTTCTTTACATAGTTGAATGTGCTGACAACAAAATCACACAAAAAAAAAAATGGAAATCAAATTTTTTAACCCATGGAGGTCTGGATTTGGAGTCACACTCAAAATTAAAGTGGAAAAACACACTACAGACTGATCCAACTGTGATGTAATGTCCTTAAAACAAGTCAAAATGAGGCTCAGTAGTGTGTGTGGCCTCCACGTGCCTGTATGACCTCCCTACAACCCCTGTGCATGCTCCTGATGAGGTGGCGGACGGTCTCCTGAGAGATCTCCTCCCAGACCTGGACTAAAGCATCTGCCAACTCCAGGACAGTCTGTGGTGCAACGTGACTTTGCTGGATAGAGCGAGACATGATGTCCCAGATGTGCTCAATTGGATTCAGGTCTGGGGAATGGGCAGGCCAGTCCATAGCATCAATGCCTTCATCTTGCAGGAACTGCTGACACACTCCAGCCACATGAGGTCTAGCATTGTCTTGCATTAGGAGGAACCCAGGGCCAACCGCACCAGCATATGGTCTCACAAGGGGTCTGAGGATCTCATCTCGGTACCTAATGGCAGTCAGGCTACCTCTGGCGAGCACATGGAGGGCTGTGCGGCCCTCCAAAAAATGCCACCCCACACCATTACTGACCCAATGCCAAAACAGTCATGCTGGCATTGCTGGAGGATGTTGCAGGCAGCAGAACGTTCTCCACGGCGTCTCCAGACTCTGTCACGTCTGTCACATGTGCTCAGTGTGAACCTGCTTTCATCTGTGAAGAGCACAGGGCACCAGTGGCGAATTTGCCAATCTTGGTGTTCTCTGGCAAATGCCAAACGTCCTGCACGGTGTTGGGCTGGAAGCACAACCCCCACCTGTGGACGTCGGGCCCTCATATCACCCTCATGGAGTCTGTTTCTGACAGTTTGAGCAGACACATGCACATTTGTGGCCTGCTGGAGGTCATTTTGCAGGGCTCTGGCAGTGCTCCTCCTGTTCCTCCTTGCACAAAGGCGGAGGTAGCGGTCCTGCTGCTGGGTTGTTGCCCTCCTACGGCCTCCTCCACGTCTCCTGATGTACTGGCCTGTCTCCTGGTAGCGCCTCCATGCTCTGGACACTACGCTGACAGACACAGCAAACCTTCTTGCCACAGCTCGCATTGATGTGCCATCCTGGATAAGCTGCACTACCTGAGCCACTTGTGTGGGTTGTAGACTCCGTCTCATGCTACCACTAGAGTGAAAGCACCGCCAGCATTCAAAAGTGACCAAAACATCAGCCAGGAAGCATAGGAACTGAGAAGTGGTCTGTGATCACCACCTGCAGAACCATTCCTTTATTGGGGGTGTCTTGCTAATTGCCTATAATTTCCACCTGTTGTCTATCCCATTTGCATAACAGCATGTGAAATTGATTGTCACTCAGTGTTGCTTCCTAAGTGGACAGTTTGATTTCACAGAAGTGTGATTGACTTGGAGTTACATTGTGTTGTTTAAGTGTTCCCTTTATTTTTTTGAGCAGTGTATATATATATATATATATATATATATATATATATATACACATACACACACACACACCTGTGTCGTGCCAGTTGGTGAGTGCCTGACTAAAACTATTTTAACTATCCATTTTCCACTTATATGACCGGGTGGAAGCACCATACCAGTCAGAGCACCAACCTATAGCGATAGGGGAGAAGAGCCGCCAAATACTACTTAACTTCTCTATTACCACAAATAGGGTTGCCACGGACGGTATCTCACCGGCAAGGCCAGTATTTTAGTGGCCCTGCCGGTGTAGGTACTTTTTTTACATTGAGGAGCGCTCATTAGCATTAGCCTTTAGCTCCCTTCCCCCCCTCATTCCTAATAATAAAAAATAAAATAAAAAAAGCACTCCATTTGCTCGCGCTGCTGGACTGGAAGCTCAGGACAGGGCCTGTGAGACTTCATCACGCTGGAGCTTAATCCTGTCCTGAGCTTCCAGTCAGCAGCGTGTGTTCACAGTGGCGCGAGCAAATGGATGAGGTGAGTGCATTTTTCTTTGGGCAGAAGCAGAGAAGGGGGAACTAATGGGGCGTTATTCTTCCTGGCGGACACTAATGGGTAGCATTATTCTTCCTGGTTGGCACTAATGGGGGCATTAATGGAGGAATTATTCTTCCTGGGGACACTAATGGGGGCGTTATTCTTCCAGGGGGCACTATTCTTACTGGGTGGCACTAATGGGGGCATTGTTTTTCCTGGAGGCATTATTCTTCCTGGGGGTACTTATGGGGCACAAATGGGGCCATTACTCTCATTGGAGGGCATTAATTCTGGGGTGCATTACTATTACAAGGGGACACTAATGGGTGCATTAAAAGGGGTTATCCAGTTCTATAAAAAGTCCCCCAATATACTGGGCCCCCCACCTTGGTTACTGCGTCGCCGCTTTTCCCCGTGCGCGGATGAAAACATCCAGTGTCGTGGGGGAGTAGCCAATGGCAGGCGGGACGGGGACCGTGATGCTAGTTGATGCTCGTCCTCAGCCTGCCTGCCCCCCCCTCCCGACACTGGATGTTTTCATGCACACATCAGGAGACGCAGCAGTGGTGGTGCGGGGAACCAGAGTGGTGCGTGAAGCAGGGAGCCAGGTAAGTATATTCAATGTGAGCGGCCCGGCATATGGGGGGACATTTTATAGGATTGGATAAGCCCTTTAGTATAACTGGGTGCACTAATGGTGACAGTATTAATTCTGGGGGGCGCTAATGGGGGCATTATTAATGCTGGAGGCACTAAAGGGAGCATTATTAATGCTGGGGGGCACTAATGGGGGCATTACTATTACGGGGGGGGGGGGCATTAATACCCCCTTTGGGTATGGCTTTGCTTGGCCAGTATTTTTTGTTGGGAAAGATGGCATAAACCTAGGTACAAATCAACTGCTATGAGGTACACAACACACAGCTCTGGTGCACGCACTCCACACACACTGTATATCTGGCTATGCTCTGCTGCACTTACTATACTTATAAAACCTACACAACATGAGGAATGACACAGGCTGCTGCTGCACACATCACCTCCTCCTGCACTGGCACTTCAGACCAGCTCACTCAGCACAGACCGCACACAATACCTAGAAAAAAACACAATGCTTTCCTAAAAGCTGCCCCCTCCAAAGAAAAATCTCCAACTCTCTCTGTCACCTGATGTGTCACGTGGCCAACACTTCCGGCATCTGTCAGCTTCAGCTATATTAGTGATGCATGTGTCACATGATCATGACGTCAGCACACAATCTGCCGATCCCTCTACTCTGTACTCTGGGCGTGGAGGAGATACCAGCACTCAATAGCGGCCGGGACTGGAAGCAGCGGCACTCCCAAATTTCTATCCCAGCGTTACCGCAGGTGAGTGATGAGCCCGGCTCTGCGTTATCTGTCTAATCTACCCCCTGTGTAATATATACCATGCTGCAGTGTCATTATCTGTCTAATCTACCCCCTGTGTAATATATACCATGCTGCAGTGTCATTATCTGTCTAATCTACCCCCTGTGTAATATATACCATGCTGCAGTGTCATTATCTGTCTAATCTACCCCCTGTGTAATATATACCATGCTGCAGTGTCATTATCTGTCTAATCTACCCCCTGTGTAATATATACCATGCTGCAGTGTCATTATCTGTCTAATCTACCCCCTGTGTAATATATACCATGCTGCAGTGTCATTATCTGTCTAATCTACCCCCTGTGTAATATATACCATGCTGCAGTGTCATTATCTGTCTAATCTACCCCCTGTGTAATATATACCATGCTGCGTCCGGATTCCTCCACTATTGAATACTTTTTGGTGACACGTGCTAAAAATCAGATCTGGATTAAGTTTGATAGATCAACAGTTGCTGTCAGAAAGGCTAATTCAAAATATAAAAAAGTATGTCAGAGCCCCGCGCATGTATTGTGTATGTCAGAGCCCCGCGCATGTATTGTGTATGTCAGAGCCCCGCGCATGTATTGTGTATGTCAGAGCCCCGCGCATGTATTGTGTATGTCAGAGCCCCGCGCATGTCAGGTCTCTATGGGCTGGTTTGTGTAGGAATGCATTTATACAGATCCTACTGATATACAGTCCTGATCAAAAGTTTAAAACCACTTGAAAAATGGCAAAAAATCGTATTTTACATTGTTGGATCTTAACAAGGTTCCAAGTAGAGCTTCAACATGCAACTAGAAGAAATGGGAGGGAGACAAAACATTTTTTTGAGCATTCAATTAATTGAAAATAACAATTAAACTGAAACAGGCTGTTTTTCAGCTGATCCAAATTTTAGGATCACATGCCTTTTTAAAAGGCCAAATCTGTGCAAAGATGTGGATTCATTGTCATTTTCTGTCAGGTAGTCACACGTTGTGATGGCAAAGGCAAAGAAACTCTCCCTTTTTGAACGTGGTCGGGTTGTTGAACTGCATAAGCAGGGTCTCTCACAGCGCGCCATCGCTGCTGAGGTGGGACGTAGTAAGACATTAATTTGGAATTTCTTAAATGATCCTGAGGGTTATGGAACAAAAAAGTCAAGTGGAAGACCCAAAAAATGTCACCAGCACTGAGCCGGAGGATCCGATTGGCTGTCCGTCAAGACACTGGACGATCCTCGACCCAAATTAAGGCCCTTACTGGCGCTGACTGCAGCCCCATAACCATCAGACGGCATCTGAGACTGAAGGGCTTCAAAACCAAGAAACGTCTTCAAAGACCTCGTCTTCTTAAACGCCACAGAACTGCTCGTTTGGACTTTGCAAGAGAGCACCAAACATGGGAAATTCAAAGGTGGAAGAAAGTTTTATTCTCTTGTGAGAATTTTTTTTAACCTTGATGGTTTCCAACATTACTGGCATGACAAGCAGATCCCACCTGAGATGTTTTCTACGCGCCACAGTGGAGGGGGCGCCATAATGGTCTGGGGGGCTTTTTCCTTCAGAGGAACAATGGAGCTTCAGGAAGTGCAGGGGCGTCAAACGGGCGCTGGCTATGTCCAGATGTTGCAGAGAGCATTCCTCATGACTGAGGGCCCTCGTCTGCGTGGTAACGACTGGGTTTTTCAACAGGACAACGCTACAGTACACAATTCCTGCAAGACAAGTGACTTCTTCCAGGAGAATAACATCACTCTTTTGGCCCATCCTGCGTGTTACCCTGATCTAAATCCAATTATGAACCTTTGGGGATGGATGGAAAGGGAAGTCTACAAAAATGGACATCAGTTCCAGACAGTAGATGGCCTTCGTGCGGCCGTCTTCACCACTTGGAGAAATGTTCCCACTCACCTCATGGAAACGCTTGCATCAAGCATGCCGAAATTAATTTTTGAAGTGATAAACAATAACGGCGGAGCTACTCATTACTGAGTTCATGATTGGAGGTTGGATTTCAGTTTTGGGGGGTTTAGTTTTTTTTTTTTTGGAGGTGTGGTCCTAAACTTTTGATCAGCTGAAAAACAGCCTGTTTCAGTTTATACGTTGTTTTCATTAAATTGAATGCTCAAAAAATGTTTGGTCTCACTCCCATTTCTTCTTGTTGCATGTTGAAGCTCTACTTGGAACCTTGTTAAGATCCAGCCATGCTAAATATGATTTTTCTTTTGCCATTTTTCAAGTGGTCTTAAACTTTTGATCAGGAATGTATATGCCAGACAGAATTGGGTGCTTTGTACTGTTTCCTGTAGTTCATTTCCACCATATTATATTATATTACATTGCATAGAGCCTCTAGGACAGGGATCAGCAACCTCCGGCACTCCAGCTGTTCTGAAACTACAACTCCCCAGAGTCCTCCTTTCACTTCTAGGGGAGTTACAAACATAGCAGAGTAAGGCTACATTCACATGACCGTTGTTTTGGTCCGCATCCGAGCCGCAGTTTTTTTAGGCTTGGATGCGCACCCATTCACTTCAAAGGGGCCGCAAAAGATGCAGACAACACTCCGTGTGCTGTCCGCATCTGTTGCCCCGTTCCGTGGTCCGCAAAAAAAATATATAACCTGTCCTATTCTTGATCCGTTTTGCGGACAAGAATAGGCAGTTATATTAATGGCTGTCCGTGCTGTTCCGCAATTTGCGGACCGCAAAACACACAACGGTCGTGTGCATGTAGCCCAAGTGTGCATGCTGGGAGTTGTAGTTGCAGTGCTGAAAGTTTCTGATCCCTGCTCTATGCAATGGACAGGACTCCGTTTATTAAAGGGGTATTCTGGTTATTTCAAGTTATTCAATTTCTACACTATAGGGCAGAGATCAGCAACCTTCACTACAACTCCCCACATGAACAGTTGATCGGCTGCTCTTGGAACAAATGTGCACTGCTGGCAATATGCACCATATCGCTAAATCGGCAAAAAATAATATTTGTCTGACAATACAAACTATCACAGACCAGCAAACCTGCTTAAAGAAGCTCGGTCAGCATGATCAACCTAGTATGCTGATTAAAACTATACCTTTCTTTTGTCTGAATGCCAAGCAGCTGCAGAGATATCCATGTTTTATTCATATGCAAATGAACATGAACATGTTGGAGCACCAGGGGACAGGGCAGAATCCCTGGATCACTGCTTTTTGTGACACCCCCTGTGCTCTGCACTAGGGATCGACTGATTATCGGATTTACCGATATTCATGATTTTCAAAGTCTGTATTGGCATCTAACCATGCTGATAATGCGTGCAGCGCTGCTCGCTTATGAGAAAACATGGCGCTTGGCACGCGCCGCCGTGTTCAGTGGCCGCAGTCAGTGGAGAAGGAAGGAAGGCTGGAGGGAGGGAATCCCTCCCTCCTATGACGTGGCCGCCGCAGAGCCCAATAAAATGAGCGGGCTCTGAAGCTGCCCGCACCACTGCCTCCAATGAATTTCTTGCTAATATTAACCCCTTTAGGACACAGCCATATTTCGCCTTAAGGACCAGGCCATTTTTTGCAAATCTGACCAGTGTCACTTTAAGTGCTGATACGCTTTGACTTATCCAAGCCATTCTGAGATTGTTTTTTCATCACATATTGTACTTCCTGACACTGGTAAAATAAAGTCCAAAAAATTTATTTGTATTTATAAAAAAAATACCAAATTTACCAAAAATTTGTAAAAAATTGCAAATTTCCAAGTTTCAATTTCTCTACTTCTATAATACATAGTAATACCTCCAAAAATAGTTATTACTTTACATTCCCCATATGTCTACTTCATGTTTGGATCAATTTCTGAATGATATTTTAATTTTTGGGGGGTGTTACAAGGCTTAGAAGTTTAGAAGCAAGTCTTGAAATTTTTCAGAAATTTTCAAAAACCCACTTTTTAGGGACCAGTTCAGGTCTGGAGTCACTTTGTGAGGCTTACATAATAGAAACCACCCAAATTGACCCCATTCTAGAAACTACACCCCTAAAGATATTCAAAACTGATTTTACAAACGTCGTTAACCCTTTAGGTGTTCCACAAGAGTTAAAGGGCTTCTGTCAGCCCACTAAACCGTTTTTTTTTTTTTTTTTTTTTTTTGTTTACTAATAATCCCCACACTGCGAGCTCTGCATACATAAGTTAAATAATCATTTCTGTTCAGTAGAATTTGCCAAAAAGCGATTTTTAAAATATGCTCCATCCTCAATGCGCCTGCGCCGATGACGTCACAGCTACACCAGGCGCATTGAGGAGAGAGCGGCCGCCTCTCAGTGCGCCTGCGCAGATTGAAGATACGTACGGCCGCAGCGCAGGCGCCAGATTTTGAATGCTAACAGGCAGGGCCAGCAGAGAACGATTCCGTTCCCTGGCCCTGTCAATCACAATGCGGAGGGGGCGTCATTAGGGTCGGAGGATGCGGCTGCTACCAGCAAGTAGCCGCCCTACTTGCTGGTAGCAAGGTAATTTGCATATTTTAAAAATCGCTTTTTAGAAAATTCTACTGAACAGAAATGATTATTTAACTTATGTATGCATAAATCGCAGTGTAGGGATTATTAGTAAACAAAAAAAAAACGGTTTAGTGGGCTGACAGAAGCCCTTTAATGACAAATGGTGATAAAATTTCAGAATTTAGATTTTTTTGGGCAAATTTTCCATTTTAATCCATTTTTTCCAGTAACAAAGCAAGGGTTAACAGCCAAACAAAATGCTATATTTATTGCCCCGATTCTGTAGTTTGCAGAAACACCCCATATGTGGTTGTAAACTACTGTACGAGCACACAGTAGGGCGTAGAGGGAAAGGTGCGCCGTATGGTTTTTGGAAGGCAGATTTTGCTGGACTGTTTTTTTTGACACCATGTCCCATTTGAAGCCCCCCTGATGCACCGCTAGAGTAGAAACTCCATAAAAGTGACTCATCTAAGAAACTACACCCCTCAAGGTATTTAAAACTGATTTTACAAACTTTGTTAACCCTTTAGGTATTTCACAAGATTTAATGGAAAATAGAGATACAATTTCAAAATTTCACTTTTTTGGCAGATTTTCCATTTTAATAATTTTTTTCCAGTTACAAAGCAAGGGTTAACAGCCAAACAAAACTCAATATTTATGGCTCTGATTCTGTAGTTTACAGAAAACACCCCATATGTGGTTGTAAACCGCTGTACGGGCACACGGCAGGGTGCAAAGGGAAAGGAATGCCATACGGTTTTGGAAGGCAAATTTTGCTGGACCGTTTTTTTTTTTTTTTACACAATGTCCCATTTGAAGCCACCCCCGATGCACCCCTAGAGTAGAAACGCCAAAAAAGTGACCACATTTTAGAAACTACGGGATAGGGTAGCAGTATTGTTGGTACTAGTTTAGGGTACATATGATTTTTGGTTGCTCTATATTACACTTTTTGTGAGGCAAGGTAACAAGAAATTGCGGTTTTGGCACCGTTTTAATTTTTTGTTATTTTCAACATTCATCTGACAGGTTAGATATGTAATATTTTTATAGAGCAGGTTGTCACGGACGCGGCGATACCTAATATGTATACTATTTTTTTTATTTATGTAAGTTTTACACAATGATTTCATTTTTGAAACAAAAAAAAATCATGTTTTAGTGTCTCCATAGTCTGAGAGCCATAGTTTTTGGGCAAATATCTTGGGTAGGGTATAATTTTTGCGGGATGAGATGACGGTTTGATTGCCACTATTTTGGGGTGCGTATGACTTTTTGATCGCTTGCTATTACACTTTTTGTGATGTAAGGTGACAAAAAATTGCTTTTTTTACATTATTATATATTTTTTACAGTATTCACCTGAGGGGTTAGTTCATGTGATATTTTTATAGAGCAGGTTATTATGGACGCGGCGATACCTAATATATATACTTTTCTTTATTTATGTAAGTTTTACACAATTATTTCATTTTTGAAACAAAAACAAAAAAATCTAGTTTTAGTGTCTCTATAATCTGAGAGCCATAGTTTTTTCAGTTTTTTTTTGCGGGATGAGGTGACTGTTTGATTGGTACTATTTTGGCGTACATACGACTTCTTTTTTGATCACTTTTATTACCTTTTTTGGTTAGTAAGGTGGGCAAAATTTCAATTTTATCATAGTTTCTTATTTTTATGGCGTTCACCATTCGGGTAAAGTAACATGACCGTTTTATAGATCAGGTCATTACGGACGCGGTGATATCAAACGTGTAGGGAATTTTATTTTTTTTTCATTTTTAATCAGTGATAAATGTGTTTTTATTTTTTTACTTTTTTTGGACCCAGACCCACTTGGTTCTTGAAGATCCAGTGGGTCTGATGTCTGTATAATACAGTACAGTACACTATATAGTGTATTGTACTGTATTTTACTTACACTTTGAACAGATCTATGCCTTTAGCACAGATCTGTTCAGCACCATGGACAGCAGGATGCCTGAGAAGGCGTCCTGTTGCCATGGGAACCTTCGCCGCCTGCCACAACTGAGCAGACGGGGAAGGGGAAGGAGGGGAGCTCCCTCCCTCTGTGACCCCATCCTGTCTGGGGGCTGCAAAGGCACACCCCCCGATGGGAGAGGGAGGGAGCCCCCTGACTGTTAACCCTTTCTATACAGCGGTCCGTACAGACCGCGGTATGGAAAGGGTTAAAAGGCTGACATCGCAGCACAGTTGTCAGCCGTTTATACCAGAGTGTCAGGGACCGCGGGGATCAGAAAGAGCAGCAAAGAGCAGGTCTGAATTGACCTGCGGTTTGCTGCGATCGCCGACATGGGGGGGTCACAGGATCCCCCGGCGCATCTAGCCAAGGTGCCTGCTCAATGATTTGAGCAGGCACCGGGTTCCGATCACCGCCCGCCGGGCGGGGATGATCGGAACTATACATGACGTACCGGTACGTCACGTGTCCTGAAGAGGTTAAAGCAGGAAGATAGACAGGGGATGGTTTACCGCTGTGCCGTCTCAGTTAGTGTGTTCGGCGAATGGCAGCAGCCTCCTGCTCCTGAGTGTCCTCCCCAGAGTCAATCAGCCAACATAGCAGGTGCCTGGCTACTGTGTCACCAATGATAATTTTAATACAAATACAGGAGGCGGGTGCCGGCTGTACCCGCCTCCTGTATCTGTATTAAAAATTAATTATCATTGGTGGCGCTGTGCGCCCCTCACCAAGTATTAAAGTCATTGGTGGCAGTGACCATAGGGTTCCCCCCCCCCCCCAACCTAAGTAATTTCATTTGTGGCAGTGGCAGTTCTGATCGGAGCCCCAGCAGTGTAATCGTGGGGCTCCGATCGGTTACCATGGCAGCCAGGATGCTACTGAAGCCCTGGCTGCCATGGTGAGCTGCCTGCTGCTGTGTGTACTATGCACAGGGCAGCAGGGACAGTGTAAGACCCTATTCACCCTAATAGAGCTCTATTAGGGTGAATAGGGAATATCGGTTTGTTATCGGCCTGAAAGTTCACAAGTTATCGGTATCGGCTCTAAAAAATCAATATCGGTCGATCCCTACTCTGCACACTCTCCCCTCCCCTTGATTAACAGGGCTAGATATCAGCATGCTGAGGGCAGAGCTGTGTCCTTGCATGTACAGTACAGACCAAAAGTTTGGACACACCTTCTCATTCAAAGAGTTTTCTTTATTTTCATGACTATGAAGGCATCAAAACTATGAATTAACACATGTGGAATTATATACATAACAAACAAGTGTGAAACAACTGAAAATATGTCATATTCTAGGTTCTTCAAAGTAGCCACCTTTTGCTTTGATTACTGCTTTGCACACTCTTGGCATTCTCTTGATGAGCTTCAAGAGGTAGTCCCCTGAAATGGTCTTCCAACAGTTTTGAAGGAGTTCCCAGAGATGCTTAGCACTTGTTGGCCCTTTTGCCTTCACTCTGCGGTCTAGCTCACCTCAAACCATCTCGATTGAGTTCAGGTCCGGTGACTGTGGAGGCCAGGTCATCTGGCGCAGCAGCCCATCACTCTCCTTCATGGTCAAATAGCCCTTACTTTCAAAGTTTTCCCAAGTTTTCGGCTGACTGACCTTCATTTCTTAAAGTAATGATAGCCACTCGTTTTTCTTTACTTAGCTGCTTTTTTCTTGCCATAATACAAATTCTAACAGTCTATTCAGTAGGACTATCAGCTGTGTATCCACCTGACTTCTCCTCAACGCAACTGATGGTCCCAACCCCATTTATAAGGCAAGAAATCCCACTTATTAAACCTGACAGGGCACACCTGTGAAGTGAAAACCATTTCAGGGGACTACCTCTTGAAGCTCATCAAGAGTGTGCAAAGCAGTAATCAAAGAAAAAGGTGGCTACTTTGAAGAACCTAGAATATGACATATTTTCAGTTGTTTCACACTTGTTTGTTATGTATATAATTCCACATGTGTTAATTCATAGTTTTGATGCCTTCAGTGTGAATCTACAATTTTCATAGTCATGAAATTTAAAGAAAACTCTTTGAATGAGAAGGTGTGTTCAAACTTTTGGTCTGTACTGTATATATCATATACACTACTTACTATAGCCTTACCATATTGAGAATAGAGGGTTTCTATGCTTAGAAAGCTAACACATATTATTGGATTCTTCATAGGAACAATATATAATTATTATGAAACCAATAATATGTATTAGCTTTCTAAGTATAGAAATATCACAGTCCTCAATGTGATAAGGCTGTAGCCTGGGGTTAAGTGGTCAGCCTTGCATGTAGATCCCAGGTTTGAATCTTGGGAGAGACTTTCAGATTTTTTTGTTCAGATATTTCTTTTTGGTCCCTCATTTAACCCATAATAAGTATATAGCCTTATCATACTGAGAATTTTTTTATACTTCAGAAGCTAATACATTGTGTAGATTTCTTTATAATCGTATATTGAGCCTGTGAATAAACGAGTAATATGTTTAGGTTTCCAAGCATAAAGAACACTATTCTCAATACAGTAAAGCTATAGCCTTTTATTATGGTTTAAAGGAGAGTGGAAAAAAAACACAAGTCTCACCTGGGACTTGAACTTAGGATCTCTACAAGGTTGACCACTTGCCAACAAGCTATAGCCTTACGACATACAGATGGACGTTTTTGTTATACTTAGAAAGCTAACACAGGGACAGGAAACAACGTGGAGATCTTTAAATAGCCCCCTACCTTTAGGCTAGTTTCACACTAGCGCCAGGGGACTCCGGCAGGCTGTTCCGGCGGGTGAACAGCCTGTCATATCCGTCCTGCCGCTAGTTCACATGTGCCCCCGGATTGCCGCTCTTTCCCCATTGACTATAATGGGGTGGGGGGCGGAGTTCCGGTGGCAGCACGGCAGCGAACGCCGAGAGGCGGCCGGACTAAAAGTACTGCATGCATCTTGATGATAGGTCATCGGTATTAAAAGCCCGGACAACAGTAATTGTGAGGATAAGGTGACCACGTAACTGTGGAAAGGCCCTACACAAGCTAATCCAGATATCGCTGTATGTCTCAAGCCATGCAAAATACGAATTTGTGAATGTCACTAGTAGGGATGAGCGAACCTGAACTGCAAAGTCCGGGTTTGGGTGATTTGTGAATTACTTCATTATTTTCCATTATATTGGAAAATAACGTAATTCTTAAGACCGAATGCAAAAGGGGAAACCTTTAGAGGCATTTTGCATTCCGTCATAATAGAAGTCTATGGGCAGCATAACGGATCCATCCTGGTTTCCGTTAGGCAGGAGTCCTGTTGCTGTAACAACAATAACTATACAGATCTGAGCATACTCTAGCCTCAAAGGGGTTTTCCAGGATTTTAATATTGATGAGCTAGGCTCAAGATAGGCCATCAATATCTCATCCAGCACACTGCGCTTCCAACAATCAGCTGGCACTGTGGCACTAGTAGTAGTGGCAAAACTGCACTTCTTCATCCATTTTGTAATGGACAGAGCTGACACCTGTTACTATATACCAGGGGTGGTCAACCTTATAGACACAAAGAGCCAAAAAAAAAAAAAAAGTATGACTACCAGGAGCCACAAGCTATACACTTACACACGAGTCACCGTATTTTTCGCCCTACAAGGTGCACCTAGGTTTTCATAAAGAAAACGAAGAGAATAAAAATATTTTTCATCTGCTCTGAGGTCTGATAAAAATATTTTTTTCTTATTTTTCATTGGCAGAGAAAAAAATAAAATATATTTTTCATCAGACCCCTAAATCAGATCCCCCAAACCTCATCAGACCTCCAAATAAGACCCCCAATGCTTGGATCAGACAACACAAATCAGACTCCCAGTGTCAGACCCTCAGTGCTCAGATCTCCCCCCTTCTCAGATTTGACCCCCCCCCCCCATGCACAGACCTAACCAACCCATGTTCAGACATGACCCCCCCCCCCCATGTTGAGACCTGACCCCCCCCCACCCAGGCTCAGACCTGACCTCCTCCCCCCCCCCCCTCCTGCACCCAGGCTCAGACCTGACCTCCCCCCCCCCCCCCCCGCACCCAGGCTCAGACCTGACCTCCCCCCCCCCCCCCCCCCCCCCCCCCCCCCCCCCCGCACCCAGGCTCAGACCTGACCTCCCCCCCCCCCCCCCGCACCCAGGCTCAGACCTGACCTCCCCCCCCCCCCCCCCCCCCCGCACCCAGGCTCAGACCTGACCCCCCCCCCCCCCCCGCACCCAGGCTCAGACCTGACCCCCCCGCCCAGCTCAGACTTTATCTGGCTCAAGACAGACACCCTTCAGTTGGATCGCACTGTGCTTCAACACAGATTGAAACTCAGCAAATCTATGCTGGATCGTCGTAGGCTCCTCTGCAAGATGTCATAAACCGCACAATAGTGAGAGTACCTCCGGCACAGTTAAAAGATTCTGCTTTATTATACTCACAGAAGTAAAATGATTTTTCAGCATATCAATATAGCACATAGGAAGAACCCTCAGGAAACTGGAAGTTAGAATACAGGAGCACATCCGTAACATTAAAAAAGGTCTAACTACCCATAGTGTCTCTATGCATTTTAAGGTGCACCATGAGAAGAACCCAAGGGGTTTGAAATTCATGGGAGTGGAACTGGTCAATGTCACGGATGTCATTAATTGGGATAATGCTGGATCGCGCAGGGCAAGGGCTTTTTTATTTACAATAATACACTGCTGGGCGGAAGCTTTCTCCCAGCAGTGTATTCGGTGACGTTACCGGCTCTGATGGGCCGGCTTTAGCACTGCCCTAGCCATTTTACAGGTCCATCAGTGCCGGTGACGTGACGGAATACACTGCTGGGCGGAAGCCTCAGCTTGGCAGCCCTAAGGAAAGCCCGGTACGTCACCGGATCTCCTGAAAATGCCTTTTCCCTGCGCGATTCATCGCAGGGCAAAGGAAAGCATCAGAGCATGTAAGGGGGGTTGCCTAGGTGAAAATATGGGTATGTCCAGGTTCAGCTCTGAACCCAGACAACCCCTTTAAATATTTAACTTACGGTTTTAAAATTTCATTAGCGAAGCAGAGTTCAGCTTCGGATTTTGGAACTAGGCATAAACTAATTGTGACATCATAGAAGAGAGACGAAGCAAGCCTTGCGTTATTTGCAGCAAGATTTGCCAGGCCTCAGCGGAGCCCATACATTTTAGTGCACTACGGAGTAGATATTGTAAACAAAGTCTTCAAACGAATCGGGTTTGAACTAGGGGTGCACCGAAATGAAAATTCTGGTCCGAAACCGAAACCGAAAATTCAGGATGCCCTTGACCGAAAACCGAAACCGAAACCGAAACTGCCTTTTTGCCCAAATACTTTTAAAATACTTTTTTTTTAATGATTTTATTAATAATTCTTTTTCATGAATGAAATTCATCTGTGGGTGGCGCTGTTATGGAGAGGGGGATCTGTGGGTGGCGCTGTTATGGAGAGGGGGATCTGTGGGTGGCTCTGTTATGGAGAGGGGGATCTGTGGGTGGCGCTGTTATGGAGAGGGGGATCTGTGGGTGGCGCCGTTATGGAGAGGGGGATCTGTGGGTGGCGCCGTTATGGAGAGGGGGATCTGTGGGTGGCGCCGTTATGGAGAGGGGGATCTGTGGGTGGCGCCGTTATGGAGAGGGGGATCTGTGGGTGGCGCCGTTATGGAGAGGGGGATCTGTGGGTGGCGCCGTTATGGAGAGGGGGATCTGTGGGTGGCGCTGTTATGGAGAGGGGGATCTGTGGGTGGCGCTGTTATGGAGAGGGGGATCTGTGGGTGGCGCTGTTATGGAGAGGGGGATCTGTGGGTGGCGCTGTTATGGAGAGGGGGATCTGTGGGTGGCGCTGTTATGGAGAGGGGGATCTGTGGGTGGCGCTGTTATGGAGAGGGGGATCTGTGGGTGGCGCTGTTATGGAGAGGGGGATCTGTGGGTGGCGCTGTTATGGAGAGGGGGATCTGTGCACTGTTATGGGCATAACAGTGCACAGATCCCTTTCCCCATAACAGTGCACAGATCCCTTTCCCCATAACAGTGCACAGATCCCCCCTCCCCATAGCAGTGCACAGATCCCCCCTCCCCATAGCAGTGCACAGATCCCCCCCTCCCCATAGCAGTGCACAGATCCCCCCTCCCCATAGCAGTTCCATAGACCGATCCCCCCTACCCATAACAGCCCCGGCCCTGCTGCTCACAGCATCTTTATTTTACCTTACAATCGTGAGGCTCCAGTAACTAACAACTCTGCAGGCAGAGCGGAGGGCGGCGTAACGTCACTTACTCACGTGACGCACCTGCTCCGCCCACTTTATGAATGAAGGAGGCGGAGCAGGCGCGTCACGTGAGTAAGTGACGTTACGCCGGCCTCCGCTCTGCCTGCAGAGTTGTTAGTTACTGGAGCCTCACGATTGTAAGGTAAAATAAAGATGCAGTGACAAAGTAAACCGCCCGCCCGCAGATGGTGGGTGACAAATCCCACACCCCATATTTTCGGCCGATATGTAACAATATCGGCCGAAGTGGATTAGGTGCATTTTCGGCCGATATTTTCGGCTGCCGAAATTTCGGTGCACCCCTAGTTTGAACACAGCAATCCGAACCCGATTCGCTCAAGCCTAGTTCTGACCACTGCCATGACTTTCATCTTTTATAAGATGTGTAACTCTGATGGTATCTGGTAGTATTGTCACAGAGACAACCATAGCCTTGATAGGCTTCCAGTGTGGTACAGAAACCGTGCTGATGAATCGTCCAGACACCTCTCCACTTTATTATCCAGCTTCTGTACGGCCACACATAGAGTAATCACCGCTACTTTTCCAAAATGGAATTTCATGCAGCATTTACGGCACTGTCGAAGTGGATGAGATTTATTAAAATCTCATCCACACATTGTGGAAATATTCCACAACAGTATCTGCACGTAACTTAGCGCGGATTTTAAATCCCGAGTGTTGCAATTTATGTTGTGGACGTCACCCTATTAAATATGGAGGGTGAAATCTGTGGCACTTCCGCACCAAAACCTGTAGCAAAATCCGCAGTTAAGTGCTGATTTTCCCGCTGCGGACCTTCCACTGCATTGCTGTCTCCATTAGGAGCCTCCATTACAGATTCAGCCGAAACGCTGGACAATATAACACAGCGAGTTGTGCTATTATGTCTGGTGAAATGCTGTATTCCTTAACGGAAACCTGACAGACCCCATTCTAGTCTGTGCCCAGCACTGTCAGATTATTTGCTATAAAGCAGAGGAACAGCAATAACACTGATATGAACTCGGGAGATGCAGCAAAAGTCTCCCCATTACTTCTTAAAGGTCAACAGATTTGTATTTATGAATCTGACTGACCTGTTACATGTGCGCTTGGCAGCTAAAGGCATCTGTGTTGGTCCCATGTTTATGTGTCCTCATTGCTGACAAAAATGATGTTTTAATATATGCAAATTAGCCTCTAGGAGCAATGGGGGCGTTGCTGTTACTCCTATTGGCTCAGCTCTGTCTCCAGCTGCTGCTCCCTCTCCACTTTGACAGGACCAGACAGGGAGAAGGTGAGCTGTTTTTTCTCCCTGGCTGTGACGCTCTCCGCTGTGATTGGACAGCGCTACAGCCAAGAAGAAGGAGACGCCCATTGAGAAACATGGCCGTCTCTTCCTCCCTGTACCGATGGTATGAATTTACATACCAGACAGGAAACCAATACGGGGGGCACAGCGGGCGAACAGAGAAGCGTATAGAAGACATGTAACATGACTTCAGTATGCCCTACACAGCCAGCTAATTATATGACAATGTCCGGACCTGTGAAAGGTCCTCTTTAAAGGGGTTCTCCAGGAATTAAGAAAATGAAAATACGTAAATAATACTTTGTTATAAATAAATTTCCAAATACCTTTCATTTGTTATAATGGCTCGATTTCTCTGGGGAGCAATCATTAGGAGAAATAAAATGGCCGCCGTCTTATTAGTGCACACAAAACCTGTCCTAATCACACAGGAGGACAAATTACTTCAGAGCCCTGAGGTAAAGAGCTGCCACATCCTCCTCTCTGCTCTGCTTGTCAGGGGTTATGGCCCTGAATACTGTTTAATATGATCTTCAGCTGAATCTCCATAGGAATGAGGAGTTCATGAGGAGACGAAGTACAGAGAGGAGGTGGGGATGTGGCTGTGTCCTGCTATGTGATTAGGACAGGTTTTGTGTGCACTAATAGAACAGCAGCCATTTTATTTATCCTAATGATTGCTCCCCAGACAAAAAGAGCCTTTAACTAATGAAAGATATTTGGGAATATATTTCTAACAAAGTAATATTTAGGTATTTTCATTTTCTTAATTTCTGGAGAACCCCTTTAAGTTCAAATTTGAAAATACACTTTGTTTAGCTGGTTAGAGAAGTTTAAGCTCATGAATATGACATTGCAGTCATCAGGCTGTCTTCAAGAGAAAACCACTCCTTGGTTTATTCTCTTGCTTTTTGCTTTGGGGAACATGACTCAGAAAACCGCCACATCGTCAGTTACGTTCTTAAAGGGTTTCTACCACCAGAAATACTGTTATGTAGCTGACTGACATTAGAGATGCGCTAATGTCAGCACTACATAACAGTATGTTTCTAACGTTAGTCCCTGCAGCCGTTTTTGTTAAAAAAGCACTTTTATAATATGCTAATGAGCCTCTAGGTGCTATGTGGGCGTAAAATCAGCACCTAGAGGCTCCGTCTACTCATCCATTATCCCGCCCAGGTCCAGTGTTGTGCCCGCCCCGCTCCTCTTGATTGATGGCACGGTCTGCCGCATCCCTGCCGAAATCCCACACCTGCGCCGTTCAATTCTGTCTTCGACGCAGCGAGTGAAGGCCGCTCTCCTGATGCTGGCTTCCTCACTGTGACGTAGTCGGCGCAGGCGCAGTAAGGAATCCGGCACCAGGATCGCATCATTCACTCACTGCGCCGAAAACAGAAGTGAACGGCGCAGGCGCGGGATTTCGGCAGCGATGCGGCGGACAGTGCCATCAATCAAGAGGAGCTGGGCGGGCACAACACTGGACCTGGGCGGCATAATAAGAGTGCTTTTTTAACCAAAACGGCTGCAGGGACTAACGTTTGAAACATACTGTTATGTAGTGCTGACATTAGCGCATCGCTAATGTCAGTCAGCTACATAAAAGTATTTCTGGTGGTAGAAACCCTTTAAGAACAGTAAGAATCTATTTTATCCATGGTTTGATGATAAGAGAGATTTAGAAGATGAACATGAAACGAAATTCAAAAAGTTTAACAATTTGAAAGGTTCTACAGTTTATTTTATCTACCAGTCCACGTACCAGAATAGTCACCACTGCAGCCTAGAGTGTGCAAATGCCTAACTAACTGACAACCCCCCCCCCCCCCCCCCCAAGATACCCACCATGTATAAGAAAGTCGGCCACGTGCACATGTTTCAAGTAATGTCGGAGAACAAAAAGCAGCATATATCGTAGTCCATGGCCACTGCTTCTTCTAGGAAGAGTTGAAGCGTCTAGCTCACAATTTCTGATAACGTTTCTTCCCATTGATTTTCTATGTGACATTGTTTTTTGAAATATATATCTTTGCAGTTTCTTCCATGTCCGTAGATAGTATGGTGTCCTCTTTGCAGTGATATTAGGTTTTCTCCAAGTATGTTAATGACCGGTGATTTCTCCTTAATCTTGCAGGCTCTGAACAATGGATTCCCTCAGTGCAGCCAATGGAACCTTTGCTATTAATCTGTTTAAGAAGCTCACAGAAAGCGATAACAGATGCAACTTGTTCTTCTCCCCATTAAGCATCTCCTCCGCTCTAGCAATGATTTACTTGGGAGCCAAAGGAAATACTGCTGCTCAGATGTCAAAGGTGGGTACTGAAACGACAGCAGCAGTGACTGACTGTGACCTGTCTCTTGAAAGACATTGGTTTGAGACTTCTCTTTTTTGGGACTTGTGGAATGCTATATTTTCACCAGTGAGGTACAGTTGGCCACAATTGCCCAGGGAGGCTGGTCTTGCTTTTCAATTTCGAAGAAAATATAAAATTTATTTTAAAAAAAGTGTAATTATAAACAGCTCTGCTCATATGAGTATGGAGGGTTCATTGAGGTTTTCTTAAACCTTTTTCCAATATGTTGCGTCATTTTTGCCTTTAAATACAGGAACTCCTACCACTAACAGCAACTACTGGTTTCTGGAAGTAGAAAACTGAATAGGAATATCATCCTTTTATTGCCCTCACAAGGATCTGCATTTTTATTACGGCCACCTCCTATCACTAAGTTCCTCTACAGCAGCAGTAGTATGGTGATCACTAACTGTTCCTCCCTGCTAAGGTCGTCCCAAAAAGACAGCTTCTCATCTAGCCACAGGATAGGCAGTAAGTACCTAATTGGTGTTGGTCCAACTGCCGCAATCCCCACAATCGTGAGAATGGTGGTTGTCTTCCGTTTGATCAAGCATTCAGACTGCTTCTTCATTCCATTTCCACCAAGCACTGTAGTCCACTATCTTTGACAGTCCCACAGACTTTAAATGGAGCAGCAGCAGTTCACATGCTTGACCACCACTCTGGGTTCATAGGATCTCCATTCTGATGATAGGTGTGGGTCTCAGCATTTGAAACCTCACCGATGAGACGCTTGTATAGATAAAAAGTTGTCGTTCTGGAACAACCCCATTTGGTATAAGGTCCTAGAAAATAGCACCACGTGCTAATGAAGGTCAACTCTAGATAAAACCAAAAACTCTTGTCGTACTTTAAAAAAAATCTGTCTGTTGTTGTGTAGATCCTCAGACTGACAGTGTTTTAGCTGATCCTTTGCCAAGAGAGCTGACATGGAAGAAACTAGGTGGTCACCAATGATTTTCTGCCAAGTTATCTGATAAACTGCATTTTTTTAGATACGTTATCTCATACTGCAGTAAACAAGAAGCTAGAACTCTGCAGATAGTCCCAATTATGACACATGGGCTCACAATGTATTTAACTAGGATATTTTTCTACTCAAAATTAACTGCAATGTGAATGATTTTATTACAGGTTCTACAGTTTGAAAAGGCAAAAGATGTCCATGCCGCATTTCAGACCCTGATCTCTGATATCAACAAACCAGGCACAGATTATCTTTTAAGTACTGCTAACCGCCTGTATGGAGATAAGTCATTCACGTTCCTTGATGTAAGTTAAAGGAAACGTATAATCAGAAAATGCCCTATCATTTAAACCAAGTTTTTATGTTAAACATACTTTCTTTTCACACTGACCATCAAGTCTAATAATAGGCTGACCATTCATGTCTGTAGAGATCACCTTTTAGCAGTCATCTCCTTATTATCACTGGCAGGTGTACAATGTCAGATAGCAGAGGATCTATAACATCTTATCTACTACTATACAACCACTGCACAGAGCATGCCTAGAACACTTTCCCATCTAGACATCAGAGAACCTCTGTCTATCTGGTTGTAATTGGTGAATAAAAAGGATGCGTTCCTTTAACCCTTTCGGGAGTTTTTTTCGCCTTTGCATTTTCATTTTGTGCTCCCTGCCTTCTCAGAGCCATAACTTTTTTTTTTTTTTTTTGTTTTGTTTTTCCATTCACATAGCCATATGAGGGCTTGTTTTTTGTGGGACAAGTTGTACTTTCCAACGCCACCATTTAATATGGCATAGGGTGTAGTGGAAAAAAATTCCAAATGGGGTGGAATTGGGAAAAAAATGCAATTTTGCCACAGGTTTTTTACAGATTTTTTATTTATTTTTTCCGTTGTTCACAATGTGGTAAAAATGACTCGTGATCTTCATTCTCCAGGTCAGTACAAATCCAGCTATACTACATATGTATAGTTTTTGTTGAGTTTTGATACTGAAAAAAATACTAACTTTTGTTGTCATTTCTGTCCCTATAACTTTTTTGTAGTTATGTGTGCGGAACTGTATGAGGGCTCATTATTGTGCAGTGCGATCTCTACATTTTTTATTCTCATTTTGGGGAAAGGGAGGTGCTTTAGAATTATTTTTTTTTTTCAATTTAAAATCTCTCCGACTCCTCCGATCGCTACACGTGGGATCGTGAGCATTACCGGAAGCTTGCGGCTTTGATAATACAGGCTCTCAGAAAACTGCCCATCTGAAGAGTGATATGAGAATTTCATGTTCATTTAAAGGGAATCTGCCACGAGTGACCTCCCTATCAAACGTTTTGAATATAAACATAGCTGTGGTTCACCTGATTATTCACAGCAGGAAGTGAATTCTGCTATAATACTATGGGATGCTGGAGCTTGCACCATCAGCACAGGGGCCAGGGCCCCTGTTGTATCCACCATCATTGCTGAAAACGCTAATGCCAGCGGATTAACCCCTTGGATGCCATGATCAATGCTGTTCTACGCATATAAGTGATTTGCAGAGGGAGGGGGCTCCCTGTGTCTCTTCATCAGCCACCACACTGCGATAACAGAGGGCCAATGGTTGCCATAAATGACGTTTAGAAAATGGATATAAAATGGAGGGCACTCAAATTTCTAGGTACACATATGGATAAATCATAAATTATTTATTAGAAGTAAAATTTTAAACCACAAGGGTGTAAACAAGTGGCGTCAGGGTAGTTTAAGCCTCAATGCGTAATACTGTTACACAAACCACAGGGGTGTAAAATAGGTGGTTCCAAATGAGTGGCGTCACAGTTATTTGTGCCACAATACGTACTTTTCCTATGTAAACCACAGGGGTATAAATAAGTAGTTCCAAATAAGTGGCGTCAGGATAACTTGAGCCACGATGCACAGTGTTCTTATATAGTGATCAGTCTGTCTAGTATAATAAAATATATATAAAATCCACGTTGAAGTGGGCTTGTATGTGCCCAGCTAAGTGTAACGTGGGTATCCGGATATCAAACAATAATAAAGTTCACTGTAAAAGCAAATTGAAGGCAGATTGTATTGTATTGCAATGTTACAATTCCTTGTTGTGTCCAGGTAGATGGGGACAGTCTATTATATGTTAAGGCTGGAACAGTCTTACCCCATCGGAGAGGTGTCCGGATAGGTGGTATATGCTGGCGGTGGTCCGATCCTGGGGAGCGTTGGTGCGCACGTCGACTTTTTCTGTTTCTCTGTCTGTAGCGGTGTCTCCTACTTCCGGTATCCTTGGTAGCGTCCCACGTGGTGTAGAGGATGGCGTCTCGCGTTGCTCGGGGTGAGTCTCCGGCAAAAGGTGCTGCCTATCCGGAGAGAGCACCTATCCGTGAATTTCTGAAAGTAGAGCCTCTGTATATTTCCACTTATTACGTTTAGAAAATGATGCCAACATAAAGTAGACATATGGGGAATGTAAATTAAAAACTACTTTATGAGGTATCATTATCTGTTCAAAAAGCAGGGAAATTAAAATTCAAAAAATACCTTTTTTCTTTTTCTTTTTTTTTAACCTCACTCTGTTCCCGAGTTACACTTTTTCTTAATATGCAAATTACGCCTTTTGAGCAATGAGAGCAATTCTTTTGCTCTTGTTGCCCTCAAGCGCCTCTCATTTGTGTTTAGCCTCTTCCTTGCTACTTTGCCTCTGCCTGGCCCATATCAATCAAAGCAGGGAGGGGTTGGCCATAGAAAAGAGAAGAGCTTGGGTGCAACAAGAGCAATGGTGATGTGCTCATTGCACCAAATGCCTGATTTCCTTATTAAGAAAAAGTCTAATTTGGGAACAGAGCCTCAAATCAACAAAGAAAAAGCAACAGTGTTTTAATCAGGGGAACCACTTCTATTTGTCTATGCAAATAGTTGGACAGGGAGGTTGCTGGTGACAGTCTCTCTTTAAAGGGAATATCTTACCTCATCTTTTCTTTAATTAAAACATGACACATATTCTTTTTTCCAATCTTTTTAAATTCTGATTGTAGTTTTTTTTAAAGTGATTCGCTGCTGTGTGAACAATAGTTCAGAGATGCTTAAAAGCCACCACATGTACCATAATAGCCTGTAGTGTACAGATGACTCATTGACTTTAGAGAATGTTATTACTTATTGTAATCCTGCATGTGATAATGTGGGAACTGCTGAGAAGTGATCTGTACAGAACAGGAAGTGTCAGTCTATTGTGTGGTTCAGTGACCAATGTGAAACTGCAAGATTCCAGGAATTTTTTATTTTAATATTTAGTGAGGCTTCCTGGTAGATAGCACTTTAAATGCTTCAGTCAAGAAATGATATTTGAATTTTGCAGGAATTCCTGGGATCCACTAAGAAACACTACCATGCGGATTTACAGTCTGTGGACTTCTCTACAAAGGCAGATGATTGCAGAAAGGAGATCAATTCTTGGGTGGAGCAGAAGACAGAAGGTGCTGGCAGAGGATGATATTATTTAACCCTTTCCCGCCCAGTGCTGTACATGTATGGAGCAGGATGGTCTTTTACAGATGGCACCCACACATGAGCACAGCGGGCGCCATTTCTTCATGATGCATTGGGCCGTAGATATTTTTTTCATAGAAATATATTTTTCCTATTAGGGATGCAAAAATGAATTTCTTTACTTATCTTCTTTGTTTCATATATTTGTAAATTGACACAAAAATGAAGAATTTGCTTTATTTTGCATGAAAAAGGTATTTGATCGCCTACCTAAAATAGGCAAGCAGTTTGGTGAGAGGGCAACAACTATTGGCACAATTATTAGAAAATAGAAGAAACACAAGATGACTGTCAATCTTCCTTGGTCTGTGGCTCCATGCAAGATCTCGCCTCATGGGGTAAGGATGATTCTGAGAAGGGTCAGGAATCGGCCCAGAACTACATGGGAGGACCCGATTAATGACCTGAAGAGAGCTGGGACCACAGTCTCAAAGAATACCGTTAGTAAAACACTATGCCGTCATGGATTAAAATCCTGCAGGGCGTGCAAGGTCCCCTTTCTCACGCCAGCACATGTCCAGGCACATTTGAAGTTTGCCAACGACCAACTGGATGATCCAGAGGAGGCATGGGAAAAGGTCATGTGGTCAGATGAGACCAAAATAGAACTTTTTGGTATCAACTCCACTCGCCGTGTTTGGAGAAAGAAGAAGGATGAGTACAACCCCAAGAACACCATCCCAACCGGGAAGCATGGGGTTGGAAATATACTTTGGGGGTGCTTTTCTGCAGAGGGGACAGGACAACTGCACCATATTGAAGGGAGGATGGATTGGGCCATGTATTGCAAGATTTTGGCCCGCAACCTCCTTCCCTTAGTAAGAGCATTGAAGATGGGTCGTGGCTGGGTCTTCCAGCATGACAGTGACCCGAAACACACAACCAGGGCAACTAAGGAGTGATAAGAAGCATTTCAAGGTCCTGAACCCAATAGAAATATTTGGAGTGAGCTGAAACTCAATGTAGCCCAGCGACTGCCCCGAAACCGGAAAGACCTGGAGAAGATCTGAATGGGGGAGTGGGCTAAAATCTCTGCTGCAGTGTGTGCAAACTTGGTCAAGAACTACAGGAAACGTCTGACCTCTGTAATTGCAAACTAAGGTTTCTGTACCAAATATTAAGTTCTGTTTTTCTATTGTATTAAATACTTATTTCATGCAATAAAATGCAAATTAATTATTTAGAAATCATACAATGTGATTTTCTGGATATTTTTTTTTAGATTCTGTCTCCCACAGTTGAAATGTACCTACGATAAAAATTACAGACCTCTCCATTCTTTGTAGGTGGGAAAACTTGCAAAATTGCCATTGTATCAAATATTTACTTTCCCCACTGTATGTGTGTGTGTGTGTGTGTGTGTGTATGTATGTGTGTATGTATGTGTGTGTGTGTGTGTGTGTGTGTGTGTATATATATATATATATATATATATATATATTATATTATATTATGGATTTTTTTTTGAAATATGATCATGATTGCCAGGCCCAAGAGAGGCTGTGGCATTGCTGCTTCCTGTATTCACTGCAAGCTGTATCGGCTGCAATAAAGGTAGCAGAAGTTGTTACAAACCATTTCCGTCTTCACCTTTTGCTAGACTGAAGGAGCTTTAAACTCATACCATATGTTTAAAGTTTAAAGCCCACGACCACACGCTATAACATCTTTTTTGGTCTATTTAATTTAAATTTTTCTGACTATACAAGCATTCTACATTCATGTTTCCACCTTCATTGCAGGTAAGATCCAGGACCTGTTGCCCAGTGGCAGTGTGGATTCCCTCACCAGATTAGTTCTTGTCAATGCAATTTATTTCAAAGGAAATTGGGCTTCTCAGTTTGACAGAAATTGTACACGTGAGATGCCCTTCAGGCTGAATAAGGTATGTACTGAGTATTTACATTTTAGTACTTAATTTTTATGCATGAGAAGCAGTACACCTCTAACAACAAAGAAATGACAGTATTTTTCACACTAAAAGACGCACCTAGGTTTTAGATGAGAATAAGAAAAAAATATTTTTGATTAGACCATTAATTCGACCCCCAATGTTAATAAGACCTCTGATCAGACCTCAGCGCAGACCCCAATGTAAAAGACCCTCATTCAGACCTCCGATCAGACCCCCATGTCACAGAGCAAATAAAATTAATTAAAAAAAATCAACTTACCTCTCCTGTTCTGAAACGCCACCGTTCCTAGGATCCAGCTCTTTTTCTTCATGTCTCAATGGAAGCGCTCATTAGTATTTGCCCCATAAGACACACTTACATTTTCCCACCAGAATTCTCGACCTACTTAAAAAAAGCAAAAAAAGTATAGCTGCCTTGTAAAGATGAAGGGGCACAATTATTAAGACCGGCGTTTTAGATGCTGATCTTAATAACCCCTCTACTTGGCGGTGGATTCGCTGGAGTTATGAAGAGGTGCCGGCCTCTTCATAAGTTCAGCAGATCCACCGCCACTTCTAAGTGTCAGACAGATCCCTAGCTGTCTTACATTTTAGACCATTTTCTACAGCTGAAACAGGCGTAGAAAATGGTAAATGAGACGGGCCTGCCGTCCCCTTCCCCGACCAAGCCACACCCACTTTTTTT
Organism: Bufo bufo; assembly: GCF_905171765.1. Taxonomy (NCBI): domain Eukaryota; kingdom Metazoa; phylum Chordata; class Amphibia; order Anura; family Bufonidae; genus Bufo; species Bufo bufo. The sequence goes on from NC_053393.1 coordinate 364,317,394, forward strand.
AGACCTGGTGTGAGTGGGGAGAAGTCGCAGATTGCACCACAATCTGCACCAGAAATACCCCTAATTTAGGCGTATTTCTGTTTAATAAATGACCCCCAAAGTCTTTAAAATCCTCATGATCTTCTATGAAAAAGATGAAATGATACGTACATCTGCCTGTTACGTCATAGGCAGCTATCAGTATTCATAAATGAATTTCATGTTGACCATAGACCTCCTGATATTCCTGTGAATTAAAATGAATATTGTATTTCCATATTCTATTTCATTTCTGAAGTTGTGTGAACACAATGCTTTGAGTGCTAATCCAAATCTCCTCTCTTGTTCAGAATGAGACCAAACCAGTGCAGATGATGTATAAAAAGGCCAAATATCCAATGACTTATGTTGGGGAGTTGTTCACCAAGGTCCTTGAGTTACCATATGTTAATAACAAATTGTCTATGATCATAATGCTCCCCGATGATATTCAAGATGGAACCACTGGGCTGGAAAAGGTAAGAAACTGTTCACATGTCCATATTCATTCTGCTCTTCTGCTTTATGGATGTATCATTTCTTTATCAGAAGACATTGGTCGTGCCAAAAGATCAGGACACACAGTTCTTCTTCTGCATCTCTTGGTCAATGTGATGTGTACATATGTACATCTATAGCAACAGAAGTTCATACATCATCCTGCATCAGTGGATCGTTCTCAGTCATGCTAGCGTAATTCTTTATTCACATTTTACTATTAGTTTACTTTAGCATCAGATTCAGCAAACAGCCTTTCCTAAGAAAATGGTGAATCTGGTCATATGTGTATGTCATTGAGTAAGTAAGATATGGAGGGTCTCTGTTCCTGATGGTAGCTTTAAAATACAGAGACACCTGATATAATAATTACTGTATTTATATACTGTATTTAAAGGGCTTGTCGGAACATTATTTTGTCTGATCAAGCAGTAATATGGATAAGGTGTATATTTCTGTACACAATTGTATTACACCTGTTCTAAAAAGGAAATAAATGTAACAACCATTCCTAGGTTCCCCATTACTGTATACTCTGTTAGGAATATTATCAGTAATGGATACATTAGTGAAAGTATTTGTTTTAAACAGTTTTTGTTCATGCTAAATATTGCAGCCGCCTTTCTCGGCCTGTGGGAGGGTCAGCTTTCTTACCTGTCAGTGTCTAACCCTAGTGTTGTATATAGAAGCGATATAAGAATTTTATGACACTGACATGAACACTGCCCTGTGATGGGTTTAGGGAAAATGGAACTGGTTACAATTCATGTAAGTACCAGTATAACTATTGTCATTACTGCATACATGTGAAGGCTTTATCGGGATTTGGAATAGACCTTATTTTTTTATATATAACCCAATAAGGGTGCACCCACAACTTTATCTCTTGATAGAGCTGTAGCTTTTGTATTTTGTGTAGTTGTATTTTTAAAGCAGTATCTGTTAAAGGTTCACATATGTTACCTTTTATTTATACATTGTCATGGTAAAAGTATTGTATAGGGGAACCCTTTTAAGTATAGACATTGACCTGATAGTGTTCACTGTATTCCACCCTGTATGTATAACGAGTGTATCTCCTTTAGATTGTTAGCTCGTATCTCTCCTTTTAGAGCCTCTGTTGCAGATTTCTGACTAGAACAATAGTGATGCATGCGGTCCGTTTTTATTTATTTATTTTCCCCCGTCAAATATGACGAACATTGGGGCAGAACCTGACAGGCTCCATTATAAGTCAATAGAGTCCAGCATGCAAAGGATCCAGCACTGCATTATGGTTTCCATTTCTTCCCAGGAGCTTCCATGACTGATAGATGCTGCCACCAGTGTCTGGCAGGAATGTAGCACAGTCTGTTTATGGAAATAAACCTGCATCATCGGCAGGTCCAGGCTTCATTGTATAGGGGACATGGCTTTTTGGCCAAACAATGAATCCTATGTGTGTGGTCAGCATAGTATTCTGTGAATTTGCTATCACTTTTTTCCTATGACTGGGCTCTCGGTTTCTAGATTTTAGGGTATGGTGTTATTTGGCCTCAGCGCCTAGCTTTGTATGTTGTCCTTCAACATGCCTGGTTTCTAAATTTCTGAGAAGTCTTTATAATTTAACTGTAATGTTCTGTTCTTTTCAGCTTGAAAACGAGTTAACATATAGCAAATTTTTGGAATGGACAGATCCAGAAAGAATGGACATTACAGAAATGAAGTTGCATTTGCCAAAGTTTAAGCTAGAAGACAATTATGACTTGAAAGCTGTACTTAGTGACATGGGAATGCCTGATGCCTTTGACCAAGGCTCCTCCGATTTCTCAGGAATGTCTAGCCATAATGAACTAGTGCTGTCTAAAGTAGTGCACAAGTCTTTTGTGGAAGTGAATGAGGAGGGCACAGAGGCTGCCGCAGCCACTGCGGGGATTATGATGCTCCGCTGTGCAATGATTGTGCCAACGATATTGTGTGACCATCCTTTTCTGTTCTTCATTACTCACACACAAAGCCGCAGCATCTTGTTTGCTGGTAGATATGCGGCACCCTGAGAAATTGTAATAAAATCAATACTGTTTTCAGCTGAATTAGTCTTTTATACACGAGTATGATTTCTATCAGTACTCCTCACATACAACTCAAGTTTAATTAACTATGATGTGCCTTATATTTTATACTTAATCTTTTTAATTTAAATAACATTTAAAGCTGCATATTGAAAATACATTTCTAGATACTCATAGAGTAAAACATGACTCCAAGCGGTGTCTGGCCTCCTAAAGGTTTGCAATAATCTATTTATTGTAGAACGACTCATTACAGTTGGGCCTCCACACTGAATATATGCTTGTCAGGTCCGTTTTACAATTTGCAAGACCAAATGTATTTTTTTTTTGTTACTTTTCATGAATAATTTGCACAATTTCTGCAATTAACATTTGCTATTCATATGGTACACCTTAAATGCAATGATTATTCCTCTAATTTTCATTAATATAAGTAATGTTCTTATACGTGTAACAGCTCAAGGCCACAATAAATTCTCCTCTGTAGTATAATGGGTCATTTTTTATTTTTTTTGTTACATTGTTTTGTGTGTAATAGTTCACAGGAGTCCTTAACTAGAATAGACATTTGTTGCACACAATGAGTTGCATTACTTTGGTTGCTCTTTAAGATAAAATTGTGGTCTTTTAACAGCTGTACATTTTTAGCCCAGCTCTCTGCCCAGTAAACTAATACAGAGCTGGGTAGTGGACTGAAACTCGTGTGCTATCATACCTTTTGTGGCAGTGGAGAGATGTCCCATTGGTGAAAAATAACTTTTATCACATACAGTTAGGTCCAGATAGGTTTGGACAGGGACAACATTTTTCTAATTTTTGTTCTGTACATTACCACAATGGATTTTGAACAAAACAATTCAGATGCAGTTGAAGCTCAGACTTTCAGCTTTAATTCAGTGGGTTTAATAAAATGATTGCACAAAACTGTGAGGAACTAAAGCATTTTTAAACTCAATGCCATCATTTCAGGGGCTCAAATGTAATCTGACAAATTAAATGCAAATAAAATGTTAATTTCTAAGACTTGGTTGAAAACCCTTTGCTGACAATAACTGCTTGAAGTCTTGAACTCATGGACATCACCAGACGCTGTGTTTCCTCCTTTTTAATGCTCTGCCAGGCCTTTACTGCAGCGGTTTACAGATGCTGTTTGTTTGTGGGCCTTTCTGTCTGAAGTTTAGTCTTTAACAAGTGAAATGCTCTATTGGGTTCAGATCCGGTGACTGACTTGGCCATTCAAGAATATTCCACTTCTTTGCTTTAATAAACTCCTGGGTTGCTTTGGCTTTATGTTTTGGGTCATTGTCCATCTGTATTCTGAAACGCCGACCAATCAGTTTGGCTGGATTTGAGCACAGAGTATGTCTCTGAAAACCCCAGAATTCATCCGGCTGCTTCTGTCCTGTGTCACATCATCAATAAACACTAGAGACCCAGTGCCATTGGCAGCCATGCATGCCCAAGACATCACACTGCATCCGCCATGTTTTACAGATGATGTGGTATGCTTTGGATCATGAGCTGTACCATGCCTTCGCCATGCTTTTTTATTTCCATCATTCTGGTAGAGGTCTCATCAGTCCAAAGAATGTTCTTCCAGAAGTGTGCTGTTTTTTTTCAGATTTTTTTTTTAGCAAAGTCCAATCTAGCCGCCTTATTCTTGAGGCTTATGAGTGGCTTTCACCATGCTGTGAACCCCCTGTATTTACTTTCATGCAGTCTTCTCTTTATTGTAGATTTGGATATTGATATGCCTATGTCCTGGAGAGTGTTGTTCATTTGGTTGGCTGTTGTGTAGGGGTTTCTCTTCACCATGGTAATTATTCTGTGATCATCCACCACTGTTGTCTTCCGTGGGTGTCCAGGTCTTTTTACATTGATGAGGTCACCAGTGTATTCTTTCTTTCTTTGTCAGGATGTACCAGACTGTAAATTTTGCCACTCCTAATAGTGTAGCGATTTCTCGGATGGGTTTTTTATGTTTTCGCAGATGAAGGATGGCTTGTTTCACCTGCATGGAGAGCTCCTTTGACCGCATGTTTACTTCTCAGCAAAATCTTCAAAATGCAAGCACCACACCTCAGATCAAATCCAGGCCTTTTATGTGCTTAATTGAGAATGAAATAATGAAGGAATTGCCCACACCTGCCCATGAAACAGCCTTTGAGTCAATTGTCAAATTGCTTTTGGTCCCTTTAAAAACAGGGTGCCACATGTAAAGGAGCTGAAACTCCTAAACCCTTCATCCAATTTTTATTGGATACCCTCAAATGAAAGCTAAAAGTCTGGACTTTTATGTCCATGTCGATTATGTAACTAGAATATGTTTTAGTAAACAGGTAATAAACACAAAAATTTTGTCAGTGTCCAAATATATATGGACCTAACTATATCTAAACAAGGTTGCAAGTGTCCAATGGCCGTCCTTTGAACCCATGAGGTTTTCAAGCTCTCCTTAAAGCGGTTATCCCACGAATAATGTAAAAAATTAAAACCAGTCATCATATAGTACATGACAATCTCTTTCTAACAAAGCTAGAACCAGCCCTGTACCTCACATGGATCCAAAGATCTCCCCATTCATTGCTCTGCTAGATTTATGTAATGTAAAAAGTTTGTGGATAGCTCACCACCCTCCTCAATACGGTAGGGGTGCTCTAGTCGAGGGGCTGCTCACTCAGTCAGTCCAGTAGTAAAGAATAAAAAGATAGAAAAACGACTGGCACTCACTATGTGGTACACATCAAACGTACTATTTATTATCTGCCCACTCAGCAATGGAGTAGTAGCAGCAACACATACAATTACACTAAAAATATGCACTAAAAAACCCCCTAAAAGGAATAAAAATACTTAAATGCCCTGGTTGTATGGATATATAAATACAAAAACGCATGTGTCAAATCATGGGACCTCCTGGGATATATGGATACCAACAATAGAGCTTGATGGTGTATATCCTGATCAATCCTATTGAGGATAATGTCTCTAGAGTGGCATGAATCGCCAAACCAATTGGTCTCCTATACAGTGTCCACAGTCTGTGTGTACAATTGTTCCGGATCCAAAAGGACATCCACAAGTTACAATGGCTATGATGTTGATGCTGCTGGGGGATATCACTCCCCTATATGTAATGCTTATTTCAGCAGTCCTTTGGCCGGTTTGTATTATGGCCTTGACATAGAATCTGTTAGAGGTAAATATCGCTTACCCTTAGACGAATGTTACAGACAGTCCGGTTTGGCCGCTCGCTGTGCCGCTCACTTACAGCGTCCTAGGCGGGTTTACAGCAGTCAGGCTCTGGTCACTCGCTGCACCGCTCACTCTCGGCGTCCTCGCACTCTGGTATTGGACACGTGGTACCTCAGAGGTATCGCGGGACTTGGAAATCCACTTCCGGTATTCCTGTGAGAAGGTGCTTTAGGTAAAATGTAGAGATGGAGCGCTCCACTTATGAAAGATGATTCAAATCTTTATCATCATATCCGGAATATTGCTGTAGACAGGGATATAACGCTAAACGCGTTTCGAAGACTTCCGTCCTCTTCCTCAGTAGCTATAGTAGCTACTGAGGAAGAGGACGGAAGTCTTCGAAACGCGTTTAGCGTTATATCCCTGTCTACAGCAATATTCCGGATATGATGATAAAGATTTGAATCATCTTTCATAAGTGGAGCGCTCCATCTCTACATTTTACCTAAAGCACCTTCTCACAGGAATACCGGAAGTGGATTTCCAAGTCCCGCGATACCTCTGAGGTACCACGTGTCCAATACCAGAGTGCGAGGACGCCGAGAGTGAGCGGTGCAGCGAGTGACCAGAGCCTGACTGCTGTAAACCCGCCTAGGACGCTGTAAGTGAGCGGCACAGCGAGCGGCCAAACCGGACTGTCTGTAACATTCGTCTAAGGGTAAGCGATATTTACCTCTAACAGATTCTATGTCAAGGCCATAATACAAACCGGCCAAAGGACTGCTGAAATAAGCATTACATATAGGGGAGTGATATCCCCCAGCAGCATCAACATCATAGCCATTGTAACTTGTGGATGTCCTTTTGGATCCGGAACAATTGTACACACAGACTGTGGACACTGTATAGGAGACCAATTGGTTTGGCGATTCATGCCACTCTAGAGACATTATCCTCAATAGGATTGATCAGGATATACACCATCAAGCTCTATTGTTGGTATCCATATATCCCAGGAGGTCCCATGATTTGACACATGCGTTTTTGTATTTATATATCCATACAACCAGGGCATTTAAGTATTTTTATTCCTTTTAGGGGGTTTTTTAGTGCATATTTTTAGTGTAATTGTATGTGTTGCTGCTACTACTCCATTGCTGAGTGGGCAGATAATAAATAGTACGTTTGATGTGTACCACATAGTGAGTGCCAGTCGTTTTTCTATCTTTTTATTCTGCTAGATTTATATCAAGCTGACATCTCAAGGGGAGTGTATTATCTGCTGAAGCTCAGGAGTCATGTCTCAGCTCTCCCTATCACAGTTCAGGAGGAGGTTGAAAGATGAAACTGAACATGTGCGGCCTTCTTATTGAGGTGGTCAAAGAAATAAGAAATTAAGTGGCCGTATACAGATACATTTTATTGAATAACTCAGTAGCTATACAAAAATTATTACATGCAATTACAAAAGTATTCAAATCCAGGTGCTGGTAGAATATTTTTGTGGGACAACCCCTTTAAGAAAATCCTGCCCAACACTATATTTATTTATTTTGGTCCTTGATTTGACAATTCCAGTCCTTACCAGTGTGGAAGAAAGTTACAGTACATAGGACAATGGTGGAGCTGTCGGTGCACTGCACAGAGCAGGAGTAGAGCCTGAGCACTTGCCTGGCTTGGGATTGCCCACTGGGCATTTCCAGTCTTTACTATATCACAATCCTGGTGAGTGCTGAGATGAGATTTCTGGGGAACTGTGTGATCTTTTAGTAATCAAAGCAACATCATGGGAGAAGAAGTCAAAATTACAGACCATACATTTGACATAATGCGTGAATTTTCTTCTTGTGCCCACTGCTGATTGTCCCTGAGGTTTAACAGGTTACCACTGGGATTACTGCACATTGTATGAAAAGCTGTGCTAATTTTTTCCACTTTAGGGGCCAAATAAATTAAACTAAATGTTAGAATAATGTTCTTTTAACATTATCAAAAGTATATGCACATGTAGTATTTACACCTGCACCATCAGTATCTGACTGGTGAAGGCCAAGGTAAGCACCCTTCTCCTATTAGTTCCCACTGGCATTTTTCGGAGGCTGCATGGTCAAGACATTATAATAATAATAAATAGCTGGGAAGGTGCACAGCAATTTCTTTGTGTATCCCGTAAGAGACTGAGATAATGAATTTTATAGCTCACCATACCTGACGGAGTCTTAGAGAGACCTAAGGGTGGAGCAATATGCTGAACTATTTTGAGAACAAAGGGTCCAAAGACCGTTCTTCCCCAAATGCATTATGTACTGTATCCACCCCTGGACTATCAACTGCTTTGTTAGACATTTGAATAGTGTAATGTGCAGTTCAATGTCCTTTTGTAGAATTTATCTTGCAAGATGGATGCAGTAAAATTGGTAAGAGATTACTTGCAAGTAGGTGAAGCTATTGCATTTTAATTTTTATATATATATATATATATATATAATATTCTTGCATGACTAATAATGAAACCTGAACGAGTGCAAGTTTTATGTAATTCTCTGGAAATTCGTTGGCAATCAATCCTTGTCACATATAGATTTTTCTATTTGCTTCAAATTTTAATTTTGTGTATGGAAATCAAATTTCATAATTTATTTGCTTTTGCAGCTACATCCTAGTCTATTTTTCCATTTTCCCTTTTATTGCATTTTTTTGTCTTTGGCTTTAGTATTTTATGGCAAGCATTGCAGTTTGCAGAGCTGTTCTTGTCATCACAACTACTGGAACCCCAATGGAAACCTGACTGACGCCTTTATAGGTCAATACTGATCTGTTTCAGCTGTCATGGATCCCTGATGAAGGGAAGCCATGATGCTGGAGAACAGAGCTTTGTTATAAATTCTTATAAAACTGGGATGTATCTGTTAATCGTTGAACGCCAATCACCATAATCTTGATAAAGTGTGCGTTTTATTTCTCTCCCTCTCGTCGACTTGATGTGTACGTTTGGTTAATAATAACTTAATTTTTTTTAATTTCCAGCTTGAACAGGAACTCACTTATGAGAAATTTGCAGATCTGACAAATCCAGACAACATGGACAGAACTGAAGTGGAACTCTCTTTGCCTAGATTCAAGCTGGAAAACGACTACGATCTCGAATCTGTGCTTGGAGGTTTAGGCATGACTGACGCCTTTGACGTCGGCAAATGTGATCTTGCAGGGATGTCTGGTGATCGCGATTTAGTTCTGTCTAAAGTATTCCATAAATCTTTTGTAGAGGTTAATGAGGAGGGCACAGAGGCGGCTGCTGCCACAGGAGCCGTTATTATGCTGCGATGTGCTCGTATTGTACCAAGATTCACTTGTGATCATCCTTTCCTATTCTTTATAATACACAAGCAAAGCCGCTCCATCCTGTTCTTTGGTAGATTCACTTCCCCTTAGGGCTGGATCTACGCACTTCAGAGCTTCTCTATAGCTCAACTCTACATAAATCTATAGTAAATCCAAATATACATTGACATGCAAGTTTACGTACTGTCAGTTTTACTTCTCAATAAAGAGTGGGTGAAATCCATGAAAAATTGAGAACTAATCTTTGGCAGCTTCGAGCATGTTGTGGATTTTAAGATCCACTGCATGCTCTGAACTCGCTGGTGTTTTTTATTTTTATTTTCCTGCAGAGTATGAATGGGACCTATGCCTTTTATTTGAATTTTGCTGTATGGCAAATTTTTGGTGCAGAATCCTCACTGAAAATCTCTAATACACCACAAGTGGTCTTAATCTTTTAACCTGCCTTAACCTACATTTCTTTGACATTTCCACAGCACTGTGCAGGGATCAGACAATTGTTTTTCCCGTACTATAAAGTAGATGACAAAACGGTATAAATTACATATTGTACGTGTTTAATTGTCTAGATATGCTACTGAATTTAATATTCTGAAATCCAAGATAGCGGTGGCTGTGATTGACAGTGACATTGCAAGGGTAAAAGCCAACATTGAAGACCTTTCCAATACTGACCGTAGCAGAACTGAAGGGATGACAAAAGAGCAGAATTGCTACTGAAAGTGTGCCAATTAACTGACGTGAATGCTTTGCCTAACAATTACCAACTGTCTTACAACCTTTACACTGTCTAAGAATATGAATCGCAGTCCTAATATTTTACTATTCTGGCGTATGGATCTTTATACACCTTTGGTGTAGTTTTACTGCAAAAATGCGCCAACATTTAGGCACATGGATTCATATTTAGGTCACACCCCATTCTTGGGCAGCCAACCTCCTTTCCAAGAAGCAACAAACCTTTTCAGACAAGGAGTCTGAAAAGGTTTGAGGCTTCTTGGAAAGGAGGTTGGCTGCCCAAGAATGGGGTGTGACCTAAATGTGAATCCATGTGCCCAAATGTTGGCACATTTTTGGAGTAAAACTACACCAAAGGTGTATAAAGATCCATACGCCAGAATAGTAAAATATTAGGACTGTGATTCATATTCTTAGACAGTGTAAAGTACTATTAAAAATCTACCCCCTTGGCTCACATTTATGTTTATTGTCTAAAAGTAAGACAGAGTAAACTTATACAGTCTCCAACTTTGTCACAATTATCACAGCGTCTGTGGCACCAGTGGTGTCAAGTTAAGTTTCCACCACATATTTGTTAGCCTTCTTTACCCCTAAAAAGTAACAACATTTCAACAGGTTTTTTTGGAGCATGGCGGCACACCTCATTCCTGTTAGGCCACATCCACTTTCCACACCTTTTCAGACTTGTTACAATACTAAATTCCTTATTCAATTGGGCTGGTAAGAAGTGGTAGAACTGTAATAAATTTAATGCAGTGCATGTTATATAAAAGTGGTCATTTTCTCATTTCAACGTTGCTTTTCTAAAAACAGATTCTTGCTAGGGGTCCAGCTTCTGGAGACCCAGGTAATCAACTGTAATCATTGCAGTGGGAAGTTTTTATGTTGTCCATCCCCAATGAGTGAGCAGTTCTTCTAGGCCAAGCCTACCAGAGCGGGAGCAGCTTTAACTTGGCAGTGGACCCCTGGTGTATGATGTCAGTGTGCTTTAATGGTTTGTTTTCATGGGAAAAGCCGTTTAAATGAAACACAAAAGATGTGCCTTTTATGACTGTATATAAGGATGCAATAATTCTAGTTTACTTCCAAAAGATACTTTTAGAATGTATGTACTTGGCTTTTGCTTGCTTGATTGCTAGTAATGTTGCCTTTGTCCTGTTTCTTATTTTATCAATAGTGGACTTTCTAGATTCCACATGTTACAGTGAACAATCATTGCCTTATTTCAAATACATAGGAATGTTGCAGTTAGTTACCGAACTTTTATTTTTGTAGGTATGTAAGCTTTCATTAAAGGCTGTTTCTGGTTTTGGTATGACTAAAACATGTATTTTGTAATAAGTTATAGAAATCTTCATCACTCGCATTCACTGGCTGAGGACATTACATAGCAATTTCCCACATACATTGTTGAAGGACTTGTAGGCTACTTTCACGTAATGGAAATGCTGCCCATTTTCTGCCCGGATTCATGGGAGGAAACTTTACTGTAGCAGCCGAATGGATGAAATTTAAAATGGTTCTAATCTACAGGCTGTGGAAAAATCTGCATGTACCTTAACCACCTAACTGTTTTTCGGGAGTCCAGCTCCAACAGTGGATAGGGTAGGGCTGCTTAGCTTTCAGACAATTCTAGAATGACAGCAATACATTCAGGATAGGGGAAGATATCACTTAGAAAGTAACAGCAGGTCTTGCCCGCGATTATTCCTGACTCTATTTGTGATAGTGATTTCTCCTCTGTTGCTTGGACCTTAGCGGTCATGTATGAAAGCTGGTCTTGTATGTAAGCCTGGAATGTCAGCTTTCAAACAAGACCAGTTGACGGTTTCTAGCTGCTACCATTCAGGAGATAGCTACTGTTCCCACTGCTGGAGCTGGACTGGGGCAAAACAGTTAGGTAGTTAAAGGGATTATCCCATGATTAATGTAAAAAAATAAATAAAAAATGAGACATATAGTATATGACAATCTTTTTCTAACAAGACTGGCTAGAACCAGCCCTGTACCTCACATGGATACAGATATCTCCCTATTGATTCCTCCAATTGGTCTGCTAGATTTATTTCAAACTGGCAGCTCAGGGGTGGTGTGCTTTCTGATTTACCTGATGGCAGTTGAAAAATGGAACTAAGCAAGTTTGTCCACCGCAATGAGGTGGACACAAATTAGAAAATTAACAAACAGCAGGTGCCATTACATGCAGATGGATTTCACTGAATAAGGCCTCTTTCACACTACAGTATGTCCATTTCAGTGTTTTGCGTTCCGTTTTTCACAGATCCGTTTTTTTGTTTCCGTTGTGTTTCCGTCCCGTTTTTCCGTATGGCATATACAGTATACAGTAATTACATAGAGAAAATTGGGCTGGGCATAACATTTTCAATAGATGGTTCAGAAGGAAATTGAAGACATACGGATGCATTTCCGTATGTGTTCCGTTTTTTTTGCGGACCCATTGACTTTAATGGATCCACGGAACGTGATTTGCGACCAAATATAGGACATGTTCTATCTTTCAACGGAACGGAAAAACGGAAATACGGAAACGGAATGCATACGGAATACATTCCGTTTTTTTTGCGGAACCATTGAAATGAATGGTTCCGTATACGGAACGCAAAAAACGGACCGCAAAACGGAAAAAAAAAACGGTAGTGTGAAAGAGGCCTAACTCTGTGGGTGTTCTAAAGTTTCAATTACTTGCAATTACAGAAGTATTCAGATCCAGGTGCTGGTTTGAAAACTGGAATATTTTTACGGGACAATCCCTTTTAAGATGCAGTGCAGGTTTTTATTATGGATTTCACCCTTTGCCGTACATAGAAAGAAAGCTGCAGTAAATTGGCAAACAAAAGCAGATTTAAAGCATGAAGATTAAGCTGTAGAATCATCTGTGAAATCTGCCGTGGGTTATTCCATATTGTGCGGGAGGAGAATAATATAATACATTTTCAGACATGTCGCAGTACAAACGAGGGATACATCTTTGTATGCTCCGATCTCTTGCAAGCAGTGATCTTGACAGCTGTAAGGAAAGGATATACACAGATTTGAAAGTTGCATGACCTTTTTATTATATGATGGATAAAAAAAAAAAAAATTCTTTATAAAACTGGAAATCTTTAATTATTCTATGTCGAAAATATACTCATGTTTTGCCATACAATTTACATGTATATTTTATATTGGCGTTCCCTTGCAAAGAGTAAACTCACAGATATTGCAGTTTAGGCATTGATTATATGATATGGCCTGTTTTCAAAATCTCTTGTAGAAAATGTAATATTTGGCAGACTGTTACAAAATATTTTATTTGACTCTATTTTAGGGTTTCTTGGCTGCCTTTTTTTCCATATATCATTATCAGAACATATTTTATGCTGTTCATTTATAAAACCAAAATAAAACACAATAAATGCTTTGCAATTGTCATCATTTGTAAGTTTCCTACAAAAGGAGCTACAGACTCAGTTTCTTCACTGATGCTAGAAAATGATGGTGATAATCTGCCCAACATATCTCCTATTGAAGTTGTAGTATTAGCCATTGTATGACTCACCTACTTGCAAATGGGGTGATGCTTTTTAGTTGCACAATATTTTTCAGCTTAAAGGATAACTGTCACATTTAGAGCCTAATTTCAATTTTCATATATGTAGTTACTAATAACATGATATTCCAGAATCAGTTACTATTAGACTGACTTACCCCATATTTAATAAGATTCAGCCCTTAGCAACCAGTCTGCATAAAACTGCAATTTCACTATTCAGTTAAGATGGCCGCCACTGCCCTCACCCTGAGGCTAATCCCGCCTGCCCTCACTAGCCAGTAACAATAGCCCCCCAAAAGTGTCAGTAACCAGAGCCCCCCCCTAAAGGGTTAATCTCCTGCAGCACAAAGGGGTCCTCTTACCACATGTTGCTTTCCATTATACATTGAGCAGATGGCAGATCTCCCTTCCCTGTTGTGCGCTGCTCAAACTCTGCATTCTCCAGCATTGCTGAGTGAGGGAGTGTCTGCCAAGCGCAGGGACAGGGAGAAGTGCACACAGCCCAGGCACTGTTATCAGCTGCTGGGGAGGACCTGGCTTTAATCATTTACTTACAGTCCCTGGCTGTCAGTAATGTGACCCTGCACTCTGCGTTATCCGTCCTTCAACAGATAGACGGACCATGCCTAGAAACCTTCTTTTAAGCACAGGTAAAAGTAGGCAGTGCAGGGAACAAAAATGTGCAATTAAGGGGTAATTGAATACACAGTGAAAAGTTGAAATGGGGTCACCACAATCCAATACTCCAAAAAAATATATATAATACGACAGTTATACTTTAAGCCACCCTATAGATAAGTCTCTGGGAAAATATTTGAAAAAGAACCATACCCAGAGGATGCTGTGATTGAAAAAAAAAAAAAAAAAAAAAAAAAAAGGCAAGGGCAATGAAAAAAAGCAAGGAAAGTCTTAAAATGCTATTACAAAAACAGTGTAGGGTGTTTTATGAATTCCTATTAGTCAACATCTATGGTTGTGATGTTTTTTGCTCCACCAAAAAAACTGTAAAAAGTAGGAATAAAAAAAAGTGTGAAACCTTCCTTTCGAGTGTAGTACTGTAATAGGATGCCACCATTGTAACCAGGGCTCAGTTTTTGGTACTTCCGACTCAGACTCCTCTGTATTTAATATGCGAATGTATTTTATACATTCCTTTAAGGAAAGAAAGGCAACATACATGTCATTACCACAGAACTACTGGCTAGGAAGCTGCTGCCTTCTCCTTTGTGTGCTGAAGATCGGGCAGTGGGAGGATCCAGGAAGGGGCATTAATTGTAAAACATGATTTCCCTAGTAGAATCCCATAGTCATGTTTAAAGTTTAAGCTAACAACCTGAGGTTTACAAGTTTTTATAGCCTTAGCTGAATGACAGCAGTTTTTCAAATGGTTTACAGCTTCAGTCTTGAACTATTAACTATCCATTCCCTTCACTTATACAAGTGTCTCTAGTCCTGCAAAAAACATATTTACTTAATCAGTTATCAGTGAGAGGCTAGGTTAACCATGGACGTTGCGTTCCCTGTAACAGCGGAAAGTGTAAGTATTGTCGCTCCTTAACTGTGCGTTGCGAGCCATATAGTGAAGCATATGAAAAGCATGCTTCTTCATGGTCACTTAACGTGTTCGTTTTGCGGTAGTGTGATGCACTGCATGCATTGGCCTTTATTCTTACAGTAGAGAAGTACCGTATTTTTCGCAAAAGCGGGGGGAAAATAGCAGTGCGTCTTATGGGCTGAATGCTGCGACCGTCCGGTGAATAGGCTGAGAGGGAGGAGGGGCTGGGGGCCGACATCTGTTTCTGTAATGGCAGCGGGGCCCGGTGCAGTCACTGTATTCTACTACACCGGGCCCCGCTCACTGTAGTATACGGTAGTCATATCTAACTTGTGGGTATTGTTAAAGTAACTTCTTGGCAGTCAGGAGGCCGGGTAGGTGCTCGTAGCGTTGCTCACTACTTCACGCTCCTGCTCCGCCCACTTTATGAATGAAGCAGGCACCGGGCCCCACTGCCATTACAGAAACAGATGCCGGCCCCCATTCACTACAAAGGGACACTGTTATGGGGGGGATCTGTGGATGACACATAAGATAAGATGCTATCCACACCCATAACAGTGCAATCCACAGATGCCCCCACAATGATCCCCCATAACAGTGCCATCCACAGATGCCCCCATAACAGTGTCATCCACAGACCACCATTAGTTCAAAACCACACCTTTTGGTTCAAAATATTTTTTTTATTATTTTCCTCCTCAGAAACCTAGGTGCTTCTTATAGGGCGAAAAATATGGTAATTAATTATAATTTTTTGTGAATTGGGACATTTAAACTTGCTTTTTTTTTTATTATTCAACTGTAGTCTGAGTCGGTTCATTTTTTTCTGACTCCAGGTACCCAAAATTGACTCCTCGACGCCGACTCCACAGCCCTGATTGTAACAACTCTGTTCATGAAATTTCTTACCTCTTAGATATTCCACAACCAACTGTGAGTGATATTGCAAAGTGGAATTGTGTAGGAACCACAGCAACTCGGCCACAAAGACCATGTAAAGTTACAGAGCTGGTTTGCAGAGTCCTGAGGTGCATAGTGCATAAAGCTCCAGATTTCCTCCATCATTAACATCAGCTAAAAAATTGTGTCGGGAGCTTCATGGCATGGATTTCCATGGCCGAGTAGCTGCATGCATGCCTTTCATCACCAAGCACAATGCCAAGTGTCAGATGCAGCGGTGTAAAGTATGCTGCCACTGGACTCTGGATGAGTTTGGGTTTAACGAATGCCAGGAAAACATTACCTGCCTGACTGCATTGTGCCAACTGTAAAAATCAAATCAAACTGGTTAGTTTTCACAATAATTCCACAACCAATATCCGTAACACTGTGGGGTTGTATGTCAGAGGATTTCCTAGGCTTCTTAATATCAGTGAAGGGAAATCTTAAATAGGGTTGTGCAAGAATGTTTTCTTATTTTTATTTATTTTTTGCAAACCCCCCCCACTTGTAAAGGAAAGATTACTTACCTGCTCCTTCTCCTTCAGGCCTGAGATGCTCCGCCGGGCTCCTTCAATATCTGACATTGCTGCAGCCAATCACTGGCCGTAGCAAAGACCACATCTCCGGGCATCATGTGCCATGATGTAAGGAGAGCTGGTCACCACCATGGCCACTGATTGGCTGCAGTGATTTCAAACCGGATTCTGACATTGAGGGAAACCAGTGGAGCATCACAGGGCTGGAGGAAAAGGGACTGGGAAACAGTTGAGTAATCTTTCCTTTACAGGTCTGGCCAAGTGGGTGGGGGGTAAAAAACACCTCATTCTTGCACAACCCCGTTAATGCTTCATCATAAGAGATTTTGAACAATTGTGTTTTCAACTTTGTGGGAACATTTCGGGGAAGGCCCTTTTCCTTTCCAACACAGCTGTGCCCCACTGTACAAAGCAAAACTAATAAATGCATAGTTGAATGAAGTTGGTGTGAAAGTACTTGACTGGCCCAGACAGAGCCCTGACCTTACCCCATTCAACAACTTTGGGATAAACTAGAATGTAGATAGCTAACCAGGCCCTCACAAATGCTGTTCTGGATGAATTGACAAAAATTCCCACAGGCTGCTGCAAAATCTCGTAGAAAGCCTTCCCAGAAGATTGGAAATTTTTTTACCTAGAAAGGGAGAACCAATTCCTTATTAATGCTTATGGATTTATAATGGGATGTCATAAAAGCTCCTGCAAGTATAATATGTTGGTGTACCAATACTTTTGTCTATATAGCATATAAGGCCATGCTTTACCCTCCTCCAAAGCAAGATGAATAGGGAAGAAAATCGTTAATTTCTAACGATAATTTGTTTTCCCTCAGTCCTAACAGCAGCACAGATGGGGTTAACTGCCCCCCGTGGACTGGTAGGTCCGGCGGAATTTTTAATGAGCCCAAAGAATAACTAATGAAAGAACTCCAGCTCCCCTAAAGGGAGGGGTTCGCCCCCCAGCCCACTGTGTCTATAGCAAGAAAGTACTTAGGGCGGGAAAATTTGTGTGCTGCTGTTAGGACTAAGGGAAAACAAATTATCGTTAGAAATTAACGATTCCCTTACTTCCTACCAGCAGCACAGATGGGGAGATAGCAAGAAGAATCCCCTAGGGAGGGTCCTCATGCCTGGCAGAAGTAAGAACTATCTGCCCAAAGGCCGAAAACTCTGCTACCTTAGCATCTATTCTATAGTGAGAGATGAAGGTTGATTCAGAGCTCCAGGAAGCCGCCTTACAGATCAACTCTAGGGGGAGAAGACTTCTCTCCGCGACAGAGGTAGCTACAGCCCTAGTAGAATAGGCCCTCACAAACTCCGGAGGATCTAAGGATTGGGAGGTGAAAGCTTCCCTAATGGCTTCCTTGACCCAGCGACTAATAGTAGTTTTAGACGCCTTACGGCCTTTAGACTTACCGGCAAACAGGATGAAGAGGTTCTCATCTATCCTGAATTCTCTGGATCTATCCACATAGATCTGGAGGCATCTCGATATGTCCAGTGGATGTCTAACTGGAACATCAGAGGAGGAGGCGGAGAATAATACAGGTAGAGAAATTACCTGGTTAATATTTTGAAAAGTTGGAACCTTAGGTCTAAAATAAGGTAGAAATTTTAGGACTCTCTCCTGTAAAAAGATGATGTATGGGTGTAAAGCGGAGAAAGCTTGCAGCTCAGAAATTCTTTTGGCTGAGGTTATAGCCAGAAGAAAAACCACTTTAAGAGTTAGAAACTTAAAGCTTGCCTCCTCCAAAGGTTCAAAGGGGGGAGATGCTAACCCCTTGAGAACTACTGACAAGTCCCATTGGGGAACGGGTTTCATTATTGTAGGCTTCAATCTTTCTGCTCTCTTAAGGAAGCGTTTGATGAGCGGGTCCCGAGAATATGATCTGTTGAGACAGGCCGAGATGGCAAAAACTTGAACCTTCAGGGTAGATGGGGAGAGACCTCTGTCTAACCCATCCTCGAGGAACTGTAAGATTGCAGAGAGGGGCGGATCTGCAGACGCCACCTGGTTGGAACTACACCATGATGTGAAGATCCTCATGATCCGGGATTAGGCATTCTTGGTAGACTCTGCTCTGGAATGCAACAGGGTTCTCAGGACCGACTCAGAGAGCCCATCCACTCTGGGAAGGGCCTGATCAACCTCCAGGCTGTCAGGTTGAATCTGGGCAGAGATGAGTGTCCCACGACACCAGGGTCTGCTCCGGGGGGAGTCTCCAATATTGTCCCCGACTCATCTGAATGAGCTGGGTAAACCAGGATCTCTTGGGCCAAAATGGTATGATGGCTATTACCGAGGCCTGATCCTGACGGATTTTCATCAATACCCTCGGAATCATGGAAAAGGGAGGGAAGATGTAGGCCAGCCTAAACCTCCACGGTATCGTCAGAGCGTCTATCCCTGTATAGGGAACAGAACCTCTGCACCTTGGTGTTGAACCTGGTTGCCATGAGATCCACCTCTGGCATGCCCCATCTGAGGACTAGCTGCCTGAAGATCTCCGGATGTAGTGACCACTCCATGGTCGGTAAGCCGCAACTTAGGCGACCCGCAATGATGTTGAGGGAGCCTCGGATGTGAGTGGCAGATAGATGGGATAGGTTCAGCTCTGCCCACCGCAAGATAACCCCGATCTCTGAAAGAAGGGGCAAGGATCTTTTGCCTCCCTGCTTGTTTATGTAAAGCACTGCAGTCATGTTGTCTGACTGGACTTTCACTGCTTTGCCCCGGATTTGAGGGGCGAAGTGGAGGAGGGCTAGCCGGATAGCACGCAACTCGCGGAGATTTGAAGAAAGATGCTGCTCCTGAGGAGACCAAGATCCCCGACCGGGGATCCGTCTAAATGGGCGCCCCAGCCTACAAGGGACGCGTCTGTTGTCAATATGAGCCAAACTGGTTGGGTCATAGACTTCCCTGCTGGTAGATGGAACCACCATCTGAGGGAATTCAGGGTTTGGTTGGATAGGGAGCACAGGGAATCTAGCCCCGCAGGGCTGCCGTTCCATTTGTCTAGAACCTCCGATTGAAGAGGACGGAGGTGCCATAAAGCCCAAGGGACTGCATCCGCAGCCGCTGACATGAGCCCCAACATCTTCATGAGAGTACAGATGGAGACTCGTCGTGGGACGAAGAGGAACCTTGCCAGGTCCCGAATCCGTGCTCCTCTTTCTGGAGTCAACTGGAGGGACATCTCCAGAGAGTTGACCACGAATCCTAAATAATGGATTGAAGTCGAAGGGCTCACGTTCGACTTCTGCCAGTTGATGATCCAACCGAGGCGGAGCAGAAAGCAAATTGCGACATGAAGATGATGAGTAAGTATAGGGACCGAAGAGGCTAGAAGAAGCCAATTGTCCAGGTAGGGAACAATGGTCAGTCCCTGGAGTCTCAGAGCTGCCACCACCGACACTACCACCTTGGTGAAGATAAAAGGGGCAGAAGAGATTCTGAAGGGGAGAGCGGCAAATTGAAAATGCCTGCGCACGCCTGAAATCTGGACCGCGATCCTGAGAAATTTCCGAGAGGAAGGATGGATCGGGATGTGGAGGATAAGCATCCTTGAGGTCCAGAGTAGCCATCACGTCCCCAGGACTGAGGATGTGGCTGGCTGACTGACCTTATGGTTTCCATCCGGAACCTGGTTCTCCTTACAAATCGATTGAGGAATCTCAAATCTATGATCATCCGGAGATCTCCTGTTTTCTTGGGTACCAGGAATACTCGAGAATAAATCCCTAGACCCTTCTCCCCTGCCGGTACCTCCTCCAGGGCTCCCTTGGAAATGTAGTCCTGAATATATAAGATTCTAGGATCTTCTGTCTGGCTGGCAGGAAACTTCGAGTGGCAACAAATCTTTCTGGGGGGAGAGAAACGAGGTCTATTAGATAGCCAGTAGCCACTATGCTTTGCACCCAGGGATCTGAGATTTCCTGGGCCAAAACGTGCTGGAAATGGGAAAGATGACCCCCTACAGGGAGCTGAGGGAGGGGTACGGGAAAATCCAGAGGCGTAACGACAGGAGTAGCAGGGTTTAACCAAGAGCCTCTGAGAGGCCCATAGTCAGGAGGGTTTTGCCTCCTTGGTGGGTTTACGGGAGCGTCTGGAAAATCTTCCAGACTGCCCCCCCCCCCCCCCAATCTCTACGCCTGGCCTGCTGTCTGGATCTGCGTCCGCGATCTTGCCTGCCCCGGGCCCGAAAGGGTTGTTGGGGGAGACTCTTTCCCTTTTTATCGGAGAGTCCCTCCATGATGGTGTCCAGTTTCGAACCGAATAAGCGGTCCGGTTCGAAGGGGAGCCCACAGAGATTATATTTGGATGCGTTATCCGCACTCCAGGGCTTTAGCCATAGAGGTCTCCTAGCAGCTGACACCAGAGCCATTGTCTTGACTGCCAACTTTAGCTGTAGCTGGGATGTGTCACATAGGAAATCCATGGCCAGATTGACGGATTTAAATGCGGCCAGGATGTCGTCCCGGGAGACACTCTGGTCGACATCAGTCTGGATCTGGTTCAGCTTAGAACGTAGGAAGGAAGAGACCTCCGTGGCTGCAATAGAAGTTGAGGCCGAGGCTGCGGCCGTCGAGTAGCCCCTTCTCAGGGTGCACTCTGCCCTCCTATCTAGAGGGTCCTGCAGGCTAGACCCATCGTCCGCAGGAACCAGAGTGCGCCTGGACAATTTTGCTATAGACATGTCCACCTTAGGGATGGAACCCCATGATTCCACTAAGGGTTTAGCCATCGGAAACATCAGTTTAAACCTTCGGGTGAGGACTGGACCTTTTTCTGTTTTTTTCCATTCTGTGCGCATCACGGAAAAAAGGGTCTCATCCGCCCTAAAGACCCGCTGAGTCCAACAGGTGGGATCGGAAGACTCCCCTATGTCAACATCATGGTCCCCCGACCTGATGGACTTCAATAACTTCTGTGTTTTTTCGGGTGTAAAAAAACACGAAGTCGATTCCTCCTCATCAAAGGAAGATGACCCCACAGAGAGAGGCATGGGTCTGTCAGTAGGAGCGGCAACTTCCATCGGAGTCTGAGAGGGGCCTGGTAGCCTCTCATTCAGTACCCGTACAACACCCTTGATGGAGTCGTCCACATACGTCTTCGCCCACTGGTACATGTCTTGCATCGTAGGTTCTGTAGCGGTGCCAGAACGGCAACTGTCGCACCTGGAATAGGGGCTACTATCGTCTAGAGGCGTGTTGCAATCATAACAGGCCAGGTGTTTCCTCTTGGCCGCAGACTTCCGCTGCTGGTCTGACTCTCTAGGAGAAGCCATAGCTGAAACGAAAGAAGAGATTAAAACATTCCTAAAAAACTAAGGGAGTTAAACACATTAGTTAGCGGCACTAACTAGAGGAGAAAAGTCAGGCACTTGAAAAATATTAGAAGCTGAAGAAAATTCAGAAGATAGCAAAAAAACTCTCAACTGAGCACAGGAAATTCTGGAGCTAGCTTGTTAAAGCAGCGCAACCAGAGACAGACTGAAGATATCAGGGAACTTAAGAAGGGAAATACTCCACCCAGGCCCTCCCCCAGAACGTCACTGCCACAGATATCTTGTTTTAAACCTTAGTTTGGTAAAAGGAATACCCTTCCCCTTTATCTTGATTCCCCCCCCCTCGGGAAAAAAAACCCGGCCGGCATAACCAAGTTTGCTTTAGTAACAGAAAAACGCTGTCAGACCGAGAGACCGGAAGTGACGCCGCAGCCGGCTGCGCGGCACTTCCGGTCATGGCGGCGCCCATGCCACGCCGGAATCGGAGCGCAGCCGACACATCCCAGGAGGGGAGAGCAACTCAGTGAGGCAAAGCATTACCCCCAGGTATCGCTAACCCAAGCCAGCTAAATGGGGGGAATATAATAATAAAAATAAAGCGCATTCAAGCGGAATGCAATCCTAAAAAAAGGAGACAAGGATGAACTCATAGTAAAACAGTCTCCAATTCCCAGAGAGGGAGAGAAAACTCGCCAGTCCACCTGTCCAAAGGACAGAAAAAAACACGGTGGGCTGGGGGGCGAACCCCTTCCTTTAGGGGAGCTGGAGTTCTTTCATTGGTTATTCTTTGGGCTCATTCAAAATTCCGCCGGTCCTACCAGTCCACGGGGGGCAGTTAACCCCATCTGTGCTGCTGGTAGGACGTAAGGGAACATCTGTATATGCAACTTGGTAACCAGTTTAGGACAGCATAGACCACTTGAGAATATCTGAATGTCTACGATATGTAGGATAGTCCTTACTCCCACTGCATCAGTGCAGGAAAAGCAGATGGAGCCACAGCATATATTTTCAATTTTCCATCTTCGTTAATCAAAAAATTAGCTTGAAAAATACTCTGCTGTAACACAGGATTGAAACATCGCCATTTCTATGTGTCATTTAAAATTAATAAAGGTGGAACGTGGAGTATGGATGCTTATCCTGTACATCTGTCTATGCAGTCAGGTGTGACATATTACTTTGATTACAACAGGGTCTGATTTTGCAATGTGATGTCTCCACTCATATCGCAGTCTATGCTTGTCCAGAGTGTCAAAGCTTATCTGGCTGAGCACTAAATGAACTTGAAGCGGTATTATCACCTTAGACATTTTTACATACACTATCCACAGGATGTTAAGTTCACTGATCAGACATATATACAAAAATTAAAACATAAGTTCCTCAAATATTTATTTCTTAAAAAAAATACACAATATGGCTTAACTGAAATGGCGAATCCTACAGTGCTGTGAAGAAGCACCACCTTAGTTTCTTCAGCATGTTCACGAAGACTGGATTAAACATTTAACCATGCATCTAGCAGAATGGTGGACACCTCAATCACATCATGTCAAACACTACAGTCAAGACTGATTCCTATTAGAAAAACCTGTACTAAATACCATATTGCGGGTTTCAAAAACCTTTCCTCCACAAAATAATGTTGCCTCCCTCCTGATTAATACCTTTACATTTTATGTCAATTTTCTACAAATTACACCAGTTAAAAGGGTGTGTCCAGACTTTTGCCTCACAATGTGTATATAATTTGAAGAATTAGTAAGGTACGGTATACAGAAATGAAAAGCTTAATAGCAAAGATGTAATTTAACCCCTTAGTGACCACACGTATTTAAAAAAAAAAATTGCATTCTAAGAGCTATAACTTTTTTGTTTTTCATCAATGTACTTGTATGAGGTCTTATTTTTTGCAGGACAAGTTATAGTTTTTAATGCACCATTTTAAGTACATGCAATGATTGATTAAAGCAAGCTGTTTAGCTAAAACCCCCTCTGTTTACTTCAGTAAAAAGGCGTATTAGTGGTCACTAATGATTCCATAGAATTTCTTGTTCCAATTAAATTGTATTGGACAATTTTATTCACATGGCCTGAACATACCTTTGAAATAAATATTTTAGATCAGGATTTGATCCAGACGCGTATTCTCATTGCTAATTATGAAGGTGACCACTCAAGACAGCCAATGTAGCTTTGCCCATTAATGATTACTAGTGTGAGCGAGCATGCATCACTATGCTCGGTACATGGCGGTACTCGGCCGAGTACCGCATGTGCTCGAGCGCAATGCTCAAGTCTCCTCCCCGCATGTTTCGCGGCTGCTAAGCAGCCAATAAACATGCAGGTAAGTACTGCCCTCACTGTAATTCCAGTAGACATGTTGGCTACTGGCATTACAGTGATTGGCTGGCCGAAACACGTCATCAGGTGCTATATAGCACCTGATGACGTGTGTTCGGCTCATTCTAAGGCCTCATGCACACGACCGTTGTTGTGTTCCGTGTCCGATGTTCCGTTTTCCGTGATTTTCTGCGGACCCATTGACTTTCAATGGGTCCGTTGAAAACTTGGATAATGCACCGTTTGTCAACCGCGTACGTGATCCGTGTTTCCAGTCCGTCAAAAAAATATGACCTGTCCTGTTTTTTTCACGGACAGCGGTTCACGGACCCATTCAAGTCAATGGGTCCGTGAAAAAACACGGAGGCACACAAGATTGTCGTCCGCGTCCGTTTTTTTCCTATCATTTGCAAGGCAAACTTGACTTAGATTTTTTTTCACTTTCCTTCATGTCTGGTGATCCTCCAAAAATCAAGGAAGACACACGGAAACGGAACAACGGAACCCCGTTTTGCGGACCGTGAAAAAATACTGTCGTGTGCATGAGGCCTAAGTCAGGGAGAGCTGAGGATAGGAAGGAACAGAGAGTGTAGGGAGTGTAATCGAATATATAAGTGTACAAAAACGTTTCAGAGACCCAAAAGTCCTTGTAAGGACTAATGTGTGTGACAGCAGTAATATATTTTTGTAGCGCAACCTGCGCTAAGTTGCTCAGTGTTAGGGAGAGCTGTGCATAGGAAGGGACAGTGTAGGGAGTGTAATAGGAAGATTTTTTATACAAAAAACTTTTCAGAGACCCAAAAGTCCTTTTAAGGACTATTGTGTGTGACAGCAGCAATATATATATTTAGCGCATCCTGCGCTAAATACAGTGTAATAGGCCGCTGCGGACAGTTAAATTATACGCACCACATAAAGTAATTTACACCGAAGAAGACAGTATACTACTACAGAGGGATCTGGATAGATTGGAGGCTTGGGCAGATAAGTGGCAGATGAGGTTTAACACTGACAAATGTAAAGTTATGCACATGGGAAGGAATAATGCAAGTCACCCGTACATACTAAATGATAAAACACTC
This sequence comes from Bufo bufo, assembly GCF_905171765.1. Lineage (NCBI taxonomy): Eukaryota > Metazoa > Chordata > Amphibia > Anura > Bufonidae > Bufo > Bufo bufo. Next base: position 364,342,546 of record NC_053393.1, read on the forward strand.
GGTAACACTGACATGGAAAAGGATCTAGGAATTTTAATAAACAGCAAACTACAGTAAGCTGCAAAAAACAGTGTCAGGCAGCTGCTGCCAAGGCCAATAAGATAATGGGTTGCATCAGAAGGGGCATATATGCCCGTGATAAGAACATAGTCCTACCACTTTACAAATCGCTAGTCAGACCACACATGGAGTACTGTGTACAGTTCTGGGCTCCTGTAAACAAGGCAGACATAGCAGAGCTGGAGAAGGTCCAGAGGAGGGCAACTAAAGTAATAACTGGAATGGGGCAACTACAGTACCCTGAAAGATTATCAAAATTAGGGTTATTCACTTTAGAAAAAAGACGACTGAGGGGAGATCTAATTAATATGTATAAATATATCAGGGATCAGTACAGAGATCTATCCCATCATCTATTTATCCCCAGGACTGTGACGGTGACGAGGGGACATCCTCTGCGTCTGGAGGAATGAAGGTTTGTACACAAACATAGAAAAGGATTCTTTACGGTAAGAGCAGTGAGACTATGGAACTCTCTGCCTGAGGAGGTGGTGATGGTGAGTACAATAAAGGAATTCAAGAGGGGCCTGGATGTATTTCTGGAGTGTAATAATATTACAGGCTATAGCTACTAGAGAGGGGTCATTGATCCAGGGAGTTATTCTGATTGCCTGATTGGAGTCGGGAAGGAATTTTTTATCCCCCTAAAGTGGGGAAAATTGGCTTCTACCTCACAGGTTTTTTTTTTTTGCCTTCCTCTGGATCAACTTGCAGGATAACAGGCCGAACTGGATGGGCAAATGTCTTTTTTCGGCCTTATGTACTATGTTACATTTCCTGTGTAAAGTGTGCGCATCCCAAAAATGTCAGTGACATCCAGTGCACTTTTTCCGTAGGCGGTGTCCGCTTCTGACAGTGACCTGAGCAGGCCCACATCTGCTGTGTAACATGTGCGCTTCTAAAGTTTTTCTCTGACATAAAATTCAGTTGTTCAATAGACGGTGTCCTCTTCTGACAGTGACCTTACCAGACCCACATCTGCTGTGTAATGTGTGCGTTTAAATTTTTTTTCTGTGACATAAATTTTTTTTTTAATAGATGGTGTCCGCTTCTGACAGTGACTTGATCAGGCACACATCTGCTGTGTAACGTGTGCGCTTCAAAATTGTTTCGGTGACAATAAATTTAATTTTTCCATAGACTGTGTCCTATTCTGACAGTGACCTGACATTACCAGCACCAAATCTCCTGTTTAACGTGTGCGCATCCTAAATATCAGTGACATTCATTCTGGGTCATTTTTCATTAGACGGTGGTGGCAGCAACATTACTTGCGCTATACCTACTGTATAACGTGTGCGCATCCTAAATATCAGTGACATTCATTCAGTTTAATTTTTTATTAGGTGGTGGTGGCAGTGACATTACAAGCGCTTTTGTCCAGGGACGTTACATTTCCCTGACTTTACACTGGATGAACGTTGTGGAGGACGGGAGCGGGTCGTAACCTGGGATGGTACTGGTGCTACCGACGCCAAGGAGTTCGGGCCCTACTTCCATCAGGGTTTCCGCTGCCACCTATGTTACTGACTGCAACCCCCCTCTTCTTCCTCCTCCGCATCCCCCTCCACTTGCACCTCTGAATTATCATCTTGCAGCACCAGTCAGCCATCGGTCAGTAGCTGGAAGCAGTGTAGCACTGCAGTGGGGAAGCGGCAATAGGCCGTGCTGAAACTAATTTGCTTAGGTGACAAACAGCACACCGTCGCAGAGCTGTGGCAGGGGATAAGGGACCAGACTGAGCTGTGGCTCTTATCCACAAATTTTCTTAAATGAACAGCTCAGCAGCAGGCCCTTGTCCACACAATTTTTAAAATGGTCAGCTCGGTAGCAATCCCTCATCCACAACATTTTTTAAATGGTCAGCTCGGCAGCAGGCCCTCATTCACAAAAGTTTTTTAAATGCTCAGCTCGGCAGCAGGCCCTCATCCACAAACATTTTTAAATGGTCAGCTCGTCAGCAGGCCCTTGCCCACAAAAATTTTTAGATGTCAGCTCGGCAGCAGGCCCTCGTCCACACAATTTTTAAAATGGTCAACGCAGCAGGTGGCTCTCGTCCACAACATTTTTTAAATGGTCAGCTCGGCAGCAAGCCCTCATCCACAAAAAATTTTTAATGGTCAGCTCGGCAGCAGGCCCTTGCCCACAATTTATTTTAGATGGTCAGCTCGGCAGCAGGCCCTTGTCCACACAATTTTTAAAATGGTAACATGAAAATTTTATTAAGTAATAAATATTACAAGACAATATAATAGACAAACATTAAAATGAAATGAATAGCAGCAGTGCAGGCAAGCGCTGCGATAAGCAGCTCAACCACCAGACTCAACCACCAGGTATAATGGATCCGAAATCAAGAGGAGGAATGGGGAAATAATAAATGCCGCAATAAGCAAGCAATATAAACCCTACCCCCAATGTGTGTGCAGGCCTCAAACCTCCACAAGTAAACATACAAAAACTGCCAAGTAAAAGCCATAAAGAGGAGCCAGATGTACGGCACCTATAATTAGCCCATAAGCAGTATGGAGGAACAACAGTAGTAGTAATAGACATCAATCAAAAGAAATACTGCAACATATTACCTAAAGTTGATAGGAGGCAAGGCACAAATGGATCGAACCCAGGTCTAGCAGAGAGCGCACCCCGAGAGCACCGAAAATAGACAAGCGGCATGCTTGGCTATTTTTGTAAAATTAATGGAGGGTGCATTGTGCTGTACTCACTTCTGTGGATGGCTGCACATTAGCTGTGCTCTATCGTTCTCTTTAGGAGCTTCATATTAGGGATACTGTAGGTGCGGTTTCCACAGGTGGGACCTGCACCTATCTGACATTGGTGGCATATCCTAGCCATATGAGACAACCCTTTAAAGCCTGTATGACACAGGCCTATTGACCAAGCGATTGTCAGGAGGGAAGCGTTCCCCTCCCGGCAATCGCCTGCTCGCTAGTGGAGGAGACTGCTGCTATTACATGCAGCGATTTCATCTGCAGCATGGGGAGGAGCGATTGCCATGCCATTGCTCGTCCCCATGCTGTATAGTGGTTTGCCAGTCGCAGAACGTAATTAGATAGCATGATCTGCCGCTGGCAAACATAAATTTTTATGCGAGCGAACACTCATTCATCGGGCAGTCAGTGGAGTATTACACTTAACGATGATTGCAAACGAGTGTTACTACTAGAGATGAGCGAATCGAAGGTGACGAATTGGAATTCGTTCCGAATTTCAGTAAAAATTTGATTCGTCCCGAAGTAGAATTTCCTTACGCTTCGTGGTAACAAGTCGTATTTTTTCAAAAATGGCTGATGCACATGTTACAAAGTGAAAGTAAGAGGCCCGGGAACGAGGGGGCATCCGTAATGCAGTGTAGACAGCTAATGAGCAGATAGCCAGCTCCTGTGATGTCACAGCCCTATAAAAAGCCTCCTCATGCCTGGTCTCCACCATTTTACAGTGAACTTAGTGCAGGGAGAAATGTTACAGGCAGTATGGACAGTGTTTATGAAAGCCTTCATTCACAAAATATTACTATTAAAGGGCTTCTGTCACCCCACTAAAGTCTTTTTTTTTTTTTTTTTGCTACTTATAAACCCTATACTGCGATATATCAATACATAATGTTATTAATCATTTTGGTTCAGTAGTTAATTAAAAAAACAGACTTTTATCATATGCAAATTACCTGTCTACCAGCAAGTAGGGCCGCTACTTGCTGGTAGCAGCCGCATCCGCCTTTCATAAAGATGCCCCCTCCTCATGTTGATTGACAGGGCCAGCGAACGCGCTTGTTCTGGCCGTGTCTGCATTCAAAATCTGGAGCCTGCACCGTACCTGTCTTCAGTCGGCGTAGGCGCACTGAGGGGAGGATGCTCGCTCGGCCGCTCCATCCTCAATGCGCCTGCGCCGATGACGTCACATCTACACCCGGCCGACTGAAAACAGGTACAGCGCAGATTTTGAATGCAGACAGGGCCAGCCAGAGAACGAGCACGTTCGCTGGCCCTGTCAATCAACATGAGGAGGGGGCGTCTTTATGAAAGGAGGATGCGGCTGCTACCAGCAAGTAGCCGCCCTACTTGCTGGTAGACAGGTAATTTGCATATGATAAAAGTCTGTTTTTTTAATTAACTACTGAACCAAAATGATTAATAACATTATGTATTGATATATCGCAGTATAGGGATTATAAGTAGCCCCCCCAAAAAAATAAGACTTTCGTGGGGTGACAGAAGCCCTTTAAGCAGTTCAGGGACAGCTTAGTGATAGTGTAGGGATATAATAGGGAGGCATTATGCACACTATAGGGAAGAGAGCAGGGACAATTGCACAATGTAAAGCCTGGGTAATAGGAGCTATTCTATTGCACCTTGCTGCACTAATTGGGGTTACAAAGTGATCTAATACTACAGATTTTAGGCTGTTTGAATTATTTGATACATCAGTAATTCCAGTAATACTTAATTCTGTTATTGGGGTGAAACTGCAGTCTGATAATACGAAATTTGGGGGATTCACATTCTTTTATATATAACTCAATCCGTTAATAGTTGATTCTCTACTGGGGTGAAATTGCGGCTTTATACAGATTTTAGGGTACTGACATTTTATTATACATAACATATCCGCTAATCCCTAATTGTATAATTGGGGTGAAATTGCGGCTTGATATTACACATTTTATGTTACTCAAATTTTATTAAACAATAAATATATTCGTTAATCCCTAATTGTAGAATTGCTGTGAAATTGCGGCCTACAAGTTTTGGGGTGTTTTATATATTTTTTTCTATATATCGTATTTTTTGCCCCATAAAGACGCATTTTCTTTCCCTCAAAAGTGGGGGGAAAATGCCCTGCGTCTTATGGAGCGAATACTAATGAAGCTCATTAGTACCGGATGACCGGGAAGTGGTGAAGTATCTGTACTCACCGCTTCCTGGTCCTCTGCTGTCGGCTGTGCAGGGCTACGCACAGTGTGAGGGCACACTGTGACCTCACACTGTGCGCGCTGGTTCACAGCACAGCCGCGGCAGGAAGAAGACACAGTGCACTGGAGGTGAGGAGCGTCGTCATCCAGGAGCAGAAGAGGTTAGTAGTTTTTATTTTAATTTTATTTGCGCTGATGGCTGGGGGCTGAGATGAGGCTGGGGGCTACATTAGGCTGCTAGCTGACATAAAGCTGGGGGCTACATGAGGATGATGGCTGACATAAAGCTGGGGGCTACATGAGGCTGATGGCTGGCATAAAGCTGGGGGCTACATGACGGCGGTGTGACGCTGTTCTGCACCTGGTTTGCCTGGGCGAACTGAATCACAGCGGGGAGGAACTGCTCCGCGTCCTTCAAGAGGAAATCAAATCCTCACCAACTTAAAATTGGACAATGGTCATCGACAAGGGGAAGAACATTGTGTCGGCGCAGCATCAAGGAGGGCTGACCCATGCGACCTGCATGGCGCACGGCTTTAATCTGGTTGTAAAGCGGTTCCTGAAGTCTTCCACCCAACTGATCATGAGATCCTGAAAATGGCTAAGAAACTGTGCATGTACTTCAGCCACTCTTACACTGCAAAGCATGCTCCTTGAGCTTTAAAGGCAGAATAACATTTCCCAACATCGCCTAATATGCGACATTTCCAGCCATTGGAACTCCACCCTCCACATGTTGGACCGACTATATGAGCAGAGGAAGGCTGTAAACAATTTCTTGATGATGCAGGCGGACAGGAGCATTCCCCTGTGTAACTTCGACGTTAGTCAGTGGCAGCTCATGCGTGACACCTGCTGTTTGCTCAGGCCCTTTGAGGAGGCCACTTTATTTGTCAGTCACCAGGACTACAGGATGAACGACGTCATTCCACTCCTTCACATCCTGGAGCAGATGCTAATAAATCTGGCTGGCCAGGGGACTGGAGATGTGACGCCTACATCTCATTGCCACCTGAGCCATGTGGGGGCTGAACTGGAGGAGAGGGAGGAGGACATTCACGCACAAGCAATATATACAGAATTGGGTGGTTTTTCTACACAAGTGATAGGAGAGGAGCAGGAGGAGCTAGAAAGCGATGAGGAAGACCAGATAGATGACCCTGACACACCGTGGCAGTATGCAGTGGAGATGGAGGCAGATAGTCCCTCCCAGTCCCTTGTGCAAATGGCCAGATGCATGCTGAGTTGCTTGTGTAGTGACAGCCGTATTATCACCATTCGGCAGAAGGATGACTACTGGCTCTCCACCATGATAGACCCTCGCTACTGCTCCAAAATGGGGGCCTTTTTTCCACCTGTTGAGAGAGAGGATGAACTCTACTATCGAGACATCTTATGTAGTCAGTTGGCCGCTGCCTATGTGCGCCATCACCCATCCTCACGAAGGTCTGACTGGGAGGGCCCTCTGCACTTATGTTCCACTACCATGACTGCTGGAGGAGGGGAGCTGGAGCAGCACCAGTTTAATCAGCAGCAACTTAAAAGTCTGGAGTCTCAAATGAGCACTTTTCTTCACCTGCCTACTGAAGAAACCACCCACCAGCAGCAGCAAGACATGGAGCAGAACCTGAACCAGCAAGTAGTGGCATACTTGGACTGTACCATGCCACCCCACATCCAAGATCCCCTGGACTACTGTGCAGCCAAACTTGATTTGTGGCTGAGTTTGCCCTGGACAAGTTTCCTGCCTGGCCAGTAGTGTGGCATCAGAGCGGGTGTTTAGTGCAGCGGGGGGCATAGTTACCCCAAGGAGAACCCGCCTTTCCACCCAAAACATGGAGAGACTGACCTTTGTAAAGATGAATCAGGCGTGGATCAGCCAGGATTTCCATAAGCCAGTGCCTGACGCATCAGACAAGATCATTCTGGGTGCCACACCAAAACTTTGTTAAAAATAGACAGGTTTCTTCTGGCCACCTGTTTCAGCCACTATTCTGAAGCTTCCACCCGCCTGATGCCACACACCTGCTGCCTCTGCTGCCATGTTGTTTACATCACTATTTATTTTACCCTTCTGCTGATCTGTCAGAAGGACAACACAATGTCTTTAGAGCATCCGTAAGGCCTGTATCACATGGTCCCTTTTTTGCGTCAGGATATGCTCATTTAAGGTTCAAATAGCCTGCGGCTAATGGATTCTCGTTTAAGGTCTGATTTTAAAACGTAACATTTACTTCATATTTTAAAATATACGGGAAGACAATAAAGAAAAAAGAAAAAATTGTCTTAAAATTAAAGTGCAGCTGTGCCCTGCAGCAATGGAGTATGTTCTTATTAATTACTGCTTATATTTGCGGTCACTTTTCTTTATTTTACTATTATTCTATCCTCAGGGATTCGATCCTTTTCTATTTTCCTACTCCGGTTTAATAGGAGTATGACGAGATAACTGCTCTCTGTCAGCTCTATACCAGAGTAACTATATACATCTATTAACCACCTCCGGACCGCTGTATGCAGATTCGCGTTCCGGAGGTGGCAGCGCTGCGCACAGTCACGCATATACGCGTCATCTCGCGAGACGCGAGATTTCGCTCCAAGCCGGCCCGCGCATGCGCATCGCGGGCCGGCAAAAGTTAAAGAACAAGTTCGTCACCAGCCTGCCAGCAACGATCATTGGCTGGCAGGCTGGCGATTTTTAAAAAATCCAATCACAAGCCATATAACAGATCATATTAGTAAATATGATCTGTTATATGGCTTCTCTGCTCCTCTGCTGGTCCTTTTCGTCGGTTGGATCCAGCAGAGAAGCAGACATCACTGTGAGTACACCAAACACTTCACTGTAGCCCCTGATCACCCCCCTGCACCCCAATTAACCCTTTGATCACCCCTTTGATCGCCCCTGTCAATCACCAGTGAAAGGAAAAAAAGTGATCAGTGTAAACTGTCACTTTTTTTTTTCCACTAGTATTGGCTGTTAGGTTTTAGGGATAGTTTAGGCCCCTTGGTTAGGTAGTTAGCGTCAGTTAGCGCCCACCCCACCGCACCGCAGTCACTTTTATTCGCTGAATAGCGTATCGCTAATCAGCATTTGTACTTTTATAGTATCTGTAAGTGATCAAAACTGATCACGGTCAGATCTATAATAGTATTAGTGTCACTTTAGTTCGCCCTCCACCCAAAACGCAGTGTTTGCCCGATCAGGCCTGATCGGTCGCCCACACGTGCGTTCACCCACGCCCGCCCCACCGCAGTGACAAAAAATATATATTTTTTGATCACTGCACATTCATTTTACACGCACTGCGGCGATAAAAAAATCAGTTTTGATATTTTTTATCAACCGCAGCGGCCTCCGGTACTTCGCTAGCCTCCCCTTTGTAAGACAGGCTTGCTTTTTTTCTTGGGTAGTCTCAGGGAATACCCCTAAATTTAGTAGTCCAAAATGTCAAACAGGGGGTATTCTTCTGAAGAGGCCTACAGGATTCTGACCCAGTCGGATGAGGAGTGGGAACCCTCATCTGATGAATCTAGCGGGTCAGAATATGAACCTGTGGAAAGCAGTGGCTCTCTGACCCAAAGTTCGGACGAGGAGGTGGAGGTCCCTGGCAGCACCAGGCGTACCCGGCCCCGTGTCGCTAGACCACAGGTTATGCAGGATCCGCTTCAAGAGCAGCAGAGTGGGGCTGTCGCTGCCGGATCACGTGGTGAGGCATACACCAGCAGCGCAGCCCTCCCTGGACCTAGTACCAGCACTGCCGTACAACATGGTGACGTGGCGAGCACCAGAAGGGCAGTTGAAGCTGGTACGGTGGCACGTGCACTAGTTACCCCGTCGCAGCCACCGCGCAGACAGGCCCGTAGAGCCCCTAGAATCCCTGAGGTGCTGGCAAACCCTGATTGGCAGTCACCAACTTCAGCCGCACCTGTAGTTCCCCCTTTCACCGCCCAGTCTGGAGTTCGGGTTGAGACGGCTCAAATCGGTTCGGCCCGGGGATTTTTTGAGCTGTTCTTGACTGCGGAGCTCTTGGACTTAGTCGTGGCAGAGACCAACCAGTATGCCACACAATTTATATCCGCCAACCCGGGAAGCTTTTATGCCCAGCCTTTCCGGTGGAAACCAGTCCAAGTTTCCGAAATTAAAATTTTTTTGGGCCTTCTCCTCAACATGGGCCTGACAAAAAAGCATGAATTGCGGTCATATTGGTCAACGCACCCGATTCATCACATGCCCATGTTCTCTGCTGCTATGTCCAGGGCACGATTTGAGGCCATCCTCCGTTTCCTGCATTTTAGCGACAACACCACCTCCCGTCCCAGAGGCCACCCAGCTTTTGACCGGCTCCACAAAATTCGGCCCCTCATAGACCATTTCAACCAGAAATTTGCAGATTTGTATACCCCCGAGCAAAACATCTGCGTAGACGAGTCCCTAATACATTTTACCGGGCGCCTTGGCTTCAAACAGTACATCCCAAGCAAGCGTGCCCAGTATGGGGTCAAATTGTATAAGCTATGTGAAAGGGCCACAGGCTATACCCACAAATTTCGTGTCTATGAGGGAAAAGATCAGACCCTGGAGCCGGTCGGTTGCCCTGACTACCTGGGGAGCAGTGGGAAGACAGTCTGGGACTTGGTGTCACCCTTATTCGGCAAGGGGTACCATCTTTATGTGGACAATTTTTACACAAGTGTGGCCCTCTTTAGGCATTTGTTTCTAGAACGGATTTGCGCCTGTGGCACCGCGCGAACTAGTCGCGTGGGCTTCCCCCAACGGCTTGTAACCACCCGTCTTGCAAGAGGGGAGAGGGCTGCCTTGTGTAACGAAGAACTGCTCGCGGTGAAATGGAGAGACAAGCGTGACGTTTACATGCTCTCCTCCATTCACGCAGACACGACAATCCAAATTGAGCGAGCAACCCGTGTCATTGAAAAGCCCCTCTGTGTCCACGACTATAATGCGCTCATGGGAGGGGTGGACTTCAATGACCAGATGTTGTCTCCGTATTTAGTTTCCCGCAGAACCAGACGCTGGTATAAGAAGGTGTCTGTATATTTAATTCAATTGGCGCTGTACAATAGTTTTGTTCTCTACAGTAAGGCTGGGAGAACACGATCTTTCCTCAAATTCCAGGAAGAGATCATCGAGAACCTCCTTTACCCAGGAGGTTCCGTGGCCCCATCCCCCAGTGTAGTTAGCCGTCTACACGAGCGACATTTCCCCAGTGTCGTTCCTGGTACCTCAACCCAACCGTCACCCCGAAAAAGATGTCGTGTCTGTAGCAGGAGTGGAATAAGGCGTGACACCCGCTATTTCTGTCCTGACTGTCCGGACCACCCTGCCCTATGCTATGGAGAGTGTTTCCGGAAGTACCACACACAGGTACACCTAGCATAGGGATTGCATCTCACAGGACAGGCACACAGGGCTATTAGGGCCCTTTTACTCTCAGCTGCTGCAAACCTCTCCTTTCACCTGGGATAAAGCGCATAACGTACTTCGCCACATCTTTGGGCGATTTGCGCTTTGCACATTGTCCCATGGGGAAGGAGAGGTTTGTTCTATAAAGGTAAAAAAAACTAAACAAAAAAAAAATTACCGGTAAGTAAAAAAGTTAAAAAAGTTTAAAAAAGTTAATATGTTCTGTTCTAAAGTTAATAAAGTTATTGCTTTGCGGCCTGGTTTTTTCTTTTTTGTTTTGTTTTTTTTACCTTCCAGGTGGACCAACCGATCGACCAGCTGCAGCACTGATGTGCATTCGGACAGAAGCATTGCGCTGCTGTCAGATTACACGCAAGTCGGTGTATGCGGCGCTGCAAGACGAGATTTCTCCTCTGCAGTAAAAGATATGTTTGCCGAGGCATATGAGCTGAGGAGGTGGCGGTGTTCATATACTTTGGCAAACACTTTGTATATATAAAAAAAAAAATCCCGGCAATGATTTATTCATCCACATCGATTGATGTGAATGGAGAAATCTGGTTTGCCAGGGCATACGAGCTGAAGTGGGTATGGATGTTGGGCGGAGCTCCTATGTCCTGGCAGACGCCTTTCCCCTCCTTTTTCTTTTTTTGGCAGAGATTTTTTCATCCACATTGATCGATGCGAATGAAGAAATCTGTGCCGTTCATTTTTTTCTTTCAGCCCAGAGGCTGAACGGAAAAAAAAAATCTCATTACCTGTATGCTCAATATAAGGAGAATAGCAGAAACTCCTAATGCTGGGCATACATGTAATGATTGCGGAGACCCTCAAATGCCAGGGCAGTACAAACACCCCACAAATAACACCATTTTGGAAAGAAGACACCCCAAGGTATTCGCTGAGGGGCATATTGAGTCCATGAAAGATTGAAATTTTTGTCCCAAGTTAGCGGAAAGGGAGACTTTGTGAGAACAAAATCCAAAAAATCAATTTCCGCTAACTTGTGCCAAAATTTTTTTTTTTCAATGAACTCGCCATGCCCCTCATTGAATACCTTGGGGTGTCTTCTTTCCAAAATGGGGTCACATGTGGGGTATTTATACTGCCCAGGCATTTTAGGGGCCCCAAAGCGTGAGAAGAAGTCTGGTATCCAAATGTCTAAAAATGCCCTCCTAAAAGGAATTTGGGCCCCTTTGCCCACCTAGGCTGCAAAAAAGTGTCACACATGTGGTATCTCCGTATTCAGCAGAAGTTGGGGAATATGTTTTGGGGTGTCATTTTACATATACCCATGCTGGGTGAGATAAAAATGGGAAAAGTTGTCTTTTGCCAAGATATTTCTCTCACCCAGCATGGGTATATGTAAAATGACACCCCAAAACACATTCCCCACCTTCTCCTGAGTACGGAGATACCAGATGTGTGACACTTTTTTGCAGCCTAGGTGGGCAAAGGTGCCCACATTCCAAAGAGCACCTTTCAGATTTCACAGGTCATTTACCTACTTACCAGACATTAGGGCCCCTGGAAAATGCCAGGGCAGTATAACTACCCCACAAGTGACCCCATTTTGGAAAGAAGACACCCCAAGGTATTCCGTGAGGGGCATGGCAAGTTCCTAGAATTTTTTATTTTTTGTCACAAGTTAGTGGAAAATGATGATTTTTTTTTTTTTTTTTTTTCATACAAAGTCTCCTATTCCACTAACTTGTGACAAAATTTTTTTTTTTCCATGAATTCACTATGCCCATCAGCGAATACCTTGGGGTCTCTTCTTTCCAAAATGGGGTCACTTGTGGGGTAGTTATACTGCCCTGGCATTCTAGGGGCCCAAATGTGTGGTAAGGAGTTTGAAATCAAATTCAGTAAAAAATGACCTGTGAAATCCGAAAGGTGCTCTTTGGAATATGGGCCCCTTTGCCCACCTAGGCTGCAAAAAAGTGTCACACATCTGGTATCTCCGTACTCAGGAGAAGGTGGGGAATGTGTTTTGGGGTGTCATTTTATATATACCCATGCTGGGTGAGAGAAATATCTTGGCAAAAGACAACTTTTCCCATTTTTTTTATACAAAGTTGTCATTTGACCAAGATATTTATCTCACCCAGCATGGGTATATGTAAAAAGACACCCCAAAACACATTCCTCAACTTCTCCTGAGTACGGGGATACCAGATGTGTGACACTTTTTTGCAGCCTAGGTGGGCAAAGGGGCCCATATTCCAAAGAGCACCTTTCGGATTTCACAGGTCATTTTTTACTGAATTTGATTTCAAACTCCTTACCACACATTTGGGCCCCTAGAATGCCAGAGCAGTATAACTACCCCACAAGTGACCCCATTTTGGAAAGAAGAGACCCCAAGGTATTCGCTGATGGGCATAGTGAGTTCATGGAAGTTTTTATTTTTTGTCACAAGTTAGTGGAATATAAGACTTTGTATGAAAAAAAAAAATAAAAAAATCATCATTTTCCACTAACTTGTGACAAAAAATAAAAAATTCTAGGAACTCGCCATGCCCCTCACGGAATACCTTGGGGTGTCTTCTTTCCAAAATGGGGTCACTTGTGGGGTAGTTATACTGCCCTGGCATTCTAGGGGCCCAAATGTGTGGTAAGGAGTTTGAAATCAAATTCTGTAAAAAATGACCTGTGAAATCCGAAAGGTGCTCTTTGGAATATGGGCCCCTTTGCCCACCTAGGCTGCAAAAAAGTGTCACACATCTGGTATCTCCGTACTCAGGAGAAGGTGGGGAATGTGTTTTGGGGTGTCATTTTATATATACCCATGCTGGGTGAGAGAAATATCTTGGCAAAAGACAACTTTTCCCATTTTTTTATACAAAGTTGTCATTTGACCAAGATATTTATCTCACCCAGCATAGGTATATGTAAAAAGACACCCCAAAACACATTCCTCAACTTCTCCTGAGTACGGGGATACCAGATGTGTGACACTTTTTTGCAGCCTAGGTGGGCAAAGGGGCCCATATTCCAAAGAGCACCTTTCGGATTTCACAGGTCATTTTTTACTGAATTTGATTTCAAACTCCTTACCACACATTTGGGCCCCTAGAATGCCAGGGCAGTATAACTACCCCACAAGTGACCCCATTTTGGAAAGAAGAGACCCCAAGGTATTCGCTGATGGGCATAGTGAGTTCATGGAAGTTTTTATTTTTTGTCACAAGTTTGTGGAATATGAGACTTTGTATGAAAAAAAAAAAAAATCATCATTTTCCACTAACTTGTGACAAAAAATAAAAAATTCTAGGAACTCGCCATGCCCCTCACGGAATACCTTGGGGGTGTCTTCTTTCCAAAATGGGGTCACTTGTGGGGTAGTTATACTGCCCTGGTATTCTAGGGGCCCAAATGTGTGGTAAGGAGTTTGAAATCAAATTCAGTAAAAAATGACCAGTGAAATCCGAAAGGTGCTCTTTGGAATATGGGCCCCTTTGCCCACCTAGGCTGCAAAAAAGTGTCACACATCTGGTATCCCCGTACTCAGGAGAAGTTGAGCAATGTGTTTTGGGGTGTCTTTTTACATATACCCATGCTGGGTGAGATAAATATCTTGGTCAAATGACAACTTTGTATAAAAAAATGGGAAAAGTTGTCTTTTGCCAAGATATTTCTCTCACCCAGCATGGGTATATATAAAATGACACCCCAAAACACATTCCCCACCTTCTCCTGAGTACGGAGATACCAGATGTGTGACACTTTTTTGCAGCCTAGGTGGGCAAAGGGGCCCATATTCCAAAGAGCACCTTTCGGATTTCACAGGTCATTTTTTACAGAATTTGATTTCAAACTCCTTACCACACATTTGGGCCCCTAGAATGCCAGGGCAGTATAACTACCCCACAAGTGACCCCATTTTGGAAAGAAGAGACCCCAAGGTATTCGCTGATGGGCATAGTGAGTTCATAGAACTTTTTATTTTTTGTCACAAGTTAGTGGAATATGAGACTTTGTAAGAAAAAAAAAAATCATCATTTTCCGCTAACTTGTGACAAAAAATAAAAAGTTCTATGAACTCACTATGCCCATCAGCGAATACCTTAGGGTGTGTACTTTCCGAAATGGGGTCATTTGTGGGGTGTTTGTACTGTCTGGGCATTGTAGAACCTCAGGAAACATGACAGGTGCTCAGAAAGTCAGAGCTGCTTCAAAAAGCGGAAATTCACATTTTTGTACCATAGTTTGTAAACGCTATAACTTTTACCCAAACCATTTTTTTTTTACCCAAACATTTTTTCTTTATCAAAGACATGTATAACTATAAATTTAGAGCAAAATTTCTATATGGATGTCGTTTTTTTTGCAAAATTTTACAACTGAAAGTGAAAAATGACATTTTTTTGCAAAAAAATCGTTAAATTTCGATTAATAACAAAAAAAGTAAAAATGTCAGCAGCAATGAAATACCACCAAATGAAAGCTCTATTAGTGAGAAGAAAAGGAGGTAAAATTCATTTGGGTGGTAAGTTGCATGACCGAGCAATAAACGGTGAAAGTAGTGTAGGTCAGAAGTGTAAAAAGTGGCCTGGTCTTTCAGGGTGTTTAAGCACTGGGGGCTGAGGTGGTTAATATATCCCTTCCTTTAGCTTAGTGGATCAAGATATCATCTACTCCTTGTTATTTGTGTCGGCTTGCCTCGTGTCTGCAGCACACCAGGAGCCGAACACTGAGTACAACTGCACTTGCTTAAAACCTAACTTGTAGCTCCCCCGACATGTTTGACCACGGCTGTGGCGTCTTCAGGGGCAAAGGAGCTACTATCAACCAGATCGCCATGTGAGTTGGTGATTAAATATCATGTAGGCGGATCTTTCCTTTCCTATTTGCCAATGGGTATTCAGCGATCAACTGATAGTCACTTTATTAGGCCAATAGATAACATTTCCAGTGCTTGGTCAGCCAGTGAGCTTACCAATGTTTGCAGGCGGAATGCGCCTGTGTGAAAACGTATACCTTTGTCCTGACATCCTTTCAAAATTGCCGCGCATCTCTCACTAGGATCGAATCTCCGTACAAATTCCAAGTCTGGGCGCATGCGCCCGCACTTCTAGACAACCTCCTCATAGGTTATCCCTACTGCGCATGCTCATCGACTCAGTTCAGGAACCTCAAAATAATCCAAGCGCTTATGCGCATGTGTCCATACTGAAAGATTCTCGTAGTCTCCGATCCTGCTCTCCACCTCCTCTACAGATTCCAAGTCTGGGCGCATGCGTCCACACTCTGATATCAACCTCATGAGTTGTACCTACTGCGCATGCCCACCGACTTAGTCTTTGAGCCTCCAGAATACTCCCAGATCGATGTGCTTGTGCATACATGTCCCTACTTAAATATTTTGAATATATACTTTTCACCACATATGTTCTTCGATTTTATCTTCGTATTACTTTTAGGGGACTTCAGATACATTGCACATATTCTCAGATTTTCCCTCAAGGGGGAATAAAAGAGCTCCAACACATAAATAAGAATTCATATGATTTTCTAAATAGGGGAGGGGGAGGGGAGGGGGGGGGGAAATCCTCATAGACATTTCATGTTCCACAGGAGATTCAAATCCATCCTTTTATAAAATATATAATGCTGTTATGCCTGGTGGAATGTCACTTCGATACTTTGTGTTCCACAGAAGATTCAGATCCTTCCTTTTATAAAACATATGATGCTGTTATGCCTGATGTCATGTCACTTAGATATATTCCACAATGGTACCATTCTTATCTATGACCTGCATCGGCTGGTCTTCTTCATAATCTTTTTTATTATTTTATATATTCTTGTCCTATTTATATATTCATTCATATTTTAAAAAATAATAATTTTTTATTATAATTTTCAAAGAAATTTCAATATAACATACAGAAAATTAAATTTTAGTATATAATGTATTCAATGGATAGTCCATACTTTCTTTTGGACATTAATATATTTGATGTCTAATTCATTTACCTGTTAGTCCATAGGTCATAGGACGCACACTGCACTGCTGATGCTCCTGCAGATGATACTATCCAAGATGGTAAGTGGCCATTCTTTTTTCAGATTTATATGATAGGATATGCTCATAATTTCAGATTCATTTGATAGGATATGCTCATAATTTGGAAGCCAAAAACAGTCAGTACAAAACACAGAAGACATGCAAACTTTCCAATCACGTGTCATCAGGGATGGATTGGGGACTAAAAGTGGCCCTGGAAAAAAAAAACATAAAAGTGGCTCTATGTTGTAGGTAGGTCCAAACTGACAGAAGGTGGGGCAACATAATTAGGCAGGGCCAACAGAAGTAGGCAGGGCCAGAAATACCATAGTGGGGAGCAATATACTGCCCCAGCTGAACCAAATACCACAGTGCAGTACAAAATACTGCTGCCTCGGCTGAACTGAGGACAGAGATACAGTTGAATTCAATAGGACACCTGTGGCTGCTGGCCAGGTGCGTAGTAGATAATCAGATCATTATGTACCAGGCTGGCAGCTGTGAGGAGGGCTTGGGTGGCCTTCCTAGGCATCGACCCACCGGAATATTTCCCTGTAGGATCTATGGCCAATCCACCCCTGTGTGTCATCTCTGTTGACCCTGCCAGTGCTCGAAGTTCAGGACGGGTGCTGCGCTGCGGACTCGCAGCGTGACACTCGCTCGTCTGAAAGGGTCCTTATTCCTAAACTTCTGGTAGGAAAAATAGAGGAAAAGCATGCATTTATAAGAACAGATGATCCTGAATTGTTATTGCATGGGAAATGCAAGTAATTATGAAAACATACATGTCAGGAGAGGTGACAAGTCCTCTTTAATGAGAGAGATTTTTCATGCAAGCAGAAAGTCAGGGGCAGACATATCGCCTGTGCAGCTGGTTCAGATGCACAGGGGCCCAGAGAGGGAGGGGGGCCCTTCCCACTGCCAGCTGAGGTGTTTTTTATTTTATTATTTTTTCCCTCCCTTCCTCTGCCAGATTAACCTGGTAGCCTTGGGGTGGAGGTCAGGGGTTGTTTGGGTGAGGACTGTGAATCTGCTGCCCGTTCTGCCTATACTCCATAGCTGAAGGACCTGCGATGACATCATAGTCATGTGATCTTTTCAATACTGGAAGTGGTGGTAGGACCTGTGATGAGGTCACCATGTGACCAGTGCAGAAAGAGGCAGCGCTCAGCAGTGGAGATGGAATAAATGTAAGTGCCAGATAAATGCTGGGAGATGTGGTTCTCCTCATTATATCTCCTCCCTGCTTAGTGGGAGGGAAATATGTTATTTAACTGGGACTGTATGTTAGAGGGGCTGAAGGGAGGAGATGGGTGTTACTTACATGGGACTGTATGTTACAGTAGATTGGGGGGAGATGACTGGTGTTATTTACATGGGACTGGATATTATAGAGGACTGGAGGAGGTGATGTTATTTACATGTGACTGTATTGGAGGGGCTGAAGGAGGGGATTTAAGTTATTTACATGGGACTGTATGTTATAGAAGACTGTAAGGAAGAGAGGTTATTTAAATGGGACCGCATCATAAATACTGGTGGGAGAGGACTGGTGTTATTTACATGGGACTGTATTGTTTAGAAGACTGGAGGGAGAGGACAGACATAATATGGGAGCACTACAGAGAAGATTATAGCTCCAGGGGGAATTATAATTACAGGGGGCACTGCAGGGATCATTATCAATACTGTGGGCAGTGATGGCGGCATTCATTACTTATTAGTACTGAGGGCACTGTAGGGGTACTATGATGGTGGTGGGGGTTGGGGGGGGGCTTCCGTCTAGCAGTGGACGGGCTTTAGCGCTGCCTTAGCCTGTAAAGCCACCCATCAGTGCCGGTGACGTCACTGGGAACACTGCTAGGGCTGTAAACAAAACAGCCTTTGCCCTACGCTTTACAGCACAGGCCAAGGGAGAGCATCGGAGTATGAAATGTCAGAGGGGCTGAGTGGGGGGGGAGAAGGGGATATATCCAGGTTCAGCTCTGAACTTGGACAACTGCTTTACAGGGCATCTGTCAGCAGTTCTGTCCCTATGACACTGGCTGACCTGTTACATGTGCGCTTGGCAGCTGAAGGCATCTGTGTTGGTCACATGTACATATTTGTCCGCATTGTTGAGAAAAATGATGTTTTAATTTATGCAAATTAGCCTTAGGAGCAATAGGGGCGTTACCATTACACCTAGAGGCTCTGGTTTCTTTGCAACTGCCACTCCCTGTCTACTTTGACAGGAAATGGTAGTGAAAATGTCATCGCAACTGGCCAGCGGTAATCGGGCTCAGACATGTCCTCCAAGCAGGATATGTTGGCTAATTCTCAATTTTACGCCAGTTAGTAAGTAAGACCGCAGAGTGCACCTGTATTTGTTTTTGTTATGTTATTTTGACTGCTTATCACATCCACACAATTGCTATCCTGTGTAGGATGTCCATTGTGGTACTTGTGGTCCGTTGCAGGCATCCTCCATTGTATGCATTTTTGCTGGGGATTGCCATTAGCAACGGGCCACAAGTGCAGGATCTGCCCCCACGGTATAGATGCACCACTGCATATGGGGTTGAGCACTTCCTGCTTTTTAATACTACGCAAATATGTAGTTTGTATTTTGAATTTTTGGAGGTGTAGAAACTCCTAGTCTGAATGTGCCTTCATTTCCATCCACAGGCAGCATTCTGGTGCACATGTGAGGCCCGGGCTATATCAGCCAGTCTTGGGTGGGGCTCAGAGCTCTCTGCCTCCTCCCATTGTATGCATGGTCACATGCTGGAGGTTACTGGGAGATTGCTTTGAGTCGGACCTTGCGCACCTTTAATTCGCCCATACGGCCTATACATTGCCCATATGGCCCAGGTAGGTTTAGCGTTAGGTCCCGAGCTACTTGAGAAACCTTGACACGGTGCTCGGGCTGAGACATGTCCTCCAAGCAGGATATGTTGGCTAATTCTCAATTTTACACCAGTACGAGGGTTAGTAAGACCGCAGAGTGCCCCTGTATATGTTACATATCTGGACATAACTACTGTGAAGGGGCACATATCTGGATATAACTATTGTGAAGGGGGCACATATCTGGACATAACTATTGTGAAGGGGGCATATATCTGGGCATAGCTATTGTAAAGGGGCATCTCTGGGCATAACTACTGTGAAATGGGCACAGATCTGGACATAACTGCTGTGAAGTGGGCATCTCTGTGCATAACTTCTGTAAAGGGGGAACAGTCTGGGCATTACTACTATGTGCAGGTACAAAGGGGGAATAATTATGTGGGGGCATTAAGGGGACTGGTTGTGTATAGTTATGCTTTAGGCAGAGTTAGAGCCGTGGCCTAGTATGAAAATAAAATATATACATAATGTAAACATATTGATCCATATTCACAAGATATTTTTATTTGCACGTACAGTATATATTAATATTTGTATGTGTGGTTGGGGGTGGGGCAGGTACATTCCTTGCACAGAGGCTCTCTGCTGTCTGTGCCCGCCCCTGCAGAAAGTGATAACTTTGTCAAGATATAATATTTTAAAAACATGGAAGAAGAGACACAAATTTAACAAAGCATGCACATGGAAATTCAGAGCTACTGAAGATATAGGAATGTGAAATGTGAGGAGGGGCAAGGTCTGCTCAGGGTTGATATCTAGGGTGAATCCACAAACAGACCATATAAAAGAGTTAGTTACAACTATGCAAGATTGTTATCACAAACTGCATTTCTCCATTGGTTTATGGCTTAGACAAGGGTAGTTCCTTTTTACAACACTTAATAAAATTGACTCATCGCAGTTACTTCATCATTTCAGACTTTAGCCTTTACTGATTGCTTTGATGTAGTTTAGAAATGCAAGAAACTTTTTCCCCCCATAAATTATTTCAGGCCCACGTTCAGACAAGGTCTTAAATTATTTCACTTAAGAAAACATTGAACAATTTGCTTAGACTGGTCATAAATTCCTTCCCAGTTAATCATTGAAAACTGGCATAGATACATCGATACATTTTCTTCAATGTTTTTCAATTTTGTCAAATTACTCTGCTCCATACAGTTTCCACACAAAATCAGGTTCAGTTATGAAAATGCCACAAACATCATTCCAGTTATCTAAAATCTAGTCATTGGGTTTATCCACTTGTTGGGAAGCTTGTCACCTCCCTGGAGCACAGCTCGCAGCAGTATTACATGAATGTTTAGGTCTTGCTAGTTAATCTAGGCTAGGGAATAAGAACCATTGGCTTGTGAGCTGGTGGTTTTATGCCAAAAAAATTTAAAAAATAATAATAATAATATATATATTTAGAAAATATTATTTATTTTTATTTTTATTAAAATGATTTATGTATGCTTAGATATTTTATTAAATTATTTTTATTTATTGGGCCTTTGAAAATGTTTATTTTTTGGGCAGATATTTAATTTTTGTCAGCGCTTATTTGTGTATAGCACTAATTTTATTTTGGCAAAAATATAGACCAATAACCCATTATGTGTTACCTGGTTGTATCTTTTTTTCTTTTTTTTCCCTTAGTATTCTTTATAGAGAAGAATAAAGATTTCAATGCTTCAGGATACAATAAGACTGTGCAATACCAATATAAGGAAAAATAAATAAATCTTCTAGGGAGGTGGGGTGGCAAAAAATAAAAGGGATAGTGATTATACCTTAAAGGATTTGTACCACCATAATAACATCCCTTATCCTGTGGATAGGAGATAAGTAGTTGATTGGTTATGGGTCAGAACATTGGGACTCCTGCTGATCACAAGAATGAGGTGCCAGACTCGAAAGAGTAAATGGAGCATTGGTCACACATGCATATTGCTGCTCTGTGGGGAGTGTGCAGGAACTAAGCCAGGAGATGCAAACATAGCAGGATAGACTGGACAGCTAAATAGTTTCTCTCTGAGTGAGTGAAAACTAGAAAGCCGATTCTCCTTTTTGTGGTTAGGAGCTAGTTCCCACCTACCAGTACTGGGAGAACTGCAAGCTAAAGATATAGAATACAGATGATAAAATGCTTAAAATTACAGACACAAAACACGTTATTGCCAGAAATATTGTAATTCCTTATGTACATACACTGTGCTATTGATTAATACAAATATCGTTGAAAGGGCATTTGTCAGCAGATTTGTACCTATAAAACTGGCTGACCTGTTACATGTGCACTTGGCAGCTGACGGCATCTGTGTTGGTCCGATGTTCATATGTGTCCGCATTGCTGAGAAAAAGGAAGTTTTAATATAAGTAAAAAAGGGTGGGTTGACATCATGTTTTTACCTTCCATTGCCTCAGACAGATGCCATACTGTGTCACTAGTGTTGGGCAAAGCCAAGCATTTGAAGAGAAATTCAGTCTGAAGTTTAGGAAAACTTTGATTCACTAATTTCCTTGCGCTTCGTGGTAACAAATCAGGTTTTCCTAAAATGGCGGCTTTAGGTGTAACAAAGCAAAACTAAGTGTATAGGAGACGAGCCTGGGAATGCTAGATCACCTATAATGATGTACAGCCAGCCCATCAGCAGATAGACGTCTCCTGTGTTGTCACAGCCTTATAACACCCTCATCCCTCGCGGTCTCTGCCATTGTCCTGTGAGCTGCAAATAGGAAGAGACATGGCAAGCGCTCATGCGCTAGGGACAGTGTTGCTGAAAATTTTCACTGCCCCAGTGAAACAGCTAAGGGTGTGTGTCCCAGCTCTCCCTATGACATCTCAGGAGGCAGTTGAAGGATGAAATTGAGCATGTGCGGCCTTCTCAGTGAGCAGGACAACGAAATAAGACAAAAAACAAACAGCAGGTGGCGCTATACAGATACATTTTATTGAATAGCACAGTGGCAATGCCCAATTTTTGTGGGACAATCCCTTTAATGGCGCACTGGACATAACACGATATACACACACAGATATATACAATGGTCAGATGTGCAAATACAGAAGCTATGGTGCAAACAGGGTTAAACAGACAAAGGTCAGTTACCGGGTGGATGGGTAGTCCTTTCGGTTATGATGATGAATTCTTGGTTGCTATAATCCTTAGTAGTCACATGGGGGCAGTAATGTCAGCAGTCCCATGTCTCCCCAAACACATTACATAATGTGGCCTCCTTCAGAGAAAGATAAAAGACAATAAACTGTATATACACGATTACAAGTTTACAGTCATTTATTTACGCTATATCTATATATATTTATATCAATGGTTATATAATATATATAGATATAGACGCACCCGGTACAACACTAACAGCACTAATAATAATAACTACACTAACACAACAGAATCTACTATTCCACTCCACAATCTATCTAGACATACACTTACATACACACGTAAACGTACCACCCACCCACCTGGCTCTATACTGTCCCTACAGGGTATAAAGAGTATAAAGTGTTGCACTGCAAGGATTAATATCACAAGACCATGCAGACCAGGGATATCAATGTTGGAGAGTAGTATTGCAGGGGTTAATGCAGGGCAGGGATAGCAGGGGTTAAGGCAGTAGGGCAATGCAGGGGATGAAAGGGGTATTGGAGAAGGATTGTGGCAGTGGTAACGGGTTAATAATACAGGGTTATGACAAGGTAGAGGTAAATACAGGGGTACAGGGGTTAATGATACTCAGCCAATGTTCATAGTCTCTGTTTCAGGAGGGGCTGCTCAGCTCATCTCAGGTCCACTCTTCCATGTGTGTCCTTCCACTGTTTGTGGTGATGAACCCCGCCGCGAGCCTTTGTACTGGCTTGGGCTAATATGAGCCCATAGAAGCCCACCTTCCCCCTCCTCAACCTAAGGTGAAGGGATATGACATCATGTTGCGTGTGTGACGGAATGCATGCACTCAGACTGTAACAGATAACTGCCAATTGGCTTCCTGAGGCTAGCTCAGGATCTGTACAAAGATTCAAAGGAATTCCTGCCCTATGTGTAAATGAGAGCATCCGCCCAGATACACCATGGCACCACACACGTCCATGTAAAGTGGGGGAGAGCATAATAGCTAGGCTGATATATATATATATATATATATATATATATACTCAATATACGGTATGCACTTCCCTCTACAAGTGTATATGTGTTTTTAGAAATAAAGGGGGAAGAAGAAAAAATATAACAAAGCCATGCTTTTGCAACTGCAAGATGCTTATACCTTTCTCTGTTTTCTTGCATCTACACAATTTTCAAGAGTAATGAAAAATTATTTTCTTGACAATTTCAGATAAGACTTGAGGACCCAGCGTGTGCTGTACATACCTTTTTACAATTATGCATGCATTAAAGATGGGCTTTCATTTACACAGGGAAATGCAGTTTGGGCCATAGATAGGGAAAGTGGTGAGGGCAGGGGGTTGTCTGAGCATGTGCCTCATATTTTGGGTACCACAACAAACCACCGGACCTTGTACAGGATGTTTAGATACAGGGCAATAGCAGCAAACAGAATTTTTTCCCCAAGTGAAGAAAAGCCCAGCTACACCTCTGCCTGATGAAGTAGTAGTACATATGAATCTATGTACTGTATGCTGAAGCAGTAGACTTTCCTTTACCCAAGGGAAAATATTGAGTTCACTGCCCTAGTCTTGGCCAGGGCAAAGTGACTTGTTAGCACATCTCTGGAATCCAGTACTCAGGGGACATGCCTTGGTAGTCCCCACTTAGATATGCCGCTGTGCTGAAGTACTTACATGGATTTAATGTGCTGGTTGGCAACCCTGCTGCCGTCCAACATGCAATGTGAGTCTGCATAATACAGCATAGTGTATTATTGTGTATATAAATACAATATATATATCTATATATATATATATTATATAAAATTGGCACACAGGTATATCAGGTGTCTGGGAAGGTTTTAGACAGGGTCTCGGCTCTCTAGCACGTACTGTTCCTGAGATATTCCCAAAAAAAATGCAAATATGGCACTATCACATGACCTACATTAGCCAATAGAAGCCTGCAGATCTTTCTCTTCATATCCCAACTTCATATCCCAACTGCCATACACACAGTCACATGTCTCTTATCAGCCAATAGAAGCTTGCAGGTCCTTAGTCTCCACATACACACAGTTTTACACCAGGTTTCCATAACAACCCAGCCATTTTTATTCATTGCTGCAGGTCAGCTTTAAAGGGGCAGGGCGCTATGGATGACAATGTTAAGGGAGCGAAATTCTGTGGAGATCACACTTTAGGGGTCAGGTAGGGTGGCCATTCAGGCCACCCTCAAAAGACAAACTTAAAAACCCCGTCCCCAGTTCCCGCTAAGCCACGCCCCAGATCTGTTTAGGTCACGCCCCATCTCACTCCGCAGGGGTGGGAGGGAGGGTGACTTTCTCCCTGCAGCTCACGCTCAGACAGCACACTGCTGCTGTCTAAGAGTGAGCTGTTCAAAAGGACATCCCTGTGTCCATCCAGGCCCTGCGCTGGACGGAGACAGGGAGTCTGAAAGCCGGACTGTCCGGCCTAAAACCGGAACTCTGGCCACCCTAGGGGCAGGCTGCTGTGGAGGTCATAGTTAAAGGGATGGTCTGCTATGGAGGTCAGTGTTAAGGGGAATATTTCTGTAGAGGCCACTGTTAAGGGGATTGGGTGTTGTGGAAATCACTGTTAAGAAGATGGGGTACTGTGGAGGTCACTAATAAAGGGATGGCGCTGGCAGCTGAGGAGTATGGCCGCCATGAACCTGCAGCTCTGGCACCCAGCGGCATATTTAGCAAAAAATAGGACCTCTCCTAAGAGAAGTTGGGAACCCTGACCACCTCCGGCCCGCATGATGACCAGAGGGAAGAAGACCCGCCAGCAGCAGGGCAAGCTGGACTTCTTCCTTGAGCGCAACAAGCTTCTGGAGATGCTGGGCCCGACATCTTCAGGATCCCCTGGGAGTCTGCAGCATACCAGGGCGCAAGAAGAGACGCATGGCGTCGAGAGGCAAGGAAGCCCGGCACTTACCGGATCGCAGGTACAAGCAGGGGACAAACATGGATCCCTGGTCGACGGTGCAGGCAGCCTGGGAGGGCGACGGATGGAGCAAGATAGGGCGCACACACCCACGTGGTCAGCGCCATCTTCCCCTACATCCAGCAGCCCTGGGGAGGATGGAGGACGCGCTGGGCACGCGTCTCCTAATGTATTAGCAGGGAAAGAGAGCCCTGCATCTCAACCCTGGCCTCACTCTGCTCCTAATCTGGGGAAATTTCACACCTCAGACCACCCAGCTTCTGGATCCCTTTTAAAGGACATGCTTTTGGAGGTCAGTAAATCCCTCCATGCAGACATGCAACATATGCTGGCACCGATTCAATCAGTTATTTCTGACATCATCGCCAGAGTCTCCCACATTGAAGGGAAAATGGGAGAGTTCGCTTCTTCACATAACAATCTGGTGGACTCTTATAATGAGCTCTCTGAGGAACTTGACAAAGTTAAAGCAAAGCTGTGTGACCTGGAGGACAGGTCCCGCAGGAATAATATCAAATTTAGAGGCATACCGGAGGATGTGCCAGGAGGAGAGCTTGCCCAATACATATGCTCTTTATTCCAATCTCTTCTACCCACTCTCACACAGCAGGATCTGACTATTGATAGGGCGCATAGGATCCCAAAACTGTCCTACCTTCCCACCTCAACCCCGCGGGACGTCTTAGCACGTATACATTTCTTTCATATCAAAGAACGCATTCTGGAAGCATCCAGGAAATTGGGAACCCTTCCTGCCCCTTTTCAGTCTGTCAAATTGTTTGCGGATCTCTCCGCCATGACCCTGAAGCAGAGGCGTCAACTAGCCCTCATTACGCAAGCTTTACGGCAACATAAAATTGCGTATCGCTGGGGGCTCCCACTTAAACTCCTGGTCCACAAATATGGAGATCTCTGTGTCATACACTCAGTAGCGATAGGGAAATCTTCTAGCCTCCTGGACCATCACCATGGAGGACCTCCAGAAAGACCGAGCTGAGACTGTCTGGCATGTCCCCCAAGAGTGGCGTCAGGTGGAACCCGGTAGAGGCACTAAGCATTGAGGATCCTTTTCAGTTGCTCAACTAGGGTGCTAACTTTGCTCTTGTAGTTATTCTTCACCCACGATTTGCTCATTTATGCTCCTTGGCAATTCAACGTTGACTTTTACGTTCCACAATGGGGCAGACTTCAGATCTGCCTAGTTTGCGTATTCCATGTTGGTTTTGTCTTTTTCTCTTTTGTTTTTCTATTGTAGTCCAGTACACATTCTGGCTCGCTCAGCTGATAGAGAAATCTTAGATAAGCCACAGGTTCCGGTTAGTCCTCCATGACCCGCGTCTGGATCACAGGTCATCTGGGTTACTTGCACTGTTAAGCAGAAGCTATAACTTCATATAACATAGTAACATAGTAACATAGTACATAAGGCCGAAAAAAGACATTTGTCCATCCAGTTCGGCCTGTCATCTTGCAAGTTGATCCAGAGGAAGGAAGGAAAAAAAAAAAAAAACCTGTGAGGTAGAAGCCAATTTTCCCCACTTTAGGGGAATAAAAAATTCCTTCCCGACTCCAATCAGGCAATCAGAATAACTCCCTGGATCAATGACCCCTCTCTAGTAGCTATAGCCTGTAATATTATTACGCTCCAGAAATACATCCAGGCCCCTCTTGAATTCCTTTATTGTACTCACCATCACTACCTCCTCAGGCAGAGAGTTCCATAGTCTCACTGCTCTTATCGTAAAGAATCCTCTTCTATATTTGTGTACAAACCTTCTTTCCTCCAGACGCAGAGGATGTCCCCTCGTCACAGTCACAGTCCTGGGGATAAATAGATGATGGGATAGATCTCTGTACTGACCCCTGATATATTTATACATATTAATTAGATCTCCCCTCAGTCATCTTTTTTCTAAAGTGAATAACCCTAATTTTGATAATCTTTCAGGGTACTGTAGTTGCCCCATTCCAGTTATTACTTTAGTTGCCCTCCTCTGGACCGTCTCCAGCTCTGCTATGTCTGCCTTGTTTACAGGAGCTCAGAACTGTACACAGTACTCCATGAGTGGTCTGACTAGCGATTTGTAAAGTTGTAGGACTATGTTCTTATCACGGGCATCTATGCCCCTTTGGATGCAGCCCATTATCTTATTGGCCTTGGTTTTTGCAGCTTAGTTTGCTGTTTATCAAAATTCCTAGATCCTTTTCCATGTCAGTGTTACTGAGTCTTTTACCATTTAGTATGTACGGGTGACTTGCATTATTCCTTCCCAAGTGCATAACTTTACATTTGTCAGTGTTAAACCTCACCTACCACTTATCTGCCCAAGCCTACAATCTGTCCAGATCCCTCTGTAGTAGTATACTGTCGTCTTCAGTGTTTTTTTTTAATAGTATCTTTTTATTTATTAATTTAGCAAAAAGCATAACAAACACATCAAATACAGACAATCATCAATTGAGTCCAGTACAAATCAAATACATGGGATCAATCATAACAGTTCCTCATGACCCAAGTTTGGGACAGAAGAAAAAGATATCACTTTCAGGATGAACAGTACCCAACATATCAATCCTAAGGAAGATTAAAAGTACTGCACACACACACACACATTCACACACGCCTTCATTGGTCAGAACAGTCTTTCAGTCATCTATGGTACTAGAGTCTGGGCTCCAATCCAGGGGTCCCATATCTTCATGAAGCGATCAGGGGTCCCTCTTCTCTCATACACAAACTTGTATAATTCAAGATCAGCATTAACTAGATGTACCCATTGTTGCACAGTAGGATTCTTAGGAGGTTTCCAGTTGAGAAGGATAGTTTTCCTAGCATAATATAAGAGTATTCTATACAGCTTCCTGCCAAATTTGGTGGGAACAATCTCGTTGGCTACTCCCAACAGACTAGTGAGTTCAGTACAGACGTTAGGAAAGCCTAGTTTGTCATTAAAATATTTATGGATCTCTTCCCAGAAGCCATGAATAATCGGACACTGCCAAACCATGTGTATAAGACAACCGTTTTCATGTCCACATCTTGTACAATGAGGGTTCGGCAATTTACTCATTTTAAATAGTCTCACAGGAGTATAATAAATCCTATGAAGCCATTTAACTTGAATCAACTGATCCCTAGCACTTACCACTGTAGATCTCCATGTACAGCTAGATTCTTTAACATGAACATCTTCCAAACCTTCAATGTCCCTTTTCCACCTAACAAATGCCCTGTCTAGGGGGGAGTCCTGCAACGCCATCAACGACGCATACAGGGTCGACACTGGTTTGACCAACGGAACCCTCCTAATCGCTGCCTCAACTGTACCACACTCCAGCTTTAAAGGTTCTCTACCAAACTGAGCCTGACAGGCATGCCTGAGTTGAAGATATCTATACAAACAACGCTGGGGCAAATTAAACTCCTGTTTCAAACTATTAAAGGTTTTAAATAGGCCCTTATCATATAGTTGGGTAAGGTAGCGCACCCCCCTCTGAGGCCAAAATTCAAACTCCAGTAATGAGAACAGCTCCGGAAGCACTCTGTTTCTCCACAAAGGCAAATATGGCGACCAAGTAATATCATTCTCATCAGGGTTACATTTCTGACCCCATTTGACCCACATCTGTACTGCAGCAGCCATCGATTGGGTGTAGTGTATTGTAGACCTAGCCCCCCTCCTATACGCCAAGTTCGTAAGTGCCTCATAGGACCCCAATAAAGCTGCCTCCAACACTACCGCCAGGTTACCTGAGTCAGCCCGTACCCTGTCGTCTTCAGTGTTAATTACTTTACACAGTTTAGTGTCATCTGCGAAAATTGATACTTTACTATGCAAGCCTTCTACAAGATCATTAATAAATATATTGAAGAGAATAGGGCCCAATACTGACCCCTGAGGTACCCCACTAGTGACAGTGACCCAATCTGAGTGTGTACCGTTAATAACCACCCTCTGTTTTCTATCATTGAGCCAGTTACTTACCCACATACAGATGTTGGTTCTTAAGATTTTGTCGCTGAACGTTAGGGGACTTAATAATTCCCATAAACGGGCTTTTATGTGGCCGGAAGCTCTAGACCTCAAATGTGATATTTTATGTGTCCAGGAGACCCATATACTGGCACAGGATGGACATAGAATCCGTCACCCTAAATTTCCTGTTATCATTCACTCTCATTTCATTAAAAAACAACGGGGGGTACTCCTGGCGTTCAGAGGCACAGTGGCGTTCACCCCTATCTCTAATGTTGTGGATAAGATGGGAAGAAACATTATCCAAATATGCTTATGTAACGGGGGTTTGAGGGCGCCCCCTAGTGTCTTTGGGGTCCCTAAACCTAGTTAACTAACTATGCCTGACACGCGGATCCTGAGCCTCCGCTATCTGGGAACTGGGGTACATGTCTGCGGCAGTGCCTCCACCCAGTGGGGCATCCGGGGTAGGGATGTGGGGTCCCACTGGGAACATACTTTGTGCAATGAGACTGACACAGCCTAACTGGAATTAACTTTATATTGCACGTAGCAAATGAACCAACATACATAGGAAAATACAATAGAGTAACACAGATAACAATACAATGTGGATTTTCTCACCCACCCACCAGCACACCTGCGTCCCACCCCCTTATCTTCGCCCTAGTGGCCGTTGGTGCACATAGGAGAGTTGGGGCCCTTATAAGTCCTGCTCCGCAGGGTCACTGAAGCAGCCTGAGCTGTGTAATGTCCGTCACTGGACTTCAGAGTCTTTACTGTGAGTGAGGGGACAGGTGCCCTGTGGTGATACAGGGAGAGGTTTGACTTACCCTCACAACACCATTAACCAGGCCAGTCAGCAGCAATCTCCTCTCACAGGATTCACCAGACGTCTGGACTCAATGCTTGTCTTTGCCAGCGAGTCCCTCTCTCAGCAGGTGTGATCTTTGGTGAAGCAAGTTCTCTCAGCAAGGTTCTATCTCTGTGCTGCAGTCTCTCATAACTAAACACATGTCATCTCTCTGGCTGAGCATGTTGTAACTTCTAGAAATCTTCCAGGACCTCCCTCCCTCTTTCGAGCTGTGCAGGAAGTGTCCTTTCAGGACCTGCGATGATGTCACAATCCATGTGACTGATTTCAGCAGGTCATGTGATCAATACTCAATGTTTTATTAACAGCATACTGAGTCAATCTACTGGGCATTTCAGATAATGCAGCCTGTGTTACTTCACAGAGTTACATGCTCCCCCTTGAAAATACTTGCCTTCCACTGGCAAGTCCTAGCCAAGGGGCTTAACAAAAATTAAACAGAAAAAGGTTTAGCATACATACAGTACAGTTAGCACAGTAACATCCTAGCTAGCTAGTTATCTAGGGTAAAGAGTCACTAACATTCACCACTTCAGCTAGTGCATGTAGGAAAGTGGCCATTTTAGATGCTGCTTGTGTCAGCGGGGCATAACTGCGCTCTCCTATATTATCATAAACTAGGGCCCTAGGGCCCTCAGTTCTCGCTGTGGGAGAGGATCTTGGGACTTCAACTGTGGAACTTCGACTCCTGCCCTCGAAGTAGAGTCTCTAAGGGAAGTTCCAGGCACAAAACATGGACTTTCTGGATTCAACCTTGGAGAACTTTGTGACCCAGGAGAGGTTCCGGGACTTTGTGAAACCACAGGAGTTAAAGGAGGCAATTGCTGTGTTTCTTCTGCGGGTGATGACCACCACTGATCCTCTGCACTGGGAGTTCCCGGGGTCTCCTCTGCCCCATTTCCAGGACTCTCTGCTGGGTTTTCCTCCAGTTCTTCACTACTCTCTTCCTCTTCATCAGCATACACAACTGGAAGCAGATGGTTTCTATGCCAAGCCTTTATTCGGCCCTCCGGGCCCCTAATGTTGTACACTGGCAGTCCTTCCAGTTTGGACACAACCTCAAACAGGGTATCTTTCCATCTGTCAGCCAGTTTGTGTTTTCCAGGCACACCTAGATTCCGGAGAAGAACTTTATCCCCTGCTTGAATCTCCCGATATCTCACCTTAGAATCATACCTTCTTTTGTTCCGTTCTTCCATTTTTGCTGCAGCTTGGGTGGCCAACTCATAGGCCGGATGAAGGTTTTGCTTGAGGTTCCTCACATATTGAAAGTGTGAAGTTGAATCTGTTCCATCAGGAGACACTCCCAAACGGACATCTATCGGCAATCGAGCTTCTCTTCCGAACATTAGGAAATAGGGTGAGAACCCTGTAGATTCATGCCTTGTACAGTTGTATGCGTGGACCATGGCTTCCACATGTTTACTCCAAGACCGCTTCTCGACTTGCTTGAATCCGAGAAAGGACCGCAACTCACTGATGTTATTTGGTCTTGGCCAATTCAACACTGCTTCAATTTTAGCAGGATCTGTGGCTACTCCTTCAGCGGAGACTATGTGCCCCACATAAGTGACAGAGTTCTGGGCAAATCGGCATTTGTCCACTGATAGCTTCAGGCCTTCAGCTTGAAGTCGATCAGACACCTTTAGCAATCTTTGTTCATGCTCCTCTGGTGTCTTCCCGAAAACAATTAGGTCATCTAGATACACTAGACACTCTTTTGGATTCATATCCCCCACAGTTTTCTCCATCAGCCTCTGAAAAGTAGCAGGAGCTCCTGTGACTCCCTGTGTAGACGACTAGCCCTTGAAACAAAACCAGGGTCGTGCCACTATTCAGGAACAGAACCTGCATTTGTGAAGCCTGGTGAGACTTCAATCTAGTCCCTGATCCAAAACTGGACTCCTCAGCGCCTCTTAGAGTAGGGCACTCCCCTCTACAGGATTGGGCTCATTCAGAGAAACTATTTGATGTATGTCATATCCAACACCTCCAAGAGAAGGATTACTCCTACTTTTCAACAGCACATAGATCTTACTCTCGTATAGATTTGTTCCTAGTCTCTAGAGCCCTCCTACCCTTGGTTTCAGAAACTACTATAGGGTCAATTAAGTGGTCTGACCACGCAGCGGTTACGATCTCGATACAGGAGTCTTATGCTCCCGCCCACCCCCCGATATGGCGTAACAGCACCTTTTTGATGTCACATGCGGTGTATAAAACAGAATTGGAGGGAGCCCTTAAGGAATTCTTCAGCCATAATGTGGGCTCAGTTTCTTGTCCTATAACACTGTGGGCCACGCACAAGGCCTTTATACGGGGAATATTTATTACACTGAACGTTGCAGCACGGAATGCTAGAGAAAAAAAGGACTCTGATTTGCTTTCCTCTATAGCATATTTAGAATCTAAGAATAAGTCCAACCCTCAATACTCAATCAATCAATTAAAAGATCGTAGACTCCAGCTCAAGGACTGTCTACTGTACAGGTATGAGCAAAATTTCCAAAAAGTTAAAGCTAGATACTACTCCCAAAATAATAAAGTAGGAAAGCTACTGGCGCAACGTCTAAAAAAACCAAAGAACTAAAGCTAGGATTCCCTATATCCTATCTCTGCGGAACAATGCAAAAATTCTAGACCCACAAGGTATTGCGGAGTCCTTTAATGAATATTATTCCTCCCTCTATAATCTGAACCCACCTTCGGCCCCGCAAACGGACCCTATTGATGAGATTAATACTTTCCTTGCAAAGCTTAGCCTTCCCTCTATCGATACAGAACAAAGGGACATTCTGAGCGCCCCTATCTCCCCCCAGGAACTTCAAAAGATTATAGACGCCGCTCCGCTCCACAAGGCCCCAGGCCCAAATGGTTTGTCGAATTTCTATTACAAAACATATCAGGATCTCCTTTTGCCCCACCTGCTTGGTGCCTTGCAAAAGGGCTTCCAATCAGGGTCCTTTCCAGAGGAGATGCTATCTGCAGTTATTGTTACGATTCCGAAGCCCGGGAAGCCCCTGGAGATCCCGCAGAATTTTAGACCCATCTCGTTATTAAATACGGACATAAAAATCTAAGCGAAACTTTTAGCTAATAGGTTGGCCCCTCTGTTCCCCACCACAAATGACAGCGACCAGTCGGGATTTATAAAACAGAGACAGATTATTGGAACTACAAGGGTCCTGAACATCGTAGATATTTTGGAGAACACGGGCTCTGAAACGGTCTTGGTCACACTGGACGCGGAAAAAGCATTTGACCGCATTAATTGGTCATTCGCCTTTTCAGTCTTACAGACTATGGGAATTTTTAGGTGTGATTAAAGCACTTTATGGTAACCCCTTGGCTAAAGTTTATACAAATAATACTTTATCCTCTGCGTTTTCAATCACCAACAGGACCCGGCAGGGTTGTCCCCTGTCTCCGACTATTTTCATCCTTTCCATTGAACCACTGGCGAGCACCATCCAACTTTCAGAACAAGTGAGGGGAGTTAAAATCGGAGATAGAGAACATAAGTTATCACTTTATGCTGATGATGTTGTCCTAACCTTGAGCTCCCCCACGACTTCACTGCCCGCCATCATGCAAATTATACAACAGTTTGGGGTGCTCTCTTTTTATAAAGTGAATGAAACGAAGTCCCAAGCTTTACCTGTTAATGTGCGGCCATCAACCCTTGAACAGCTGCAATGTAACTTCAGACTAGATTGGCAGACTGAGAGTGTACAATACTTGGGTACTCAAGTCTCTAACAGGACAAAACTCTTGTACAAACTTAACTACCTCCCTCTATTAGGAGAGATGGAAAAAGATCTCATACGTTTTAGCAAACAAGAGATCTCCTGGGTGGGTCGCATTGCTGCCTTCCAGATGTTCACTCTCCCAAAAATTTAGCTCCTGCTGGATGCCTGTATCTGAGGGGTACTTCAGCCATGGCTAGCTGGAGTCATCCTCCTGGTTATTTACCATCTGCCAGTAAGGGCCACCCTTGTGGTCATAAATTATGTTAGACATTATTGTTCTTGTATTGTTATATGTCCGTTGTGTCCATTTGTGTTCTTGTGGACAGCAGCACTCCTGCATGGGTTCCAGGCTGTGTGTCTGTGGCAGGTACGTGTAATACTTGTTTACTTACCTAACTTACTCCTGTTCGTCCGTATCTAGGAGGAACAGTTTGTCTTACTCTGCTCCTAGTCCAGGGCCACCCTGAGGGCTAGTAGGGATCTTAGGTTCCTGAGTATGAGCCCTCCTACCATCAGGGTCGGCTCATACGGCTAGGAGACAGGGTCAGATTTAGGGATGTGATAGGAGGTGACCTGTTCCCTGATTCCTGTCCTGGCCTAGCAGCTATCTTTCATATTGACATCCCACGGATTAGAGTTACCCCCACTCTGATCCGTGACATTTCTACTAGCGTTTGTTTTTATCCATAAGACATTTACCTGTGTTACTCATTATGAGGCGACAATAAAAACTATACTCCGTTGGTATCTCACCCCAGATCGATTGAGTCACATATATCCGGGCACTTCCCAGCTGTGTTGGCGGGGCTGCGGTGGTAGAGGAACTCTGTTCCATATACTTTGGTCCTGCCCTCTGATAACTCAGTATTGGAAGAATAGTCACACCCTTTTAAATACAATCACTGGACGGTCCTTTTCTCTCGCCCCAGCCCTTGCCTTATTATTTCTCGGCATTACAGTCCTTCCAGCCAGCATTTGTCATGTTGTAGCGCACATTCTCCTGTCCACGAAACTAGTCCTAACCAGGTACTGGAAATCCTCTACCATTCCCAAACTTCAAGAGATCGTGGATCTGGTCAATACCACTTGCGTTTATGAAAAGATGATGGCTTATAAGAACCATACGCACCCTAAATTTTTAGCTAAATGGCAGGTTTGGTTCTCCTCCTCATATGCAACTATCCCTCGCACATAAGATGATCTGTCCAACATGGGTTAGTAGCATAAGGAGCTGGAGGATCTCAAGGGGATCGCATTCTCAGTACTCTCCCCCTTAAACGCTTTTCTCTTCTTTCTTCGATGGTTAAAGAGTATTAGCCATTCTGTCAGTTTGTAATGCTCTGCTATTGTAATTAATGTGTATGAAACAGTAATTGTATTGCTGTTCTGCCGGCATGTCCATGCTCTATCAGATTTGTGTTTTGGTACTCTAAAGGGATGGCGCTGTGGAGGTCACTGTTGAGGTGGCGGGCTGCTGTCGAGGTCACTGTTAAAGGGGCGGGCTGCTGTTGAGGTCACTTATAAAGGGATGGGATGCTGTGGAGGTCACTGTTAAAGGGGAGGGTGCTGTGAAGGTCTCTGTTAAGGGGACAGGGAACTGTGGAGGTCACAGTTAAGGGGACGGTCCACTATGAAGGTCAGTGTTAAGGGGTGGGGTGCTGTAGAGGTCACTGTTAAGGGGGCAGGGTGTTGTGGAGGTCAGATTTTAACCTGTTGGGGACACAGGGCGTACCTGTACGCCCTGATGTCCTGGTACTTAAGGACACAGGGCCTACAGGTACGACCCCCCCCCCCGTATCGGCGATCTCTGCAAACCGCAGGTCAATTCAGCTTTCGGAAGTTTTTGATCCCCGCGGTCACAAACTTCTAAATACCTTTATATTATATTTACCCCCCCCCCCCTGCTGCCCTCTTTGTTATCTGCCGGCGGATGCAGCGGGCGGGATGCGGGCAGTGCGGGCGAGAGGGAGCCCCATCTCTCAGGATGGCCGAGCAGTTTTAGCAGAGTGTCAGCACGGCTGTCAGCCGTTTAACCCCTTCCATGCCGTGGTCCGCCCTCGATGGGAGAGGGAGGGGATAGTGTACTGTACCTGTATTATACAGAATCAGACCCACTGGATCTTCAAGAACCAAGTGGGTCTGGGTCAAAAGAATGTTAAAAAAAAGTGAAAAAAAAATAGTTAAATAAAAAAAACATTTATCACTGGTTAAAAATTAAAAAAATAAAATTCCCTACACATGTTTGATATCACCATGCCTGCACGGTGAACACCATAAAAAAATAAAAACTATGATGAAATTGAAATTTTGCCCACCTTACTTCTCAAAAAAGGTAATAAAAGTTATCAAAATAGTCGTATGTACGCCAAAATAGTACCAATCAAACCGTCACCTCATCCCGCAAAAAATGAGCCCCTACATGAGACAATGGCCCAAAAAATAAAAAAAACTATGGCTCTCAGACTAAAACATGATTAATGTTAAATATAAAAAAAATTAAAAAAGTAGACATAATAGGTATCGGCGCGTCCGTAAGAACATGCTCTATAAAAATACCACATGACCTAAACCCTGAGGTGAACACTGTAAAAAATAAAAAATTTAAACAGTGTCAAAAAAGCTATTTTTGTCACCTTACACCACAAAAAGTGTAATAGCAAGCGATCAAAAAGTCATATGCCTCCCAATCTAACCATCATCTCATTCCACAAAAATGATGCCCTACCTAAGACAATCGCCCAAAAACTGAAAAATCTTTGACTCTGAGACTTTGGAGACACTAAAACATGATTTGTTTTTTGTTTCAAAAATGATATTATTGTGTAAAACTTAAAAAAATTAAAGAAAGTATACATATTAGGTATCGCCACGTCCGTAAAAGATAGACCGGCTCTATAAAGATATCATATGACATAACCCCTCAGGTGAACACTGTCAAAAAAATAAAAATAAAAACGGTGCTAAAAAAACATTTGTTTTGTCACCTTACGTCACTAAAAGTGCAACACCAAGCGACCAAAATGGCATGTGCCCCCCACAATGGTGCGAATCTAACCATCACCTCATCCCGCAAAAAATTTTACCCTACATAAGACAATCGCCCAAAAAAATAAAAAAATATGTCTCTCAGACTATGGAGACATTAAAAGATGTTTTTTTTTGTTTCAAAAATGATATTATTGTGAAAAACCTAAATAAAAAAAAAGTATACATATTAGGTATTACCACGTTCATAATAACCTGCTCTATAAAAATACCACATGACCTAACCCCTTAGGTGAACACTGTAAAAATGTTTTTATTAAAAACGGTGTCAAGAAAGCTATTTTTTTTGTTACCTTACATCACAAAAAGTGTAATAGCAAGCGATCAAAAAGACATATGCACCCCAAAATAGTGGCAATCAAACCGCAAAAATGATACCAAACCTGAGATAATCGGCTAAAGACTGAAAAAACTATGGCTCTCAGACTATGAAGACACTAAAACATGATTTTTTTTGTTTCAAAAATGATATTATTGTGTAAAACCTAAATAAATAAAAAAAAGTATACACATTAGGTATTTCTGCGTCCGTAAGAACCTGCTCTTTAAAAATAGAACATGATATAACCTGTCAGATGAACGTTGTAAATAATAAAAAATAAAAACGGTGCCAAAACAGCTATTTTTTGGCAAATTTTCCATTTTAATCCTTTTTTCCCGTAACAAAGCAAGGGTTAACAGCCTGTCAGAACCTCCCAGGGAGCCAGTAGTGGGATGCGGAACCCACTGGCAGTAAGCAGCTGACAGCCCAGAACGCGGTACAAGTTTAGGGATAATCCAAGAGGGGTAGTCAATGTCCAATCCGGGTCGAGGCAGGCAGCGAAGGTTCAAGGCGGAAGACAGTCCAGGGGTCAGTAGCAGGGAAGGATACAAAGAAACAACAGGCAATAGAAGGATCTGCAGGGAGGCTAGGTGTTCACCATAAGGTGGAATAACTCAGCAATGAACCAGAGCTCAGGCCAGGTCTTTATAGCCAGGGAAGGTAGGAACCACCCTCCCCAGGAACCAATGGCAGGCGAGGAAGGTGGAAGGTGTGTACTGGGAATCTCCCTCAGCAAGGCTCACACCTGACAGCCGGATAATGCAGGAACTCTATGCACCCGGAAATGTGCGAGCAGCCTGTGTACTGCGCACACGCCGTGCACCCACACCTCGGGCACCAGGTGTTCTACCGAGCTGAAGGGGAACCCGTGCCCTGCGCCGTGCCCGTGGTCCCAGAGTAGGGGTAACACCCCCTGCTTCCTGACAGAGCCCCCCACCAAGGAGCGGCCTCCGGACGCGACCCTGGGAAGGTCTCTCGGGGTGAGCCCGATGGAACGCCCGCACCTTGACGGCCGCATGGACATTCCCCAAGGGCTCCCAGGAACGCTCCTCGGGACCGTACCCCTTCCAGTGGATGAGATACTCCAGGACCCCACGCCGGCGGCGGGAGTCCAGGATCTCCTGGACTTCATACTCATCATCGTTATTCACCTGGATGGGAGGTGGTGGAGCAGGTGCCCGGTCCGGGAACGGGTTGGCACGGTGTGGTTTCAACAAGGACACGTGGAATACCGGGTGGATTCCCAGGGAAGTAGGCAACTGGAGCTTGGCTGCAACGTTGTTGACCATACTCACGATCTCAAAGGGACCAAGGTAACGGGGTCCCAGTTTTCGGGAGGGACAGGACAGCTTGAGGTGCTGTGTGGAAAGCCACACCTTGTCCCCGTCTTTGTACCTGGGGAATTCTGTGCGTCTACGGTCTGCCTGCATCTTGTGCCGCTGCTGAGCGGCCTGGAGTTGCTGCGTTAGGGTCCGCCTCAGTTCTCGTAGGAGCCGGAGTCGTTGAGCCACTTCAGGCACTGGGACATCAAGGGGGAGATCCGGGAGAGTTGCGGGATGATAGCCATAGTTGGCATAGAATGGTGAGAGCCCGGTGGAGGAATGAAGCTGATTGTTGAAGGAAAATTCCGCGAAGTGGAGATGGCTCACCCAGTCGTCTTGTAGATGGGATGTGTAACAGCGAAGGAACTGTTCGAGGGTTTGGTTGGTCCTTTCGGTCTGCCCATTGGACTGGGGGTGATAGGCAGAAGACAGGCTGCGAGTGATATGAAGGCTACGGCAAAACTGGGTCCAAAAGCGGGAGGTGAATTGTGAGCCCCGGTCTGAGACGATGGAATCAGGGAGCCCGTGCAACCGGAACACGTGTTGGAGGAACAACTCTGAGGTTTTTTGGGCCGTCGGGAGACCGGAGGTCGGAATGAAGTGGGACATCTTGGTACATCTGTCCACCACCACCATGATGGTGGTACAGGCTTGTGAAGGCGGTAAGTCCACAATGAAATCCATGGCTATGTTGCGCCATGGAAGGGTTGGCACTGGCAGAGGCTGTAATAACCCAACAGGTTTTGAGGTGGGACGTTTGTAGAGTGCACACACGGAACAAGACTCTATGAAGGAGCGTACGTCGGCTGCCAAAGAGGGCCACCAAAACTGACGTAGGATGCATTCCGTGGTGTTGCGCCTTCCTCGGTGGCCTGCTGTGGGGTGGTCATGGTGATGCTGTAGTACAGGCAGTCGCTGGGAGACTGGGACGTAGATCCACTGTTGGTGGTAACAAAGCCCCTGCTTCATTGGCAGATGGGCTGCCTCCTCTGGAGCTGGCATGCTGGCCCGTCGGATCCTCTCGATCAAGGAGTGTTGGGTGGCTAGAAAGTATGCGGCTGGCAGGATCAATTCCGGAGGTGCAGGATCGGCCTCGGAGGAGCACATACGGGACAAGGCATCAGCCTTGCCGTTCTTGGATCCCGGTCGATAGGTAATCTGGAGGCGAAAACGGGAGAAAAAGAGAGCCCACCTGGCTTGTCGAGGACGCAGTCGCTTGGCACTGCGGAGATATTCGAGGTTGCGATGGTCGGTGTACACCACCACAGGGTTTTCGGCTCCCTCCAGCAAATGTCTCCATTCCTCCAGGGCGTCCTTGATGGCGAGCAGCTCCCTCTCACCCACATCATAGTTGCGTTCGGCCCCGGTGAGTTTGCGGGAATAAAAGGCAACGGGATGGAGAAGCTGCTTCTCCCCTTGGACCTGGGAGAGAACAGCCCCGATAGCCCCCTCGGAGGCGTCGGTCTCCAGAAAAAACGGGCAAGAGGCGTCCGGTTGTACCAGTATAGGTGCCTGTGTGAACAGCCTCTTAAGGTGCTGGAATGCCTGTTGGACCTTCGGGGTCCATTCAAACAGGGTGTTGCTCCTGGTCAGAGCAGTGATGGGAGCGCAGATCGCTGAAAAGTTCCGAATGAATCGGCGGTAAAAATTGGCAAAACCAATGAACTGCTGCACCATCCGCCGATTGCAGGGGACAGGCCAATTCTGGACGGCCTGGATCTTCCTGGGGTCCATCTCCACTCGACCTGGGGATAGGATGTAGCCCAGGAACTCAATGGACGAGACTTCGAAGGTGCTTTTTTCAAGCTTGCCATAGAGACTGTGGGTCCGCAGACGCTGGAGCACCGATTTGACATGCCGTTCATGTTGTGGCAGTGATCTGGAGAAGACAAGGATATCGTCCAGATATACCACAACATGGGTATCCAACAGGTCACGGAAGACGTCATTGATGAAGCACTGAAAAGTGGCAGGGGCGTTACAGAGCCCGAAGGGCATGACAAGGTACTCGTAGTGCCCAAACCGTGAGCGGAATGCTGTCTTCCACTCATCCCCCTCCCTGACACGAATCAGATTGTAGGCCCCACGGAGGTCGATCTTGGTGAAGAAACGGGCATCCTTAACTCTGTCCAGCAAGTCGGGAATGAGA
The DNA here is from genome assembly GCF_905171765.1 of Bufo bufo. Lineage (NCBI taxonomy): Eukaryota > Metazoa > Chordata > Amphibia > Anura > Bufonidae > Bufo > Bufo bufo. Next base: position 364,383,389 of record NC_053393.1, read on the forward strand.
GGGAGTGGGTACCGGTTCTTCTTGGTGATGTCGCTCAGGGCCCGGTAATCGACACAGGGCCGGAGACCCCCATCTTTTTTCCCCACAAAGAAGATGCCGGCCCCAACTGAGGTCGAGGGACGGATGAACCCCTTCGCTAGGCTCTCCTCTATGTAGTCCTTCAGGGCCCTGGTCTCGGGTTCGGACAGATTGTACAAGCGTCCGTACGGCAGTGGGGCTCCAGGGAGCAGGTCAATGGGGCAATCATAAGGCCTGTGTGGTGGCAAGGCGTCTGCTCCTTTTTTTTCAAAAACGTCTGCATAGTCCCGATATTTGTCGGGTAGTCTGTGTTCAACGGTGCCCAGAACCGTAGGAGGGCTAGGAGCCGGAGACGCATGAATAGGAGAACCGGAGGGAAGCGTGAAGGTGATGGAGCCAGAGGTCCAGTTAATCGTGGGGTTGTGTCTCCTAAGCCAGGGGATGCCTAAAATGACTGGAAACAAGGGGGAAGGCACGATGTCCCACACGATCTTCTCGAAATGGTAAAGGCCGATGCGGAGGAACAAGGGATGTGATTCCATGGCGATAGGTCCCGTCTTTAGGGTGCTGCCATCCACCAGATGAAGCTGGGATGGGTTCTTCTTAGGGCGCAACGGGATGCCTAGTTGGGAAGCCAGATCCTTGTCCATAAAACAGCTGCTTGCGCCCGAATCAATGATGACAGAGAGATCAATATTGTTGTTGCCCAGCTGCAGGGAAACAGGGATGGTGAGATGAGACGAGTTGTTATACATAGGTAGGTTAATGCATACCGTGGGTGTCACCGGCCTACCTTCGGAAGGTTTGATGGGACAGTCCTTCAGGAAATGGCCCGGTTTTGCGCAGTATAAACACAGATGCAAGGTTCTTCTCCTGGTTCTCTCCATCGTGGACAGGGGACCCCGAACAGCCCTGATCTGCATCGGCTCCTCCTGGTTACCGTCTGCCGCCACAGGAACAGGAAGCCTTAAGGGTTCCAACCGGCGCTCCGTTAGAGGCGGGGTCTGATGTCGCTCCTGTCGTCTTTCCCGGAAGCGGCGATCCAGGTGGGTTACTGAGTCCATCAGGCCCCCCAAGGAGCCCGACACCCCAATGCGGGCGAGCTCATCCTTGAGCTGCTCGGACAAACCGATGCGGAACTGGTCAATCAAGGCCACCTCGTTCAAGCCCGTATCCGGGGCTACCTCACGGAATTCCATGATGTAATCCTCCACTGGACGTCTGCCCTGGCGGAGGGTGCGCAAGGTACCCCTGGCGGTTGAAGAACGCAGGGGTCATCATAAAGTCTTTGCATAGCTGCGGCAAAGGACTTCCAGGATGCCAGCACTGGGTCATCGGCTAGTAGGAGTTGGTGCGCCCAGGTCTGGGGAGGCCCTGAGAGCAAGGAAATTGCCGTGCGTACCTTGACGAAGTCCGTGGCATATGTACGTGGCTTCAGGGAAAACAACAGCTCGCAGGAGATGATGAAGGAGCGGTACTTCCTCCGATCTCCTGAAAACCGCTCAGGGAGGCTGACTGACGGCTCGCTAGAGACCACTTCCAGGGTGCGCGCCGGCGGGGGAGGCGAGGGTGGTAGCGCGGTGCGCTCTGCGATGCGCTGCTCCTGTGTGGCAACCCTCTGCAGCAGGTGCTCATGACTCGCTTGCATCTCCTGGAAGGCCTGCGTCATGAGGTTAAGTTGCTGGGCCATGGCCGTCATGGGATCCACTGCTTTTGCGGGTTCCATGGTGAAGGCTGAGTTATTCTGTCAGAACCTTCCAGGGAGCCAGTAGTGGGATGCGGAACCCACTGGCAGTAAGCAGCTGACAGCCCAGAACGCGGTACAAGTTTAGGGATAATCCAAGAGGGGTAGTCAATGTCCAATCCGGGTCGAGGCAGGCAGCGAAGGTTCAAGGCGGAAGACAGTCCAGGGGTCAGTAGCAGGGAAGGATACAAAGAAACAACAGGCAATAGAAGGATCTGCAGGGAGGCTAGGTGTTCACCATAAGGTGGAATAACTCAGCAATGAACCAGAGCTCAGGCCAGGTCTTTATAGCCAGGGAAGGTAGGAACCACCCTCCCCAGGAACCAATGGCAGGCGAGGAAGGTGGAAGGTGTGTACTGGGAATCTCCCTCAGCAAGGCTCACACCTGACAGCCGGATAATGCAGGAACTCTATGCACCCGGAAATGTGCGAGCAGCCTGTGTACTGCGCACACGCCGTGCACCCACACCTCGGGCACCAGGTGTTCTACCGAGCTGAAGGGGAACCCGTGCCCTGCGCCGTGCCCGTGGTCCCAGAGTAGGGGTAACACCCCCTGCTTCCTGACACAGCCAAACAAAACTCAATATTTATTGCCCTGATTCTGTAGTTTATAGAAATGCCCCATATGTGGTCGTAAACTGCTGTATGGCCACACGGCAGGGCACTAAAAGGAAAGGAACACCCTTCGTTCCCCCCTGTGCGATCATCCCAAGTGCATCAGTACCCCCAGTGCCATCAGCTCCACTATCCCCCAGTGCCATCAGCTCCCCCCCACCCCAGTGCCATCCGTTCCGTTCCCCCAGTGCCTTCAGCTCCACTCCCCCAGTACCATCAGCACCTCCATGCCATCCATTGCCATGTCCCCAAGTCCCCCAGTGCCATCAGATCATCCCCTCCATGTCCCCCACTCCCCCAGTGCCATTAGATCAGCCCCTCCATGTCCCCCACTCCCCCAGTGCCATCAGATCAGCCCCTCCATGTCCCCCACTCCCCCAGTGCCATCAGATCAGCCCCTACATGTCCCACACTACCCCAGTGCCATCAGATCAGCCCCTCCATGTCCCCCAGTGCCATCAGATCAGTCCCTCCATGTCCCCCAGTGCCATCAGATCAGCCCCTCCATGTCCCTCACTCCCCCAGTGCATCAGATCAGCCCCTCCATGTCCCCCACTGCCATCAATCAGCCCCTCCATGTCCCCCACTCCCATGTGCCCCTCCATGACATCCATTGCCGGCTGTCCCCATTCAGTGCCATGTCCCCAGTGCCAGTGAAATAAAATACTTACCTTTTCTGCAGGGGCGCCGCTTCACAGCTCCTTCCTCTTCTTCTCCGTCACACAGCGTTGGGTCATAGTGCAACCTTACGTGCACTATGACCTGATGATGTGTCAGGATCCAGTACAGCGCGGTACGGGACGACGGGTGACCACGGAGCGGTAAGTAATAGCAAGCTCTTAACTCCAGCTCCATGGTCACATGACACAAACGAATCCTCGATGTGAAAAATTTGTATTGAGTATTTTTTGGTGTCGAAATGCTCGATTCAATCGAGTAATCGTTTCAGCCCTAGTTGGGGTCATTTATTAAACTGGTGTAAAGTAGAAATGGCTTAGTTGCCCATAGCAACCAATCAGATTCCTCCTTTTTTTCCAAATGAGCTGTGAAAAATGAAAGGTGGAATCTGATTGGTTGCTATGAGCAACTAAGCCATTTCTACTTTACATTAGTTTGATAAATCTCCCCCTATGTGTTTATTCATTTTTATGTACTATTTATACTGCATATATACTGTAGGAAGGCGCAAGGATCTGTCATTGACGGAAGGTATGTCTCACAGAGATTCCTGGCCTCGGTGAGGTAAGAGCCAGTAATTTCATGTGCCAGTGGCAGCTAGTGCTGGCTAACATGGTTTTGCTAATTATTATGTCTGTAAAGCCGATCCGGGCCGGCTCTTACTGGGAGCAGCCAAAGTGCATGGTGGGTGGCTTCTCCCCACGTTCCAAGCCAGGTCTTGGTTTGGGCTATAAAACACAGGCAGCACTGTCAGGTGGTAGGAATTTACTCCTCTCTGGCAGTCTCTGTGTTGGGATCTGGGATTTTGGGCCTGGGTAAAGGCCTGCTACCTTGTTGGCGTGAGAGAGCAGGTGGTTTCTGCTATGTCCAAGGACTTCTGCATTTCTGCATGGTGTGAACAAACACCAGACTCAAGGTGACTGTTTTCCTTGACAGCCTGTTCAGACCTGAGCGTTTTACAGCACATTCCTACGCGCTGTAAACCGCTCAACAAGGAGAAACCAATGCTTCCCTATCGGCATGGTTCTCACCTGGGCGTTTTACAGTGCGTACGATCGCGCTGTAAAACGCCCGACGCCCCAAGAAGTTCAGGAGCGTCTTTGGGGCGTAGTGTCGCACGTTCCCGTACATAGACTTCCGGGAACGCGCGACAATGGGCGTTCGCTTGTCTCCGCGGCGCGATTGTAAACGCCCGTACAATCGCACTTACAGAGCGTACATTCAGTACGCTCTGGTGTGAACCCAGCGCGAAACTGACTTTTTGTTTTGCTTATCCTTATATGTGAATAAACACTGAACTGTTTAACCACTTACCGTCACGCTAACGCCGAAAGGCGTCATTTCTGCGGCGCTCCCAGGTCACACTAACGCCAATAGGCGTCATCTCGCGTGAGCCGAGATTTCCTGTGAACGCGCGCACACAGGCGCGCGCGCTCACAGGAACGGAAGGTAAGAGAGTTGATCTCCAGCCTGCCAGCGGCGATCGTTCGCTGGCAGGCTGGAGATGTGTTTTTTTTAACCCCTAACAGGTATATTAGACGCTGTTTTGATAACAGCGTCTAATATACCTGCTACCTGATCCTCTGGTGGTCCCCTTTGTTTGGATCGACCACCAGAGGACACAGGTAGCTCAGTAAAGTAGCACCAAGCACCACTACACTACACTACACCCCCCCCCCCCGTCACTTATTAACCCCTTATTAGCCCCTGATCACCCCTGATCACCCCATATAGACTCCCTGATCACCCCCCTGTCATTGATTACCCCCCTGTCATTGATTACCCCCCTGTAAAGCTCCATTCAGACGTCCGCATGATTTTTACGGATCCACTGATAGATGGATCGGATCCGCAAAACGCATCCGGACGTCTGAATGAAGCCTTACAGGGGCGTGATCAATGACTGTGGTGATCACCCCATATAGACTCCCTGATCGCCCCCCTGTCATTGATTACCCCCCTGTAAAGCTCCATTCAGACGTCCGCATGATTTTTACGGATCCACTGATAGATGGATCGGATCCGCAAAACGCATCCGGACGTCTGAATGAAGCCTTACAGGGGCGTGATCAATGACTGTGGTGATCACCCCATATAGACTCCCTGATCACCCCCCTGTCATTGATTACCCCCCTGTCATTGATCAACCCCCTGTAAAGCTCCATTCAGATGTCCGCATGATTTTTACGGATCCACTGATAGATGGATCGGATCCGCAAAACGCATCCGGACGTCTGAATGAAGCCTTACAGGGGCGTGATCAATGACTGTGGTGATCACCCCATATAGACTCCCTGATCACCCCCCTGTCATTGATTACCCCCCTGTCATTGATCAACCCCCTGTAAAGCTCCATTCAGATGTCCGCATGATTTTTACGGATCCACTGATAGATGGATCGGATCCGCAAAACGCATCCGGACGTCTGAATGAAGCCTTACAGGGGCATGATCAATGACTGTGGTGATCACCCCATATAGACTCCCTGATCACCCCCCTGTAAAGCTCCATTCAGATGTCCGCATGATTTTTACGGATGCACTGATAGATGGATCGGATCCGCAAAACGCATCCGGACGTCTGAATGAAGCCTTACAGGGGCATGATCAATGACTGTGGGGATCACCCCATATAGACTCCCTGATCACCCCCCTGTAAAGCTCCATTCAGATGTCCGCATGATTTTTACGGATGCACTGATAGATGGATCGGATCCGCAAAACGCATCCGGACGTCTGAATGAAGCCTTACAGGGGCGTGATCAATGACTGTGGTGATCACCCCATATAGACTCCCTGATCACCCCCCTGTCATTGATCACCCCCCTGTAAGGCTGCATTCAGATGTCCATATGATTTTTACGGATGCACTGATAGATGGATCGGATCCGCAAAACGCATCCGGACGTCTGAATGAAGCCTTACAGGGGTGTGATCAATGACTGTGGTGATCACCCCATATAGACTCCCTGATCACCCCCCTGTCATTGATTACCCCCCTGTCAAGCTCCATTCAGACGTCCGCATGATTTTTACGGATCCACTGATAGATGGATCGGATCCGCAAAACGCATCCGGACGTCTGAATGAAGCCTTACAGGGGCGTGATCAATGACTGTGGTGATCACCCCATATAGACTCCCTGATCACCCCCCTGTCATTGATTACCCCCCTGTAAAGCTCCATTCAGACGTCCGCATGATTTTTACGGATCCACTGATAGATGGATCGGATCCGCAAAACGCATCCGGACGTCTGAATGAAGCCTTACAGGGGCATGATCAATGACTGTGGTGATCACCCCATATAGACTCCCTGATCACCCCCCTGTCATTGATTACCCCCCTGTAAAGCTCCATTCATATGTCCGCATGATTTTTACGGATGCACTGATAGATGGATCGGATCCGCAAAACGCATACGGACGTCTGAATGAAGCCTTACACGGGCGTGATCAATGACTGTGGTTATCACCCCATATAGACTCCCTGATCACCCCCCTGTCATTGATCACCCCCCTGTCATTGATCACCCCACCTGTCATTGATCACCCCCCCTGTCATTGATCACCCCCCCTGTCATTGATCACCCCTCTGTAAGGCTCCATTCAGACATTTTTTTAGCCCAAGTTAGCGGAATTATTATTTTTTTTTTCTTACAAAGTCTCATATTCCACTAACTTGTGTCAAAAAATAAAATCTCACATGAACTCACCATACCCCTCACGGAAACCAAATGCGTAAAATTTTTTAGACATTTATATTCCAGACTTCTTCTCACGCTTTAGGGCCCCTAGAATGCCAGGGCAGTATAAATACCCCACATGTGACCCCATTTCGGAAAGAAGACACCCCCAGGTATTCCGTGAGGGGCATATTGAGTCCATGAAAGATTGAAATTTTTGTCCCAAGTTAGCGGAACGGGAGACTTTGTGAGAAAAAATTAAAAATATCAATTTCCGCTAACTTGTGCCAAAAAAAAAAAATTTCTATGAACTCGCCATGCCCCTCATTGAATACCTTGGGGTGTCTTCTTTCCAAAATGGGGTCACATGTGGGGTATTTATACTGCCCTGGCATTCTAGGGGCCCCAAAGCGTGAGAAGAAGTCTGGTATCCATATGTCTAAAAATGCCCTCCTAAAAGGAATTTGGGCACCTTTGCGCATCTAGGCTTCAAAAAAGTGTCACACATCTGGTATCGCCGTACTCAGGAGAAGTTGGGGAATGTGTTTTGGGGTGTCATTTTACATATACCCATGCTGGGTGAGAGAAATATCTTGGTCAAATGCCAACTTTGTATAAAAAAAATGGGAAAAGTTGTCTTTTGCCAAGATATTTCTCTCACCCAGCAAGGGTATATGTAAAATGACACCCCAAAACACATTCCCCAACTTCTCCTGAATACGGCGATACCACATGTGTGACACTTTTTTGCAGCCTAGGTGGGCAAAGGGGCCCATATTCCAAAGAGCACCTTTAGGATTTCACAGGTCATTTACCTACTTACCACACATTAGGGCCCCTGGAAAATGCCAGGGCAGTATAACTACCCCACAAGTGACCCCATTTTGGAAAGAAGACACCCCAAGGTATTCCTTGAGGAGCATGGCGAGTTCCTAGAATTTTTTATTTTTTGTCACAAGTTAGTGGAAAATGCTGATTTTTTTTTTTTTTCATACAAAGTCTCATATTCCACTAACTTGTGACAAACAATAAAAACTTCCATGAACTCACTATGCCCATCAACGAATACCTTGGGGTCTCTTCTTTCCAAAATGGGGTCACTTGTGGGGTAGTTATACTGCCCTGGCATTCTAGGGGCCCAAATGTGTGGTAAGGAGTTTGAAATCAAATTCTGTAAAAATGACCTGTGAAATCCGAAAGGTGCTCTTTGGAATATGGGCCCCTTTGCCCACCTAGGCTGCAAAAAAGTGTCACACATCTGGTATCCCCGTACTCAGGAGAAGGTGGGGAATGTGTTTTGGGGTGTCATTTTACATATACCCCTGCTGGGTGAGAGAAATATCTTGGCAAAAGACAACTTTTCCCATTTTTTTATACAAAGTTGGCATTTGACCAAGATATTTATCTCACCCAGCATGGGTATATGTAAAAAGACACCCAAAACACATTCCTCAACTTCTCCTGAGTACGGCGATACCAGATGTGTGACACTTTTTTGCAGCCTAGGTGGGCAAAGGGGCCCATATTCCAAAGAGCACCTTTCGGATTTCACAGGTCATTTTTTACAGAATTTGATTTCAAACTCCTTACCACACATTCGGGCCCCTAGAATGCCAGGGCAGTATAACTACCCACAAGTGACCCCATTTTGGAAAGAAGAGACCCCAAGGTATTCGCTGATGGGCATAGTGAGTTCATGGAAGTTTTTATTTTTTGTCACAAGTTAGTGGAATATGAGACTTTGTATGAAAAAAATAAAAAATAAAATAATCATCATTTTCCACTAACTTGTGACAAAAAATAAAAAATTCTAGGAACTTGCCATGCCCCTCACGGAATACCTTGGGGTGTCTTCTTTCCAAAATGGGGTCACTTGTGGGGTAGTTATACTGCCCTGGCATTCTAGGGGCCCGAATGTGTGGTAAGGAGTTTGAAATCAAATTCTGTAAAAAATGACCTGTGAAATCCTAAAGATGCTCTTTGGAATATGGGCCCCTTTGCCCACCTAGGCTGCAAAAAAGTGTCACACATCTGGTATCGCCGTACTCAGGAGAAGGTGGGGAATGTGTTTTGGGGTGTCATTTTACATATACCCATGCTGGGTGAGAGAAATATCTTGGCAAAAGACAACTTTTCCCTTTTTTTTTATACAAAGTTGGCATTTGACCAAGATATTTATCTCACCCAGCATGGGTATATGTAAAATGACACCCCAAAACACATTGCCCAACTTCTCCTGAGTACGGCAATACCAGATGTGTGACAATTTTTTGCAGCCTAGGTGGGCAAAGGGGCTCACATTCCAAAGAGCACCTTTCGGATTTCACCGGCCATTTTTTACACATTTTGATTTCAAACTACTTCGCACGCATTTGGGCCCCTAAAATGCCAGGGCAGTATAACTAGCCCACAAGTGACCCAATTTTGGAAAGAAGACACCCCAAGGTATTTCGTGATGGGCATAGTGAGTTCATGGAAGTTTTTATTTTTTGTCACAAGTTAGTGGAATATAAGACTTTGTAAGAAAGAAAAAAAAAAAATCATCATTTTCCGCTAACTAGTGACAAAAAATAAAAAGTTCTATGAACTCACTATGCCCATCAGCGAATTCCTTAGGGTGTGTACTTTCCGAAATGGGGTCATTTGTGGGGTGTTTGTACTGTCTGGGCATTGTAGAACCTCAGGAAACATGACAGGTGCTCAGAAAGTCAGAGCTGCTTCAAAAAGCGGAAATTCACATTTTTGTACCATAGTTTGTAAACGCTATAACTTTTACCCAAACCATTTTTTTTTTACCCAAACATTTTTTTTTTATCAAAGACATGTATAACTATAAATTTAGAGCAAAATTTCTATATGGATCTCGTTTTTTTTGCAAAATTTTACAACTGAAAGTGAAAAATGTCATTTTCTTGCAAAAAAAATCGTTAAATTTCGATTAATAACAAAAAAAAGTAAAAATGTCAGCAGCAATGAAATACCACCAAATGAAAGCTCTATTAGTGAGAAGAAAAGGAGGTAAAATTCATTTGGGTGGTAAGTTGCATGACCGAGCAATAAACGGTGAAAGTAGTGTAGTGCAGAATTGTAAAAAAGGGCCTGGTCTTTAGGGGGGTATAAACCTGTGGTCCTTAAGTGGTTAAGTTAAAGACGTTGTCGTTGCCTCTAGACTGCGCCCACAAGCCTGTCTACCAGAGCAAATCTCCACAATACATTACAATTTTCATATATAATTTATAATGTTATGCCTGGCAAAGATCTCCATAAAGGACATTGTTCATTGATTGCACTGGGCAGTCATTTGTAGATTAGATCAATCACCTAGGAATCATGACAAAACATAAAACTACTGAATTACATAAGAATGCTTCAGGGCAGGACACTATTTGTGGCTGTGAAGCCATACAGTACCCACTATCAGCAAATTCAAAACGAAAAATCTCCAGCACTATGTAAAAACTTCCTTATTGGAAAATCCTTAAAAATATCCTGTACAATGATTAAAAAACATACTACGTATTTCAGACATAGTATGACTTGTCCTTAATCATGGTATACTGCTCTTATGTACTAACAAACTCTTTTATAGTATCTCTAACCTCACAAGGTGTTCAGCAAAATGGAACTAGAGAATTAACCCTGTGTTGTTCTCACATGATGTTCACTGCAGTATGTAAGAACAGCATAGGGTTAGTTCTCTAGTTCTGTTTTGCAGAACACCTTGTGAGGTTTAGAAATTCTATAAAAGAGTTGATTAGTACATAAGACCACTATACCATGATTAAGGACATGTTTGAAACGCGTAGGTATGATTTTAATCGTTGTACATGATGTTTTTAAGGATTTTCCAATAAAGAGGTTTCTGGCTCAGGACATCTAGCATCCAAGAGAGAAAAAGCGCTGAACATAATCAGTTTTCTTCTCTGTACCCACCGCTTGATCAAGACCACAAATACACCTTTTTACTGAGGGGTCTAGGATAGGCAGCTGGCTTTAATCAATGATAATATGTACCCAAAATGGTGCATTAAAAACTATAACTTATCCCTCAAAAAATAAGCCCTCATACAGGTACATTGATGAAAAAACAAAAAAGTTTTAGTTCTCGGAAAGCAATGATGAAAGAATTTGCGTGGTCACTAAGTGGATAAAGAGGTTGCCTGAGCTGTTTTATTCTAAAAATGGGAGAAACATGGCTATAATAATAATAATAAAAAATATACTAACCCCCTCAAGCACCTTCCGTTTTTTATACTGCATCACAAACAGCACCTGGGGTGGCACTGCAGGAAAAATGAGCACTTGTAATCAGGTTCCCGGGCATGTTAAATGTGTATATATATATATATATATATATATATATATATATATATATAAATAATTTTATTTAAAAAAGACATGTGATAACATGGATGTCAAATATCCAGTTCAGTCAGAAGCTAAGCTCTTTTTTTTACGCTAAAATATAAATGATTCCTCATACAATCATAAATTGCAACAGATTGCAAGAAACCTGTTCTCACCGTCTCACGTTGTTATTGTGTCTCGGAGACACAGCAGTGAATGTCTCCATCTGCTTCTTCCTGTACTGGTGCTTTAATGGTGCTCACCATCTTGAAATGGTCCACATTTATTGACTTTTGAACTTACAGATGGGTCCCTCACCTTTTCTTGAATTTGGTTGCCCAACCCTTTACAAGTGATGGCCTATCCTCCAGATACGCCACCACTGTCTGATCAGCAGGGGTCCGAAACTATTGCATCCCCCACCTTGTTTTTATGCCTATTTGTTTTCTATGTAAAACTGACGTTTTTTTTTGTTTTTTTATGGTGACAATTTGTATTTTTACGGTTTAGTTTCCCTTCCTTTGTAGGACATGAGCTGTTTTCAGAGCCGGACTGGGCTTCCCTGTGGCCATTATATTGATTTTCCAGTCTTACCTGTCTTTCTGCATGTTTAGCAATGCAAAATGAGAAGCTAAAACTCACAAGAATGCAATAAGCGTAGAAGGGAAATTCTCACATACAGTAGTCATTTTTTTCTTTGCGGAGTAGTTTGCATTCCTAGACTAAATGGCTAGTTTAGACTCTAGTCTGAAACTGCAGTTACCAATTCGCCCACCCCGATTCTCCTCTCATTCTGATCACAGTTGTTAACGTTACTAGCAGTGAGGCGTCTTGTGGTTCTGAACTGCATCAGACCAGATGACGGTAAAAAGACTTTTGGGGACATTTATTAAAACTGGCGCTAAAGAAAACTGACTTAGTTGCCCATAGCAACAAATCAGATTACACCTTTTATTTTTCAGTTCTCCTTTGGAAAATGAAAGGATCAATCTGATTGGTTGCTATGGGTAACTATGTCAGTATTCCTTTTTACCTGTTTTGATAAATGTCTTCCTTTGTGTATAAAAGAAGAAATCTGAGGCACTGATAGTGTCTCAAACCTGTGGATAAAAGAAGGACGAAGCGCCAGTTTCCAACATTATCCAAGATGATTCCAACTTTAATTCCAAAATTGTGACACATTCTGGGGACAAAAACATTCGATACAAGACACATGCATGGCTATATGTATGCTGAATAAGCCCTGTAAGACACAATTAAAATGCGTCCTGATGTATGCATGCTTTTCTATTTGTGCGGGAGTGTGATTGGCTGTTATGGGTCATCTAGGAGCCTTCTTAATGGCTTGGGATCGTAACATAATGGGTTAATAAGGAATACACAACGCTTAGCCCCCATTGTTCTTATTGAGTCTAAAGGCCGCAAACAGTTTCTAAGATGACCCATAAACACTGAATTCAAGCCAAAGTACACTGTGAAGACTGTAAGACATGGAGGTGCAAGCATAATGGTTTGGAGATGTTTCTCATACTCTGGAGTCAGGCCCATTTATTACATACCAGGAACCATGAACCATTTTTTTTTGTATATATCAAAATACTGGAAGGTCATGTTGCCTTATGCCTTATGCTGAAAGAAATGCCCTTGAAATGGGTGTTTTAGCAGGACAACGGCCCCAAACACACCAGCAAGCGGGTAACACCCTGGTTCCAGACCAACAAGATTGATGTTATGAAATGGCCAGCCCAATCCCCAGATATCAATCTGATTATGAATTTGTGGAATGACATGAAAATGATGTTTTTTAAAGTCAAACCCAAGAATGCAGAAGAACTGTGGAATGTAGTCCAGTCAGTCTGGGCTGGAATATCTGTTCATATATTGCTTCCTCTTGGGGGCGAAACGTGCATCGGGGTTGGTGTCCTCCTGAGGCCCTTGGTCTGTATAAGTGTAATGACCGGCGTCACGCAAAGGGAGGGAAATGGGAAGGCCCTGTCCAAGGGAGAGGGAAAGGTGGTGACCCCTGACTCACCTTGCGGCTGGCACCTGACTGCCCTGACGTCCCTAGACGGGTTCCTCACCCGTACGCCGATCACGTGCCTAAACCCTGGCTTTCCCTAAGATGAGCCCTATGTAGTGAACGGGGCAGTGGGATCACTAGTCCGCACCACTGACACTAAGAGGAAAACACCAAGGAGAGGACAGACAATACAGACAAACATATAATCCCAGGTGGGCGACAACAGCAGACCACAAAGGCCCAACAGGGATCCGGAGGGTAACGTTCTGGAACAATAACCAGGGAACACAGCTACACAGCTCCAGTGGGTCAGTATAGAAGTCCAGGCAGGAAGCTCTATATCTGGCAACCAGAGAAGTGGGAGAGGGGAATATAAGGAGGTTGGGAGTGCTGGACAAGAAACAGCTGAGGAGAAGGAGCTACGGATCCCTGAGTGAGCCAAAAAGGGTTGCAAGGCAAACCCAGAAAGCTACCATAAAGAAACAGCACTATCTTTCTACATAGAGCGCGCAGCCACCCGCTGCGACTTCCTGACCCCGGGTATAACGGAGTCAGGCGTGGCTCTTGACACCCTCGTGACAATAAGTTTCTGTTTGAACGCTACTTGTGTATACTGGCTATCGCCTTTTCATTGTTTCTCTTTGCTTAGAGTGTGTCATACCATTTTCTTTGGTGTCTCTAGTTTGGGATCCTTGGCACATGTTTATTAGCATGAGTATATAGGCCTGTGCAAGTATGTTTGTAGCATAATGGGTGTTTTTATGTAGTTAGCATTAACAGACATTGTTTGTGTCTTTTGCTATAGAGCTTGCATACTCCATTGAGACTCATATATGCTGACCTTCTTGTGGCTTCTGGGGGAGGACCGTTTTTCACTATGTCACTTTCCTGCATTGCTGCTAAATTATCCATTATGTCAGATTTTGTGTTTTTTATGTCTTTTAAACAATAAAGGATCATGTTATATTATATGTGTGTTCTCATATTTTTGGTGCGCTATTTGATATATGCACACATATGCAGCTATTTGTTTTTAGAAACTGCCCTCACCAAAGTGACAAATGACCTCCTGACAGCGAAATACAACAGTGACTACTCTCTGCTCATTCTCCCTGACCTCTTGGTACTATGGTACAAAAATGTGAATTTCCGCTTTTTGAAGCAGCTCTGACTTTCTGAGCACCTGTCATGTTTCCTGAGGTTCTACAATGGCCAGACAGTACAAACACCCCACAAATGACCCCATTTCGGAAAGTAGACACCCTAAGGTATTCGCTGATGGGCATAGTGAGTTCATAGAACTTTTTATTTTTTGTCACAAGCTAGCGGAAAATGATGATTTTTTTTCTTTTTCTTACAAAGTCTCATATTCCACTAACTTGTGACAAAAAATAAAAACTTCCATGAACTCACTATGCCCATCACGAAATACCTTGGGGTGTCTTCTTTCCAAAATGGGGTCACTTGTGGGCTAGTTATACTGCCCTGGCATTTTAGGGGCCCAAATGCGTGCGAAGTAGTTTGAAATCAAAATGTGTAAAAAATGGCCGGTGAAATCCGAAAGGTGCTCTTTGGAATGTGAGCCCCTTTGCCCACCTAGGCTGCAAAAAAGTGTCACACATCTGGTATTGCCGTACTCAGGAGAAGTTGGGCAATGTGTTTTGGGGTGTCATTTTACATATACCCATGCTGGGTGAGATAAATATCTCGGCAAAAGACAACTTTTCCCATTTTTTTATACAAAGTTGGCATTTGACCGAGATATTTCTCTCACCCAGCATGCGTATATGTAAAATGACACCCCAAAACACATTCCCCAACTTCTCCTGAGTACGGCGATACCAGATGTGTGACACTTTTTTGCAGCCTAGATGCGCAAAGGGGCCCACATTCCTTTTAGGAGGGCATTTTTAGACATTTGGATCCCAGACTTCTTCTCACGCTTTAGGGCCCCTAAAATGCCAGGGCAGTATAAATACCCCACATGTGACCCCATTTAGGAAAGAAGACACCCCAAGGTATTCAATGAGGGGCATGGCGAGTTCATAGAAATTTTTTTTTTTTTTGCCACAAGTTAGCGGAAATTGATTTTTTTTTGTTTTTTCTCACAAAGTCTCCCTTTCCGCTAACTTGGGACAAAAATTTCAATCTTTCATGGACTCAATATGCCCCTCAGCGAATACCTTGGGGTGTCTACTTTCCGAAATGGGGTCATATGTGGGGTATTTATACTGCCCTGGCATTTTAGGGGCCCTAAAGCGTGAGAAGAAGTCTGGAATATAAATGTCTAAAAAATTTTACGCATTTGGATTCCGTGAGGGGAATGGTGAGTTCATGTGAGATTTTATTTTTTGACACAAGTTAGTGGAATATGAGACTTTGTAAGAAAAAAAAAATAATAATAATTTCCGCTAACTTGGGCCAAAAAAATGTCTGAATGGAACCTTACAGGGGAGTGATCAATGACAGGGGGGTGATCAATGACAGGGGGGTGATCAGGGAGTCTATATGGGGTGATCACCCCCCTGTCATTGATCACCCCCTCCTGTAAGGCTCCATTCAGACGTCCGTATGTTTTTTACGGATCCACGGATACATGGATCGGATCCGCAAAACACATACGGACATCTGAATGGAGCCTTACAGGGGGGTGATCAATGACAGGGGGGTGATCAATGACAGGGGGGTGATCAGGGAGTCTATATGGGGTGATCACCCCCCTTTCATTGATCACCCCCCTGTAAGGCTCCATTCAGACGTCCGTATGTTTTTTACGGATCCACGGATACATGGATCGGATCCGCAAAACACATACGGACATCTGAATGGAGCCTTACAGGGGGGTTATCAATGACAGGGGGGTGATCAGGGAGTCTATATGGGGTGATCACCCCCCTGTCATTGATCACCCCCCTGTAAGACTCCATTCAGATGTCCGTATGTGTTTTGCGGATCCGATCCATGTATCAGTGGATCCGTAAAAATCATACGGATGTCTGAATGGAGCCTTACAGGGGGGTGATCAATGACAGGGGGTGATCAATGACAGGGGGGTGATCAGGGAGTCTATATGGGGTGATCACCCCCGTCATTGATCACCCCCCTGTAAGACTCCATTCAGATGTCCGTATGTGTTTTGCGGATCCGATCCATGTATCAGTGGATCCGTAAAAATCATACGGACGTCTGAATGGAGCCTTACAAGGGGGTGATCAATGACAGGAGGGTGATCAATGACAGGGGGGTGATCAGGGAGTCTATATGGGGTGATCAGGAGTGATCAGGGGTTAATAAGGGGTTAATAAGTGACGGGGGGGGGGGTGTAGTGTAGTGGTGTTTGGTGCTACTTATTACTGAGCTGCCTGTGTCCTCTGGTGGTCGATCCAAGCAAAAGGGACCACCAGAGGACCAGGTAGCAGGTATATTAGACGCCTGTTATCAAAACAGCGTCTAATATACCTGTTAGGGGTTAAAAAAATCGCATCTCCACCCTGCCAACGAACGATCGCCGCTTCCGATCCTGTGAACGCGCGCGCCTGTGTGCGCGCGTTCACAGGAAATCTCGGCTCACGCGAGATGACGCCAATCGGCGTTAGTGTAGCCTGGGAGCGCCGCAGAAATGGCGCCTTTCGGTGTTAGCGTAGCGGGAAGTGGTTAAAAATAGCACATGATATACTGTAACCTGTCAGATGAAACAGCTATTTTTTGGCAAATTTTCCATTTTAATCCTTATTTCCCGTAACAAAGCAAGGGTTAACAGCCAAACAAAACTCAATATTTATTGCCCTGATTCTGTAGTTTATAGAAATGCCCAATATGTGGTCGTAAACTGCTGTATGGCCACACGGCAGGGCGCAAAAGGAAAGGAACGCCATATGGTTTTTGGAAGGCAGTTTTTGCTGGACTGGTTTTTTGACACCATGTCCCATTTGAAGCCCCCCTGATGCACCCCTACAGTAGAAACTCCAAAAAGTGACCCCATTTAAGGAACTACACCCCTCAAGGTATTCAAAACTGATTTTACTTTGTTAACCCTTTAAGTGTTCCACAAGAGTTAATGGCAAATGGAGATAAAATTTCAGAATTTCTGTAATATAGAGATAAAATTTCAGAATTAGTGTAATATAGAGAAACCAAAAATCATATGTACCCTAAAATAGCACCAACAAAACTGCCACCTTATCCCATAGTTTCCAAAATGGGATCACTTTTTTGGAGTTTCTACTCTAGGGGTGCATCAGGGGGCTTCAAATGGGCAAAATCTGCCTTCCAAAAACCAAATGGCATTCCTTTCATTCTGCGCCCTGCTGTGTGCCCGTACAGCAGTTTACGACCACATATGGGGTGTTTCTGTAAACTGCAGAATCAGAGTAATAAATGTTGAGTTTTGTTTGGCTGTTAACCCTTGCTTTGTTACTGTAAAAAAATTATTAAAATGAAAATTCTTCCAAAAAAGTGAAATTCTGAAATTTGTCTCCATTTTCCATTAAATCTTATGGAACGCCTCTAAAGGGTTAATAAAGCTTTTAAAATCAATTTTGAATACCTTTAGGGGTGTAGTTTCTTAGATGTGGTCACTTTTATGGAATTTCTACTTTAGGGGTGCATCAGGGGTTCTTTAAATGGGACATGGTGTCAAAAAAAAAGGCCATCAAAATCTGCCTTCCAGAAACCATATTGTGTTCCTTTCCTTGTGCGCCCTTCTGTGTGCAGTTTATGATCACATATGGGGTGTTTCTATAAACTACAGATTCAGGGCAATAAATATTGTTTGGCTGTTAACCCTTGATTTGGTCCCATTTTAAAGTGGAGCGGGGTACTGTGGGAGTGGGAGGTCAGTGTTAAGGGGTGGGGGACTGTGGAGTTCACTGTTAAAGGGGCAGAGTGCTGTAGAGGTCACTGTTATAGTGGATACTGTTGATATCTTTTAACAACACACACAAACATTAAGTGAAATAGATGAAATATACCTGTGCAAAGCAGCTGCTATGAGTAACAGCAGTCAAGGGGAAGGGGGGTATCTCCATTCAAGTGGTGAAATGTATGTACATCACTGTGTTATCTCTGTATCAATGATTAGATTATCCCTGTACTGAGACATCACTATGGCACTCCCCTTGTGTAATACCCCAGTGAAAGTCAGAGGCGCGTTAGGGCTAGCTAGCTATACATCTTACTGAAGTAGGTTGTGCAACCACAAGCACAATGCTATGATATGATATGAACTGGTCCTCCCACGGGCTGGCAATTAGATACAATGAAGAGAAGTAGGGTAACGCAGGGATTCCAGAAGTGCTGCACTGTGTTTTCAACAGTTTATTAAAATGAATAGTACATGAAAATTAATAAAAAAACTCTACAGTGCATTTGAATGGTACATCTTGCTCTGGTACACAGTTGGGGTTAGGGCTGCAGTAAACAATTATTTCAGTAATCGAGTACTCTATCGATTATTTTTTACGATTAATCGAGTAATCTAATAAGAAAAAATGATTAATAGACTGTTTTCCTTTCTAAAAACTCATCAGACCCCCTGCCATCAGTCCCCAACACCCTTCGTTCCCCCCTGTGCGATCAGCCCAAGTGCATCAGTTCACCCAGTGCCATCAGCTCCACTATCCCCCAGTGCCATCAGCTCCCCCCCACCCCAGTGCCATCAGCTCCGTTCCCCCAGTGCCTTCAGCTCCACTCCCCCAGGACCATCAGCCCCTCCATGCCATCCATTGCCATGTCCCCAAGTCCCCCAGTGCCATCAGATCATCCCCTCCATGTCCCCCACTCCCCCAGTGCCATTAGATCAGCCCCTCCATGTCCCCCACTCCCCCAGTGCCATCAGATCAGCCCCTCCATGTCCCCCACTCCCCAGTGCCATCAGATCATCCCCTACATGTCCCACACTCCCCCAGTGCCATCAGATCAGCCGCTCCATGTCCCCCAGTGCCATCAGATCAGTCCCTACATGTCCCCCAGTGCCATCAGATCAGCCCCTCCATGTCCCCCACTCCCCCAGTGCATCAGATCAGCCCCTCCATGTCCCCCACTGCCATCAATCAGCCCCTCCATGTCCCCCACACCCATCTGCCCCTCCATGACATCCATTGCCAGCTGTCCCCATTCAGTGCCATGTCCCCAGTGCCAGTGAAATAAAATACTTACCTTTTCTGCAGGGGCGCCGCTCCACAGCTCCTTCCTCTTCTTCTCCGTGCGCTGCAATGGATCCTGACGTCACACAGCGTTGGGTCATAGTGCAACCTTACGTGCACTATGACCTGATGATGTGTCAGGATCCAGTACAGCGCGGTACAGGACGGCGGGTGACCACGGAGCGGTAAGTAATAGCAAGCTCTTAACTCCAGCTCCATGGTCACATGACACAAACGAATCCTCGATGTGAAAAATTTGTATTGAGGATTTTTTGGTGTCGAAATGCTCGATTCAATCGAGTAATTGTTTCAGCCCTAGTTGGGGTCATTTATCAAACTGGTGTAAAGTAGAAATGGCTTAGTTGCCCATAGCAACCAATCAGATTCCTCCTTTTTTTCCAAATGAGCTGTGAAAAATGAAAGGTGGAATCTGATTGGTTGCTATGAGCAACTAAGCCATTTCTACTTTACATTAGTTTGATAAATCTCCCCCTATGTGTTTATTCATTTTTATGTACTATTTATACTGCATATATACTGTAGGAAGGCGCAAGGATCTGTCATTGACGGAAGGTATGTCTCACAGAGATTCCTGGCCTCGGTGAGGTAAGAGCCAGTAATTTCATGTGCCAGTGGCAGCTAGTGCTGGCTAACATGGTTTTGCTAATTATTATGGCTGTAAAGCCGATCCGGGCCGGCTCTTACTGGGAGCAGCCAAAGTGCATGGTGGGTGGCTTTTCCCCACGTTCCAAGCCAGGTCTTGGTTTGGGCTATAAAACACAGGCAGCACTGTCAGGTGGTAGGAATTTACTCCTCTCTAACAGTCTCTGTGTTGGGATCTGTGATTTTGGGCCTGGGTAAAGGCCTGCTACCTCGTTGACGTGAGAGAGCAGGTGGTTTCTGCTATGTCCAAGGACTTCTGCATTGCTGCATGGTGTGAACAAACACCAGACTCAAGGTGACTGTTTTCCTTGACAGCCGGTTCAGACCTGAGCGTTTTACAGCGCATTCCTACGCGCTGTAAAACGCTCAACAAGGAGAAACCAATGCTTCCCTATCGGCATGGTTCTCACCTGGGCGTTTTACAGCGCGTACGATCGCGCTGTAAAATGCCCGACGCCCCAAGAAGTTCAGGAGCTTCTTTGGGGCGTAGTGTCGTGCGTTCCCGTACATAGACTTCTGGGAACGCGCGACAATGGGCGTTCGCTTGTCTCCGCGGCGCGATTGTAAACGCCCGTACAATCGCGCATACAGAGCTTACGTTCAGTACGCTCTGGTGTGAACCCAGCGTGAAACTGACTTTTTGTTTTGCTTATCCTTATATGTGAATAAACACTGAACTGTTTAAGTTAAAGACGTTGTCGTTGCCTCTATACTGCGTCCACAAGCCTGTCTACCAGAGCAAATCTCCACAATACATTACAATTTTCATATATAATTTATAATGTTATGCCTGGCAAAGATCTCCATAAAGGACATTGTTCATTGATTGCACTGGGCAGTCATTTGTAGATTAGATCAATCACCTAGGAATCATGACATCAGATCCGCTGTGCTTTTACAACCCTCCCTCCCCTTCTTCTTCCTGAGTCTTGTTACAGTTTCACATACAGCAGAAGAAAGCTGCAGTAACTGGCCACTACCCACCTGAGAAATCTACAGCTGTGACAGCTTTGCAGGAAACAGAGACACGTGCAAATAGGGTAAGGGTCTCTTTACAGCCCTCTTTAAGAAAAATCCAAACTTACTATAAGAAAAAATATTCCTGTCGGCAACCTGAGTTGCTTCTTCATTTGTCTTGTATATGTGTATATCTCTGGCTTTGGAATATCTGGGTATACAGTGTATGCAGTTCAGCCGTTGTTGCCAGTTCAGTCAGGGAGAAAAGGGTAAAACATAAAACTACTGAATTACATAAGAATGCTTCAGGGCAGGACACTATTTGTGGCTGTGAAGCCATACAGTACCCACTATCAGCAAATTCAAAACGAAAAATCTCCAGCACTATGTAAAAACTTCCTTATTGGAAAATCCTTAAAAATATATTGTACAATGATTAAAAAACATACTACGCATTTCAGACATAGTATGACTTGTCCTTAATCATGGTATACTGCTCAAACTCTTTTATAGTATCTCTAACCACAAGGTGTTCAGCAAAATGGAACTAGAGAATTAACCCTGTGTTGTTCTCACATGATGTTCACTGCAGTATGTAAGAACAGCATAGGATTAATTCTCTAGTTCTGTTTTGCAGAACACCTTGTGAGGTTTAGAAATTCTATAAAAGAGTTGATTAGTACATAAGACCACTATACCATGATTAAGGACATGTTTGAAACGCGTAGGTATGATTTTAATCGTTGTACATGATGTTTTTAAGGATTTTCCAATAAAGATGTTGTACCTGTTTCTGGCTTAGGACATCTAGCATCCAAGAGAGAAAAAGCGCTGAACATAATCAGTTTTCTTCTCTGTACCCAGTGCTTGATCAAGACCACAAATACACCTTTTTACTGAGGGGTCTAGGATAGGCAGCTGGCTTTAATCAATGATAATATGTACCCAAAATGGTGCATTAAAAACTATAACTTATCCCTCAAAAAATAAGCCCTCATACAGGTACATTGATGAAAAAACAAAAAAGTTTTAGTTCTCGGAAAGCAATGATGAAAAAATTTGCGTGGTCACTAAGTGGATAAAGAGGTTGCCTGAGCTGTTTTATTCTAAAAATGGGAGAAACATGGCTATAATAATAATAATAAAAAATATACTAACCCCCTCAAGCACCTTCCGTTTTTTATACTGCATCACAAACAGCACCTGGGGTGGCACTGCAGGAAAAATGAGCACTTGTAATCAGGTTCCCGGGCATGTTAAATGTGTATATATATATATATATTTATATATAAATAATTTTATTTTAAAAAGACATGTGATAACATGGATGTCAAATATCCAGTTCAGTCAGAAGCTAAGCTCTTTTTTTTACGCTAAAATATAAATGATTCCTCATACAATCATAAATTGCAACAGATTGCAAGAAACCTGTTCTCACCGTCTCACGTTGTTATTGTGTCTCGGAGACACAGCAGTGAATGTCTCCATCTGCTTCTCCCTGTACTGGTGCTGTAATGGTGCTCACCATCTTGAAATGGTCCATGTTTATTGACTTTTGAACTTACAGATGCGTCCCTCACCTTTTCTTGAATTTGGTTGCCCAACTCTTTACAAGTGATGGCCTATCCTCCAGATACGCCACCACTGTCTGATCAGCAGGGGTCCGAAACTATTGCATCCCCCACCTTGTTTTTATGCCTATTTGTTTTCTATGTAAAACTGACGTTTTTTTTTTGTTTTTTTATGGTGACAATTTGTATTTTTACGGTTTAGTTTCCCTTCCTTTGTAGGACATGAGCTGTTTTCAGAGCCGGACTGGGCTTCCCTGTGGCCATTATATTGATTTTCCAGTCTTACCTGTCTTTCTGCATGTTTAGCAATGCAAAATGAGAAGCTAAAACTCACAAGAATGCAATAAGCGTAGAAGGGAAATTCTCACATACAGTAGTCATTTTTTTCTTTGCGGAGTAGTTTGCATTCCTAGACTAAATGGCTAGTTTAGACTCTAGTCTGAAACTGCAGTTACCAATTCGCCCACCCCGATTCTCCTCTCATTCTGATCACAGTTGTTAACGTTACTAGCAGTGAGGCGTCTTGTGGTTCTGCACTGCATCAGACCAGATGACGGTAAAAAGACTTTTGGGGACATTAATTAAAACTGGCGCTAAAGAAAACTGACTTAGTTGCCCATAGCAACAAATCAGATTACACCTTTTATTTTTCAGTTCTCCTTTGGAAAATGAAAGGATCAATCTGATTGGTTGCTATGGGTAACTATGTCAGTATTCCTTTTTACCTGTTTTGATAAATGTCTTCCTTTGTGTATAAAAGAAGAAATCTGAGGCACTGATAGTGTCTCAAACCTGTGGATAAAAGAAGGACGAAGCGCCAGTTTCCAACATTATCCAAGATGATTCCAACTTTAATTCCAAAATTGTGACACATTCTGGGGACAAAAACATTCGATACAAGACACATGCATGGCTATATGTATGCTGAATAAGCCCTGTAAGACACAATTAAAATGCGTCCTGATGTATGCATGCTTTTCTATTTGTGCGGGAGTGTGATTGGCTGTTATGGGTCATCTAGGAGCCTTCTTAATGGCTTGGGATCGTAACATAATGGGTTAATAAGGAATACACAACGCTTAGCCCCCATTGTTCTTATTGAGTCTAAAGGCCGCAAACAGTTTCTAAGATGACCCATAAACACTGAATTCAAGCCAAAGTACACTGTGAAGACTGTAAGACATGGAGGTGCAAGCATAATGGTTTGGAGATGTTTCTCATACTCTGGAGTCAGGCCCATTTATTACATACCAGGAACCATGAACCATTTTTTTTTGTATATATCAAAATACTGGAAGGTCATGTTGCCTTATGCCTTATGCTGAAAGAAATGCCCTTGAAATGGGTGTTTTAGCAGGACAACGGCCCCAAACACACCAGCAAGCGGGTAACACCCTGGTTCCAGACCAACAAGATTGATGTTATGAAATGGCCAGCCCAATCCCCAGATATCAATCTGATTATGAATTTGTGGAATGACATGAAAATGATGTTTTTTAAAGTCAAACCCAAGAATGCAGAAGAACTGTGGAATGTAGTCCAGTCAGTCTGGGCTGGAATATCTGTTCATATATCGCTTCCTCTTGGGGGCGAAACGTGCATCAGGGTTGGTGTCCTCCTGAGGCCCTTGGTCTGTATAAGTGTAATGACCGGCGTCGCGCAAAGGGAGGGAAATGGGAAGGCCCTGTCCAAGGGAGAGGGAAAGGTGGTGACCCCTGACTCACCTTGCGGCTGGCACCTGACTGCCCTGACGTCCCTAGACGGGTTCCTCACCCGTACGCCGATCACGTGCCTAAACCCTGGCTTTCCCTAAGATGAGCCCTATGTAGTGAACGGGGCGGTGGGATCACTAGTCCGCACCACTGACACTAAGAGGAAAACACCAAGGAGAGGACAGACAATACAGACAAACATATAATCCCAGGTGGGCGACAACAGCAGACCACAAAGGCCCAACAGGGATCCGGAGGGTAACGTTCTGGAACAACAACCAGGGAACACAGCTACACAGCTCCAGTGGGTCAGTATAGAAGTCCAGGCAGGAAGCTCTATATCTGGCAACCAGAGAAGTGGGAGAGGGGAATATAAGGAGGTTGGGAGTGCTGGACAAGAAACAGCTGAGGAGAAGGAGCTACGGATCCCTGAGTGAGCCAAAAAGGGTTGCAAGGCAAACCCAGAAAGCTACCATAAAGAAACAGCACTATCTTTCTACATAGAGCGCGCAGCCACCCGCTGCGACTTCCTGACCCCGGGTATAACGGAGTCAGGCGTGGCTCTTGACACCCTCGTGACAATAAGTTTCTGTTTGAACGCTACTTGTGTATACTGGCTATCATTTTTTCCGCTAACTTGGGCCAAAAAAATGTCTGAATGGAACCTTACAGGGGAGTGATCAATGACAGGGGGGTGATCAATGACAGGGGGGTGATCAGGGAGTCTATATGGGGTGATCACCCCCCTGTCATTGATCACCCCCTCCTGTAAGGCTCCATTCAGACGTCCGTATGTTTTTTACGGATCCACGGATACATGGATCGGATCCGCAAAACACATACGGACATCTGAATGGAGCCTTACAGGGGGGTGATCAATGACAGGGGGGTGATCAATGACAGGGGGGTGATCAGGGAGTCTATATGGGGTGATCACCCCCCTTTCATTGATCACCCCCCTGTAAGGCTCCATTCAGACGTCCGTATGTTTTTTACGGATCCACGGATCGGATCCGCAAAACACATACGGACATCTGAATGGAGCCTTACAGGGGGGTTATCAATGACAGGGGGGTGATCAGGGAGTCTATATGGGGTGATCACCCCCCTGTCATTGATCACCCCCCTGTAAGACTCCATTCAGATGTCCGTATGTGTTTTGCGGATCCGATCCATGTATCAGTGGATCCGTAAAAATCATACGGATGTCTGAATGGAGCCTTACAGGGGGGTGATCAATGACAGGGGGTGATCAATGACAGGGGGGTGATCAGGGAGTCTATATGGGGTGATCACCCCCGTCATTGATCACCCCCCTGTAAGACTCCATTCAGATGTCCGTATGTGTTTTGCGGATCCGATCCATGTATCAGTGGATCCGTAAAAATCATACGGACGTCTGAATGGAGCCTTACAAGGGGGTGATCAATGACAGGAGGGTGATCAATGACAGGGGGGTGATCAGGGAGTCTATATGGGGTGATCAGGAGTGATCAGGGGTTAATAAGGGGTTAATAAGTGACGGGGGGGGGGTGTAGTGTAGTGGTGTTTGGTGCTACTTATTACTGAGCTGCCTGTGTCCTCTGGTGGTCGATCCAAGCAAAAGGGACCACCAGAGGACCAGGTAGCAGGTATATTAGACGCCTGTTATCAAAACAGCGTCTAATATACCTGTTAGGGGTTAAAAAAATCGCATCTCCAGCCTGCCAACGAACGATCGCCGCTGGCAGGCTGGAGATCCAGTCGCTTACCTTCCGATCCTGTGAACGCGCGCGCCTGTGTGCGCGCGTTCACAGGAAATCTCGGCTCAGATTTCCTGTGAGTGAGATGATGCCAATCGGCGTTAGTGTAGCCTGGGAGCGCCGCAGAAATGGCGCCTTTCGGTGTTAGCGTAGCGGGAAGTGGTTAAAAATAGCACATGATATACTGTAACCTGTCAGATGAAACAGCTATTTTTTGGCAAATTTTCCATTTTAATCCTTATTTCCCGTAACAAAGCAAGGGTTAACAGCCAAACAAAACTCAATATTTATTGCCCTGATTCTGTAGTTTATAGAAATGCCCAATATGTGGTCGTAAACTGCTGTATGGCCACACGGCAGGGCGCAAAAGGAAAGGAACGCCATATGGTTTTTGGAAGGCAGTTTTTGCTGGACTGGTTTTTTGACACCATGTCCCATTTGAAGCCCCCCTGATGCACCCCTACAGTAGAAACTCCAAAAAGTGACCCCATTTAAGGAACTACACCCCTCAAGGTATTCAAAACTGATTTTACTTTGTTAACCCTTTAAGTGTTCCACAAGAGTTAATGGCAAATGGAGATAAAATTTCAGAATTTCTGTAATATAGAGATAAAATTTCAGAATTAGTGTAATATAGAGAAACCAAAAATCATATGTACCCTAAAATAGCACCAACAAAACTGCCACCTTATCCCATAGTTTCCAAAATGGGATCACTTTTTTGGAGTTTCTACTCTAGGGGTGCATCAGGGGGCTTCAAATGGGCAAAATCTGCCTTCCAAAAACCAAATGGCATTCCTTTCATTCTGCGCCCTGCTGTGTGCCCGTACAGCAGTTTACGACCACATATGGGGTGTTTCTGTAAACTGCAGAATCAGAGTAATAAATGTTGAGTTTTGTTTGGCTGTTAACCCTTGCTTTGTTACTGTAAAAAAATTATTAAAATGAAAATTCTTCCAAAAAAGTGAAATTCTGAAATTTGTCTCCATTTTCCATTAAATCTTATGGAACGCCTCTAAAGGGTTAATAAAGCTTTTAAAATCAATTTTGAATACCTTTAGGGGTGTAGTTTCTTAGATGTGGTCACTTTTATGGAATTTCTACTTTAGGGGTGCATCAGGGGTTCTTTAAATGGGACATGGTGTCAAAAAAAAAGGCCATCAAAATCTGCCTTCCAGAAACCATATTGTGTTCCTTTCCTTGTGCGCCCTTCTGTGTGCAGTTTATGATCACATATGGGGTGTTTCTATAAACTACAGATTCAGGGCAATAAATATTGTTTGGCTGTTAACCCTTGATTTGGTCCCATTTTAAAGTGGAGCGGGGTACTGTGGGAGTGGGAGGTCAGTGTTAAGGGGTGGGGGAGGTCACTGTTATAGTGGATACTGTTGATATCTTTTAACAACACACACAAACATTAAGTGAAATAGATGAAATATACCTGAGCAAAGCAGCTGCTATGAGTAACAGCAGTCAAGGGGAAGGGGGGTATCTCCATTCAAGTGGTGAAATGTATGTACATCACTGTGTTATCTCTGTATCAATGATTAGATTATCCCTGTACTAAGACATCACTATGGCACTCCCCTTGTGTAATACCCCAGTGAAAGTCAGAGGCGCGTTAGGGCTAGCTAGCTATACATCTTACTGAAGTAGGTTGTGCAACCACAAGCACAATGCTATGATATGATATGAACTGGTCCTCCCACGGGCTGGCAATTAGATACAATGAAGAGAAGTAGGGTAACGCAGGGATTCCAGAAGTGCTGCACTGTGTTTTCAACAGTTTATTAAAATGAATAGTACATGAAAATTAATAAAAAAACTCTACAGTGCATTTGAATGGTACATCTTGCTCTGGTACACAGTTGGGGTTAGGGCTGCAGTAAACAATTATTTCAGTAATCGAGTACTCTATCGATTATTTTTTACGATTAATCGAGTAATCTAATAAGAAAAAATGATTAATAGACTGTTTTCCTTTCTAAAAACTCATCAGACCCCCTGCCATCAGTCCCCAACACCCTTCGTTCCCCCCTGTGCGATCAGCCCAAGTGCATCAGTTCACCCAGTGCCATCAGCTCCACTATCCCCCAGTGCCATCAGCTCCCCCCCACCCCAGTGCCATCAGCTCCGTTCCCCCAGTGCCTTCAGCTCCACTCCCCCAGGACCATCAGCCCCTCCATGCCATCCATTGCCATGTCCCCAAGTCCCCCAGTGCCATCAG
This sequence comes from Bufo bufo, assembly GCF_905171765.1. Taxonomy (NCBI): domain Eukaryota; kingdom Metazoa; phylum Chordata; class Amphibia; order Anura; family Bufonidae; genus Bufo; species Bufo bufo. The sequence goes on from NC_053393.1 coordinate 364,411,509, forward strand.
ATCATCCCCTCCATGTCCCCCACTCCCCCAGTGCCATCAGATCAGCCCCTCCATGTCCCCCACTCCCCCAGTGCCATCAGATCAGCCCCTCCATGTCCCCCACTCCCCAGTGCCATCAGATCATCCCCTACATGTCCCACACTCCCCCAGTGCCATCAGATCAGCCGCTCCATGTCCCCCAGTGCCATCAGATCAGTCCCTACATGTCCCCCAGTGCCATCAGATCAGCCCCTCCATGTCCCCCACTCCCCCAGTGCATCAGATCAGCCCCTCCATGTCCCCCACTGCCATCAATCAGCCCCTCCATGTCCCCCACACCCATCTGCCCCTCCATGACATCCATTGCCAGCTGTCCCCATTCAGTGCCATGTCCCCAGTGCCAGTGAAATAAAATACTTACCTTTTCTGCAGGGGCGCCGCTCCACAGCTCCTTCCTCTTCTTCTCCGTGCGCTGCAATGGATCCTGACGTCACACAGCGTTGGGTCATAGTGCAACCTTACGTGCACTATGACCTGATGATGTGTCAGGATCCAGTACAGCGCGGTACAGGACGGCGGGTGACCACGGAGCGGTAAGTAATAGCAAGCTCTTAACTCCAGCTCCATGGTCACATGACACAAACGAATCCTCGATGTGAAAAATTTGTATTGAGGATTTTTTGGTGTCGAAATGCTCGATTCAATCGAGTAATTGTTTCAGCCCTAGTTGGGGTCATTTATCAAACTGGTGTAAAGTAGAAATGGCTTAGTTGCCCATAGCAACCAATCAGATTCCTCCTTTTTTTCCAAATGAGCTGTGAAAAATGAAAGGTGGAATCTGATTGGTTGCTATGAGCAACTAAGCCATTTCTACTTTACATTAGTTTGATAAATCTCCCCCTATGTGTTTATTCATTTTTATGTACTATTTATACTGCATATATACTGTAGGAAGGCGCAAGGATCTGTCATTGACGGAAGGTATGTCTCACAGAGATTCCTGGCCTCGGTGAGGTAAGAGCCAGTAATTTCATGTGCCAGTGGCAGCTAGTGCTGGCTAACATGGTTTTGCTAATTATTATGGCTGTAAAGCCGATCCGGGCCGGCTCTTACTGGGAGCAGCCAAAGTGCATGGTGGGTGGCTTTTCCCCACGTTCCAAGCCAGGTCTTGGTTTGGGCTATAAAACACAGGCAGCACTGTCAGGTGGTAGGAATTTACTCCTCTCTAACAGTCTCTGTGTTGGGATCTGTGATTTTGGGCCTGGGTAAAGGCCTGCTACCTCGTTGACGTGAGAGAGCAGGTGGTTTCTGCTATGTCCAAGGACTTCTGCATTGCTGCATGGTGTGAACAAACACCAGACTCAAGGTGACTGTTTTCCTTGACAGCCGGTTCAGACCTGAGCGTTTTACAGCGCATTCCTACGCGCTGTAAAACGCTCAACAAGGAGAAACCAATGCTTCCCTATCGGCATGGTTCTCACCTGGGCGTTTTACAGCGCGTACGATCGCGCTGTAAAATGCCCGACGCCCCAAGAAGTTCAGGAGCTTCTTTGGGGCGTAGTGTCGTGCGTTCCCGTACATAGACTTCTGGGAACGCGCGACAATGGGCGTTCGCTTGTCTCCGCGGCGCGATTGTAAACACCCGTACAATCGCGCATACAGAGCTTACGTTCAGTACGCTCTGGTATGAACCCAGCGTGAAACTGACTTTTTGTTTTGCTTATCCTTATATGTGAATAAACACTGAACTGTTTAAGTTAAAGACGTTGTCGTTGCCTCTAGACTGCGTCCACAAGCCTGTCTACCAGAGCAAATCTCCACAATACATTACAATTTTCATATATAATTTATAATGTTATGCCTGGCAAAGATCTCCATAAAGGACATTGTTCATTGATTGCACTGGGCAGTCATTTGTAGATTAGATCAATCACCTAGGAATCATGACATCAGATCCGCTGTGCTTTTACAACCCTCCCTCCCCTTCTTCTTCCTGAGTCTTGTTACAGTTTCACATACAGCAGAAGAAAGCTGCAGTAACTGGCCACTACCCACCTGAGAAATCTACAGCTGTGACAGCTTTGCAGGAAACAGAGACACGTGCAAATAGGGTAAGGGTCTCTTTACAGCCCTCTTTAAGAAAAATCCAAACTTACTATAAGAAAAAATATTCCTGTCGGCAACCTGAGTTGCTTCTTCATTTGTCTTGTATATGTGTATATCTCTGGCTTTGGAATATCTGGGTATACAGTGTATGCAGTTCAGCCGTTGTTGCCAGTTCAGTCAGGGAGAAAAGGGTAAAACATAAAACTACTGAATTACATAAGAATGCTTCAGGGCAGGACACTATTTGTGGCTGTGAAGCCATACAGTACCCACTATCAGCAAATTCAAAACGAAAAATCTCCAGCACTATGTAAAAACTTCCTTATTGGAAAATCCTTAAAAATATATTGTACAATGATTAAAAAACATACTACACATTTCAGACATAGTATGACTTGTCCTTAATCATGGTATACTGCTAAAACTCTTTTATAGTATCTCTAACCACAAGGTGTTCAGCAAAATGGAACTAGAGAATTAACCCTGTGTTGTTCTCACATGATGTTCACTGCAGTATGTAAGAACAGCATAGGATTAATTCTCTAGTTCTGTTTTGCAGAACACCTTGTGAGGTTTAGAAATTCTATAAAAGAGTTGATTAGTACATAAGACCACTATACCATGATTAAGGACATGTTTGAAACGCGTAGGTATGATTTTAATCGTTGTACATGATGTTTTTAAGGATTTTCCAATAAAGAGGTTGTACCTGTTTCTGGCTTAGGACATCTAGCATCCAAGAGAGAAAAAGCGCTGAACATAATCAGTTTTCTTCTCTGTACCCACCGCTTGATCAAGACCACAAATACACCTTTTTACTGAGGGGTCTAGGATAGGCAGCTGGCTTTAATCAATGATGATATGTACCCAAAATGGTGCATTAAAAACTTTAACTTATCCCTCAAAAAATAAGCCCTCATACAGGTACATTGATGAAAAAACAAAAAAGTTTTAGTTCTCGGAAAGCAATGATGAAAAAATTTGCGTGGTCACTAAGTGGATAAAGAGGTTGCCTGAGCTGTTTTATTCTAAAAATGGGAGAAACATGGCTATAATAATAATAATAAAAAATATACTAACCCCCTCAAGCACCTTCCGTTTTTTATACTGCATCACAAACAGCACCTGGGGTGGCACTGCAGGAAAAATGAGCACTTGTAATCAGGTTCCCGGGCATATTTTTGAGGATTAATTTTATTATTGAACAACAACCATGTTCTCAATGAACCCAAAAAACTCATTAATATCAAAGCTGAATATTTTTGGAAGTAGTTTTTAGTTTGTTTTTAGTTTTAGCTATTTTAGGGGGATATCTGTGTGTGCAGGTGACTATTACTGTGCATAATTATCAGGCAACTTAACAAAAAACAAATATATACCCATTTCAATTATTTATTTTTACCAGTGAAACCAATATAACATCTCAACATTCACAAATATACATTTCTGACATTCAAAAACAAAACAAAAACAAATCAGTGACCAATATAGCCACCTTTCTTTGCAAGGACACTCAAAAGCCTGCCATCCATGGATTCTGTCAGTGTTTTGATCTGTTCACCATCAACATTGCGTGCAGCAGCAACCACAGCCTCCCAGACACTGTTCAGAGAGGTGTACTGTTTTCCCTCCTTGTAAATCTCACATTTGATGATGGACCACAGGTTCTCAATGGGGTTCAGATCAGGTGAACAAGGAGGCCATGTCATTAGATTTTCTTCTTTTATACCCTTTCTTGCCAGCCACGCTGTGGAGTACTTGGACGCGTGTGATGGAGCATTGTCCTGCATGAAAATCATGTTTTTCTTGAAGGATGCAGACTTCTTCCTGTACCACTGCTTGAAGAAGGTGTCTTCCAGAAACTGGCAGTAGGACTGGGAGTTGAGCTTGACTCCATCCTCAACCCGAAAAGGCCCCACAAGCTCATCTTTGATGATACCAGCCCAAACCAGTACTCCACCTCCACCTTGCTGGCGTCTGAGTCGGACTGGAGCTCTCTGCCCTTTACCAATCCAGCCACGGGCCCATCCATCTGGCCCATCAAGACTCACTCTCATTTCATCAGTCCATAAAACCTTAGAAAAATCAGTCTTGAGATATTTCTTGGCCCAGTCTTGACGTTTCAGCTTGTGTGTCTTGTTCAGTGGTGGTCGTCTTTCAGCCTTTCTTACCTTGGCCATGTCTGTGAGTATTGCACACCTTGTACTTTTGGGCACTCCAGTGATGTTACAGCTCTGAAATATGGCCAAACTGGTGGCAAGTGGCATCTTGGCAGCTGCACGCTTGACTTTTCTCAGTTCATGGGCAGTTATTTTGCGCCTTGGTTTTTCCACACGCTTCTTGCGACCCTGTTGACTATTTTGAATGAAACGCTTGATTGTTCGATGATCACGCTTCAGAAGCTTTGCAATTTTAAGAGTGCTGCATCCCTCTGCAAGATATCTCACTATTTTTGACTTTTCTGAGCCTGTCAAGTCCTTCTTTTGACCCATTTTGCCAAAGGAAAGGAAGTTGCCTAATAATTATGCACACCTAATATAGGGTGTTGATGTCATTAGACCACACCCCTTCTCATTACAGAGATGCACATCACCTAATATGCTTAATTGGTAGTAGGCTTTCGAACCTATACAGCTTGGAGTAAGACAACATGCATAAAGAGGATGATGTGGTCAAAATACTCATTTGCCTAATAATTCTGCACGCAGTGTATATATATATATATATATATATAAATAATTTTATTTTAAAAAGACATGTGATAACATGGATGTCAAATATCCAGTTCAGTCAGAAGCTAAGCTCTTTTTTTTACGCTAAAATATAAATGATTCCTCATACAATCATAAATTGCAACAGATTGCAAAAAAACCTGTTCTCACCGTCTCACGTTGTTATTGTGTCTCGGAGACACAGCAGTGAATGTCTCCATCTGCTTCTTCCTGTACTGGTGCTTTAATGGTGCTCACCATCTTGAAATGGTCCACATTTATTGACTTTTGAACTTACAGATGCGTCCCTCACCTTTTCTTGAATTTGGTTGCCCAACCCTTTACAAGTGATGGCCTATCCTCCAGATACGCCACCACTGTCTGATCAGCAGGGGTCCGAAACTATTGCATCCCCCACCTTGTTTTTATGCCTATTTGTTTTCTATGTAAAACTGACGTTTTTTTTTGTTTTTTTATGGTGACAATTTGTATTTTTACGGTTTAGTTTCCCTTCCTTTGTAGGACATGAGCTGTTTTCAGAGCCGGACTGGGCTTCCCTGTGGCCATTATATTGATTTTCCAGTCTTACCTGTCTTTCTGCATGTTTAGCAATGCAAAATGAGAAGCTAAAACTCACAAGAATGCAATAAGCGTAGAAGGGAAATTCTCACATACAGTAGTCATTTTTTTCTTTGCGGAGTAGTTTGCATTCCTAGACTAAATGGCTAGTTTAGACTCTAGTCTGAAACTGCAGTTACCAATTCGCCCACCCCGATTCTCCTCTCATTCTGATCACAGTTGTTAACGTTACTAGCAGTGAGGCGTCTTGTGGTTCTGCACTGCATCAGACCAGATGACGGTAAAAAGACTTTTGGGGACATTAATTAAAACTGGCGCTAAAGAAAACTGACTTAGTTGCCCATAGCAACAAATCAGATTACACCTTTTATTTTTCAGTTCTCCTTTGGAAAATGAAAGGATCAATCTGATTGGTTGCTATGGGTAACTATGTCAGTATTCCTTTTTACCTGTTTTGATAAATGTCTTCCTTTGTGTATAAAAGAAGAAATCTGAGGCACTGATAGTGTCTCAAACCTGTGGATAAAAGAAGGACGAAGCGCCAGTTTCCAACATTATCCAAGATGATTCCAACTTTAATTCCAAAATTGTGACACATTCTGGGGACAAAAACATTCGATACAAGACACATGCATGGCTATATGTATGCTGAATAAGCCCTGTAAGACACAATTAAAATGCGTCCTGATGTATGCATGCTTTTCTATTTGTGCGGGAGTGTGATTGGCTGTTATGGGTCATCTAGGAGCCTTCTTAATGGCTTGGGATCGTAACATAATGGGTTAATAAGGAATACACAACGCTTAGCCCCCATTGTTCTTATTGAGTCTAAAGGCCGCAAACAGTTTCTAAGATGACCCATAAACACTGAATTCAAGCCAAAGTACACTGTGAAGACTGTAAGACATGGAGGTGCAAGCATAATGGTTTGGAGATGTTTCTCATACTCTGGAGTCAGGCCCATTTATTACATACCAGGAACCATGAACCATTTTTTTTTGTATATATCAAAATACTGGAAGGTCATGTTGCCTTATGCCTTATGCTGAAAGAAATGCCCTTGAAATGGGTGTTTTAGCAGGACAACGGCCCCAAACACACCAGCAAGCGGGTAACACCCTGGTTCCAGACCAACAAGATTGATGTTATGAAATGGCCAGCCCAATCCCCAGATATCAATCTGATTATGAATTTGTGGAATGACATGAAAATGATGTTTTTTAAAGTCAAACCCAAGAATGCAGAAGAACTGTGGAATGTAGTCCAGTCAGTCTGGGCTGGAATATCTGTTCATATATCGCTTCCTCTTGGGGGCGAAACGTGCATCGGGGTTGGTGTCCTCCTGAGGCCCTTGGTCTGTATAAGTGTAATGACCGGCGTCACGCAAAGGGAGGGAAATGGAAAGGCCCTGTCCAAGGGAGAGGGAAAGGTGGTGACCCCTGACTCACCTTGCGGCTGGCACCTGACTGCCCTGACGTCCCTAGACGGGTTCCTCACCCGTACGCCGATCACGTGCCTAAACCCTGGCTTTCCCTAAGATGAGCCCTATGTAGTGAACGGGGCGGTGGGATCACTAGTCCGCACCACTGACACTAAGAGGAAAACACCAAGGAGAGGACAGACAATACAGACAAACATATAATCCCAGGTGGGCGACAACAGCAGACCACAAAGGCCCAACAGGGATCCGGAGGGTAACGTTCTGGAACAATAACCAGGGAACACAGCTACACAGCTCCAGTGGGTCAGTATAGAAGTCCAGGCAGGAAGCTCTATATCTGGCAACCAGAGAAGTGGGAGAGGGGAATATAAGGAGGTTGGGAGTGCTGGACAAGAAACAGCTGAGGAGAAGGAGCTACGGATCCCTGAGTGAGCCAAAAAGGGTTGCAAGGCAAACCCAGAAAGCTACCATAAAGAAACAGCACTATCTTTCTACATACTGTAGAGCGCGCAGCCACCCGCTGCGACTTCCTGACCCCGGGTATAACGGAGTCAGGCGTGGCTCTTGACACCCTCGTGACAATAAGTTTCTGTTTGAACGCTACTTGTGTATACTGGCTATCGCCTTTTCATTGTTTGTCTTTGCTTAGAGTGTGTCATACCATTTTCTTTGGTGTCTCTAGTTTGGGATCCTTGGCACATGTTTATTAGCATGAGTATATAGGCCTGTGCAAGTATGTTTGTAGCATAATGGGTGTTTTTATGTAGTTAGCATTAACAGACATTGTTTGTGTCTTTTGCTATAGAGCTTGCATACTCCATTGAGACTCATATATGCTGACCTTCTTGTGGCTTCTGGGGGAGGACCGTTTTTCACTATGTCACTTTCCTGCATTGCTGCTAAATTATCCATTATGTCAGATTTTGTGTTTTTTATGTCTTTTAAACAATAAAGGATCATGTTATATTATATGTGTGTTCTCATATTTTTGGTGCGCTATTTGATATATGCACACATATGCAGCTATTTGTTTTTAGAAACTGCCCTCACCAAAGTGACAAATGACCTCCTGACAGCGAAATACAATAGTGACTACTCTCTGCTCATTCTCCTTGACCTCTTGGTAGCTTTGGACACTGTAGACCACCATCTCCTACTCACCATGCTCCAATCTATCAGCCTAAAGGACACTGCCCTCTCCTGGTTTTCTTCATATCTCTTTGACCACTCTTTCAGTGTATCATTCGCTGGCTCCACTTCGTCTCCTCTGCTTCTTGCTGTTGGGGTTCCTCAGGGTTCAGTCCATGACTGTTTGTACATGAACCCCTGAATTGTAAAGCGCTGCAGAATATGTTGGCGCTATATAAATAAAGATTAGTATTATTATTATTAACTGGTCATGCCAGCTCCCAATCATTTGCGCACAACAGGACACTTTGTTAGTGTCCTCAGCTGCCTAGTAACTGGTCGTGCCAGCTCTTATTCACCTCCGAGACTGCCCGCTTACAGCGCTCACAGATACAAATGTCTCAAGTTTGTATTACGATCTTTTATGTGCTTTGAACTGTACTAATTAACATTTTATGTATTCTATTAGCTTTGCAATATGTTATTCACATTCTTTTTTTAATTTGTTGCAATACATGCCATGCCCACTTTTCATTTGAAATGTTTTCCAGGGCTTTTTTAGTACTGTATAAATATAGCCATGCATATGCCTATGACTTGTATCCAATGTTTGTATAAAGAAGGGGTTTGTTTTCCTGAAACGAGTCGCAATTTTGGAATTAAAGTTGAAATCATCTTGAATAACGTTGGAGTCTGGCGCTGGCCTTTCTTTTATCGACAGGTTTGAGACACTATCAGTGCCTCCGATTTCTTCTTCACAATCCTTTGACAACCGGGTTTTCCGCCAGCAAGGATCCATGATCTGCTGCCTCCGTGATTTCACCCATTACATGCTTAATCAGTGGTTGTGACTGATCACAACCCAAAAAGTTGAGAGCATTACCTACAGCTACACTCGTGTAAATACACGTGACATTACTGTACTACCCTATGTGGTGCTTGGCGTTGTATTTTTATTAATTTCATCTTTGTGTATAAAAAAACTGCTGTGTATATAAGATGGGACCTGAGGGGCAGAAACAGATAAGGGGGTTGGTACAGCTGCTTAGTATGCATGCAACATATTGAACTCCATCTTATTTCTTTTTTCAGGACCTAAAATGGAGGCACTGAGTTATGCATGCAACAATTTTTCACTTGATTTATTCAGGACATTATGTCAAAACAACCCTCAAGGAAATATTTTCTACTCGCCACTAAGTATCTCAGCAGCATTGGCCATGATATTCTTAGGTACAAAAGGTAAAACTGCTGAACAAGTGTCCAAGGTAGGTAACATATACCTAGACAGTACCCATTGCTTATGGTGGCTCTTAATCTACAATCAGAAAATGCATATGCAATGTAATATTATTCTACGCAGAATGAAAACATTTCTATAAGGTTGTGAAGTTTATGCAACTGCTTATTGCCCTTGGTAGCAAGTATCACCACATGAGTTCTGAGCTGGATATTTCTTCCTTATGGTTATATCATGTAGTATCATAGGTCAGTTCTCTGAGTCAACTAAAACCATAGTAATTTGCTTCTTATCAGCTGAGGATATCTAATGATCATAGTCTCACCATAACAACCCATGCCGTAACAATGCTTAATGTAGACATCATTAGGTTGTAAAAAATTACTCATGTACCTGGTGAACTTTAGACTTGCAATTTGTAACCATACACAATGCTTCTAACATGAGTCTGTTACAAGAGTTTTTTATTTATTTGAGTGACTAAATCAATATATTCCACAAAGTAAAGCGCAATCATTAGCAGGTTCTACTTCTGTGTGCTAACGTTGTGCTGGCCACATATAGAAAAACCACACAATTTTGAAGATAATTCTAGGGGCCTGCTGTACTGCTACATGCAAATATTACCTGCTCATACAGTAACAGGTAACAGCAAGATTATAGGGGTCCCTGCAGAGACTTCATGAAGGGTACTGGCTGACCTGTGTCTGTACCTAGAAGTCGTCTCTGCCACCAGATGCATCTATAATAAACTAAGTAGTTTGTGAAATAATCTACCCAATTTTTTATATGGATACATAGGCTGGTTGAGATGTTGTAGTTGACAGTATGTATATAGTATGTCAGTCTACTGTGCCATGTGCTATTTGTGCCGTGGTGAGACTAGGGTCCAACCTTGCTCAAGTGCTCTCAGGGCATTCACCTGCTCCCCTCTGGGCCAGTCCAAATGTGGTCAGACTTACCTTCAAAACTGTTTGGCCATTGGTCGGTGCAGGCAGACAGAGTGTTGTCTACATGCAGCTGCCTCATAGTTTGAATAAAGCCTTAAAGGGTTTCTCTGGGAATTAAGAAAATGAAAATACTTAAATATTATTTTATTATAAATATATTAGTGAATGCCTTTTATTAGTTATAATGACTAGTTTTGTCTACGGAGCAATCATTAGGAGAAATAACCTGGCCGCCCTCCTATTAGTACACAGGAAACATGTCCTAATCACACAGCAGGACAAGTCACTTCAGAACACTGAGCTAAAGAGTTGTCTCAGCCTCCTCTCTACTTGTCAGGGATAATTATACAATCTTTAGCTGAATCTCTGTAGGAATGGAGTTCATGAGGAGACATGAAGTACAGAGAGGATGGACAGGACAAACTGTGGTAATGTGAGGCGGTGGTAATGGAGACTGCATACAAGTGCTGCTGCTCATTACCACATCACCACCATCTTTTCTGTACATCATGTCTCATCATGAACTCAATTCCTACACAGATTCAGCTGAAGATCTTATTAGCTGTATTCAGGATCATAATCCCTGACAAGCAGAGCAGAGAGGAGGATGAGGCAGCTCTTTACCTCAGTGTTGTGAAGTAACTTGTCCTCCTGTGTGATTAGTTCAGGTTTTATGTGTACTAATAGGATGGCGGCCATTTTATTTCTCCTAATGATTACTCCCTAGACAAAACGAGCCGTTATAACTAATGAAAGGTATTTGAGAATAATTCCTGGAGAACCCCTTTAAACAAGTAACAAATAAGAAATGATGAAAATATAAGTGAATGTTTTGGCATATCTATTTATAGGGCAGCTCTTATTCACTTGAATGGAAGCTGAGATGCAAGAACCCAGCATGGCCACTACACTTTGAATAGAGTTGTGCTTTGGGCTCAATTCAAAGTGCTAGTCTTAGCACCAGCACCCTCAAGTAACAGCTGATCATGGGGGAGTGAGGTCTCGGATGCCTTCTGATCGAATATTGATGACCTCTCCTGAGGATAAGTCCTCAATGTCAAGAGCCTGAAAACATCCTTTAAGGGTTTTGGTAGAATTCAATATAGCTGTCACCCTGAAATATACCGTAAGTTAATGTGAAAGTAAGGTGGTCTTTTTCTGCCATCAATCTTCTATGTTTCTATGCTGTGTGAACAGGTAATATTTGAAAGAATCTCTACTGTGGGCCCCCAAAATAAATTTTACTGGTGGGCCCTAGGGATTCCAGTCCAACACTGCCGATGAGTTAAATAGATTATATGAAATGGCCACATTGTATATTTGTGTTTGAGATACAGAAATTAGAACGTGGACCCCATATTAATGTTAACAATCTCTGTACAGTCTTACGGAATATATTGGAGCTACAGTATATAAGCAACTGGAATTAAATAATAAATATACAGTATAAAAGGTGTGTTTTTCAGACTATAAGGGTACTCCTGGTGATAAGATGCAAGCTCTGCTCACACCATCATTTTCCTGTACAATAAGGGGTACTAATAAAATATCTGAAACCCATGGGTGTAACTATAGCCATAGCAGCCATGGCACTTGCTATGGGTCTAGAGGTTTGGTGGTCCCTATCAGGTGCAAGAACATTATACCTTTTTGTGGTTTTCTGATGTATTGTGCTATTATACACATCTTTAATTATTGCTACTTATAATGCTGTTTGATCCCATCTTAATTTGCTATGGGGCCCTATGAATTATAGTTAAATGGGTATTCCGGTTAGATTAAGTTATCTCCTTTCTACAGGATACTATTAAATCGGTGGGGGTCCTACTGCCAGGACCCCCACCAATTATGAGGACGGGGGCCCCGTACCCCCTGCAGCCACCCTGAAACGACTGCCACTTCCAGTCACACATTGGATGTTGCCACTCCATTCATTTCTATGAGAGTTCCAGAGATAGTCAAGTACAGCGCTCGGCTATCTCCGGAATTCCCGTAGAAATGAATAAAGTGGCCACGCTCATGTCCCACCGGCTACTCTATCCACTTTAGGGGGGCTGCAGTGGCTATAGGGCCCCAGAAAGGTGGTAGGACTCCCACTGATCTAATAGTTATCCCCTATCCTGTGGATAGGGATAACTAATTCAACCAGAATACCCCTTTAAGCCCCTGTCGAACCCTGACAGATCCCATTATGAGAAGTATATGGATTATTTGAAAATGTATTGGTCATAATTGTCATGGCTCTGTTACTACCAATGCTCAAGCCTTGTGGGGAGTTTTTTTAAAATTTTTATTATTATTACTGTAAGGCCTCTTTCACATGAGGCATATGGATTGTGTCAGGGTCTGTTCAGGGAAAAATTAATGGTTTTGCACGCAAGTTCAAACAGTGTATGTTTTTTCCATCCGGATACATTACAATATGATTCAAAAAGTAAAGCTCTTCACAAGCAGCCTAGTACTCAAGAATGTTTGTGAAAGGTGGATCTCACATTACAGTGACTTTGTCACCAGTTTTATGGTATGCTATCTGAGGGCTGCATAAACTGGTGACAGTCCCTTAGCAAAAGACGGGTCACTTACTTGAATTGACTCAGTCATTAGCCAAAGTCTGCACTGAACAGCTCCAGCGCAAGCCAAGTGCAGGAGCTGTCCACTACACAGCGCATGCTGGGGAGTCCTTATATTCATGAGCTCTTGGCTCCCTCCCTCCGATGACTGCAATAGGAAAGAAATGTTAATGAGCGGCAGTAGGATAGGGAGCGCCAGGAGGTCATTAACCCTTTCATGACCTGGCCTAAAAAAGGCCTAAATGACCTGGCATTTTTTTGTGATTTTGTGCACGTGGTGGTTTAGTGACCCTAACTTTTTTATTTGTTTGACTACCAAAATAATTTTTGCAATGTTTTTACTTGACACTTGAGACTTTTTATTAGCATGTCTTATTTAAAGATTTTTTTCCCTTTTTAAGGTTTAATTTTGGGGGAAAACCACTAACCGCAGATCTGATCAGGGTCTCCTTAGACTCTGCAACTCTGCTCCTGCCCCGAAAAACCCGGCGATTTACGTGACCGCCAGAACTAATAGAGGAAGTGGCTGAGACGCTTCCTGCTCTTCCTCCCTGCACTACTCCACGATATCCTGTCGGCACAGGAGAAGGCAGAATCGGTAATAAACTGCTCCTGTCTTCTCCTGAGGGTCCCCGCTGCGTCTGACAGCCAGGACCCGACCTGCTCCTGCTAGATTGCAGGAGCTTTAATCCCAGAGCTGTACAGCCCTGGGATTAAAGGGCTACCTGACCATTTACATACGTGCTATCTTCACGGGGTATGTGCAGATAGGACGTATATAGTCAGTGAGCAGTCGGGAAGGGGTTAATATGAAGACTCCCTGTCAAAAGCTCTGTTTTGAGGGGACTGCAATACTCAACTTGCATTGGAGCTTTTCAATACAGATTTTAGCAAAATAGCGGACCCAGTGTTTTACTAAGGGTCTCTATCACCTGTTGTGCTGCCCTCAGACTGGTGACAGATTCATGGCGGATGTAATGCTACAATTTAACAGTTGTGAGGTTTTCTATTGTGCTATAAATGATCTAACATATACTGTATGTATTCATTCTTTTATCTGAATGGACATTTAGGTGCTGCACTTTGATAGTGTTCAAGACATTCATTCAAACTTTCAAACCCTGAACGCTCAGATTAATAAGAAATCTAGTTCCCATTCCCTGAATCTGGCTAACCGGTTATATGGAGAACAGACTTTCAACTTTCGTCCTGTAAGTCAAACAGTTTAATATTACATTATTTATTACGTAGATTATATTTGTAAGACCTCTTGCACACGACTGTGTCCATTTTGTGGTCCAGAAATTGCGTATCTGTAAACTATGGATACTCTGTGTTGTATCTGCACTTTTTTTGCTCACCCTCTGACTTCATATTCTTCATATTCAGCGAACATATTCTTTTTGCAGAACAGACATACGGATGCGAAAAGCACACGGATGATCCGTGTGCTTTCTGCATCTGTATGTCCATTCTACAAAAAGATAGACCATGTTCTATACTTGCCCACAAAATGTGGACTATGGACCTATTGATGTCAATGGATCCTCAAAAATGCAGATACAACAATTTGCGGACAGCAAAATACGTACGATTGTGTGCATTAGGCCTAATTCTAACAAAGAGGAGCATTTCTATATTTTCTTCACAGGGCTCAGATAAAAAGATAGTAAATACAAAATGTTTCAATCTGTTACATCCATTTACGGACGTGATATTTCTGAAGACTGGTGATGGAGTAGTCTTTCTGCTGCACACCACCTGTTGTATGAACTTGTCACCTTGGCCCATTCAGCTGATAGATGGAGCACATCGCCCTCACTGGCTCCTCAGGGCTGTGCTGAGTCACATCATGGACACTTGAGCTACAGCTGTTGTGATTCAATGGAGAAGCGGGTGCAAACATTTCTCAGAGTTGCAGGTTACACTTTTCTTTTATGCTCCTCGTTTTTAGGCCTTACATACATTACACTCTGTTGAGGCCATATTTACTTAAAGTGAACATTACCGTTCATGGGCACTGTGATATTATCTTCGCACTAGTAAGAACAGCACTAGTGAATGTCAGAAACATGGTTTTACTTGTTAAGTTTCATGTCTTTGTATCTTGTAACATTTTCTTTCTATACCACCACAGAAAAATTACAACTCTAGTATAACTTGACAACCTGTTGCTATCACCTGTCCCCCTCTACATCCTTACAGTGACCCCAGCGAGCTATACAAGAACTTTAATTCATGTTATCACCCATCTTACCAATGAAAATCAGATATGCGTCTTCTGACACATTTAGGGGAGGTAGGGCAGTACATCTAATCTTCTTCTGCACCTACTCAAGATATCTATTGACTCTGCAAATCAAATGTGTACTGGCATTTGTTCCAAATGTGTACTGGAACTTTTTGATCTATTTTTATTAAGCTCTGGTATATATGTGTAGATATGTGCTTGTAGACATAGGCATGGGTAAGCTCCTGAACCTTCATTTTTAATAGGTTTTGTACATCTTGTGCGCAGTCTGGGCAAGACATTTAGCCAGAAAGCGTTTTTTATAAGCGTTTCTTATAAAACATTACGTTTTAATGCAAAATTGCGTGAAGGTGCCTATGGTTGAAAAGTGCTAGGTGGCATATGCACAATATGGCAGATGTTTACTTTCAGAATATATCTGGCTTTGGGGATATAACATTTTTGTTTCATTTTACTATTCAGGTTTTAATTTGTGTTTGTCAAAAGTGTGACACTTGCGCTGGCAATGAAAGGGTTAGATTCCCAATCCCTTATATATTTGAGTACAGTACATGATATACGGTAGAATACAATTAACTGAGTTTATGTAAGGTAACTCGTACACACATGCACTTGAATAGCCACTTGAATAGCATCAATAGATCAGTTCTCTCTATGAATACGTAACGCAACTATAAGGTGGCGTACCATCATATTCTCTGTTTGCCTTATTACTGGGCTTCACTACTGCAAACAATGAGAAATCTAAAAGGTATTTCATATGTTCCACAATTGTATGCATACATACAGTGGATATAAAAAGTCTACACACCGCTGTTAAAATGTCAGGTTTCTGTAACGTAAAAATGGGACAAAGATAAATCATTTCAGAACTTTTTCCACTTTTAATATGACCTATAAACTGTACAACTCAAATGAAAAACAAACTGAAATCATTTAGGTAGAGGGAAGAAAAAATATAAAAATAAAATAATATGGTTGCATAAGTGTGCACACCCTTAAACTAATACTTTGTTGAAGCACCTTTTGATTTATTACAGCACTCAGTCTTTTTGGGTATGAGTCTATCAGCATGGCACATTTTGACTTGGCAAGATTTGCCCACTCTTCTTTGCAAAAACACTCCAAATCTGTCAGATTGCGAGGGCATCTCCTGTGCACAGCCCTCTTCAGATCACCCCATAGATTTTCAATCGGATTCAGGTCTGGGCCATTCCAAAACTTTAATCTTCTTTGGTGAAGCCATTCCTTTGTTGATTTGGATGTATGCTTTGGGTCGTTGTCATGCTGAAAGATGAAGTTTCTCTTCATGTTCAGCTTTGTAGCAGAAGCCTGAAGGTTTTGTGCCAATATTGACTGGTATTTGGAACTGTTCATAATTCCTCTAGCTTAACTAAGGCCCCAGTTCCAGGTGAAGAAAAACAGCCCCAAAGCATGATGCTGCCACCACCATGCTTCACTGTGGGTATGGTGTTCTTTTGGTGATGTGCAGAGTTGTTTTTGCGCCAAACATATCTTTTGGAATTATGGCCAAAAAGTTCAACCTTGGTTTTATCAGACCATAACACCTTTTCCCACATGCTTTTGGGAGACTTCAGATGTGTTTTTTGCAAAATGTAGCCTGGCTTGAATGTTTTTCTTTGTAAGAAAAGGCTTTCGTCTTGCCACTCTACCCCATAGCCCAGACATATAAAGAATACGGGAGATTGTTGTCACATGTATCACACAGTCAGTACTTGCCAGATATTCCTGCAGCTCCTTTAATGTTGCTGTAGGCCTCTTGGTAGCCTCCCAGACCAGTTTTCTTCTCATCTTTTCATCAATTTTGGAGGGATGTCCAGTTCTTGGTAATGTTACTGTTGTGCCATATTTTCTCCATTTGATGATGACTGTCTTCACTGTGTTCCATGGTATATCTAATGCCTTGCCATGGTATATCTAATGCTTTGGAAGCTCTCTGTGGACCATGGCTTTTGCTGTGGGATGCGACTAAGAAAACAACACTAAACAAAAATGTAACAATAGGTTTCCTATTTGCAATAAATTATTACTGCTGAATTACAGCAATTAAAAGTCTGTCACCTAATTTTCACTTATTAAGGCTACTTTCACACTTGCGTTCGGGGTTCCGCTTGTGAGCTCTGTTTGAAGGCTCTCACAAGCGGCCCCAAACGGATCCGTACAGCCCCAATGCATTCTGAGTGGATGCGGATCCGCTCAGAATGCATCAGTTTGGCTCCGTTTGGCCTCTGCTCCGCTCAGCAGGCGGACACCCGAACGCAGCTTGCAGCGTTTTTGTGTCCGCCTGGCCGTGCGGAGCCAAACGGATCCGTCCAGACTTACAATGCAAGTCAATGGGGACGGATCCGTTTGACGTTGACACAATATGGTGCAATTTCAAACGGATCCGTCCCCCATTGACTTTCAATGTAAAGTCAGGAGTCCCCTATTAATATACCATCAGATCAGAGTTTTCTCCAATCCGATGGTATATTTTAACTTGAAGCGTCCCCATCACCATGGGAACGCCTCTATGTTTAGAATATACCATCGGATTTGAGTTAGATCGTGAAACTCAGATCCGACAGTATATTCTAACACAGAGGCGCTCCCATAGTGATGGGGACGCTTCAAGTTAGAATATACTGAGAACTGTGTACATGACTGCCCCCTGCTGCCTGGAAGGTGCTGCCAGGCAGCAGGGGGCAGACCCCCCCCCCCTGTATTTAACTCATTGGTGGCCAGTGCGGCCCCCCCCCCTCCCTCCCTCCCCAGTATTAAATGTGACCAGTGCGGCCCCCCTCCCTCTATATTTATTGGTGGCCAGTGCGGACCCCCCTCCCTCCCCAGTATTAAATGTGACCAGTGCGGCCCCCCTCCCTCTATATTCATTGGTGGCCAGTGCGGCCCCCTTTCCCTCCCTCCCCAGTATTAATTGTGACCAGTGCGGCCCCCCTCCCTCTATATTCATTGGTGGCCAGTGCGGATTCACAGTATTAAATGTGACCAGTGCGGCGCATTGCCTATAGCACAGACCTGTCACTTACCAGTAGGAGGAGCGCCCGGCCGATCACAGATATCGCAGCTCGCAGGTAAGTATAATGCTTCTATTTATTGCTAAGTAACCATGGCAGCCAAGACTGCAATAGCGTCTTGGCTGCCATGGTAACCGATCGGAGCCCCAGCGATTAAACTGGGACTCCGATCGGAACTCTCTGCTGCCACCAATGATGGGGGGGGGGGGTGATTTTAATTAGGGGGGGGGAAGAGGGGAGCCCGCACTGGTCACATTTAATACTGGGAATCCGCACTGGCCACCAATGAATATAGAGGGAGGGGGGCCGCACTGGTCACAATTAATACTGGGGAGGGAGGGAAAGGGGGCCGCACTGGCCACCAATGAATATAGAGGGAGGGGGGCCGCACTGGTCACATTTAATACTGGGGAGGGAGGGGGGTCCGCACTGGCCACCAATAAATATACAGGGAGGGGGGCCGCACTGGTCACAATTAATACTGGGGAGGGAGGGAGGGGGGGGGCCGCACTGGCCACCAATGAATATAGAGGGAGGGGGGCCGCACTGGTCACATTTAATACTGGGGAGGGAGGGAGGGGGGGCCGCACTGGCCACCAATAAATATAGAGGGAGGGGGGCCGCACTGGTCACATTTAATACTGGGGAGGGAGGGGGGGCCGCACTGGCCACCAATGAATATAGAGGGAGGGGGGCCGCACTGGTCACATTTAATACAGGGGAGGGAGGGGGTCTGCCCCCTCCTGCCTGGCAACACCTGATCTCTTACAGGCGGCTATGATTCGCACAATAATTGTGCGGATCACAGCCCCCTGTAAGAGATCGGGTGCTGCCAGGCAGCAGGGGGCAGTCATGTACACAGTTCTTTTAGTATATTCTAACTTGAAGCGTCCCCATCACCATGGGAACGCCTCTGTGTTAGAATGTACTGTCGGATCTGAGTTTTCACGAAGTGAAAAATCAGATCTGTAAAAACCAGTTATGCAGACGGATCCGTTCTGAACGGATGCAAGCGTTTGCATTATAGGAGCGGATCCATCTGTGCAGACACCAGACGGATCCGCTCCAAACGCAAGTGTGAAAGTAGCCTAAAGGGGTTGTCTGGGCTTTATAATATTGATGACCTATCCTCAGGATAGGTCATCAATATCAGATCTGCAGGGGTCCAACACCTGGCACTCCCCCAGTCAGCTGTATGAAGAGACTGTCCGTGCAGTGCGCATGTGCCGTCTCCTTTCTCTCTTCCTGTTACCGCTGCTGCTGTCTATGGCAAAGACCATAGACCGCAGCAGCGGACAGGAAGAAAGAAAGGCAACAGCACTGCGTGCGCCGTCTCCTCATACAGCTGATTGGCGGGGGTGCTGGGTGTCGGACCCCTGCAGATCTGATATTGATGACCTATCCTGAGGATAGAAACAAAAAACAAAATGGCTGCACACCGTGCAAGAAAATTTAGACTAGAACCTTCAGAATCACAGGTGCATATCCATGAAGCAAACATAATACAAAAAACAAAATGGCTGCACACCATTATATATACAAACAATAGAGCTAAGAAATGGGGGTCATTCTAGATAAAAGTGGTACAATACCGAATATAAATAAGTAATGGAAGCTCTTAACGCACATACATGTCGGGCCCATCTACCAGGCGTCAAGGTGGCTTCCGCAGATGGGTCCCTAAGGCTGCGTTCACACGGGCGAGATTTCCGCGCGGGTGCAATGCGGTAGGTGAACGCATTGCACCCGCACTGAATCTGGACCCATTCATTTCTATGGGGCTGTTCAGATGAGCGATGATTTTCACGCATCACTTATGCGTTGCATGAAAATCGCAGCATGCTCTATATTCTGTGTTTTTCACGCAACGCAGGCCCCATAGAAGTGAATGGGGTTGCGTGAAAATCGCAAGCATCCGCAAACAAGTGCGGATGCGGTGCGATTTTCACGCATGGTTGCTAGGTGACAGTCTATAAACTGTATTACTTTCCCTTATAACATGGTTATAAGGGAAAATAATAGCATTCTGAATACAGAATGCATAGTACAATAGGGCTGGAGGGGTTAAAAAAATAAACTCATTAACTCACCTTCTCCTCTTGATCTCGAAGTTCCCGGTCTCTTCTTTACTTGAGTTGTGGGCTAAAGGACCTTTGAGTTGAGTTTACTGATGAGTTGTGGGCTAAAAGACCTTTGGTGACGTCAGATCACATGCTCCAATCACATGGTACATCACCACTATTTATAGCTATTTATAGCTCCTCTTGTTCTTCCAGCAGACCTACCATGTCCTGCTTTACTGTGCATGCGCACTAGCAGACACAGCAGTGTTTTTTATGGCTAAGCATCAGACAGTATGAATTAAGTTGCAGGGGGGCTAAAGGATTTTAGAGCGGAGAGGGGAGGAACTATGAACGTTTAGGAAAGGAGGGCTTGGGCACTTTGAGCCGAATTTACATAACAAATAAAGATCATTTCATGCTGCAAGCAGCTCACACAAATGCTAATAAAGGTAGAACACTGCCAGAAGCTTAAAGGTAACCTGTCAACATGAAAATGCAGAGCAATCTGCAGGTAATATGTTATAGAGCAGGAGGAGCTGAGCATATATGTAGTTTTATGATAAAAGATTCAGTAAAACTTGTAATTTATTCTTTAAAATTCCTGCTCATTCTGGGCTTTGAAGTCAAGGAGGCGGTCCTATCTGTGATTGACAGCTGTCTATGTATGTACAGTCAGAGGAAAGGCTGTCCGTCCCTGATTGGTATTGGTATACTGTATACATTTATATATGTATTATAAATGATGTTCATGCATTGCCATTACATTGATCTAACATTGGAGTATATTAAATCAGGCAGTAGTCATAGTTAGAATCAGGACCGCCTCCCTGACTTCAAAGCCCAGAATGAGCAGGAATTTAAATTCCTTATAGTTATACTGAATCTTTTCCCATAAAACTATATACCAATCTGCTCAGCTCCTCCCGCTCTATAAAATGGTGCCTGCAGCTCAAATACCATGTTCAACATAAAAGGTTCCCTTTAATAAGTGAAAATGAGGTGACAGACTTCCTGTAAAATAATATTCTACATATTAATGGGGACCACAAATAAATATACTGTATATTTGTACAGTAATATATATTTAAAAACCCAGCTGTAACAAAGCCCCTGAAACTAAAAGCCACATCTCCAAACTATATTCTCATACTTATATAGTGCTGCCACAGCATTCATAGGCAAGGGGTAGCTATAGGGGAAGCAGCTGCTTTGGGGCTCAAAACTCACAAGGGGCCCCTACAGGAGTAGGACTAAAAGATTTTATTGTTAGGGCCCCCTCAACAGTATTTTTCCATGACATTAAATACAGTGACACTGTAGGAAAAGGACAGAGCGGCTGCCGGGACTCATCTGAGAGAGCGATCTTGACTAGCCACAGAAGTGGGGGTTAAATGTGAATTGGGGGTTGTGCTTTCAAATATTTGCTGTGGGGCTCAGTCAGTTCTAGTTACGCCATTGTTCATAGGAATAGCATTACACAGCGCTCACAGAAATAGTGCCATAAGGATAATGACCCAGAAATAGTGGCAAAAATAACGTTAAATGTTATGTTTTTGGCAGGAATTCTTATCATCTATCCAGAGTTTATACCAAGCTAAATTGGGCACAGTTGACTTTATATCTGCCTATGAAGCTGCTAGAAATGAAATCAATAAATGGGTTTCAGAACAGACAAAAGGTCAGTATGTTACATATTTTATTTCGTATCTAATGTCAGGTTAATATTTTCAGGTTGGGAAGCATTCGTACATCAAACCTTGAAAATGAAATACCTATTGACCACTTTACCCAGCATGCCTTTCTAGTACTGGGCAGGGTCCTCGTTACCCTCAAAACATGGCATGAATGCAACACTGTGCTAGAACATTGTTAAAACAAACCTGTCATATTGAAATGGGACCCGTTACCAGTGACCTCCCTAGCAAACTGTTTGCATAGGCATATAGTTGTCGTTCACCTGATTAAAAAGCTAATTTTCTTTGGTTGATCTGAGGATCCGTTCTCAAGTTATAATACTTTTTCCTAATGTGCAAATTAGGCGTTTGGTGCAATGAGGACGTCACCATTGCTCTCACTGCACTCCTATCTGTGGCCAGCCCCTCCCTGGCTGCTTTGATTGACAGGGCCAGGCAGTGGCAAAGCAGTTTGGGAGGAGTGGATATTTTAGTAGGGCATGGCATAGTTACTTAATATTGTCATGTTCAGTGTGTTGCAGTAAAACATTCCCCATATCAGTAAAGCTAGGGCAATTGTCACAAGGCAGGATGAACAATACCTGTAAAGAGGGTTTCCGGGATTTCATATTGAGGACCTATCCTAAATGAATGGGATCAGTACTGCAGCAACTAGACACAGCCAGTACACAGTGTACACAGTGCTAATTAATTGGAGTCTATGAGAGAAGCAATCTAATAATTGCTTGTAATAGTTCTCTAGGGGAACTATAAAAAAAAGTGCAAAAAAAAAGTTTTTAAAAGTATAATAAAATATAAAAATTAAAATCATCTCCCCCTTTCCCAAAAATAAAAATACATAAACCAGCCAAAAAAATAAACATCATGGGTATCGCCCATACTATAAAATCTAAAAATATATCCTTATCCTTATCCTCAGCATTAAAACTATAACTATAAATATGTGGTATTGTTGTATTCATACTGACCTAGAGAATGAAAGTAATAGGTCAGTTTTACTGCATAAAAATACACTGTAAAAACAAAACATATAAAGTTGTGGCAGAATTATTTTTATAATTCCACCCCATATGGATTTCCACTACATTGTGTGCAACGGTAAATAGTGCCAATAGAAAGTACAACTTATCCCGCAAAAAAACGTCCCAGCTATGTGAATGGAAAAATAAAAAAGTTATGGCTTTGGGAAGGCTAGGAGCAAAAAAAGACAATGAAAAAATGGAAAATGTCCTGTCATTAAAGGGTTAAGCCTTCATATTTCAGGCTCTTTAGAACATAGACATATAGGCCTGGTCTTCTTTGAAAGCTGTTGATCTCAGCATTAAAACAAAATCAGCATTATCGCCTCTACATTGGGAGATATAGCTTTTAAAAATCTGGTCAGGAATGACAGTAGCTGACAGTGAAAGCAGGTGATTCTGGTTTTGTTTTAAAGCTTAGAGATACATGTCGTAGTTTTATTCCGGCCGTCTATCGGCATGTTTGCCGTGCTGCCGCCGGAACTCCGGCCCGCCCCCATTATAGACAATGATGCCAGAGCGGACCTTCTGCGGCACGTGTGCACTAGCGGCAGCACGGATCCGGCAGGCAGTTCACCTGCCAGAACAGCCTGCCAGAGAAGGCTGCCGCTAGTGTGAAAGTAGCCTTATTTATGCCACACAGAAAACACTGTAAAAATAAATCCCACAATTGTTAACATTGATTGCTGTTTGTTTTATCTTCCCGATAAAAATAAAATGATAAAAGTTAATTAATACACTGTATGTACCCCAAAATGGTTAGAAAACAACAATTATTTTTGGCCCTGATAATGTAGTTTACAGAAAGACACTCCATATGTGGTCTTAAACAGCTGTACGGGAACACGGCAGGGCGCAGAAGGAAAGGAATGCCATACGGTTTTTGGAAGGCAGGTTTTGCTTGACTGGTTTTTTTTACACCATGTCCCGTTTGAAGCCCCCCTGATGCACCCCTAGAGTAGAAACTTCATAAAAGTGACCCCATCTAAGAAACTACACCCCTCGAGGTATTCAAAAATGATTTTACAAACGTCGTTAACCCTTTAGGTGTTCCACAAGAATTAATGGAAAATAGAGATACAATTTCAAAATTTCACTTTTTTGGCAGATTTTCCATTTTAATAATTTTTTTTCCAGTTACAGAGCAAGGGTTAACAGCCAAACCAAACTCAATATTTATGGCCCTGATTCTGTAGTTTACAGAAACACCCCATATGTGGTCGTAAACAGCTGTACGGGCACACGGCAGGGCGCAGAAGGAAAGGAATGTCATACGGTTTTTGGAAGGCAGGTTTTGCTGGACTGTTTTTTTTTATACCATGTGCCATTTGAAGCCCCCCTGATGCACCCCTAGAGTAGAAACTCCCAAAAAGTGACCCCATTTTAGAAACTACGGGATAGGGTGGCAGTATTGCTGGTACTAGTTTAGGGTACATATGAATTTTGGTTGCTCTATATTACATTTTTTGTGAGGCAATGTAACAAGAAATAGCTGTTTTGGCACCGTTTTTATTTTTTGTTATTTATAACATTCGTCTGACAGGTTAGATCATGTGATATTTTTATATACCAGGTTGTCACGGACGCTGCGATACCTAATATGTATACTTTTTTTTTAATGTAAGTTTTACACAATGATTTCATTTTTGAAGCAAAAAAATCATGTTTTAGTGTTTCCATAGTCTGAGAGCCATAATTTTTTCACTTTTTGGGTGATTACCTTGGGTAGGGTATGATTTTTGTCGGATGAGATGACGGTTTTATTGGCACTATTTTGGGGTGCGTGTGACTTTTTGATCGCTTGTTATTACACTTTTTGCGATGTGAGGTGACAAAAAATGGTTTATTTAGCACAGTTTTTATTTTTTATTTACAGTGTTCATCTGAGGGGTTAGGTCATGTGATATTTTCATAGAGACGGTTGATACGGACGTGGCGATACCTAATATGTACACTTTTCTTTTTATTTATGTAAGTTTTACACAATAGCAGCTTTTTTAAAACAAAAAAAAAATGATGTTTTAGTGTCTCCATATTTTGAGCCATAGTTTTTTTATTTTTTGGGCGATTGTCTCAGGTGGGGGCTAATTTTTTGCGGGATGAGGTGACGGTTAGAGTGGTACTATTTTGGTGTGCAACTGCCTTTTTGATCGCTTGCTGTTGTACTTTTTGTGATGTAAGTTGACAAAAAAATTGTTTATTTAGCACAGTTTTTATTTTTTACGGTGTTCATCTGAGGGGTTAGGTCATGTGATATGTTTATAGAGCCGGTCGATACGGACACGGCGATACCTAATATGTATACACTTTTTTTTTCCCCTATTCTTTACCAATTTTTTTAAACTTTATTTGGGGAAAATGACGTTTTTGTTTATTTTTACTTGAAACTTTTAATTTTTTGGGGGAAAACTTAATTTTTTCAACTTTTTTTTCACTTTATTTTTTGTCCCACTTTGGGACTTGAACTTTTGGGGGTCTAATCCCCTTTACAATGCATTCCAATACTTCTGTATTGGAATTCATTGGCTGTATGAGTAATACTGTGTGTATTACTCATACAGCTTCTGGCCTGTGAGATCCAGGGGGCTGGATCTCACAAGCACGTCACAGGAAGGCAGCGGCGATGCCTCAGGAATGCATTGCGCTGCCTTCCATACCATCGGGTCCCCCCTAGGTAGGCAAAAAGAAAAAGGCAGGCGTGCTCAAACCCTGTTGCACCAAGCACGGACCATGCTGGGAACCACAGCGTAACTTAAGTAAAGGAGAAAAAGAAGTCCAGCTCGATTAAAATGTTACCTTTATTTTTCAGTGCCGATTAAAAGCCAGTTACACTCCAGTCAACATGTTTCGGATCAAGGACAATAGCGATCCTTCCTCATGACATACACATACTGAGGAGGAGGTTGAATATATAGCGCCTCCACCTAGAAACAGGTGGACGCTCTAACTACAAGCTCCTCCTGAAATGAAATTGACAACACATGCTGAAAGGCATGGTGAATAAAAACAAAAGAACACACATGGCTTATGGATCAAAAAATCAATAATGTAGCATCAAATCGTGTTTCCGATTAAGTCCATTTGGTATGGTGGACCCCATTTTAACCGCCTCACGTCCGCCCATAGGATATAAACGTCCTATGGGTGGACGTCTATTTCTGACAGCACGTTTTAAAACGTCCTGTCAGAAATAGCAGCTGCACGCTAATCGTGCAGCTGCTGATCGGGTTGCCCGCTGTCAGTGACAGCAGGGCAACCCAGAGATAAGGCAGGGACAGTGCCCAGGTGTCCCTGCCTTCACGATCGCTGCAGACACAGCGCTCACCGAGCGCTGTGTCTGCAGAGCAGGAAGCGCTGTGCGCTTCCTGTTCCGGCCCGGCGGTCATGTGACCGCCGGGACCGGAGAGTGCAGGAGCTGTGTGAGGTCTCTCAGAGACCTCGATCAGCCCTGCACTGAGGCTGTACAGCGCTGGATTGCTGCTGTACAGCCTCTCTAGGGGTGCATTTGTCCTGTAACTGGGGCTACTATCTCAGCCCCAGTTACAGGAGAAATCAACTGTGAAAAAAAAAAAAAAAAGTGAAGTAAATGTCCCCCAGAGGTCTTGTATGACCTTATGGGGGACGAAAAGTGTAAAATAAAATAAAAATAAAATAAAGTGTTGAAAAAATAAAATAAAAAAAAGGTTCACATGTAAAAAAAAAAAAAAAAATCCCAAGTAAGGAATAAAAAATAAAAATAAAAATAGAAAAAATAAAATAAAATAGACATATTTAGTATTGCCGCGTCCGTAAAAACCAGCTCTATAAAAATATCACATGACCTAACCCCTCGGGTGAACACCGTAAAAAATAAATAAAAAAAACTGTCAAAACAAGCAATTTTTGTCACCTTGCATCACAAAAGGTGCAACACCAAGTGATCAAAAACGCGTATGTCCCACAAAATGGTACCAATAAAACCGTCACCTCATCCCGCAAAAAATGAGCCCCTACATAAGAAAATCTCTCAAAAAATAAAAAAACTATAGCTCTTAGAACATGGAGACACTAAAACATCATTTTTTTGGTTTCAAAAATGCTATTATTGTGTTAAAGTGAAACAAATAAAAAAAAGTATACATATTAGGTATTGCCGCGTCCGTAAAAACCAGCTCTATAAAAATATCACATGACCTAACCCCTCGGGTGAACACCGTAAAAAATAAATAAAAAAAACTGTGTCAAAACAAGCAATTTTTGTCACCTTGCATCACAAAAGGTGCAACACCAAGTGATCAAAAACGCGTATGTCCCACAAAATAGTACCAATAAAACCGTCACCTCATCCCGCAAAAAATGAGCCCCTACATAAGAAAATCTCTCAAAAAATAAAAAAACTATAGCTCTCAGAACATGGACACATTAAAACATAATTTTTTGGTTTCAAAAATGCTATTATTGTGTAAAACTTTAATAAATGAGAAAAAGTATACATATTAGGTATCGCCACGTCCGTAACAATCTGCTCTATAAAAATGTCACTTGACTGAACCCCTCAGGTGAACGCTGTAAAAATAAATAAATAGAAACTGTGCTAAAACAACCAATTTTTTGGTCACCTTGCCCCATAAAGTGTTATAATGAATGATCAAAAAATCATATGTACCCAAAAATAGTACTAATAAAACTGGCACCTTATCCCCTAGTTTCCAAAATGGGGTCACTTCTTGGGAGTTTCTACTGTAAGGGTGCATCAGGGGGCTTCAAATGGGACATGGCATCTAAAAACCATGTGGAGTTCCTTTCCTTCTGCGCCCTGCCGTGTGCCCATACAGCAGTTTACGACCACATGTGGGGTGTTTCTGTAAACCGCAGAATCTGGGTAATAAATATTGAGTTTTGTTTGGCTGTTAACCATCGATGTGTTAAATAAAAAAATTGATTAAAATGGAAAATCTGCCAAAAAAGTGAAATTTTAAAATTTGATCTCCATTTTCCTTTAATTCTTGTGGAACGCCTAAAGGGTTAACAAAGTTTGTAAAATCGGTTTTGAATACCTTGAGGGGTGTAGTTTCTACAATGGGGTCATTTATGGGGGTATCCACTATGTAGGCCCCACAAAGTGACTTCAGACCTGAACTGGTCCTTATAAAGTGGGTTTTGGCAATTTTCTTACAAATTTGAAGAATTGCTTCTAAACTTCTAAGCCTTCTAACGTCCTAAAAAAATAAAATGACATTTCCAAAATGATGCCAACATAAAGTAGACATATGGGAAATGTTAAATAATAACTATTTTATGAGGTATCACTTTCTGTTTTGAAAGCAGAGAAATTGAAATTTAGAAAATTGCGAATTTTTCAAATTTTGGGGTAAATTTGGGATTTTTTCATAAATAAAGGTGAAATATTTTGACTCAAATTTATGACTATCATGAAGTACAATGTGTCACGAGAAAACAATCTCTGAATGACTTGGATAAATAAAGGCGTTCCAAAGTTATTACCACATAAAGTGAGATATGTCAGTTTTGCAAAACTTGGCCTGGTCAGGAAGGGGGCAAAGGGCCCAGATGGGAAGTGGTTAAAGATTCAGAACGACTCACGGTTCAAAAGCTTCTTTTTATGATTACCACCCCTTGATGGTGGATTAACCCTCTCCAAGCCTTGCACAATTAAACCCTCTGTGTCACCGCCATGCACCACTGAAAAATGCAGGCTGACTGCAGATACATCTCTGGCATGTGAATAAGGGATGTCAGAGATGTGCCTGCGTAGTCTAACCTTGAGGCCATTAGTGGTGCAGCCAATGTACTGGAGGGAACAGAGGGTACATGAAATACAATATACCACATGAGTGGTGTTACAATTAATGTATTGTTTGATGGAAAAATTGATTGATGGCATAGGAAAAGACTTCCTTGCCAGGTCGCATATAGGAGCAACATGTGCAAATTTTATGTCCACATTTATAACTACCGAGAAACCGCAACCAAACTGGAGAGGCTTGTGCCCCCTCAGTGAATAAAGAGGGGCAGAGTCTATTACCCAGCGTGGGCGCTCTGCGGGCTGAGCACAAGATGCCACCTTTCAGGACAAGCAGTGACAAAAACAGGCAGACGAGAATGCCGTGTCTGATTTGTGTTTTCAGGGCGACGTGTGCGATTGTGGTGAGTAAATAATAATGTCTGTCTAGGTATGGACAGGGCCTGCTTCTGGGCGTGTTCCAGACCATGCTGGGAATATTGTCTGATGGAGAGGCGAGCGGCCGCAGAGCGCATCTCCATGCGGCATGTTGCGTCCTGAGTGCAGTTACGTCTAATGCGAATAAACTCACCCTTAGGAATATTTTTAGCAACATGAGGAGGATGGCAAGATGCCGCATGCAGAATTGTATTGCCCGCAGTTTCCTTGTGAAAGGTGCGGGTGTAAATTAAATTGGTGCACGCATCACCCTTTTAATCTGCACTGAAAAATAAAGGTAACATTTTAATCGAGCTGGACATCGGGTCCGCCCTACAGCCGCATGGGGACCCGATGGCACCGCCGCCCGTCGGATAAGGTAAAACCGCAGGTCTGAATTGACCTGCGGTTTGCGGCGATCGCCGATGCGGGGCGGGTTACATGACCCCCCCCCCGGCGTTGTGACAGGATGCCCGCTGAATGATTTCAGCGGACATCCTGTTGCGATTAACCCCCGCCACGCCGCAATGCCGTTTTAAAGTTAGGACGTACCGGTACGTCCTGGATCCTTAAGGACTCGGCAAACAAGGCGTACCGGTACTTCCTAAGTCCCTAAGGGGTTAAGGGATGTTAGTTATGTCACTTACAGGTTAACTTTAGTTACCAGAGTTGTGTGGATACTAGATTTACATTCAGACAAGTGACATTTTTCGGGAGGGTTTATGGGAACCTGTCATGTTGAATGTAGCAGGAGGAGCTGAGCAGATTGATATATACTGTAGTTTTATAGAAAAAGATCAGTAACACTTGTATTTTATTTATTTATATCTCTGCACATTCTGGGCTTTGACATCAAGGAGGCGGTCCTATCTGTGACTGACAGCCCTACCTCTATGACTGTGTGTACAGAGATAGCTGTCAGTCACTGATACTGTAGGACCGCCTCCTGGACTTCAAAGCCCAGAATGAGCAGGAGTTTAAATGAATGAAATACAAGTTTTACAGAATATTTCGCAATAAAACTATATATCAATCTGCTCAGCTCCTCCTGCTCTTAATCATTCTGCCCACAGATTAATTCACATTTTCATGGTGACAAGTTCCTTTTAAATAAGAGGTTTGGTACTCAACAGTTCCAGTACAAATTAAGGGGTCATTTACTATGCTGAAATACGCCTAAATTAGGTTAGTTGCACTGCTATCTGCGACTTCGCCCCGCTGACGCCATTCCATTGTGGGCATGGTGCAGGCGGGGAAGGACCGGTAGGTCCGTCTCATTCACCATTTTCTATGCCTGTTTTAGGCGTAGAAAAAGGTCTAAATGTAAGACCGCTCAGAAGCGGTCTTACATTTAGAACTGGTGCTGGATGCGCTGAAGTTATGGAGATGCCTGCGCCTCTTCATAACTTGGGCTGATCCACTGCCAGTTTAGGGCTTTATTAAAACCGGCATCTAATATAAATTAATAAATGTGTCCTAAGTCTATACATGAGCATCCACAGTATCAAATATGACACAAATCATAGCAAAGAAACATGTAATAGCATTATAAAAAACAATGGTTCTACATTCTCGATGGTGCAGTCAATTTGGGAACATATTTTTAGCAGGATGGTTTGATATTGTGGATATTGATCATCAAACCCTCTCATATAATTAATTAATAAAACATTTAGTAAGAGTAGCAAGCTAAGATCTTGAAAATGCTGATAAATTTAAACACAAATTTGAATAACATAAACTGAAATAAGAAATAATTATTTAAATAATAATTTTTCATTTTGCTAGAAATGTGTTTTATTTATAAGAGTGGACAAACCCTTTTCTGGGAATATTAACTATCAAGGGAAGGTCCCTAGCCTGCATCAACTCAACATAGGTCACTACTGCCTGCGGTATAGGAGGTAATGAGATCCGCACACCCTATTAGGTAAAGGGTGCCCACGGAGGACGAGGGATCGTCACGTAGTAAATGAAGAAATCCGTGGCACACCAAAGTGGATTCGATGCAATTTAATAATTAGTTGATGTTCTACATCATTTCATATTTCATATATTCATATATATAATCAATACATCCGGATAGGAGCAAATTACAGTTGTATAGCGTGTCCCAACGTTTCGGCCATATGTCTGGCCTTTGTCAAGGGATCTGTAGTTATTAGCTGTGGAGACCTCGACCGGATGTCTCCACAGCTAATAACTACAGATCCCTTGACAAAGGCCAGACATATGGCCGAAACGTTGGGACACGCTATACAACTGTAATTTGCTCCTATCCGGATGTATTGATTATATATATGAATATATGGAATATGAAATGATGTAGAACATCAACTAATTATTAAATTGCATCGAATCCACTTTGGTGTGCCACGGATTTCTTCATTTACTACTGCCTGCGGTGACACATGTGCCCATGACCATACCCTGGTCTGAAGAAAACAAGCTGTGGACTTGAAGATGGGGGAACGAGAGCCAGAGTGCAGGACTGCAGCGTTGGGGAGCAGGTAAGTATGAATCTTTCAGGTGGCATGCTGATAGTTAATATTCCCAGAAAACACCTTTTGAGGCCTCTTTCACACGGTCAGTATTTGGTCAGTAATTTTGCATCGGTACCACACAGAAGAAGCACAAATATTTATATTGCACCTTTTCTCTGTAGGTTCCACTCCTGTTTGGCTTACAAATACTGACCGTGTGAAACAGGCCTAGGTCATGATATTATAGGATAGCTTTCTGTTAACTACCCAATTTACTGTGTTTTATAGGAAAAATTCCAGAAGTACTATCTCAGGGATCCGTAGATGGAACAACCAAATTAGTGGTAGTGAATGCCATATATTTTAAAGGTGACTGGGCTGAGAAATTTAACCCTGAGCATACAACGGAAGCACCATTTAGATTAAATAAGGTAACATTTTAAATGAATTCTATGAATTCTTTTTTGCATATAAATTGTTAAAATGTCAACAAAAAAATAAGTAAAGAAAATGTATTCTATTGATAAGTTAAAAGGGTTGTCTCACTTCAGCAGTCACTTCATTGTCCATATTGCTTCGTTTGCTGGCTGGATCCGTTTTTCCATCGCATTATACTCTGCTCGTTTCCACCAGAGAGGCCAACGCTTTTTCCTAAAGTGTGCAAGCATGACCACCGCTGATGGACTGCAGGGTGGCTGTAACCATGGAAACGAGCAATGTATAATGTGATGGAAAAATGAATCCAGCCAGCAAACGAAGCAATATGGACAATCACAATACATTATAAGTGGCTTGTATTAACTTTATCTACATGATAAATGCCATTTGCTAAAGTGAGACAACCCCTTTAACTAGTGAGAAGTGAGACAACCCCTTTAACTATTTTGTTCCAAAAAATGCACAACTTTTCTTTGGGTATATATTTTTATTTTAGTTTTTACACATCCTCAAGATGCTGCACAATCCTGCAAGTACAACTATGTAGTCATTTTCTGTATGTGTAGAACTAAAAAAAAAAAGTTTGAACAGTAGAAGTGTATAGATCATCCACCTAGGAGGGTATTACTGGTTTGTTCAAAGCGATCCCAATAATGGCCCTGTGAAAATGAAAAGCCAATCAGATGAATGGAAGTGATTTTCAGTTATAGAAATTTCTGCAACAAAATCTGCAGCATGTGAAGGCACCCTTAGGCCACTTTCACGTGGTCAATGTTTGGTGAGTATTTTGTGCCCTTATTTGTAGACCTAAACCAGGGCTGGGTCAAAACACAGAAAAGACACCCAGCTTTCTATTATACTTTCGCTCTACAGGATTCCTCCTGGTTTTGGCCTACAAATACTGACCATGTGAGAGTGGCCTTAGGGCTGTGGAGCATCTTTTCATGTACAGATACTGTATCTGAAAATTTTCTGAAAAATGATCTGATGTGAATACAAATTTGTCTGTAAATCACAATGACTGTAGCATGTAAGTAGAGTCTGTTAGGGACCTATTACACCTAGAGATTCTGCAGGCGATTCTCAGGAGGAAAGCATTCCTTCCCGGCAATCGCCTGCTCGTTAGCAGAGGAGACCGCTGCTATTACATGCAGCGATCTCCTCCTCAGTATGGGGACAAGTTATCACTAATGTCATCACTTGTCTCCATACAGAATCAATGTTTGCCAGCAGCGGAGTGCTGATTACACGGCACGATCTGCAGCCGGCAAATGATTATTTTTAAACAATATGTAAGACTCCATTTATTCGATGAACCAGTGTTTGCTCGTTCAGTGGGTAATTGGCGGGAGTATTACACTGCCAGATCATAGCTAATGAGCGTTCATACAAACGCTGCAGGTGTAATAGGGCCTTAAGATATCTATAAGACATAAGCAGATAAAGTCTATGCAGCTCTCCCACACTCTGGAAGATGCCTGGAAAATAGATTAATCATAGATTAAGACTCGGTAAAGAGTTGAAACACATCAGATTGGTGTTTGTCCATGACGCCTGAACTTGGATTTTATTTCATACAATAAATTTGGATTTGCTAATGGAAGTACATTGGATGAGGTTCTATCCTAAAACAATACATGTGTAAAAGGCTAACTCAGGCCAAATTTATAATCTATAGGGTCCTTTTACAAGGGCAGGTAATGAGTTGCGACTTACTATATAGCATTTAGATCAGATAATTGGCTGAAAAAACAGCTGTCTGAATGATTGGATAGTTCATATGGCTGTTTATTTACATTATTGCTGGTAGACGTCTGCCGGCCTTTTACATGGGCCAATGACAGCAAGGAATGTTCTTTTCTGTCAGTAATCAGTCCTTGAAGAGGGACGTTATGGGCAATGCTCCATCAAAGGTATGGAAACCTAACAGGGCAAATCTAGCATAGTAAATAAGACAAGATAAAACGGTTACTCTGCTTACCATATAATGTAAACCACTTTATTCTTCACTTACTCCAAGGAGGGAGAGGGACACAGACCAACAACCAGACTACAGGGGAGAGGGGCAGAAACAGTTAAAGGGTTGTTCTATACCAACAGCTTATGCACAGGATAGGGGATAAATGTCTGATCACTGGTGGTCCGATCACTGGGGCCCATGTTCTTTGTTTGAATTAGGCATCAGACACGCATGTGTGTCCACAACTCCATTCTGTTCTATGGGACTGCCAGAGATAGACGCATACAAGCACTTGGCTATCTCTGGAAGCTCCACAGGGCTGAATGGAGTGGCGAACACACATGCTTGTCTGACACTTCATTCAAATGGGGAACGCAGACTCCAATTCTAGTGGTCGGTGGGGGTCCCATCAGTTGGACTACTGCCGATTAGACAGTTATGTCTTATGCTGTGGACAGAAGATACATTGTTGACATGGTACAACCCATTTAAAGGGGCAACACACAACTATGTATTCCAATGCAAGTAATGATACAGGGAGTGATACAGCTAGTGGGCTCCAGCTCCAGGTACAATAAACAGCACCAGGTAGTGGGAAGATGGGGATAAAGCAGTAACACACAGGGAGGAGGCAAAGAAAGAGCAGAAAGGGGTGAAATACAACAAGCTTGCTTTCTAACATGCTGGTTGCTTCCAATATTGATCAAGCATGTATTTCTTCCTCTTCCTACAGTTCTGGAAGTTCTGGCCAAATTGAGGAAGAGGTTGTATGGATGGACACTACATGACAGTGGATGCACTGGAGTCCAACTCCATACTGCAAATAAGCCATGTGCCAGTACAGCAAACAGAGAAGCCGTCCCGCACATAGACTGAGTTGCCTTTTACTGTACAATTAAAGGGCCCTTTACACTTCCCGATGCTTGGGAAGATTATCGCTAACGAGCATTCGTACAAACACTCGTTAGCAATAATCTGCTTGTGTAAAGGTGCTGCCATTTACCTGAAATGCCAAAATGCTTGTTCGTGCGGACACCTAAATCATCGTTTGCCAGCGGCAGATTTTGCTGTCTAAACAGGGCGCATGCAACCTAAAGGGAACACTGACTAGAAGCAGGTAGTTAGACCTCAGCAATGTACTATTATGGCACTGTGATGGCTCCAGCTCAGAAGCTGTGCCCGTGCCACTATTTGGGGATGCTAGCTATATTGCACAGCTGGCACTCCAATCTCTATTACATGCGGCGATCTCCTCCGCAGCATGGGGAGGAATGATTGCTATGCCATCGCTTGTCTCCATATTGTCTAGTGGTTTGGCGGCTGCAGATCACTATTACACAGCACGATCTGCCACCGGCAAACAATGATTTTTAAGTACGCTTAAAAATCAGAATTGCCCGAAGAACGAACGTTTGCTCATTCATCGGGCAATTGATGGCAGTATTAGGCTACATTCACACTAGCATTTTTGCTGGATCCAGCAGTGTTCAGCAAAACATTCCCAAGACGGATCTGTCATGAACTCCATTGAAAGTCAAGGGGGGACAGATCCATTTTTTGTTGTGTCAGAGTCTTGCTCCGTATCCCAGGACGAAAAGCAAACCGCAGCATGTTCTCCGGTATGAGAACAGAACGCATTTTGGAGCATTCCATTCTGTTCAGTTACGTTTTGTCCCTATTGACAATGAATTGGGACAAAACAGAAGAGTTTTTTTCCGGTATTGAGACCCTATGACAGATCTTAATACCGTAAAATATTAACGCTAGTGTGAAAGTAGCCTTACACTGCAAAATGATGCAAACTCTCGTTAGTGATTATTGTCCCAAATATCAGTCAGTGTAATACAGCCCTAAAGGGAACTTGTCATCAACTTTATGCTGCCCATACTAACTGCAGAATAAAGTAGAGACAGGTGAGTTGATTTCAGCGGTCTGTCATTTATAAGTCAAAAGTAAGTGGTTGACGAAAATCAACATCACAATCATTGCAGACTAGGCCTGGAAAAGAGTCCCGGCCACCTGAGAAGAGTCCTGGTTATTCATAAATTCCTGCTATCCCTGCCCACCTGCTGATGACTTACAGTCTTCTACCTAGTTTTCTCCCTTTCTCTCTAGGAGAGAACTGCCAATCATCATCAGATGGGTGAGATCGCAGGAGATTATGAATAACCATGACTCTTCTCAGGTAGATTTGACTCTTTTCAAGGCCTGGGCTGCAGTGATTATGATGCTGGTTCTCAGCAACCACTTACTTTTAGCTCATGATTGACACACCGCTGAGATCAGCATTTCTGTCACTAATTTATGCTGCTCTCAGTGAGGTCAGCATAAAGTTGATGACAGGTTCCCTTTAAGATTAAGATGAGAGTTAGATTAAATTGAACATAATATAAGATAAATACATTTTTCTTATGTCCAGAATGAACAAAAACCTGTTAAAATGATGTATCAGATGAAAAAGCTGCCTTTCAACTACATCCCGGAACTTCGTTGTCGAATTCTCGAGCTCCCATATGTGGGAAACGAACTTAGCATGATTATCCTATTACCAGACAATATCGAAGACGAAACAACTGGTTTACAAAAGGTATGTTAATTTCATGATAATGGAACAAAATATTGCTTTTTGCCATTATTTAGACTGCTTTTGTTATATAAATGTTATTTACT